>NC_090241.1:14770640-15370640 GCF_024489055.1 Chanodichthys erythropterus | reverse complement strand
TTTTATTATAGAGATTAAAAATAGATTATATATAAATATATGTAAGCGGATACGGAGATTAAAAATCTGAATTATAGATGCAGCCAGAACTGGATCTGTAGGCCCATTGTCTCCTGGGCTACGTTGTAATCAGGTCCAGACACAGGTTCTCCATCTGATCTGGATACGGCCTGGATCCAGCACCCGGCAAACCTCAGGATAAGCAGAGAGACAGATATTAGCGTAGATGCCATTCTTATTCTGATGTACAGGTATATCTAGTGCTATAGGAAATGTTCTCGGTTCCGGCCGACCAAATTATTGCAGCGTAACAATCCTTTAACGGATTTGAAAAATGTTAATGTATTGATAATGTGTTATGTGTATGCAAGAGCAAAGAGATGTGTTTTTAGTCTAGATTTAAACTGACAGAGTGTGTCTGCTTCCCGAACAATGCTAGGCAGATTGTTCCAGAGTTTAGGTGCTAAATAGGAAAAGGATCTGCCGCCTTCAGTTGATTTTTGATATTCTGGGTATTATCAACTGGCCTGAATTCTGAGATCGCAATAAACGTGAAGGACTATAATGCATTAAGAGCTCACTTAGGTACTGGGGAGCTAAACCATTTAGAGCTTTATAAGTAAGTAGCAAGATTTTAAAATCTATACAATGTTTAATAGGGAGCCAATGTAAAGTTGACAGAACTGGGCTAATATGGTCATACTTTCTGGTTCTAGTAAGAACTCTAGCTGCCGCATTTTGGACCAACTGTAGTTTGTTTAAAAGCCGAGCAGAACAACCACCCAGTAGAGCGTTACAATAATCTAGTCTTGAGGTCATGAATGCATGAACCAACTGTTCCGCATTTGTCATTGAGAGCATATGTCGTAATTTAGATATATTTTTTAGATGGAAGAAGGCGGTTTTACAGATACTAGAAACATGACTTTCAAATGAAAGATTGGTATCAAAGAGCACACCCAAGTTCCTAACTGAGGACGAAGGTTTAATGGAGCACCCGTCAAGTGTTAGAGAGTATTTAAGGTTTTTTCGTGAGGAAGTTTTTGGTCCAAAGATTAGGATATCAGTTTTTTCTGAATTTAATAATAAGAAATTTCTTGTCATCCAGTTTTTAATGTCAGCTATGCATTCTGTTAGTTTTGTGAATTTGTAGGTTTCGTCAGGGCGTGAGGAAATATAGAGCTGAGTATCGTCAGCGTAGCAGTGAAAACTAACACCATGCTTCCTAATTATCTCTCCTAAGGGCAGCATGTAAAGAGTGAAAAGCAATGGTCCTAGTACTGAGCCTTGTGGTACTCCATATTGAACCTGTGATCGATACGACATCTCTTTATTAACTACTACAGACTGATAACGGTCAGATAAGTAAGATTTGAACCATGCCAAAGCAAATCCACTAATGCCAATATAGTTTTCAAGTCTTTTTAAAAGAATGTTGTGATCGATAGTGTCAAAAGCAGCACTGAGATCTAATAAAACTAATAGAGAAATACAGCCACGATCGGATGATAAGAGTAGATCGTTTGTAACTCTAACGAGAGCAGTCTCAGTACTATGGTATGGTCTAAATCCTGACTGGAAATCCTCACAGATTCCATTTCTTTCTAAAAAGGAGCACAGTTGTGTTGAAACTGCCTTTTCTAGTATCTTTGACAGAAAAGGTAGATTTGAGATTGGCCTGTAATTTACTAAATCTCTCGGATCTAGTTGAGGTTTTTTAATAAGAGGTTTAATAATAACCTGCTTAAAGGTTTTTGGCACATATCCTAGTGTTAAAGATGAATTAATTATATCAAGAAGTGGACCTACGACCTCTGGAAGCATTTCTTTCAGTAGTTTAGTCGGCATTGGGTCTAACATACATGTCGTTGATTTTGATGATTTGATAAGTTTAGATAATTCTTCCTCTCCTATAGCGGCGAATGATTCTAGTTTTACCTCAGGGACACTACAGTGCACTGTCTGAAGTGAAACTGTAGACGGTTGCATGTTTATAATTTTCTCTCTAATATTATTTGGCTCTCTGGATGGTATGCACTGGAAATTCGATGTTCTATGGACAAAGACTTCAATGTTTGCATAAAAACTCGCAACAAAAAATTTGTGCCTCGGTCTGTTTGGATAACTTTTGGCAGGCCAAAAGTAGAAGAAAACTTAATCAATGTTTTTAGAGTGACAGGAGCTGTGATTTTACGTAATGGTACAGCTTCAGGAAATCGGGTCGCGCTACACATTATAGTACACAAATACTGATTACCTGTTTTCGTCTTTGGTAAAGGTCTGACACAATCTCAGAAGTTTTCAAATTAGGATCTTGTGCGGAAACTCTCTTTACCTTAGTTTCCAAGATTGCCCCATCATTTTTAACGTATGCCCCACCAATGAATCAGCCAAATCAACTCGCTCCTTGCTCCTAGCTGACTGTACACGTGTAACTGCACAAGCAAGGAACACCCCAGGATGCAGGTTAGCGACATCATCAGAAATCAAACATATACTTGGAATATCAGTCACCGCAGGTACTGGCATAACTTTACCACTGGCCAAGTAATTTAAAAGTTAGAATAAAAGTTATCCCTCTCACTGGAAGCGAATTACGAATTCCAACCTTCACAAGTCCGGACACTAATGTACAATTTAAATACATGCAATGCAAAGGAATGGGCACCACCTGCATTTCAATCCCGTGAACTAAGACATTTGAGCCACAATATGATTCATCAGAAAAAGGCAAAACATCAGACACCATTATTGACTGCATAGCCCCTGTATCTCGGAGAATGTGAACCTCTCTCCGGTCCTCTGATTTTCCAGATAAAGAAACAAACCCCGTCATAACGAAAGGTTTGTAATTTATATCGAGAACATCAGTACAAGATTGTAATTCAGGTGGCAACACAGTCTTTAACAGGGCCACAGTTTTAGGATGTTGAGCCTGCTGTTTACGCTTAAGCATGGGACAATCAGCGATCAAATGCCCCTGCTTATGACAATAAGACTTTTAAGGCTTTTGACTTTTTCCCCCTTTGACTGTGAAGGTCCAGATTTTACCCGAATACTCTGACTTTGAGATGGACCTCCAGTTACGCTCTTTTCAGTACGCATCACGGGGAATACACTCTGAGTGAGAATGAACTCATCTGCTAGGACAGCAGCTTGTGACAAGGAATTAACTTTCTGTTCATTTAGATATACAACAACATGCTCAGACACACATCCTTTGAATTCCTTGGGCAGAATTAATTCTTTTAAAGAATCAAAATCATCAGGTTTACTTGCATTGCGCCATTTGTCAAACAGAATGCACTTCTCTCTTGCGAATTCAACGAATGTCTGGGAAGAATTCTTCCTATGGCCTATAAATCTTTGTCGATACGCCTCTGGAACTAGTTCGTAAGCCCTTAAGATTGCAGTTTTTTATGGACTCATACTTTAAACTGTCCTCTAAAGAAAGAGTCAAAAAAACCTCTAGCACTTTCCCAACCAACCGGCATTGCAATAAAAGAGCCCAAAGCTCTTTCGGCAAACGAAGGGAGGTAGTAATGTGCTCAAAAAGCACTAAAATAACAATCCACTTCTGATTCCCTAAATTGTGGAACTAAAGTAATATGCTTACTCACATCGAAGGACTCAGTTACTGCTGGTGGAGTGGAAACGGAAGAGGCAGAGGGGGCAGAGGGAATGGGGGAAGCAGGAGGAACAGTGGGAGCAGGAGTAGAATCACGAGGGAGACCTGTTTGCGCAGCTGAACCCCCCACAATTCGCATTGCTTCAAGCTATAGCTGTCGCATTTTTATCTGTTTCTCCGCCTCAATCTCAAGTGTGCGAATTTGCAGCCACAAATCCAACTCACCCTGCCGCTTTCTCTTGTGCTTCCAGCTGCAATCGGGTCAAATGAACTTTCAGTTGCGCTTCCCCATTTGAGACTGTATAAATAGGAGAGAATGGTTCGAACGGAGGTAACTTCGCCCTGACTTCGGCCTCGACCTCCGCCGCAGGCATCAGTCCCTCCTCACTCTCACTCACACTCCTAGCAGGTGTACCAACCACACTACTCACCACTGTATCCCCCGTTCCTGGCGAAACAAGCACATCCATCTCCACTAACCAGTCATACACAATAGACTTAATCTCTTTCTTAACCCTTTAACGCGTACGATCACACCGGTGTGATCAGTCTTGGCTGGCCCCAGGAGCGTACGATCACACCGGTGTGATTAGAACGTTCAGTGCATTACGTGATCAACTGCCAAATTCAAATGTGCGTGCACGCTTTAACTGGCGCTAAACCAGAGACGGCAGCGCTGTTCATATATCACATATATGCAGTGTTTTCAACCAAATAATGTTCATTTCAGGTTTCAGACATTTAAATACACATGAGTACTAACAAAACAATATATTTAGAGTTTGTAAAATACACAATGATGTCTATAGAAGCGGAAATAACAACCCTTTCCATTATAGCTTGACAACACATTTAATTCATATCAGATACACATTGTGAAAGTAACTTAAAAGCTTACTCTATTCTTCCTCAGTTCACAGGCACACTTACTTTCATGTATTTCGGGAGAAGTGGATAAATTCACGGGTTGTAAATCCAACAGATCCGATTCTCTGTGCGGTGCAAACTAATGGCGGCGCCCATCGCTCATATGGCTCAACTAACGCGATAGTTATAAAGGTGTTTAAACAGCAAAACACATCCACTTGCACATATTTGGCAATCGGAATATTAGATATTTCATGCTATAGTTAACAAATTTGTGAATATTTTGAATAAAAAACGGAAAAATTAAATGAAAGCAGATCATCATTCATACAGTGCTGCGGTGTGTCACATAACAAGCAATGACACGTCACCATGGAAACCATAAAGTGATACGTTCTAAATAATGGTCGCCTTAAAAAACTCACGCTGGGGGGTCAGACAGAATATTTGAAACTTACGTGCGAAAGGGTTAAGGGACTGTTTTGCTACTGCAATTGAGTGATTTGCAACCGCCAACAAATCATCTTTTCTACAGTTATCTAACTGTTCAGCCGTAGGGTTTTCAATAAACGTTTTTAAATTAAACGTTGCCATACTAAGACTACTACCATTCCACTGGTACAAACTCTGATTACACTCCCAGTATAATACAGTGGCAGCATCCACGAACTGGCCTGAATTATAAAAAAAATTCCAGGATCAACAAACTGTCCCGGACGAGCCCCCATTAATGTTACAACCCTTCCTTGGCTGTAGTTTATCTATAGGGAAGAAGGGGAACATTAGGCCAGTCAAGGTCGCTGTCATTTTAAAATATTGGGAAATGAGATGAGAGATAAACGGAGATGGCGATGTGAAATACAAGTGAACTTGTAATTTATTATAAATTATGCATAAAGTATCAAAGTCGAGATTATTTCCAAAGAAATAGAAAAGAAAAGAATAAACATTTTTTTCAGAGCAAAACAGAAACACCGGCAAACTCACAATATTTAAGAACTGAGGAGAAACAAAGGGATACTAGACTGTGCCAAATGAAAGAAAACAATAAAACAAAAAGTAATCTTTCTAATTCATTTATACATTAAATCTAACTAATACAAAAGAAATAAAGAAAGAAAAATCTTCAACATCCGAGACATCATATCTTTTCTACACTGACTAGCAAACCAAAATTACAACAGGTGGCACAGATCTCTAACCTAATCTAGACAAAAATCAAACTAAGTGTGTGCACCATGTAGGTCACGTGACATGCTTACTGTACCTCACCCTTCTCCTCCATTCAGCTCAACACTTTTGTAAAGCTTTCAAAAATTCACAAATGGGGAAACAATAGGGGAACTCAGAAAATCAAGGTTTACATGGTAATCAAAGCACACTAACATAACTCTAGAAGGAAAAAAAACAACAACAGAGAAGGTAAGAAAAAAACACAAGATACAAAAAACCAAAAAGCCGTCTGCGCGTTGGCGTTTCCCTTATATAGCCTCCCTCCCCTGTCGCACAGCGTTCCGACTGGATCATCTCCTAACGTCATCCCATCCACTCCGTTTTTTTCCCCCCCCGAATGATTGGTAGCCAAGACAACCAATCAGCTTGCTTCTGCACCACTGAGAGAGAGCGACAGAAAGAAAAAGGGGAGAGAAAGAAAATACAAGAAAACACCCTACACCACCACTAAACATCACTTAAGGACGTAACAATGATGAATGGAGAAGTGTTTTCCATTAATCATAGTGTTTTACATAGAGCACATCAGTGTTCAACTGGTTCTTATAAATGTCTATTCGTATGATGGTTTGTCTGTGTCATTTGAAAACAAAATACCATTTTGAGAAGAAAGAACATTGTTTTGAATGTAAAGTTTCATTTTGCAGGAGAATTTAGGGGTTTTGCCCATTGTGTGTGTGTTTTTTGATTTGTGTGTAGAGTTCTGAGAGTACAACACTTTAGCAAACACCCAGAACATCTATCTATTCTGGCCTAACTGACCAAACTATTTAAAGCAAGACTTTAAATTGGCTTTACGACAAGCCAGCATAAATTTGTCTTTCAAACTTTTCAATCTAGTTACAGTTTTTTTTTACGATTGCTTAAGCACAATTTTAAAAACAAGGCTCTTTTTGTCAAAACACTACACACAATTCACAGATCCACACAGACAAGTAGCCGAACACCTCAGTTATTTTGCAAAATGAAACACTTCATTCAAAACTTTGCATTAACTTAACAAAACCCAACTTTGACACCGTATGGAACACACATGGCTCATATATTCTGATTCTGTTTGATTCATTTACACACTGCTTTGTCAAAACACTACACACAATTAACACAACCCTACACCAAAGTAGCACAACACTTCAGATCATTTGCAAAATGGAACACTTTTGTCAAAACTATACACAACTTTATAAAAACAATATTTTGTAATCACAACAAAACATGTGCCAGTTGTCATGCTACTACAGTAGTGTGCATAACACTGTTAGCTCAGCAAACAACAGACAAATGTAAAATGTTGTATCCAATACAGGTTACAATTACAGTAAATAACAACAACAAACATAAAAAATAATCTGAAAAAAAAACTGACAATATTGTACAGAAAATACTAGAGTAAACATACTATACATTATCTCTTTGCCTAGCTGGATCTGGCCAGAGAATTTCATCAACATCACAAGCAATATCCTCATTAGCAAGACAACGCGGAAAGAACCGTCTTGAATGTTGAATCCATCCTTGCACAGCTGCGGCGTCAACTTGGTCACAGGCTTTCTCCATGGCCTGAATGAGGGGTACCTGAGCCTGGGGCTGAAGAACGTAAACCTTCCACCACCATGCAGAAAAAAAACTCTTCGATAGGGTTTAGAAACGGAGAGTATGGTGGAAGGTATAGTACTGTCAATTGTGGATAGTGTTAAAACCAGCGGTGGAATGACACATTGTCCCAGATGACAATGTATTGTATCTGGTGCATTTCATTACCTGCTGTGACGATGTGGTGCATTCGGTCCAAAAATGCGAGAATGAGGTTTGTTGTAAGGGCCCATTTTGGCATGATGGAGGACAACCCCATGCTGTGAAATGGCAGCGCAAAGGTTGATGTTGCCCTCACGTTGCCCTGGGACATTGATTATAGCCCTGTTGCCAATGATATTTCTGCCTCTCCTTCTTGCTTTTGTGAGGTCTCATCAATATATATGAATTCATGAAAGATTTCCTCAGCATCCATCTGCAAAACTCTCTGAAATACAGTGAAAGACAACATTGTGTAGTTCAGGATAGGTCTAGTATATTACAGTCAATGTAAAAAAGTAATGTGTGGAGTATGCAACATTACAGTGCTAAAGGGAACAATACAAACCTCCACATACTCATGCCGCAGCCATTTGACCCTCTCTGAATTCCGCTCAAAAGGCATTGGATAAACTAGTTTCATTTGAGCCTGATGTCTTTTCAGGATGCATGCCAGTGTTGACTGAGAGACCTGATGGGCATTATTGAAAATGGCATGGTCACCAATAAGGTTTCCTTGTAGTTCTCTGAGCCTGATAGCATTATTGGCCAAAACCATGTTTATTATCCATCTCTTGTTCTTGCGTGAATATGGGCCCCCTTCCTCCTTGTCGTTCCCGACCCTCAATCCTATGTAGAGAATAATACATGTAACTTACTGTACAATGTCACAGGAAGGGGTATCACAAGTGCTGATATGGTGCATACAATAAGCGGCTGATTATTGTAACTGTAGACAGATCTTTTACCAGTTTTCCTGTCGAAAGGTCCTTATGACAGATGCCACTGTATATCTACTAAGATTTGGTTGAACTCTCAGTCCAGCCTCCCTCAGCGTCAATCCGTGGTTCACAACATGGTCCACTAGTGTTGCACGAATGTCATTTGATAAGTTTGGTCCTCTTCTTCTTTCTGCCGTTCTCCTCATGCTTCAGGTCTTCCTCGGCCTCGGCCTCTGCCTCTTCCTCTACCTCCTTCTCTTCCTCTGTGTACTCCTCCTCTCACCCTCACTCTTCTTCTGACTCCTTCCATTTTGGTTGAAGGCAGGTGAACCTACCTGCTGCATTTTTATAGTGCTTAAACCTGATTGCTGTGTCTACAATTTAGCAATCATGTGTTTGTGCACCTGATGGCTGTGTTTACAGTTTTTTACGATTGCTTAAGCACAATTTTGAAAACAGGGCCCGGTTTGTCAAAACACTACACACAATTAACACAACCCTACACCAAAGTAGCACAACACTTCAGATAATTTGCAAAATGAAACACTTCATTCAAAACTTTACATTAATTTAACAAAACCCAACTTTGACACCGTATGGAACACACATGGT
The DNA here is from genome assembly GCF_024489055.1 of Chanodichthys erythropterus. NCBI lineage: Eukaryota > Metazoa > Chordata > Actinopteri > Cypriniformes > Xenocyprididae > Chanodichthys > Chanodichthys erythropterus. Next base: position 15,361,787 of record NC_090241.1, on the reverse strand, counting down.
TCATACATTCTGATCCTGTTTGATTCATTTACACACTGCTGTGCTCAATCTTAAACACTTGTAACTTTTATACTTTTCTAATTATATAGGCTGGGTTTGATTTTTTCAGAGATATTGTTAGAGTAAAGTACATGAATATATATATATATATATATATATATATATATATATATATATATATATATATATCTATATATATATATATATATATATAAACTAGAGGTGGGCATAGATTAGTTTTTTTAATCTAGATTAATCTAGATTAAAATGGCTCATTTGAATTCTGCCGAAGACATTCAGAATATGTGAGATACCCAAATTGTCCCTGCGTCCCAATGTCCATACTATCCATCCTAAATAGTATGTGAGATTAAAATAAGTGTGTGCCAAAGCATAGTATGTTGAAAAGAGTATGCCAAAAGTCCCCGGATGGTCTACTATTTCCGGTAGATTTTCGAAGTGTGGATCCGTTTTTCATCTGCAAATACCAATGTGGACTTTTATAAAGATCTGATTGGCCATTAAGTTTTAAATGCATCTTTATGCATTACAGTTTTTTTCCAATTGCTAACACACTAAAATGACATGCACAGCACAATTATTTAAACTGACACACAGAGAGCAAAACTTCTTCTCAAGTCTCCAAAAGTCTAAACACCTTTTCTGTTTTACACACATTTTGCATTTCAAAATAGCACTTTTTAAATTCACTAAATACAGTTCTCTGCATAAGACACAACAATCTGACATAAAGTCACATGTTTGCCATTTCAAAACACTGCCATTCAAAATGACACTACATGAGCTAATTGGCCAATTACATGTGCCACCTGGCCAAACACCTCAGTGGTTAATTGTTAACACTTCAATCAGGATGTAAGCACTATGAAAAGACCACAGGTGAGAACCTTTTTTTTTACAACAACAATGGAAGACATTGCAGAGAGAGGAAGAGGAAGAGGAAGAGGAAGAGGAAGAGGGAGGTTGAGAATAAGAGGGGGAGGAAGAGTGAGAGGTAGGGGTAGAGCAGGTAGAGGAGTTCATGGCCAAAGAAGACAAACACTTTCAAATGAAATCAGAGCAACCTTAGTAGATCATGTCATCAACCATGGGTTGACAATGCGTGAGGCTGGACAGAGAGTGCAGCCAAACTTGAGCCGTTTTACTGTCGCCTTTGTCATCCGGACCTTTAGACTGGAGAACAGGTATGTAACCAAAATTTCATGTAGTACACATGTAGTATACCCCATGTCATAGTGTATCAGTTGGGTGACACCTGTTTACTTAGTGTATGACATCAGCCATTCATGAACTGTACAAGTTTCCTGTACAATGTACTCTACTGTGGGGGAAAATATTTAGGCTGCATTGTCCAAGCCCTATATATATTTTTATTTTATTTTTTCTAAAGGACTGAGAGACGACACCATGGTGGAGGAAGGGGCCAAATGTTCACCGGGGTACAGGAAGCTGCCATTGTAAACTTGGTTTTGGAAAATAATGAAATCCGATTACGAGAAATTCAAAGCCACATCATCCAAGACAACACCTTATTCAACAACAGTCAACGAGTTAGTCTGTCCACATTGGCTCGCATTCTCAAGCGAAACCAAATCAGAATGAAACAACTTTTATAAGGTGCCGTTTGAGAGAAACTCTCAAAGAAACAAAGAGTTCAGACGAGCATATGTGGATGTAAGTACTATATTGACTGCAGTACACTACACACAACATTGTTTCCCAGTGTACTGGATAACACCATATTGAGTGATTTTTGTTCTTTGTTTTCAGGGAGTACTGGAAATGGATGCTCATGCAATCCCACATGAGTTCATCTTTATAGATGAGGCTGGGTTCAACCTAGCAAAGACCAGAAGAAGAGGGAGAAACCTCATTGGCCACAGAGCCATTATAGATGTTCCTGGCCAACGTGGTGGGAACATCACAATGTGCGCTGCCATCTCCAATATGCATGGTGTCCTCCACCGTCATGCCAAACTTGGACCATACAACACAGCCCATATTCTCACATTTCTGGACAGACTTCACAACATTCTCATACCACCAGAGCGTATGAATGATGCAGACCATCAAAGAAACCGGTACGTTGTAGTATGGGACAACGTGAGCTTTCATCGTGCAGCCCCAGTCCAAAACTGGTTTGCTGACCACCCAACATTTCTCGTGCAATACCTCCCACCATACTCACCATTTCTGAACCCCATAGAAGAATTCTTTTCGGCATGGCGGTGGAAGGTATACGACCGGCAGCCCTTTGTGCGCATGCCTCTTGTGCAGGCCATGGAAGAGGCATGTGATGAGATTGATGTGGGTGCAATTCAGGGATGGATAAGGCACTCAAGGCGCTTCTTCCCTCGATGTCTGGCAAGGGAAGATATTGCCTGTGATGTTGACGAGGCGTTGTGGCCAGACCCGGCTGTGCGGCAAGATGCTGCCTAATTATTTTTCTTGCCTTTTTTTTTTGTTTTTTTTTACTGTAATATATTTTTTTTCAGAAATTTTCTTTTTCAGTTTACTTTTTTTGTAAGAATATTTTTGTTCAGTCCCATGTAAATATATCTGCTGTGCTTATGTTGTACTGACTTGTTTACTGTAGTGAAGGAAAAAAAATAAAAATGTTGCAACAGCATGTGTGTGTATCTGCAAATATTTCTGTGCATGTGAACAATCTGATACATATTTTAGTATTATGGCAAAGCATACTAAAGATGGGGGTGCTTTTCATTATGCCCAACAGTGTGTAGGTGGTTAGGCAAAAATCTGGTAATATGAATGAAGTGTGTGCCATTTCATGCAAAAGTTTGATTTTGATAATGCTCTGTGTAGTTTCGGTCGCAGTGCTTCATTTTGCAGGATATATGAGGTATTTTGCAGTTTGGGTGTGTGGTTTTGTGAATTGTGTTAAGTGTTTTGATAAAACCAGACTAGTTTGAAAAATTGTGTGTTAGCAATTGGAAAAAACTGTAATATGAGGAGAGTTCTCCACATGAAAGACTCGCGACTGCAGATCAACGTGCTGCATTTCTCTCCGATACGGTAGGAAATTAGCTAAATAAAATGTGGAGGATGTAAGATGATTGACAGGGAAGTTTACGGTGACTGGATGCGACAGAGAGCAAAGACTCAACTGTATGACGTGATAGTATGTCCCAAAGCTTGTCTAGTCTTTTGCTACACACTCAAAAGTAAGTACTTTTTGTTCACAGAAAGAGTACATATTTTAGGGCGTAGTACTATAAGTAGGCGAATTGGAACGCAGCAAATGACTAAAAAGTAATCCACCATTTTGTCCGACAAAGCAGATAGGAGTTAGAAGATTAACCTCAGTGGAGTTAAACTTTTGTATATTATATTTTGTATATTGACATCTTTCCGCGTTTGAAACAACACTGATTCTCATGTTCATTCATGTTTATTTGATGCTATAAATGGACTCGTAGTAAGAGATGATCAGTTTACGAGCCTCTTGAGCTGAGGCGCTACAGCAACCTGTCACGACCATGGTCACGACACATTAAAGAAAACAGGTTTTATTGTTTGAATTTCTTAAAAAACTAGTTTTAAAACTGGGACTTTGTTAAATATCATAAGTTACCTGCTTTGTCTTGTCAGTGTCCTCTTTGCTCCGTGATGCATTTATCACTGTGTGACGTGACGGGCCTGACAGCACCAGTCGACCAAAGCAACAGTAACTAAGGGGGGCGGGTCTTTGAGAAGGGTCAGTTCGGCTAGGTATACATCCGCGCTAAACTATCAAGGTGAAAGTCATCATAGCTTGCGTAGAATAGACCCAGCTCCCAACCCAACTTTGAGAATAGATTAACGGCAATATTTTTTTTATCGCCCGATAAGAGTCTCGCGTTAATGCAGCACGTTAACGCCGTTAACGGCCCACCACTAATATAAACAAGATCAGTACTGCACATTTCTGAAAATATTTATGTTTTGCAAAAAGTTTGAGGCTGAGAATGTGCTTATAGTTGTGCAAATCTGGGCTAAGGTTTTGCTCCTTGAGTGTAGTGTTTCAGTAACTGTGTGTTAATTTTAATTTTAGTGTGTAGGCAATCGTAAAAAACTGTAACAGATTGGTTACAGGTGTGGTAATTTGACAGTCAGTGCTTTGGAATTGCAAGGAAGTGACATCATGATATACTTCTGTGTCTGATGTATACAAGTGTGTTTAGTGTTTTGCAAATCACTGTGTGTAATCTTTTGCAAATAGTATGAAGCTGACAATGTGCTTACAGTTGTGCAAATCTAGCCTTGTGTATTGCTCCTTGAGTGTAAGGTTTTGCTAATTGCGGGAAAAGTTTAATTTTAGTGTATAAGCAATCATAAAAAAAAAACTAACAAAAAACAAAAAACAAACAAAAAACAAACAAAAAAAACCAAACAAAAAAAAACCACACAAGATCAGTACTGCACATTGATGAAAATATTTATCTCTCACCACATTGTAAAACCATTCAATACAACAACGCCTTTCCAAAGGTTACATTTTGCACTGAAAATCAGAACATATTCTAATTACAATATATTACACAAACAAAAACATCTGTGGAGACAAAACAAAAGCATTATTTTAAACAAAAAAATAAATAAAAAAAACCTAGAAAAAACACCTGAGCATCATCTCTTGGCCTAGCTGGATCTGGCCATAGCACTTCATCCACATCACAGGCGTTGTCCTCTCATGCAAGACAGTGAGGGAAGAATCTTCTTGAATGGCAAATCCATATTTGCACAGGCCCTGCATCAATTAGGTCAGGCCTTCTCCATGGCTTGAATGAGGCACATAGGGCTGGAGATTTTTTTTTTTTTTTTTGAAGGTTATAAACAAACAAAAAAACTCTTCAATGGGTTTACAGTTTTTCTTGATTTCTTAAACACTATAACCAGGCTTTTGAACTAAAATTTCATAACCATACCCAGATAGCAAAATTGATATGGCCCAGATCTGGCACAAATTTGACACTTTCCTTTGGCCCACTTTTGGCAGGAATGATGGCACTTGGGCGGTCCGCTCCTGTTTTCCAGATTTGGACCACAAGCAAGCCACAATAATGCTGCATGTCAGCCATGAACAAAACGAATGAAGCAGAACTGGCCCACATCTGGGCAACAGTTCATTTTGATTCTGGCCCAGATCCAACAACCTTGCTGTTGCCCAGATGTGAGCCAGTTCTGCTATATTCGTTTTGGTTATAGCTGACATGCGGCATTGGTATGGCTTGCTTGTGGCCCAGATCTGGTGCAAGTTTGACACTTTTTATTTGGATGACTTTTGGCAGGAATGATGGCACTTGGGCGGTCCGCTCCCATTTTCCAGATTAGGGCCACAAGCAAGCCACAGTAATGCCGCATGTTAGCCATAAACAAAACGAATGAAGCAGAACTGGCCCACATCTGGGCAACAGTTTATTTGAATTCTGGCCCAGATCCATCACCTTGCTGTTACCCAGATGTGGGCCAATTCTGCTTTATTCGATTTGTTTATGGCTGACAAGCGGCATTGGTATGGATTGCTTGTGGCCCAAATCTGGCCAACAGGAGTGGACCGCCCAAGTGCCATCATTCCATGCGGTATGTGGGCCAGAGCGAGGTGTTGGATCTGGGCCAGAATTAAAATGAACTGTTGCCCAGAGGTGTGCCAGTTCTGCTTCATTTGTTTTGTTCATGGCTGACATGCGGCATAACTGTGGCTTGCTTGTGGCCCTAATCTGGCAAACAGGAGCGGACCACCCAAGTGCCATTATTCCTGCCAAATGTGGGCCACATGAAAGTGTCAAGTGTGCAACAGATCCAACCCCTTTGCTCTGGCCCACATACCACATGGAATGATGGCACTTAGGCGGACCACTCCTGTTGGCTAGATTTGGGCCACAAGCAAGCCATACCAATGCCGCATGTCAGCCATAAGCAATAAGAATAAAGCATAACTGGCCCTAATCTGGGCAACAGTTCATTTTAATTCTGGCCCAGATCCAACACCTCGCTCTGGCCCACATACTGCGTTGAATGATGGCATGATGAGCGGTCCACTCCTGTTTGAAAGATCTGGGCCACAATAAAGCCACAATCATGCCACACGTAAGCCAATAACAAACCAAATAATAAACCAGAACTGACCCTAATGTGGGCCACAGTATATTTTTATTTTAACCCTAGTGGATTAAAATAAAAATCCTCATGTGGCCCACATGCTGCCTAGAATGGTGACATTTTGACAACGCATTACTGTTTACCAGATCAGGCTATTTCAAAAGTCAAGTCACCTTTAATTTAACACTTTATAGACTGTTTCAAAGCAGCTTTACAGGTATAAACAGGAGAATGATTCAATTATTCCAGTTCAATTCTGCTGTAAAGCAGCTCTAAAAGAAATAGTGTCATTGTTCAGCTGAAGTCAGTATGTTTTAATTCAGTTCTGTTCAATAGCTGTATAAAGTTAATCAATTATGAAATCAGTTCAATTCGTTATAAAGCAGCTCTGCAAAAAACAGTGATGTCATCGTCCAGCTCAGTTCAGTTCTCATAGTGTCAGTGCAATCAAATCAATATTATTGCTGAATATTAAGTGTCCCAAACTTAGCAAGCCAAAGGCAACAGGGGTAAGGAACCCAAAATCCATCAGGTTACAAAAATGGAGAAGAAAAAAAAACCTTGGGAGAAACCAGGCTCAGTCAGGGACCAATTCTCCTCTGGCCAATGAACGAACATGGTGTGATATGATTCAGGCAGCAACACAAGTCAGATTGTGGATTTGTATAATCTAGAATATTTCATATGGTTCCATCAGTTTGAAGATCAAGATACAACACGCCGGCATAGAGTTGAAGCTAGCCATAGGGGTCTGTGCAGAGGACTTGTCTGGTTCTTGTGGTCTTTGCTGAGGATCTTTGCCGATGGCTGTCAATGAAGTTCTCACAGGGGATCTGTCTGGCTTGTCTAGTTGACATGGTCTTCGTTGACATTTAGGCTTGCGTCGTGGTCATGCCAAGATGCAGGTCCACCATCTGATCTGGATTTGGAGGGGATCCAGCTGACTATGGTAACCTCGGGATAAGGAAGAGACAGACAAAATGTCAAAATGAACTTACACCAAAACTCCCATTATAATCAACAAACCTCTTATTTACATTGTGTTTGCACTGTTAGTTACGATGAACGTATTTGTTAGTGAGCAGAATTCGAGTTTCAATGATGAGATCCCTTTCATGCCACTATCTAAATATAATGCAATAGATCTAAATGTAATGTTATAGTCAAGTTCCCTTTCAGTCGGTCACGTTCGACGTACGTCAGTAGTGACCGACGAATTGGGATATCGCTTAGAGAGCCCTATCAGCTTCGTGTAAACTAAAACAAGCCAATGGAATTGGCGTGCGATATTTGCATAATGCGCACCACCCCCGACAGGTGTATATAAATAGGAAGCAGATGCAATCGCACTCTGTCTTTCGCTTCGGAGTCACAGTGGTGTCCTGTGTTAGAAGACTAACTTCTTCGTGGAAAACGAAACTGCCTCAGAAGAGGATCCTACAGCAAGCTGTGTGCTGGCAGTTACGGCGCTTCAGCGAGGTCGCGAACTTCCGAGGAGCCGAGCTATAGCTCTCAACTGCTGTTTTCACAGCAACACGCTTAGAGTGAAAAGAGTGTGTGTTGCGATTTGGGCCGGTTCCTCGGTGTGTCCAGGGAGTGGTGTACCTGGCACATCGCGTCACTCCCTGTGTGCTTCAGCACGAGCGAGTTGACTGTTTCCCCTTCTAAAAGAGCTTACAGACGAACCCTGACAGTGTGTCATTTCATCTGTGCGTTACTGGGTGCGGTCGTTCCCTGGTCCCTGCTGATGGGCACAATCGCTGCATCTCGTGTTTGGGCGTTCAGCACGCTGAAGCAGCTTTTGTGGATGGCTCATGTTCCCATTGCGGGAACATGACTATCGCGGTGCTGAGGTCTAGACTCTCCTTCCTGAAGTCTCAGGAAGCGGGGGTCCCCTCTCCTATGCCCCGTTCGACCGTTTTTTCCGGCCCGGGCCGGAATGACGGTTCGGCGGCGTATAGGAAGGGTGACCTGAGGATCACGGTCAGGGCTTCCCCGCCGAGCGTGGACAACTCCCGGGCAGCCTTGTGCGTCGGGCTTGAGTGGAACCCTCCACCCTGTCCCGGCCCATCTCGGCTGGATGATTGGTACTTGGGGGGGGGGGTCGCGCTGGTCAAACCCAGCGTCCCGCCCCAATGCCTTTCTTCCCGGAGGTGCATGATGAGGTGACCAGGTCTTGGCAGACACCGTATAGTGCCCGTGCCAGGCCTGGCCCCGCGTCCGCCTTCACCTCCCTGGACGGCGGGGTAGCCAGGGGGTACGCGAGGATCCCGCCAGTCGAGCGGTCCGTTGCAATGCAGTTGTGTCCAACGGCCACTGGCTGGCGTGGTGAGCCGCGTCTCCCGTCCCGGGCCTGTAAATTCTCAGCCGGTCTGACTGAGAAAGCTTACAGTTCCTGTGGGCAGGCTGCCTCCGCCCTGCACGCGATGGCCCTCTTGCAGGTTTACCAAGCAAAGGCGCTGTCGGAGATGCCCCAGGAAGGTCGTGACCAACAGCTGCTGGGGGAGCTTCGCGCTGCCACCGACCTTGCCCTCCAGGCAACGAAGGTGACAGCACGTGCTGTTGGTCACGCGATGTCTACCCTGGTAGTCCAGCAACGCCATCTCTGGCTGACCCTGGCGGACATGCGGGATGCCGACAAACAGCGGTTCCTGAATTCCCCCGTGTCCCCGGTCGGCCTTTTCGGCGACGCAGTGGAGAGCTTCGCCCAACAGTTCTCCGCTGCACAGAAGCAGGCCGAGGCTATCAGACATGTCATGCCACGGCGGTCCGCTGTTGCCTCCACCCAGCCGCCCGTGGCCCAGCCTCAGCCTGCTCGTCGCCGAGGGCGCCCGCCTGCGTCGTCCTCCGCCCCTGCTAAGCCGGCAAAGCAGCAGCCGACACCAGCCAGGCAGCAGGGTGCCGGTCGCGGGCGCGGTGCCCAGCCCGTCTCAGCTAAGCCCGGTGGTAAACGAAAAACAAAGACACGGCCCTGAGACGGGCAACCTGGAGGGGAAGGTCCTTGCTCTTCGGGAGAGAATACCATCATCTCTCCCACCCCCGGAGGAGGGCCGGGGGGAATTTGTGATGTCTGTCTTACAACCACCGCTGGCTCCCCGGAGTCCAGCGTTACCCACTTTTTCACAAAAAGAGCAGTTTCCTCAAACTCCAGGTCACAACAAGGTGTGTCTGCCAGTGTGCCAGGCCCCGCCTCGCCGCTGGCAGCTCCCTCCCCATTCGCCAGCAGGCGGCAGTGTGATGGCGCAGACCGCGTCCCGTGCGCCGTCTCCCATGCACACTGCTGCCTCGCAGCGTCCGACCCCACTCCGGGCCGCTCCCAAGCCGTCCGAGTCGGGTCCCTCTCTGCCTTGCTGCCCCACCCCCGGTGCGTCTGTGGTGCCTTTGGTCCCGCTGGTTCGGAGTCTGGAGGCGTGGAGCACGCTTCCCAGCCCGTCCCGCTGGCTCATTCGCACTATCAGACTCGGCTATGCAATTCAGTTCGCCCGGCGTCCCCCGGTTTTCAGGGGTGTCCACTTCACTCAGGTGTCGTTGGACAGTGCACCTGTTCTCCGGGTGGAGATTGCTGTCCTCCTGGCGAAGGATGCAATCGAGGCGGTCCCTCCAGCCGATATGAAGTCGGGGTTCTACAGCCCCTACTTCATTGTACTGAAAAAGGGCGGTGGGCTACGGCCAATCCTGGATCTGCGCGTCCTGAACCGGTATCTTCACAGGATGCCATTCAAGATGCTCACGCAGAAGCGCATTTTCGAATGCGTCCGTCCCCGGGATTGGTTTGCAGCAATAGACCTGAAGGACGCGTACTTTCATGTCTCGATTCTGCCTCGACACAGACCCTTCCTCCGGTTTGCGTTCGAGGGTCGGGCATATCAGTACAAAGTCCTACCCTTCGGGCTGGCCCTGTCACCTCGCGTCTTTACGAAGGTTGCGGAGGCGGCCATTGTTCCCCTCAAGGAACGGGGCGTTCGTATTCTCAACTATATCGACGACTGGCTGATCCTGGCCAGCTCGCGAGAGCAGTTGTGCGAACACAGGGACATGGTTTTAGCTCACCTCAGCGACATGGTTTTAGCTCACCTCAGCCGGTTGGGTCTTCGGGTCAACTGGGACAAGAGCAAACTCGCCCCCGGGCAGAGTATCTCTTATCTCGGTCTCGAGCTAGACTCGGTTGCACGGACTGCGCGTCTCACCGAGGCGCGCATCCAGTCGGTGTTGAACTGCCTGAGCTCGCTCAAGCGCAGGATAGCGGCTCCACTGAAAGATTTTCAGAGGCTCCTGGGGCATATGGCATCTGCAGCCGCGGTCACGCCACTCGGATTGCTTCATATGAGACCGCTTCAACACTGGCTCCGTGGCCGGGTCCCGAGATGGGCGTGGCAGTGCGGCACGCTCCGTGTCCCCGTGACACCGAGCTGCCGTCGCACCCTTGTCCGGTGGTCGGACCCTTCGTTCCTGCGGGCCGGAGTACCCCTCGAACAAGTGTCCAGGCATGCTGTGGTTTCCACAGATGCCTCTGCCACGGGATGGGGGGCCACGTACAACAGGCATGCAGTGGCACGTCTTTGGACGGGGCCTCAGCTGCATTGGCATATCAATTGCCTCGAGTTGCTAGCGGTTCGTCTTGCGTTGGCCCGCTTCAAGAAGCTGTTGTCAGGCAAGCACGTTCTAGTCCGCTCAGACAGCACTGCGGCCGTTGCGTACATCAACCGTCAAGGTGGTCTACGCTCCCGTCGCATGTCGCAACTCGCCCGCCATCTCTAGTTGTGGAGTCAGAAGTATCTGAGGTCCCTTCGGGCCACTCATGTCCCAGGTGTGCTCAACCGTGCAGCCGACGAGCTGTCACGGCAGCCTCCACTTGCGGGCGAGTGACGGCTCCACCCCCAGGTGGTCCAGCTGATTTGGCAGCATTTCGGCGAGGCCCAAGTAGACCTGTTTGCCTCCCCAGAAACTGCCCACTGCCAGTGGTTTTATTCCCTGACCGGCGGCACGCTCGGCACGGATGCCCTGGCACACAGCTGGCCCCCGGGTCTGTGCAAATATGCGTTTCCCCCAGTGAGCCTTCTCGCACAACTCCTGTGCAAGGTCAGGGAGGACGGGGAGCAGGTTCTGTTAGTGGCTCCGTACTGGCCCACTTGGACCTGGTTCTCAGACCTCATTCTCCTCGCGACAGCCCCTCCCTGGCCGATTCCTCTGAGGAAGGACCTCCTGACTCAGAGACGGGGCACCCTGTGGCACCCGCGTCCCGATCTATGGAACCTCCACGTGTGGTCCCTGTGGTCGTAGACACCATCACTTCCGCTAGAGCTCCTTCCACTAGGAGTCTCTATGCGTTGAAGTGGAACCTGTTCGTCGAATGGTGCGCCTCTCGCCGAGAGGACCCCAGATCATTTTCGGTCAGATCCGTGCTTTCCTTCCTGCAAGATGGGTTGGAGCGAAGGCTGTCTTCCTCCACCCTCAAGGTGTATGTTGCCGCTATCGCCGCACATCACCACGCAGTTGAGGGTAAGTCCCTGGGGAAACACGATCTGATCGTCAGGTTCCTGAGGGGGGCGAGGAGACTGAATCCTCCTCGCCCTTCCTCCGTACCCTCTTGGGATCTGACCCTGGTTCTCACAGCTCTCCGGGGTCATCCCTTTGAGCCTTTGCAATCAGTCGACCTGAAACTAATGTCTCGGTTCTTCTGGTTGCATTGGCTTCCCTGAAGAGGGTAGGGGATCTGCATGCATTTTCGGTCGACGAAACGTGCCTAGAATTCGGGCCCGGTGATTCTCACGTCATCCTGAGACCCCGGCCTGGATACGTGCCCAAGGTTACCACTCCCTACAGAGATCAGGTAGTGAACCTGCAAGCGCTGCCCTCGGAGGAGGCAGACCCAGCCCTAGCTTTGCTCTGTCCCATCCGCGCTCTGCGCGTTTACGTGGATAGAACGCGAAGCTTCAGGACCTCAGATCAGCTCTTCATCTGTTACGGAAGCCAGCAGAAGGGAAAGGCTGTCTCCAAGCAGAGGATGGCCCACTGGATAGTGGATGCCATCGCCTTGGCGTACGAATCCCAGGGCGTGCCTTGCCCGCTCGGGTTGAGAGCCCACTCCACCAGAGGGGTGGCCTCTTCCTGGGCGCTGGCTCATGGCGCCTCGCTGACAGATATCTGTAGAGCTGCGGGCTGGGCGACACCAAACACGTTCGCTAGGTTTTATAGGGTATCCTCACGTGTACTCGCATCCACTAGTCGGTAGACGTGTTGTACCCACTCTAAGTGTCGGCTTGCAATGCCATTCCCGCCACTGGCCGGATACGTGCATACTTTCACTCCAGTCGTGTTCCCCGCTTGGCGAACCCTGTCGAGTCGCTGACGCTGTCTGTTGGCTGGGGCCCATATGTCGTGACTCCTCTACGTGAGCGGTCCCATATGTGTAATTATCCACGGTTTAAAACTCCCTACGGGCTGAGTCCGTGTCTTTCCCTTAGCAGAGCCAGCTCTGCTGTCACCTGTCAGATGAGTCTCCCGTCCATATGCATACTGCCCCCCGGGCCAGTCCATATGTGTATTCCCACGTAAACTCCTCCCCCATTGGGTAGGTAGTGGTCTCCGCAGCGTCCCTTACAGGTTCGCTTCCCCAGTGTAGTCTAGTTTAGTTAGTGGGTAGTGGTTAGACAGCAGTAGACTCTCTCGGTGTAAGCTCGCCCCCTTCACCGCCAGCCGGTGCTATGGGCGGCTGAGCTTGCGCTGGGCACTGGAAGGGGTTTCGTAACTGTGGCGATTTAGTTGGGATCCCAATTCGTCGGTCACTACTGACGTACGTCGAACGTGACCGACTGAAAGGGAACGTCTCGGTTACGTATGTAACCCTCGTTCCCTGAAGGAGGGAACGGAGACGTACGTCCCGTCGCCACAGTTTCTGTACCCTCGCTGTAGCGCGGACACCAGTTGTCTCCTCAGCGAAAAACAGAGTGCGATTGCATCTGCTTCCTATTTATATAAACCTGTCGGGGGCGGTGGGCATTATGCAAATATCGCACGCCAATTGATAGGGCTCTCTAAGCAATATCCCAATTCGTCGGTCACTACTGACGTACGTCTCCGTTCCCTCCTTCAGGGAACGAGGGTTACATACGTAACCGAGACGTTTTTAATAATACATATTATTATGTAATAATGTCACAGTTAATCTCTAAAATAAAAACAACATAAAGAAACAACATAAAGAGTATATTTTAAATACTTTTTAATGGCAAGTTATGAAATAAGGACAGTCTCACTGAAACTAAAGCCACGTTCGTGCACCGTCTGCATGACGTAATGTTCGTCATCTGGAGGGCTCATGGACGTCTGCATACCTCGTCCGTGTGCAGGCCAAATTTCAAGACTGTGTGGTGGATGGTGGATGCACTATTTTTATTCTCTGATCCTACCCAGCGAAGTCCCGTTGATGGCACGATTCGTGAATTAAATTGTACTGCACGTGTTGAACTCGGTCATCCACGCACATCTGTAGTTGAGTATACTTTGAAAGATGCGCAGACAAGACTGCACGTGAGATGCGTCTGGCCGCGGAAAGTGAAGTATACCCGGGTCTTAATTCAGCTACTGATGTCCACTTTCTCACAACTCATTTACTTTTCAATTAAGACTTCATTTCAAGATGTCATAAAATCAAAATTGACCTTACTTACTTTGTTAGTGCATATTACTAGTCTTGTGGTGAACAATTAATCCGTGCAAGTTAATACACCGAAAAAAATTGTTTGTCGTGGTAATCTTTAATCAAAATCTGAAATGTTACTTCTGGTCTGAAATGGTGTTCCTTCTCTGATAAAATAAAACCACTCCCCCCCCCAACCCTTAGTCTGCTATGAGCGAGAGACGAAGACGAGGAGCGTTAAATTAAAACTCTGCCCTCTATTCAATATTCTGTTTCGCTTGGAAATATGTCACAACACTTGAGAAAAGACGTTTGCACTTCCGGTTCACGGGGAATTTAACTCATTTAAGGCTGCTCCATTGGTGATATTTAACAAAACTGACATTTTTGACATTATCGTGTGTGTTATTGTTTCTTCAAGCATGACAGAGAACTCGATACTGGTGGGCCGTCCATGCTCACCATACTGGTGCATGTCTTTCTGTGCGTCGTGTGTGTGACAGGACATTCACAGAGTGCATTCTCTTTTTCTCTTTTGGTGCGCTTAAATGGTTTAAAAGCATTCGCAGAAATAAGAGCGTAATCATATATTGTAATGCTAGCCAAAGGATGAAACAAACAAAACAAAAAAAACATATGCTGCATTAACTGTGTTAAATATTTTAATGCGTTAAACTGGAAAAAGCACTAAGTGTTTCAGTTGATGCCGTATTATTTGATAAAAATGTGTGTTTGTGTGTGTGTTTCGCTCACTTTCCCAATGAGCGTGACTGACGTGCTGCAAACAGAGAGCTGTATCATAACTTTTCTAATTTCTGCTCGCCTTCAGCATTCTACATTCGTGGGGGATAGATGCAAGTTCCGTTATAAACAAAACCTACGGTTCAAAAACAAAAATAGTGAGGAGAGCAACGTTATGCAATTTGCCGACTTCTCCTGTGCCATCGTTATTAAGCAACGTAGTCAATAGCTGCTGGTTTGATGACGAAAACGAACCGCGGTTCGGACCCAAATAATGTAATGTGAACACAGTCCAGTGGGTGCAGGGAGAGGGGAGAGCAATTGAACTCGCGTTCGGTCCAGGCAATCGAACCAAGTGTGAAAGCACCCTTAGATGCATTTTAAAAACCGACCTGTTTAACACGAAATACTATTCTTCTCATTTGTTTTACTATATTTATGGTCCACAAAATAAATAAAGGAATAAATTAAGACAGTTAGGATAGCCTACCGTTATCAGCATGTTATGCTGAAATTTGTCTCTTGAGAATAGTTTGCACTTTGCTTTTTGTGTGATATACATTAGCTCACTTTCTGGCTCACACGGTGTATTTGACCAATTAGACGCGCAAACAGAGGCTTCAATGCTTGTCCGTCTTACACTCAGAGTATGCACATAGAAACATCCTGCCAGTATTTAATTTTATTTTTAATATCAACCACGTCCTGCTCTTTACTTTCTCATTCATTCATGTTTCTTTATTAATAATGCCAATAGCCCTGCCCACTGAAAGCTGCGTGGACTGTCACAAATACGAATACGACACATTTATAGGACATAAAGGTCTATGCAGTAAACGAAAGTAACTGGTGAAATGTTTCGAAATGTCCCTTGGCACAGCAGAGCACCAGTTTTAATAAAAGCATATGTTTAAGTTCAGCCACTATTTTACATACTTTAACATTTTCGCAGATGTTCAAGAAATTCTTTTTGCCGATACTACAAACAAGCCGCAGCCGCATGAATCTGATGAGTTCAGGAGCTCTTGGTTACCATAGAAACGGTGCGGTGATGGCGGTGATGGCCTCAACATCGCGGTAGGCATCTCATTACCGCGGTATTGCGGTTATCGTAGCTCTAATTCAAGCATTCAACATCCTCGTAGTATAATACAAATTAATACACACATATAGCAAAATAGACAGTGTAACTGACTTACAGGTTTCTTAGACAGTCCATCTTCATTCCTCTTTTTCTCTTCTCACTCTGTCTCACATGCAAGTTGAAGTCATCTTTTGATGCAGGATTCTTCTTAATCTGTTGCTGTGAGCCTGATGTTTCTGACAAGTAATAAAACTAGTTAGTGCAGTATAATGTACAATGAATACATAGATGAATGTCCAACTGAATTATAGTCATAATTTTATTTTACTGTTATGCCATAATAAAGCATAAGTAAAAACACTTGTCTACAGTACCGTGCTGAACCGACTGCAGGTTGGGAAACAGTGAGTGAAAGGGAATTCATGCTGGTCAATGCTGGTTTTTACAGCAGGAGGATCTACATTGAGGAGACAGACAATGTATTGTAACAAGTTAAACGTTTCTCTCTTTAAGTCTCCTTGTTATCACGGGGTTCTATTAAGATATACTGACCCACACTAACCTAACATTATCAATTTAATAAAACATATACAAAGCACAAGACATTCACTGTTCAATGCATGAATTAACAAACTTCCTTCCAAATACATACACCCCTCATAACTCCAAGGATAACATGAATTGTGTCCTTAAATCAAAAAAAGCCTTAAACATAACCTACAAAGTCCCATAGAACACCAACAATCAGAGTTCAAAAAGCAGTTCAAAAAGCAGTTCAAAATAGTCAAAAAAAACAGTTCAATAAAGTAATCCACAAAAGCAGTCCAAAAAAGCAGTCCAAAAAAGCAGTCCAAAAAAACAGGATAATCCAAGCAAAAAAGGAAATTTGTATGAAGCAGAAAAAGTAAAAAACAAACCCCAACGGTCTCACCCACGTCAGCTTCTCAGGGATTCTCTGGGCTCCTAAGGCAATACCTCTGAGGAAGAGGAAAACAGTCCCCCAATGATCCCAAAAGGAGAAAAAAGGAGATAATCCACTGGGAAAAAACCCTCAAAAAACCCCAGGCACTCCTTTGTTAGCCTGTCTTCCATGCATGCTGCCTCATGAGCCACCCTCGACTTCAAAATGGCCACCTCTCCTTTACACAAAGGCCTTTCACAATAAGAGTCCTTCCTTTTCCCATCACATTCCCTGCCCCACAGATAATGTCAAATAGTTACAAACAAATAGTTTACCAAAAAAATATAAACAAATAAATAATCATCAAAACATGAAAACATTAATTTGGAAAAGTTTTCTCTTTTATGGAGGTATCACAGAGTCCCCCATGGAATTATTTATTGCAAATCGAAACTCTGCCAGCCACCTGTCCCACTCTTTATGGTTCTCCCCCACATAAGAAGCCATCATGGTTTTCAACGTCCTGTTAACTCTTTCAGTGAGGTTTGTCTGTGGATGGTAACTGGTAGTTAACTTGAGTAACACCCCAGTTCCGACACAAATCAATCAAGAGCTGACTGAGGAATTGTGGTCCTCGATCTGATAGAAGGTATTTTGGGACCCCCCACCGATTGAAAATTTCATCCTTTAAGATTTGACAGATGCGTGGAGTCTTACTGTCTCTCAAAGGGAAAAGCTCAATCCATTTAGTAAAATAGTCAACCACCACAAGAAGATAGATATTACCCTTTTTACTTTTCGGGAAGGGTCCCATGAGGTCCACGCCAAGCATGTAACCTGGCTCTTTTACCTCAGTTGATTGAAGAAAACCCAGAGGTTTTATATTCGAAGGTTTATATTGTTGACACACAACACAATCTTTAACATGTTGCCACACATTCTTTCGAATTTCAGGCCACCATGCCACCTCCAAAATTTTCAATAGGGTCTTCAGCTTTCCGAGATGAGCTCCTAAAAGGATTGTTGTGAAAGTAGTCGATGAAAGAGAGGATAAGGGACTTTGGAACTACAAACTGGTATTTTCCACCACCAGCGTATGGCACAACTCTGTATAAGACACCCTGCTGGATTTCCCATCTTATCCGATCACTTTGTTCATCCTTCATGTCCACTTTATCCATCAATTCCTTTACATGCTCATCTTGTCCTTGGGCTTCGGCTATTTCAGCCAACGACGTAGGCAACTCAAAGATCCATGGAGAGGTCCTTCTTGGTACACATGCTGCCACAATTGCTTGATCTTGGCTGGACCTAGATAGAGCATCAGGTACCACATTCATTCTCCCTTTTCTATACTGAACCTGGAATTGGAACCGTTGTAGCCTCAAGGTCCACCTGGTGAGTCGAGAGGTAGTCTTTGGAGCATTAAAGGCCCAGGACAGTGCTGCATGGTCAGTATATACTACAAAGGGTACCCCCTCAAGGTAGTGGTGCCATTTTTCTACCGCCCACACCACAGCCAGGCACTCTTTCTCAGACGTAGAATAGTTTAATTCGGCTCCCCTTAGACTCCTTGAGGCATAAGCAATAACCAATTCTTCCTCACCAATCTTTTGCGTAAGTAACGCTCCCAGACCAGTAGCACTAGCATCGGTTTGTACTTGAAAGGAATGGCCCGGATCTGGTTGGGTCAACACAGGAGCTTGTTGCAGACCTGCTTTCAACCTCTCTACACTCTGCTGGCACTCTTCAGTCCATACCCACACAACATTTTTCCGCTGCAAATGATACAAAGGGGCAGCAAGCTCAGCAAAATGTGGGATGAATTTGTGGTACCATCCAATAAGGCCCAAAAACCTCTGCAAAGAAGGAAGATCATGTGGAACGGGATAGTTAGTAATAGCAGCCGTCTTCTCTGGATCCACTTCCACCCCTTTTGCTGAGACTACATGGCCCAAGAATCTTAGCTCAGTCTTGAGAAAGTGACATTTCTTCAAGTTCAGGGTCAAGTTGGCCCTATGGAGTCTAGCAAAAAACGCTTCAAGATCTTGAAGATGCTGCTGTTTAGATGGAGAGTATACAATGATATCATCAATATACACAAAACAGATGCTGCCTATCAACTCCCCCAACACTCTCTCCATGAGCCTCTGGAAAGTAGCTCCTGCGTTTTTCAGTCCAAAAGGCATAGTCAAAAAATGGGCCAAAGGGGGCGACAAAAGCAGTCTTTTCACGGCTACTCTTCTCCATTTCCACTTGCCAGTACCCTGATTTCAAATCAAGGGTGCTGAAATATTGTGCTCCATGCATAGATTCTAAAATGTAATGAATGATGGGCATAGGATAAGCATCTTGAGGGGTTTTAGCATTTAAACGCCTATAGTCAACACAGAACCGTAGGCTTTGATCAGGTTTAGGCACAAGTACTACTGGGGATGCCCAAGGAGATTGTGAAGGCTCAATGATGCCATCTTGGATAATTTTTTTAATCTCTTCTCGAATGATTTCCTTCTTTAGTGGTGAGACTCGATAGGCTTTACACCTTACTGGGACGTCATCTGTGGTTAGAATCTGGTGGGTGGTCAAGTCTGTCCTTCCCAACTTGTCCGAACAAACAGAAGGCCATGCATGCAATAGCTGTTTCACTACCTTCGGATAACATTGTATTAGATCAGCCACAGCATTTAATGGCTCAGACATCCCAGACTCTAGGGGCAAAGCCATATACACATTGATAACTTGCTCTTCCTGCTGGCTCCATAATGGTTCCCCAAGTGGCTGGCAGAGAAATGGAAACACAGTCCTCCGTCCATTGATACACAGTTCATAACTTCTCTCCCCCACATGTAATCGCACTCCCGTTTGACCCAAGAAATCCAAGCCTAATATAAGGGGAAATGCAAGTTGTTTGTCTGCCATCACATAAGTGTCAACTGTCCACACCATTCCATGCCACTCATAGGTAATGGGGACTCGGCCTTCTGAGGTCTGTGTCTTCCCATCAGCCAACACAAAGGTCCTAATAAAATGTCTCATGGGCTCACCTGGTCCAGCCAATGCCTCCCACAGCTGGCACTGCATCAAGGTAAACGTGGATCCAGTATCTAGAATAGCCTCCACTTGCTTACCACGAACTCCCAAAACCACTCTGAGCAATGGAGGAGTATTCGATTGCACTAGTGCAAGATGTTGAATTGGTCCAGACAGGGGTTTGGAGGTATTAACATGACGGCTTGTTGGATTTTTATTCCCTTTTTCATTAGCTTTTATTTGATTTACCTTAGCCCAGTAATCTCTTTTGGAATTGAGGTCTCTTTCCACCAGTGATCCAACCTTGACTAATTGCTCCACTGTATGCACAGTGCCCCTTAGGCTTCCTGCCAGAGAAGGATTGCAGTTATTTAGGATTCTTCTAACCACTTCTTCTTCAGGAAGATCAGCCTTCCACTTTAAGCATAATGCCCTATAATCATAAGCAAAATCTCTAATACATTGTTCAGGACCTTGTAGCTTTAAGTTGTTCCTCTACCTCAGTGAGATAGTCAGTGGGAAGGAATGCTCCCAGGAATGCTTTTTTAAACTCATCCCAATTATGGACCTTATTTCTTTCTGCCAGCCACCAACTCCTGGCCGGTCCTGAGAGAACAGCATTTAGGGTGGCTACAAGTTCAGTGTCTGACATATGTCGGAGTGTCAAAAAATTCTCACACCGCTCCACAAATTCCATTACATCACTGGTTTCTCTGGTCTCTCCAAAACTAGGGAATTCTAAATTGATTGGGGATAAGAAGCCGTGGGCATTGTTGAATGCATTCTCTCACTATCTGAGGTAGCAGCCCCGAAAGAAAAACGTGTCATGGGAGTACTGGTTTTCCTAATACGGTCAACTTCCTTTCGCCACTGTTCATCCCTTCTTTGAAGACATTCTATAACACCTTTCTCTAGCTTAGCCAAAGATCTTTGCATGAAAATTTCAATGTCATCAAAGCGTTGATTTACAGCCTCTCTGAATACAGCTTCACGATTTACTGCACTCTCACTAGAAGTTCGAAGACCATCTTTTACTGTATTAATTTCAGCACGTAATTCTTGGACAGATTGAGAGAGGTTTGAGATTTCAGAATCTATTCTTCCCATCTCATTTCCTTTAGGATTCACCATGGGGTGCACCTCCTCATCACTTTCTTCAGCTTGGCTGTCAATATACATTTCACCTAGCAATGAGCTTATCTCCACTATGGATTCTGGATTTCTATATATATGTCCAGGTGGAGCAGGATTGAAAGGAAGGGACTCTGCTACACCCACATTATCTATTGGCATTACCTCTGCTTCTGAATTGGAATGAACAGTTTCCATTGTAAAATGAAACACTATTTGAACAGAATAGTAAATAATAAATAAAAAAAACAATTGGACATCAATTCAATTCACCTGAGCTCCCCGTACGGGCCACCATCTGTAACAAGTTAAACGTTTCTCTCTTTAAGTCTCCTTGTTATCACAGGGTTCTATTACGTTAGTGTGGGTCAGTATATCTTAACATTATCAATTTAATAAAACATATACAAAGCACAAGACATTCACTGTTCAATGCATGAATTAACAAACTTCCTTCCAAATACATACACCCCTCATAACTCCAAGGATACAGCCTTAAACATAACCTACAAAGTCCCATAGAACACCAACAATCAGAGTTCAAAAAGCAGTTCAAAAAGCAGTTCAAAAAAAGTAGTCCAAAAAAGCAGTCCAAAAAAACAGGATAATCCAAGCAAAAAAGGAAATTTATATGAAGCAGAAAAAGTAAAAAACAAACCCCAACGGTCTCACCCACGTTAGCTTCTCAGGGATTCTCTGGGCTCCTAAGGCAATACCTCTGAGGAAGAGGAAAACAGTCCCCCAATGATCCCAAAAGGAGAAAAAAGGAGATAATCCACTGGGAAAAAACCCTCAAAAAACCCCAGGCACTCCTTTGTTAGCCTGTCTTCCATGCATGCTGCCTCATGAGCCACCCTCGACTTCAAAATGGCCACCTCTCCTTTACACAAAGGCCTTTCACAATAAGAGTCCTTCCTTTTCCCATCACATTCCCTGCCCCACAGATAATGTCAAATAGTTACAAACAAATAGTTTACCAAAAAAATATAAACAAATAAATAATCATCAAAACATGAAAACATTAATTTGGAAAAGTTTTCTCTTTTATGGAGGTATCACAGTATCACTTCAGTATTATTGACCACTGGATTTACAGTTTAACTGGTTTACATGGGACTTAACTGTTTATCATGTTACTTAAGTAAAACCAAACTAGCGTTAACTGAATGTATGCCGTCAGACTCGGTTCAAAAGACTCGGAGGTGAACTAATCAACGTTATTCACGAGATATTACATAAAATAGTTAAAAACAATGAACTAATCAGTCTTGATCTACTGGCCGTATCATAAGAAAAATGTAAACAGCGCGAACATAGCAAATTACTATGTCCGGTCACTTACTACACAAAAGCCTACAAAAACTACAAATCTTCTACATAAACATTCATATTTTTTTATTTTTTTTTTAAATCCTGAAAATCCAGAGATAGCA
The DNA here is from genome assembly GCF_024489055.1 of Chanodichthys erythropterus. Lineage (NCBI taxonomy): Eukaryota > Metazoa > Chordata > Actinopteri > Cypriniformes > Xenocyprididae > Chanodichthys > Chanodichthys erythropterus. The sequence goes on along the minus strand of NC_090241.1, from coordinate 15,339,705 downwards.
AAAGTTGAAATGACCAAGTAACTTAAATTCAAATAGCCTTACCTATGTGTTTGCTTGCTAACGATTTAAGTAATCATTAGCTAACTTTAATATCACATAAATACTCCAATCAAATATAACGAAGCAATCGCCAACAACATAAAAACATTGTTTAAATCCATTATTTTTTATGAAGTCTTACCTTGACTTTACTTTGTGCAGTTTTCAACCGTCAATTCTCCAGCCGATCCTCTCTGCTGTTTAGGCGCCTTTTCCGCGCGCCTACTTTTAAATTTAAAGGGCCGGAAATAGGAATTCGAACCAGTTTGAATTCTATTAAATAATGATCTCTAATAAAGTTAGCTGAAGCCTATAACATGATAATAATAATAAAATAAAAATACAAAATGTTTGAAAAGTTAATAGCCTAATATCAAATCAAATAATATCAAAAAACAATGTTCTCATTGCAGTTTTATGCTGTGCTGATTTACCCATTCATAATTTAATTGATCAATTAATAATATGACAGGCTATTTTTATTAATAAAAAAGTCATTTATAAATGTAAATGTCAATATTCAGTTAAAATGTAAGACAAAATAAATATTTTTATTAATGTTTGTTTTGTAATGTTTTATTTATTAGTTTATTCATTCATTCATGTACTTATTACAATATCAGGGTCACTTGAAGCAGTTTCTAAAATGACACTGCCTGCTTACATTGTTAATCCTGCATTTCTGTCACGATCAATGCCCGTTCCTGTTCACTCCGGACTACATTTCCCATGATCCTCCATTGCTCATCACCTGCACTCACTTCACAATCACTCCACACTAATCACCACACCCAGCTGCCACACATTACCTGGACTATAAAGGACTCATACACACACCACCTCACCGCGAAGTCTTGTTTACCCAGTGTAACATTTCCGAGCGTTATATCCCTGTTTACCCGTTTGTTACTGTTCCTGCCTGATTCCTGTTTTACGACCCATTGCTGCCTGCCTCGATCCTTGCCTGTACCCTGACTACGACTCTGCCTGTTCCTCACTGTTCCTGTTTGTTCCTGTTTTGACCCTGCCTGTACGACCACTCTACTTTAATAAAAGCTTGCACATGGATCTCTGCTTGAGTCCCGCTTCGTTACAGAAGACTTCACCACCACTACGATCCAGCAGCTTTCCCGGAAAACGTTTACATGGTATGGACATTACTCAGTTGTTATTATGGAGTTCGCAGGGCACGCGATCGTTAGAGGAATATGTGCAGGAATATTTGGATATTGCTCACCTCTCTGATCTACCGGACTGTGCTTTGATTGACTTCTTCTGTGATGGCGTCAACCAACCTCTCCAGGATAAACTAAGACGAGAGGGACCGCGTTCATCACTCAGCAGCTTTATTGACTTTGCTTTGTTGTCGGTTGGTTCTCTGTTTACTGTGGGGGTCGCAGAGGAATGTGACACCATGGTAGATCACGTAATGGCCGCCGCGCCAAGGAACATGCACGAAATGGCGGCTACCATCACACCAGAGCAACGTCACGCCTCCGCTGATCGCCCAGAGTCACGTCACGCCTCCGCTGATCGCCCAGAGTCACGTCACGCCTCCGCTGATCGCCCAGAGTCACGTCACGTCTCCGCTGATCGCCCAGAGTCACGTCACGTCTCCGCTGATCGCCCAGAGTCACGTCACGTCTCCGCTGATCGCCCAGAGTCACGTCACGTCTCCGCTGATCGCCCAGAGTCACGTCACGTCTCCGCTGATCGCCCAGAGTCACGTCACGTCTCCGCTGATCGCCCAGAGTCACGTCACGTCTCCGCTGATCGCCCAGAGTCACGTCACGTCTCCGCTGATCGCCCAGAGTCACGTCACGTCTCCGCTGATCGCCCAGAGTCACGTCACGTCTCCGCTGATCGCCCAGAGTCACGTCACGTCTCCGCTGATCGCCCAGAGTCACGTCACGTCTCCGCTGATCGCCCAGAGTCACGTCACGTCTCCGCTGATCGCCCAGAGTCACGTCACGTCTCCGCTGATCGCCCAGAGTCACGTCACGTCTCCGCTGATCGCCCAGAGTCACGTCACGTCTCCGCTGATCGCCCAGAGTCACGTCACGTCTCCGCTGATCGCCCAGAGTCACGTCACGTCTCCGCTGATCGCCCAGAGTCACGTCACGTCTCCGCTGATCGCCCAGAGTCACGTCACGTCTCCGCTGATCGCCCAGAGTCACGTCACGTCTCCGCTGATCGCCCAGAGTCACGTCACGTCTCCGCTGATCGCCCAGAGTCACGTCACGTCTCCGCTGATCGCCCAGAGTCACGTCACGTCTCCGCTGATCGCCCAGAGTCACGTCACGTCTCCGCTGATCGCCCAGAGTCACGTCACGTCTCCGCTGATCGCCCAGAGTCACGTCACGTCTCCGCTGATCGCCCAGAGTCACGTCACGTCTCCGCTGATCGCCCAGAGTCACGTCACGTCTCCGCTGATCGCCCAGAGTCACGTCACGTCTCCGCTGATCGCCCAGAGTCACGTCACGTCTCCGCTGATCGCCCAGAGTCACGTCACGTCTCCGCTGATCGCCCAGAGTCACGTCACGTCTCCGCTGATCGCCCAGAGTCACGTCACGTCTCCGCTGATCGCCCAGAGTCACGTCACGTCTCCGCTGATCGCCCAGAGTCACGTCACGTCTCCGCTGATCGCCCAGAGTCACGTCACGTCTCCGCTGATCGCCCAGAGTCACGTCACGTCTCCGCTGATCGCCCAGAGTCACGTCACGTCTCCGCTGATCGCCCAGAGTCACGTCACGTCTCCGCTGATCGCCCAGAGTCACGTCACGTCTCCGCTGATCGCCCAGAGTCACGTCACGTCTCCGCTGATCGCCCAGAGTCACGTCACGTCTCCGCTGATCGCCCAGAGTCACGTCACGTCTCCGCTGATCGCCCAGAGTCACGTCACGTCGCTGGTCCTGTCCGAGAGCGGAGAGGATTGCGTTCCAGCATGAATGATCCTCCACTGACTACAGCACGAGCAGCTGGCATTCCGAAACCCACGGCTGCTTCCCTCTCAAGCCTGCCGGACGCTTCGCTCTCAAGCCTGCCGGACGCTTCGCTCTCAAGCCTGCCGGACGCAACGCTCTCAAGCTCGCCTGTTGCAACGCTCTCAAGCTCGCCTGTTGCAACGCACTCAAGCGCCCTGGACGCGATGGACAAGATGGCTGCTTTGCCAGTGCCTACGGGCAAGATGGCCGCCCCTTCGGTGCTCACGGAGGTAGGGGGCGTTCCAGCCATTGAGTCCGCTCCAGAACCCGCTTCAGCCAGTGAGTTTGCTCCAGAGACCGCTCCAGTCGGTGAACCATTGCCTCACTCTCGGAGGAAGAGGAGGAGGAGGAAGAAGGCGTCCTCCTCTCCTCAAGACGCAGACGCCGTTCAAGAGGCCGCTGTGGGCCTGGAGACCACTCCAGAGGTCTCTCCTGCTCCGCCCAAGCGTCATGCTCTACCAGCACCGCCTAAGCGTCTCGCCCTGCCGGCGCCACCTGTGCTCCTCGACCTGCCGGCGCCACCTGAGCTCCTCGCCCTGCCGGCGCCACCTGAGCTCCTCGCCCTGCCGGCGCCGCCCACGCTTCCAGCCCTGCCGGCGCCGCCCACGCTTCCAGCCCTGCCGGCGCCGCCCACGCTTCCAGCCCTGCCGGCGCCGCCCACGCTTCCAGCCCTGCCGGCGCCGCCCACGCTTCCAGCCCTGCCGGCGCCGCCCACGCTTCCAGCCCTGCCTGCGCCGCCCACGCTTCCAGCCCTGCCGGCGCCGCTCAAACTCCTTGCGCTGCCGGCGCCATTCAGGCGTCTTGCGCTGCCGGCGCCATTCAGGCGCATTGCGCTGCCGGCGCCATTCAGGCGCCTTGCGCTGCCGGCGCCATTCAGGCGCCTTGCGCTGCCGGCGCCATTCAGGCGCCTTGCCCTGCCGGCGCCATTCAGGCGTCTTGCCCTGCCGGCTTCACCCACACGCCTGGCCCTGCCGGCGCCACCCGAACTCCTTGCCCACGAACCTGCGACGGGCCCCGCTGAAATCCCCAAGAACGTTTTTGGGGGGGGCAGTATACCTAGGGGTGGGGAGCTGGTGGGTGGGGACCCGGTGGGTGGGGACCCGGTGGGTGGGGACCCTGGCCAGCCACTGCTGTCAGGGCCATTTATGGACTGTAGCCCAATAGGGCCATTTATGGACTCATTGCTGCGGCTGCCAAAGCCACCTGACCTGCCATGGTTGCCCAAGCCACCTGACCTGCCGTGGTTGCCCAGGCCACCTGACCTGCCGTGGTTGCCCAGGCCACCTGACCTGCCGTGGTTGCCCAGGCCACCTGACCTGCCGTGGTTGCCCAGGCCACCTGACCTGCCGTGGTCGCCCGAGCCACCTGACCTGCCGTGGTTGCCCGAACCACCCGACCTACCATGGCTGCCCAGGCCATCTGACCTGCCGTGGCCGCCTGAGCCACCTGACCCACCGTGGCTGCCTGAGTCCCTGGGGCTGCATTGGAGATTCCGTCCCTGTCTGCCGTTAGATCTCCTATGCACCCACCCCCCCTCCCTAGCTGTTCCTTTTACGGCGCGAGGACGCGCCTTCCGGGAGGGGGGCGTTATGTCACGATCAATGCCCGTTCCTGTTCACTCCGGACTACATTTCCCATGATCCTCCATTGCTCATCACCTGCACTCACTTCACAATCACTCCACACTAATCACCACACCCAGCTGCCACACATTACCTGGACTATAAAGGACTCATACACACACCACCTCACCACGAAGTCTTGTTTACCCAGTGTGACATTTCCGAGCGTTATATCCCTGTTTACCCGTTTGTTACTGTTCCTGCCTGATTCCTGTTTTACGACCCATTGCTGCCTGCCTCGATCCTTGCCTGTACCCTGACTACGACTCTGCCTGTTCCTCACTGTTCCTGTTTGTTCCTGTTTTGACCCTGCCTGTACGACCACTCTACTTTAATAAAAGCTTGCACATGGATCTCTGCTTGAGTCCCGCTTCGTTACAATTTCATTCAACCAATCATATTTGAGTGACAAGTTTACAGTTTATGTCAAGTTTATGCATACAACCAGGGTTTTGTGCCGGTTATCATTTACTTTAAGGATAATGGGTTGGGTTAGGTTTAGGGTAGCATTAGGACTAACTTGTCCTTGGGATATTGTTACAAGTTCAACAAAACATGGACAGTGGAATTGTCACGGTGGCTCACACACGAAAACAAGAGACAGATCCAAGTGCAGGTGTTTTTATTAGGGTAATCCAAAATCGTAGTCCACAAACAAGCATGGGTCAAAAGCCAGGTAATCAGTCCATCAAAAAACAAGAACAAAACACGGGAACATGAAAAAACACAGACCAGGGAATGTGAACTGAAAACTCCAGGATGTGAACAGAAACAGACAGGGTATAAATAGACAGACACTGATTACAAAATACCTGACAGCTGGGTGTAATGATGTGATAAAGGGATAATGAGTCCGGCAGTGCGTTATGGGTAGTGTAGTCAATGGGTGAAAGAGTCCAGGATGGAGTGCCCTCAAGTGGCAGATAGGGCACTCACACTATTGATCGTGACATTACCCCCCCTCAAAGGAGCGGCTACCAGACGCTCCACCAGACAGAACAAAAAATACAAAAACTCCGGAGGGAGGTGGACAGGCGGAAGATCAGGGGGAGGGATGGCGGGCCAGACCCAGGGTGCCCAACTGATGACCAGGGCGGTGCTGGAGGAACTGACCAGGCTGGTTCCAGTGGTCCTGGAGTCCTGGCTGAGTGCCAGGGTGGCGCTGGAGGAACAGACCAGGCTGGTTCCAGCGGTCCTGGAGACCTGGCTGAGTGCCAGGGTGGCGCTGGAGGAACAGACCAGGGGAGTCCCAACGGTTCAGGTAGCCTGGGCAGAGGCGGCAGGGCAGAAGGCTTGGACGGCGGCGGCAGGACTAGCCAAGGGTGCTTCATGGCCATATCAGGGCGAGCGGGCAGCTCGGTGACGGTTTCCGTGGTCGGCTCCGGCTGCTCAGGAGGCAGGGCAAGGCACTTAGTTGGCGCCGGCAGGGCAATGCGCTTAGTTGGCGCCGGCAGGGCAAGGGCTCTGGAGTGGACTCACTGGCTGGAGCGGGCTCTGGAGTGGACTCACTGGCTGGAGCGGGCTCTGGAGTGGACTCACTGGCTGGAGCGGGCTCTGGAGTGGACTCACTGGCTGGAGCGGGCTCTAGAGTGGACTCACTGGCTGGAGCGGGCTCTGGAGTGGACTCACTGGCTGGAGTGGACTCACTGGCTGGAGCGGGCTCTGGAGCGGACTCACTGGCTGGAGCGGGCTCTGGAGTGCACTCACTGGCTGGAGCGGGCTCTGGAGCGGACTCACTGGCTGGAGCGGGCTCTGGAGCGGACTCACTGGCTGGAGCGGGCTCTGGAGCGGACTCACTGGCTGGAGCGGGCTCTGGAGCGGACTCACTGGCTGGAGCGGGCTCTGGAGCGGACTCACTGGATGGAGCGGGCTCTGGAGCGGACTCACTGGCTGGAGCGGGCTCTGGAGTGGACTCACTGGCTGGAGCGGGCTCTGGAGCGGACTCACTGGCTGGAGCGGACTCACTGGCTGGAGCGGGCTCTGGAGCGGACTCACTGGCTGGAGCGGGCTCTGGAATGCACTCACTGGCTGGAGCGGGCTCTGGAGCGGACTCACTGGCTGGAGCGGGCTCTGGAGCGGACTCACTGGCTGGAGCGGGCTCTGGAGCGGACTCACTGGCTGGAACGGGCTCTGGAGCGGACTCACTGGCTGGAGCGGGCTCTGGAGCGGACTCACTGGCTGGAGCGGGCTCTGGAGCGGACTCACTGGCTGGAGCGGGTTCTGGAGCGGACTCACTGGCTGGAGCGGGCTCTGGAGCGGACTCACTGGCTGGAGCGGGCTCTGGAGCGGACTCACTGGCTGGAGCGGGCTCTGGACCTTGGGGGAAGGAGGGAACCTTCCTCCTTCTCCTCCTCCTTTTACCAGGGTTAAGAAGAAGCTCAGTGCCTACCTTCCCTGTGACTTCTGGAACGGATTTATGGGCTGAAGCATGTACACTGCCTGGTAGATTAGGTGAGGTCCCCCTACCCCGATCTTCGAGGTAGTAGATGAACCCCCAAAAATCCATGTCACCCAATCCATCTATCTCCCTCGACGGCAACGGGTCATCCAGACAACCGTTGAAAAGGTCAATCAGACACGCATCATTGTAACCTAGCCCTGCCGCCAGGGTCCAAAACATTTGTGCCAATCCACCGACCTGATGACCCTGTTGCCGCAGGGTGGTTAGATTGCTCAGGCGAGCCATCCGTTCCCTCACAGTGGTAGGAGGAGTGATGTGGATCCCCATCCTGCTGGATCCTTAGATGCTGGAGTTTTCTGTCACGGTGGCTCACACACGAAGACGAGAGACAGATCCAAGTGCAGGTGTTTTTATTAGGGTAATCCAAAATCGTAGTCCACAAACAAGCATGGGTCAAAAGCCAGGTAATCAGTCCATCAAAAAACAAGAACAAAACACGGGAACAGGAAAAAACACAGACCAGGGAATGTGAACTGAAAACTCCAGGATGTGAACAGAAACAGACAGAGTATAAATAGACAGACACTGATTACAAAATACATGCCAGCTGGGTGTAATGATGTGATAAAGGGATAATGAGTCCGGCAGTGCGTTATGGGTAGTGTAGACAATGGGTTAAAGAGTCCAGGATGGAGTGCCCTCAAGTGGCAGATAGGGCACTCACACTATTGATCGTGACAGGAATATGTTCTGCTTGAAAACATGGCAAAGATTTTAACATACAGCAGCTCAAAATGTCACTCTACTAAATATATGTTCCAAGACCATAGTTCACTAATTTTAACTATGTTGTACACATTTCTCAATCAGACACAGATACTTACAGTACATGTACAGCATAACTGACACATACACGTTGTGTTTTCATGTTTTATGGGGACCATGCAGAGACATAATGGTTTTTATACTGTACAAACTGCATAACCTATCCCTCTACATTAAACCTACCCATCACAGAAAACTTTCTACAATTTACATTTTCCAAAAACATCATTTATTATTACCCCCCTTCCCCATTTATTGTACATCCCCCCTCCCCTAGCCCTAAACCTACCCACCACACACAACTTTCTGCATGTTTTGAATTCAAAAAAGAAAAAAAGTTTTGTATGTTTTTAAGCCATTTGGTTGTAATGCAAATGTCATTATAGATATTTATGTCCTCACAAACCACATATACCTGTACACACAAACACACCAATAAAGTTATGTTAAAAAAACCTGAAATATCTGCCTTCTCCAGATTAGCCTGTACAATTAAGTGTTGCATCCTACATCAAATATCCCTGAAAAGTATTAATGCTATATTTTCAGCTCCATTTTTAGCTATACATTTAAATTAACCAGTTTTAAAAGGTGCTCCTTACAAAGCCAGAAGTAGCCTAGTTTTATTTATGATATTTAGAGCATATTTGCTGTGTCAACTGTACCAAATATTTACCAACATTGGCCCTAATTGTTATGAACTATTAACATGCTTACTGTTCCATTTTGAGCTTACACCCTGGTTGGCCAGTGCTGACTGTGCCATACATATGCCAAATATGATCCAAAGTTGGAGTAATGGAGTACAGTTGGAGTTCACATTCAGAATCGCCAGTGATTACACTCTGTCATCTTTGCCAAAACTGGTCCAGATGTTTTAAGATATCTGGGCCACATTTGCTGCATTATATGTGGGCCAGTTTAGGCTTACATCCTGGTTAGCCAGTGCTGACTGTGCCGTACATTAGCCAAATGTGGTCCAAAGTTGAAATAATGTATCTGGGCCATATTTGTTATGCCATCTGTGGGCCACTTTAGGTTCACATTCAGAATTGCCAGTGACTACTGTCCCACAATTTTGCCAAAACTGGCCCAGATAAGATTAAAGATAACTGGGCCACATTTGCTGCATTATATGTGGGCCAGTTTAGGCTTACATCCTGGTTAGCCAGTGCTGACTGTGCCGTACATTAGCCAAATGTGGTCCAAAGTTGAAATAATGTATCTGGCCCATAGTTGTTATGCCATTTGTGGACCACTTTAGGTTCACATTCAGAATCGTCAGTGATTACACTCCGTAATCTTTGCCAAAACTGGCCCAGATATGTTTTAAGATAACTGGGCCACATTTGCTGCATTATATGTGGGCCAGTTTAGGCTTACACTCTGGTTAGCCAGTGCTGACTGTGCCGTACATTAGCCAAATGTGGTCCAAAGTTGAAATAATGTATCTGGCCCATAGTTGTTATGCCATTTGTGGGCCACTTAAGGTTCACATTCAGATTTGCCAGTTATTACTGTCCCACAATTTAGCCAAAACTGGCCCAGATATGTTTTAAGATAACTGGGCCACATTTGCTGCATTATATGTGGGCCAGTTTACGCTTACATCCTAGTTAGCCAGTGCTGACTGTGCCGTACATTAGCCAAATGTGGTCCAAAGTTGAAATAATGTATCTGGCCCATAGTTGTTATGCCATTTGTGGGCCACTTTAGGTTCACAATTAGAATCGCCAGTGATTACACTCCGTCATCTTTGCCAAAACTGGCCCAGATATGTTTTAAGCTAACTGGGCCACATTTGCTGCATTATATGTGGGCCAGTTTAGGCTTACATCCTGGTTAGCCAGTGCTGACTGTGCCGTACATTAGCCAAATGTGGTCCAAAGTTGAAGTAATGTATCTGGGCCATATTTGTTATGCCATTTGTGGGCCACTTTAGGTTCACATTCAGTATCGCCAGTGATTACACTACGTAATCTTTGCAAAAACTGGCCCAGATAAGTTTAAATATAACTGGGCCACATTTGCTGCATTATGTGTGGGCCAGTTTATGCTTACACCCTGCTAGCCAGTGCTGACTGTGCCGTACATTAGCCAAATGTGGTCCAAAGTTGAAGTAATGTATCTGGGCCATATTTGTTATGCCATTTGTGGGCCACTTTAGGTTCACATTCAGAATCGCCAGTGATTACACTCCGTAATCTTTGCCAAAACTGGCCCAGATAAGTTTAAATATAACTGGGCCACATTTGCTGCATTATATGTGGGCCAGTTTAGGCTTACACCCTGCTAGCCAGTGCTGACTGTGCCGTACATTAGCCAAATGTGGTCCAAAGTTGGTGTAATGCATCTGGGCCATATTTGTTATGCCATTTGTGGGCCACTTAAGGTTCACATTCAAATTTGCCAGTTATTACTGTCCCACAATTTAGCCAAAACTGGCCCAGATATGTTTTAAGATAACTGGGCCACATTTGCTGTATTATATGTGGGCCAGTTTAGGCTTACACTCTGGTTAGCCAGTGCTGACTGTGCCGTACATTAGCCAAATGTGGTCCAAAGTTGAAGTAATGTATCTGGGCCATATTTGTTATGCCATTTGTGGGCCACTTTAGGTTCACATTCAGAATCGCCAGTGATTACACTCCGTCATCTTTGCCAAAATTGGTCCAGATAAGTTTAAAGATAACTGGGCCACATTTGCTGCATTATATGTGGGCCAGTTTAGGCTTACACCCTGCTAGCCAGTGCTGGCTGTGCCGTACATTAGCCAAATGTGGTCCAAAGTTGGTGTAATGTATCTGGGCCATATTTGTTATGCCATTTTTGGGCCACTTTAGGTTCACATTCAGATTTGCCAGTTATTACTGTCCCACAATTTAGCCAAAACTGGCCCAGATATGTTTTAAGATAACTGGGCCACATTTGCTGCATTATATGTGGGCCAGTTTAGGCTTACATCCTGGTTAGCCAGTGCTGACTGTGCCGTACATTAGCCAAATGTGGTCCAAAGTTGAAATAATGTATCTGGCCCATAGTTGTTATGCCATTTGTGGGCCACTTAAGGTTCACATTCAGATTTGCCAGTTATTACTGTCCCACAATTTAGCCAAAACTGGCCCAGATATGTTTTAAGATAACTGGGCCACATTTGCTGCATTATATGTGGGCCAGTTTAGGCTTACATCCTAGTTAGCCAGTGTTGACTGTGCCGTACATTAGCCAAATGTGGTCCAAAGTTGAAATAATGTATCTGGCCCATAGTTGTTATGCCATTTGTGGGCCACTTTAGGTTCACAATTAGAATCGCCAGTGATTACACTCCGTCATCTTTGCCAAAACTGGCCAAGATATGTTTTAAGCTAACTGGGCCACATTTGCTGCATTATATGTGGGCCAGTTTAGGCTTACATCCTGGTTAGCCAGTGCTGACTGTGCCGTACATTAGCCAAATGTGGTCCAAAGTTGAAGTAATGTATCTGGGCCATATTTGTTATGCCATTTGTGGGCCACTTTAGGTTCACATTCAGAATCGCCAGTGATTACACTCCGTAATCTTTGCAAAAACTGGCCCAGATAAGTTTAAATATAACTGGGCCACATTTGCTGCATTATGTGTGGGCCAGTTTAGGCTTACACCCTGCTAGCCAGTGCTGACTGTGCCGTACATTAGCCAAATGTGGTCCAAAGTTGAAGTAATGTATCTGGGCCATATTTGTTATGCCATTTGTGGGCCACTTTAGGTTCACATTCAGAATCGCCAGTGATTACACTCCGTAATCTTTGCCAAAACTGGCCCAGATAAGTTTAAATATAACTGGGCCACATTTGCTGCATTATATGTGGGCCAGTTTAGGCTTACATCCTGGTTAGCCAGTGCTGACTGTGCCGTACATTAGCCAAATGTGGTCCAAAGTTGAAGTAATGTATCTGGCCCATAGTTGTTATGCCATTTGTGGGCCACTTTAGGTTCACATTCAGAATCGGCAGTGATTACACTCCATAATCTTTGCCAAAACTGGCCCAGATATGTTTTAAGAATAACTGGGCCACATTTTCTGCATTATATGTGGGCCAGTTTAGGCTTACACCCTGCTAACCAGTGCTGACTATGTAAGATAACTGGGCCACATTTGCTGCAGCATATGTGGGCCATATTTGGTTTAAAGCCAGATTAGACATTATTGATTGTGCCACATTTTTGCCAAAGATGGCCCACATTTGGTTTGCGATATTTGGCCCATATTCATTATTTATCACACGGGCCACTTCAGGCTCACATTCAGATTACACATTGCCGTAAGTGCCGCATCTTTACCTAAAAAGGCCCACATGTGATTTGAAATATTTGGGCCATATTTGCCATGTTACATGTGGGCCACTTAAGGCTCACATACATTTTGTCCGGGCCATAAGAAGGCCTGCAGTGCCGCATCATTGCCTAAAGTGGCCCACATCCGTTTGCTATCTGGGTAATGCCATTTATCAAAAAGCACACCCATTTCCCTAAACTATAAACACTATTCCCCTGTTTTGACACTAGAATCAGATTTATTGAACTGTTACTTAATTTGCCATTGCCTACACCATGTTGTCATTTGGAAAGCACTAGCATTCAGTATTGTTCACTCAAGTCAGCATAGCTTTAGTATCCTGGCCCTGGTAATATTTAATTTTGATTTGTACATACTGACATCTAGTAGTGCCTTTAAGAACTCTGTCATTTTACTAATACAGCAGCCATATTGGATTTCAGAGCTCATGGTGCAGAGTGTAGAGGTGCATCCATGTCCATCCTTGTTGTTTTAATCTTGAAAAGGCACAATCTGTAAATTTAATCTATCCAGTAACATATTATTGTTTATTCTGTTTATGATTGATTGTATATCTCACCATTGTTATATTCTAGATTATGTAAAGGTGATTCATATGTATCTTACATACTGTTTTGAGATATGTGAGGTAACTATAGTTCCCTTTCGATACTTCACTCCTACTGCGTATGGGAAAGGTCTCCTTTTTCCCCGTTACTGAAGCCTTTTTCAATAATGCAGTGTAACTGCATCGTCATTGGTTCACTCATAGACAAGTTGTTGAACCAATGACGGCGCGGCATAGCCGCTCGGCCTATGGCGACAAAGCCCGCAAATATTCCCGCCGAAATGGGCGGGGTAGCTATATAAGCAGGCGCGTCGCCATAGGATTTCAGTTCTCTCTCCTTCAGCGACGACTTCATATCACTCTTCGCTGATCTCCGGCTGAAGCCTTCGCCGCCTGGAAGAAGCTCGCCTGGGAGAAGCTCGCCTGGGAGAAGTTCTCGCCGCCGTTGAAGTGGCTCCCGCAGTGGACTGATCTGAGACCGCCGAACGAAGACAGCGCCGGCGCCCTCGCAGACTGCCGCTTCGAGCGCCGCTCTCGAGCCGCCCGCTTCCCGCTTCCGGTCGCCTCTCAGCGCGTCTCCTGCCGCCATCCGGCGCCGTTCAAAGAGCTTTTCCCGCGGCTTAACGCCGCTTTCTAAAAGAGCTTTCCCAGCGGCTCTCGCTGCTCTAAAAGAGCTACAATCGCCGTTTTCACGGCGGCGGCGTTGCCTACAATGCTGCGCCACAACTGTGGCACATGCAGAGCCAATCGCTCCGCGGATCTTCGTTCTCTAGCAGCTGTTCACCGCGCCACCCTTGTGCCGCCTTCAGCATCTGAGAGCATTCAGCTTATTCCCTGCCGTCTTCCGTCAGGTGAGTACAGAGCTTATTTTTCTACTTTCTCGCTGGCGTTTGCTTCAAATGCCGTCTCCGAACGCGTTATTTGCCGGGTCCTCCCCCGCAAACCGCGCTCGTTGAGGATGCGAGCTCTTGCTCTCTCAGCTGAATTTGACATGATGCTCTCCCCTGACTTAGGCGAGACTCGTGATACATTTTCTATCTGAGTGAGTTTATTTCTCCCTATGTGCGTCGCTCGCCGGTCCCTCCCCCGCGAGCCGCGTTAATTCAGATATATGACATGTCTTTCTTCCCTAGCTTGGGTGAGAAACATGTTATATGCTTAATTTAATGGAACATCTTTCTGCTGTTTGCACTGAGTCTTCTCTATGCGTTGTTCGCCGGTTCTGCCCGCGAGCCGCGTTTATTGAGAAATATAACATGTCACTTTTCCCCCTCTTGGGTGACTCCCATGTTATAAACGTTCAGTTATATAGCAGATTTTTGCAGAAGTTAACAATCTCTCAGCTGAATTTGACATGATGCTCTTGACTTAGGCGAGACTCATGATACATTTTCTATTTGTGTGAGTGTATTTTTCCTTATCTCAATGCACGTCGCTCGCCGGTTCCGCCCCGCAAGCCGCGTCGATTGAGAAATATAACGTGACCTTCTCCCCCGACTCGGACGAGAAACATGTTTTTATACTGTATTAATGGAGCTGATTCTGCTGTTTGCGCTGAGTTTTTCTATGCGTTGCTTGCCGGTTCTGCCCCGCAAGCCGCTTCATTGAGAAATATAACATGTCGCTCTCCCCCTGTCTCGGGTGAGACATATGTTATATATATGTGTGTATATATACAGTTGATACAGCGTATTTCTGCCGAGTTTGCTGAATTTCTCAGCGCGTTGCTTGCCGGTTCTGCCCTGCAAGCGTCCTTTGAGAAATATAACGACACTCTCACCTGTCTTAGGTGAGACCTATGTTATTTATATTCAGCATATCAGTTGATGTAGCATATTATTCCAGTCTCTCTGCGTGTCGTTTGCCGGCCCCGTCCCTGCAAGCCACGTTCATGAGAATGTATGCGCTCACTGAAAGCGAGCTCAATGCTCACTTGTGCTTGGTGGAACTAACATGCTCATTATGCTGGACCTCTGTTCATGTGACTTGCTGGCTCTGCCCTGCAAGCCATGTTCATTGAGGTAGAGCGGTCTCACTTCCGACACCGCTCTGTGGAATATATCTTGATGCTCTCCCCTGACTCAGGTGGGACACATGTATATTTTTCCAAGAAGCATATATCTGTTTACTGAGTTTCTCAGCGTGTCGTTTGCCGGTTTCACCCCGCAAGCCACGTTCATGAGGATGCATGAGCATTTCTAAAAACTAGCCGGTATGCAGGCCCCCCTTCCAGCGGCCCGCCAACCGGCACCATTCAACCCCTTGTCACGCGGGCCTGGCAGGCCATCCCCGGAGTATCAAGGGGGTTCTGGGGATAATATCTCAAGGCTACTCGCTCCAGTTTGCGCGCAGACCCCTGCGTTTTTGCGGGGTGCTTCCCACTTCAGTAAACACGGACGACGCTCACGTCCTCCGAGCCGAAGTGATGTCTCTGTTCGAGAAGGGGCCTATAGAAATGGTCTCCCCTCAGAGAGCGATTTACAGCCATTACTTCCTCATTCCCTAGAGTGATGGCGGTCTTAGATCCATCTTAGACCTCAGACTCCTGAACCTTTCCCTCATGAGATGGAAGTTCAAGATGTTAACGCTGAAACAGATCCTCGCGCAGGTTTGCCCCGGGGACTGGTTCTGCTTGCTGGACCTGAAAAATGCATACTTTCAAATCCAGATAGCCCCCCATCTCAGGGGATTCTTGAGATTCGCATTCGAAGGCGTGGCTTGCCAATATATGGTCCTTCCATTCGGGCTGTCCATAGCTCCTCGCACTTTTTCCAGGTGCATGATCGTGGCGCTTTCCCCACTGAGACAGTTGGGAATCCGGGTTCTCAATTTTCTCGACGACTGGCTCATCCTAGCCCAGTCACGACCTGAGCTGGAGCATCACAGATCCGTGCTACTCAGCCACATGGAGTGTCTGGGTCTCAGGGTCAACTTTGCCAAGAGCTCACTGCTCCCCAGCTAACGTATATGTTCCTGGGTGCAGTCTTCGACTCAGCCCGTATGACAGCTGTAGTATCGCCAGAGCATGCTCTGGCCATTCAGCAGCTCGCGGCATTGGTCAGGAACAGAGCCTATCTCCCTCTGAAGTACTTCCAGAGGATGCTAGGGCTGATGGCTTCCGCCTTCCCGGTTCTGCAGCTCGGCTTTCTTACGGATGCGGCCTTTGCAATACTGGTTGAAGTTCCGGGTCCCTCCTCACGCCTGGTGGCACGGCCGCCTGCGTTTCGGGGTCAATCAGGCCTGTTAGACAGCTCTGAAACCCTGGATGAACCCTGTATGGTTCAGTCAAGGTGTACCCCTATAGGCGGTGTTCAGAAGAACGGTGCTCTCAACAGATGCACCCAACACAGGTTGGGGTGCTCTTTGCAAGGGCAGACCGGCCTTCAGCTTGTGGTCTCATGAAGAAGCCATCTGCACATCAACTGCCTCGATGTTGGCAGTGATTCGAGCCCTTCAAGCCTTTTAGACACACCTGACGGGACGCAACGTTTTAAGTCCAGTCGGACAGCATGACAATGGTGTCATACATAAATCACCAGGGTGGTCTTTCGTCCAGCCGCTTATGCGCTCTGGCGAAGCGTCTTCTGGAATGGGCATTACCAAGGTTTCAGTCGCTCAGAGTGACTCACACAACCGGGAGAACAAACTTGGGAGCAGATATGCTATCCCAGAGCAATGTCCCCTCAGACGAGTGGATGCTCCACCCCCAGACGGTTCTCACGATCTGGGAGTTCTTCGGGAAGGCAGAGGTAGACCTCTTCGCCTCAGAAGACAACTCTCACTGCCCAATTTATTTCTCGGAGGACATTGCGCTGGCTCACATCTGGCCCAGCACCCTCCTTTACGCTTTTCCCCCGATTGCTCTGATCTTGCAGATCATCAGATGAATCAGGGAAGACAAGCACAGAGTCCTCCTGGTGGCCCTGCTCTAGAGGAGCCAAGTTTGGTCCTCAGAGCTGTTCAGGCTTTCCACGAAAGCCCCGTGGCCGATCCCCCTGAGACGGGACCTCCTCTCTCAGGCGAACAGGATGATTTGGCATCCCCAGCCAGAACTCTGGGCTCTGCACCTCTGGTCCCTTGACGGGAGCCTGCTAACCTCCCCAGGGACGTGCTGAATACCATTTCTCAGGCGAGAGCTCCGTCCACGAGACGCCTCTACGCCCAGAAATGGTCGGTCTTTGACTGGTGTTCTACACGCAACATAGACCCAGTGGAGTGTGACGTATCTCCAATATGTCTTTTCTCCAGGAGCGTTTGAGTCTGGGTCGCACACCTTCAACGCTCAAAGTTTACGTAGCAGCCATTGCAGCGCTACACGCTCCTATTGCTGGCCAGTCAGTGGGACGAAACAACCTCCTGGTGCGTTTCTTGAGAGGTTCTAGGCGATTAAATCCTCCTCGTCCTCTCACTGTTCCCACCTGGGACCTCTCTTTGGTCCTCAGAGCTCTTAAAGGGCCTCCCTTTGAGCCACTGCGTTCAGCTGACCTCAGGCCCCTGACGCTCAAAACCGCTCTGCTACTTGCACTAGCATCGGTTAAGCGAGTTGGTGACTTGCAGGCCCTCTCCGTGAGCCCTGCATGCCTTGAGTTCGGGTCCAACGACTCCAAAGTCGTTTTGAAACCTAGGCATGGCTACGTCCCTAAGGTGGTCTTGACTCCATTCAGAGCACGGGTCATTTCCCTCTCAGTGCTTCCTCCCTCGTCGGACAAGCGAGAGCTGGAATTGCTCTGCCCCGTCAGGGCATTAAGGACCTACGTTGAGCGATCACAGCCTTCCGGCAATCCGATCAGCTCTTTATCTGCTTTGGTGGCTGCACCAAAGGGTCTTCAGTCTCAAAGCAACGTCTTGCGTGTCGGATAGTCGATGCTATCACTCTTGTTACTCCTCTATGGGCCTCAACTGCCCCATAGGAGTTAGAGCCCACTCCACTAGAGGAATGGCTTCCTCTTGGGCCTGGTCTAGTGGAGTTTTGATTAAAGACATCTGTGAGGCAGCCGGCTGGTCCTCGCCGTCCACTTTTGTCAGATTTTATCATTTGGATGTCCCGACCTTACAAGCTCGGTCATCTCGGTATGATCCAGCGGCCTCTATTGAGATGCTTCATGCCACTCTGGGAGTTAACTCCCCTTTTGGTAGTGTAACAAGGGTTCGACGGCTCCAGCCTTCTCACTTGTCCTCTGATTCCCTCGCGGTGTCCAAGACAAGTCCAGTCGTTCCCTGCCGTGGCACGGCGCGGTTGAATTCGTTCCCCATACGCAGTACGAGTGAATTATCGAAAGGGAACGTACTCGGTTACTAACGTAACCTCGGTTCCCTGAGATACGGAACGAGTACTGCGTTACATGCCGTGCCACGAGGCTGCGGCTTCAGTGTCGTCGCTTCAGTCGAATGACCTGAAATCCTATGGCGACGCGCCTGCTTATATAGCTACCCCGCCCATTTCGGCGGGAATATTCGCGGGCTTTGTCGCCATAGGCCGAGCGGCTATGCCGCGCCGTCATTGGTTCAACAACTTGTCTATGAGTGAACCAATGACGATGCAGTTACACTGCGTTATTGAAAAAGGCTTCAGTAACGGGGAAAAAGGAGACCTTTCCCATACGCAGTACTCGTTCCGTATCTCAGGGAACCGAGGTTACGTTAGTAACCGAGTACGTTTTGTAAAGATAGCATTTTTTCAATATCTTTGTTCATTTTTGTTACAGTTTCACAAATTGGTCTTCAGTAAAGAAAGTTTGACCCTGATTTCCGTCTGCGACCTTTACTGAGCCTTTGTTTAGCTCGCTGCCAAAGCAAAATAAGAAAAACGCAAGCTGAGGGCAGAAGAGTGAAAAGATTGACTTCGTATCAAGAGCCTTATAGTGGACTACATGCACACTATCTTCTGAAAGATCCAGAATGTCACACTCGAAGCACAGCCAGGCATCTAAGCTGGAAACCAGGTCAGAGGCTAAATCTTCAGCCAGCAACGCTTCATCCTCACGTCGCTCCCATAAATCTAATGCAAGCCAAGCTTCAGCTGAAGCACGCGCAAAGGCAGAGGCCACACGCACAAGAGCTGAGTTTGCAAAGCGTCAGATAGACATGGAGATCGAAAAGGCTAGGATCGAAGCAACGCTGAACGCTCTGAAAGAGGAGGGTGAAGCTGAAGCAGCTCTCGCAGCAGCAAGGGTGTTGGAATCTGCCGCAGTTTGTTCAAATTATGAAACTGAAAGGTGCAGTTCCGTTGCTGTGGAACGTACTGATGAATACATTAGAAGGCACTTTTCTCTGAATCAAAATGAGAAGAAAGAAGATGATCAAGCAAGTGCTGAGCACAAAGACATTCCTGGAATCATCCAGATTACTCCTGATGCTGTAAATAACACGAGCAGACATGAACAAATGAGGTATCAGCATACAAGGCAGCCGAATTACTTTCCTTCTCCTGTGAGGAACCCCTGCTCCCCAAGTACGCCAGCACCTCGATCCAGTGAGGTGTCTGATCTTGCAGTGTTTCTTGCACGCCGTGATCTTCTCACTAGCAGCTTTAAAGTGTTTGACAACAAGCCAGAGAATTACATACCCTGGAAAACAGCATTTATGAATGCCATTGATGGTCTGAATCTAAAAGGCAATGAAGAGCTTGATTTGCTTACCAAATGGCTAGAAGGTGAGTCCCTTCGACATGCTCTGAGAATAAGAGCAGCCCATGCACATGATCCTGAAGCAGGCCTCAGGCACTTGTGGCAATGTTTAGACAAAAAATATGGTTCCCCTGAGGTAATTGAAGCATCTTTATTCCAACGTTTAGAGAATTTTGCTAAGATTTCTCACAAAGACTTCAATCAGTTGCAAGCACTCGCAGATCTCCTCCTGGAAGTGCAAGCAGTGAAAGAAGAAGGCAATCTACCTGGTCTTGGATTCCTCGATACATCAAAGGGTATAAACTCTATAGTTGAGAAACTGCCTCACAATCTTCAGGAAGCATGGATAGTTAAGGGAACAAAATACAAGAAAGACTATTTCATTATCCACCTTTTTCATTCTTTGTTGATTTTGTTAATGAGTATGCTGAAATGAGAACAGATCCCAGCTTCTCTTTTCAATCTTCCAACACATTGCCTCTTAAAGCTGAAAAAATCCCGATAAAGCAGTCAAGATTCAGATCTTCTATCTCTGCCAGCAAAACGGAGGTTCAATCAAACACGTCTGTAAGTTCCGACATCAGTTCAGTTGACCTGACAAGACATTGTCCCATCCATAAAAGGAACCACTCATTAGTGAAATGCAGAGGTTTCAGAGTGAAGTCCTTAGCTGAAAGAAAAAAGTTTCTCAAGGAGAACTCTATCTGCTACAAGTGTTGCGTTTCCTCAGATCATAGGGCTAAAGACTGCAGGATGATTATCCACTGTACAGAATGCAATAGCAATAATCATGTCTCTGCACTTCATGATGGTCCAGCTCCATGGCTCAAAAATGAACCTACTGTACCAACAGAGGCTCAAGGCGGGGAGCAAGAGGAACCAACCTCCACAGTGACCACATCCGTCTGTACAGAAATATGTGGAACAGGGCTACAAGGAAAGTCATGCTCAAAAATCTGCCTAGTCAATGTTTACCCTGCCGGTTGTCCTGAGGAAAAGAAGTGCATTTACATCATGCTAGATGATCAAAGTAACCTCTCTTTAGCAAGATCAGCCTTCTTTCACATGTTCAATGTTCAAGGAGAAGTCTTCCCTTACACGATGAGAACATGTTCAGGCACAATTGATACCAGTGGGAGGAGAGCAAAAGACTTTGTGGTCGAGTCCTTGGAAGGGGAAGTGTCAATGAATCTTCCGACACTCAAAGAGTGCAACTCGATCCCTGACAATAGAATGGAAATTCCTACTCCTGAAGCTGCTGCTTACTACCCTCATCTTCAAACTATTGCCTCTCAGATACCTTCACTGGATCCTGCAGCTGATATTCTCATTCTCATAGGGAGAGATCTTATCCGTGCACACAAGGTCCGCAAGCAGCGCAATGGACCCCACAATGCTCCATATGCCCAACTCCTCGACTTGGGATGGGTGATTGTAGGAGACGTGTGCCTCAGTGGAGCTCACATACCCATGGTGAGCACATTCAAAACTAGTGTGCTTGAGAATGGCAGGCCCAGCTTTCTCATGCCTTGCAAAAACAGCATCTGTTCTAAAGAAAGGTTCACTAGTGAAGATCCCAGGCTCTTTATAAAGAGCACAAAACGATCTCATGACATTGGAAAGCATATCTTCAAACAAACCAATGAAGATAATATGCTTGCACTATCTAAAGAAGATGAGGCTTTCCTGGACATTATGGACAATGAATTCACCAAAGACGATGCAAATAGTTGGGTGGCTCCACTTCCGTTTCGCTGTCCCAGAGATCGTTTTCCCAACAATAGAGACCAGGCTGTCAGTCGTCTCTTGTCACTTCGTCGTACTCTGAAAAGGAAGACAGACATGAAGGACCATTATGTGGAATTCATGGAGACAATGTTCAAAAAAGGACATGCTGAGACTGCCCCCCCTCTTAAAGACAACAAGGAATGTTGGTACCTCCCAAGTTTTGGTATTTATCACCCACAAAAGCCAGGGAAGCTCAGGATTGTGTTTGATTCAAGCGCCCAATAAAACAACATATCCTTAAATCAAGTTCTCCTTAAAGGTCCAGACTTGAACAACAGCCTGATAGGTGTGATCATCCACTTCAGATCAGACTCCTATGCAGTGATGGCGGATATTGAACAAATGTTTCACAGCTTTCTGGTCAAAGAAGAACATAGAGATTACCTGCGCTTCTTGTGGTTTCGGGATCACAATCTTGATGGAGACATTATGGAGTACCGTATGAGGGTCCACGTTTTTGGCAATTGTCCCTCTCCATCAGTAGCTGTATACGGGCTCAAGAGAACAGCTGTAGAGGGAGAACAGGAGTATGGAAGTGATGCAAGGCTCTTCATTGAGCGCCATTTCTATGTGGACGACGGGCTGAAATCATTCATTTCGGAAGCGGAGGCCGTTGATGTGTTGAGCAGAGCTCAAAAGATGCTAGCACGATCCAACCTCCGCCTACACAAAATTTCATCTAACAGCCACGTCGTCATGAGAGCTTTTCCGAATGAGGATTTAGCAACTACTCTGCAGGGCCTTGATCTTGGTGTAAACTCACCAGCCATTCAGCGAAGCTTAGGATTGTGCTGGGACTTGTCAACAGATACATTTGTGTTTCAAGTTTCCATCAGTGACAAACCTTACACTAAGCGAGGAGTGCTCTCTACCATCAACAGCTTGTACGATCCTCTAGGATTTATAGTACCTGTAAGCATCGAGGGTCGCTCCATCCTGAGAGACATCTCTGGAAATGCAGATGATTGGGATGTTATTCTGCCTGAAGAGAAGCAGGAGCGATGGCAAAAATGGAAAGACTCCCTCAAACATCTGCAAGGGCTGGAAATCCCAAGAATGTATACCTCTACTTCATTATCTACTGCACACAAGAAAGAGGTCATCATTTTTTGCGATGCTTCCACTAAAGCTGTAGGTACAGTAGCTTACTTGAAAGTTACTGAGGCAGATGGTTTTAGTGAAGTTGGTTTCCTCTTCGGCAGAGCAAAACTTGCCCCAAAGCCAGATGTCACTGTCCCTCGACTTGAGTTATGTGCGGCTGTACTAGCAGTGGAAGTAGCAGAGATGCTTCAAGAACAGCTGGATACAAAGCTGGATGATTTGAGATTCTACACTGACTCCAAGGTAGTGCTTGGATGCATCTTCAATGAAACAAGGCATTTCTATGTTTACGTTCACAACCGAGTGCAGCGCATTAGGCACTCTACACAACCTCATCAGTGGAACTTTGTGCCCACTCATCTTAATCCAGCTGATGCAGCTAGCAGAGGGCTTTCCTCCGAGCAACTGACTTCATCATATTGGCTTACATGGCCTCCATTTCTCCTTCACACAAGGCAAGACGAACTTGATAAAAGGCCTTACATCCTCGTCAGTCCTGAAACAGATGTAGAGCTTCGTCCTGAGTGTGTTACCTGTGTTACTAGCCTGTCACAAAGAAACCTTGGAAGTGCAAGGGTCCAAAGATTCTCCAGATGGAGTTCCCTGTTAAAGGCTGTAGCACGATTGCAACACATAGCCAAATCTTTCAAGCCCGGTATAGGAAATGTCTGTCACGGATGGCACATTTGCAACAAGCATAAGGAGGCAGATCAGCTAAAACAGGCTAAAGCTACGATCATTCAAACTGTCCAGAGAGAAGTCTACAGAGATGACTTTAAACGCCTAGAACAAGGTCAATCTGTGCAAAGGTCAAGTCCTCTCAGCAAACTCTGTCCATTCATTGACACAGAAGGGTGTCTCAGAGTAGGAGGTCGGCTAGGGAGAGCTCAGCTACCATCTGAAGAACTGAATCCAGCTCTCATACCTGGTAAATATCATGTTACCCAGCTTTTGATTCAACACTTCCATGAGAAGGTGTGTCACCAAGGCCGTCATCTCACAGAAGGTGCCATCAGGGCAGGTGGCTACTGGATTGTTGGAGGTAAGAGATCATTAGCAGTTCCATTTATAACTGTGTCACCTGTCGCAAGCTGAGAGGCAAACAAGATCAGCAGATCATGGCAGATTTACCATCTGACAGATTACACATAGACCCACCATTTACATTTGTGGGGCTGGATGTCTTCGGTCCATGGCCAGTTGCAGCCAGAAAAACACGAGGATGCCAGGCAGAAGCTAAAAGATGGGCAGTCATATTTACTTGCATGACCACACGAGCGATTCACATAGAAGTGATCGAGTCTATGAGTGCTTCATGTTTTATCAATTCTCTGCGGCGTTTCTTTGCCATCAGAGGCCCTGCTAAGATCCTGAGGTCTGATTGTGGAACCAACTTTGTGAGAGCCTGCAAAGAGCTACAAATTGATAAGCGAGGTTGCCAAAACACAAACATCCAAGCTTACCTATCGGATAACCAAGTTCAACCAAGTAATTGCCAGTTGAATTGCCAGTGTAATTGGCACTAATTCTAGTGTGACATCTATTGATGTCAGGCGGGGAGTATCCTGGCCCTGGTAATATTTAATTTCATTTGTACATACTGACATCTAGTGGTGCCTTTAAGAACTCTGTCATTTTACTAATACAGCAGCCATATTGGATTTCAGAGCTCATGGTGCAGAGTGTAGAGGTGCATCCATGTCCATCCTTGTTGTTTTACTCTTGAAAAGGCACAATCTGTAAGTTTAATCTATCCAGTAACATATTATTGTTTATTCTGTTTATGATTGATTGTATATCTCACCATTGTTATATTCTAGATTATGTAAAGGTGATTCATATGTATCTTACATACTGTTTTGAGATATGCGAGGTAACTATAGCTTTGTAAAGATAGCATTTTTTCAATATCTTTGTTCATTTTTGTTACAGTTTCACAAATTGGTCTTCAGTAAAGAAAGTTTGACCCTGATTTCCGTCTGCGACCTTTACTGAGCCTTTGTTTAGCTCGCTGCCAAAGCAAAATAAGAAAAACGCAAGCTGAGGGCAGAAGATTTAGTTCAATTAGCACACAGTTACCCACGTGGAAACACTAAGAGTAAAAATTTATCACACACCAATCAGAACCTTCAATAGAGAGATAAAAGAGCCTGAGTCATATCATTCCGTTTTGGAACAATGGATCCAGAGAGACATGACTGAAAAGGTCGCTGACACCAGATAGGAGGAAGAGGAGGACGAGTAAGGAGTGGAGGAAGAGGTGAAGGAGGAGGAAGAAGAGGACAAGGATGAGGTGCAAGGAGACAAGGAGTCTCAGATGAAATTTGTGCCACTAGTTGACCATGTCCTTGTCCATGGTATGATTATGAGGGAGGCTGGGCAATGAGTTCAGCCAAACTTATGTTGCTTCACCGTCGCCTCGATCATAAGAATCTTCAGGGAAGGAAACAGTTAGGTGTACCTCAGTGTACTCTATTGTAACTTTTGAGTGCTGTACTCTGTTACAACACATGCATTAAATTGCCTTACATACAGATAGAGTTTCTGTCTGCTTCCATTTTGTAAAAAGGATGTTACAGTTACAGTATCAGTACTTCTATTTTTGTAGGACACAGAGATGATGGAATGGAAGAAGCCTGACTAGACATTTCAGTTGATGCGTGCCAGGGGTGGATCAGGCATGCATGAGGATTTTACCCCCGCAGCCTTATAGGGCCAGTACAGCCTGTGATGTTGACGAGATTCTCTGGCCTGTCCCAGACCAAAGATGTGATGCTGGGGCAGAATATTTTGTTGTTGTTGTTTGGTGTATTGTACTGTACAGTAAAAATGTGCAAATGTATACATGTGTTCATCATGTGAAAAGTTCAGTGAGGGGGTGAACCACAAGCAACACAACTTATTACTGTTTTTTGTTTTTGTAATATTGTTTTGAATTATCTCACCAGTGTGTTAGACTATGTTGTAGTGTGTGTGTGTTTGAGGGCTTGCGTGTGATGTCTGAGGGCAAAGTTTGGTTTTTCAGCAAGAGTGAATGGTTGTGAGTGTAGAGTTTCATTTTGACCTGAAAATATGATGTTTGGGGAATTGGGTGAGACATTATGGATTTGTGTTTACTGTTTTGAGAATATGAGGCATCGTTTCAAGAAATGTGTTTAAGCAATCGAGAAAATCTGTAAGGAAGGGACCATTTGATTTTCTGCTGTGACCATTTTGTGTAGTCTGTCTAAAATGTTAATATGTGGCGTGTTGTAAGGGCCTAAGTTGGCATGCTGGTGGAGGACCACATTCTGCGTGATTGCAACATACATTGTGATGTTACCATCGCGTTGTCCCAGGATATTCAAAATAGCTCTGTGGCCAATGATGTTTCTCCCTCTTCCTCTTACTGCAACATTGCCTTCCATTTTGTTGAAGATACATAAACTCACTTTTTTCCTTTTTTTCACAAGTTAGTTTCCTCATAAAATCTTTAAGCTAATAAGGTTACAGTTTTTTTGGATTGCTTAAGCACGATTTTCAAAACAGGGCCCGTGTTTTCAAAACACTACACACAATTAGCACAACCACACACACAATTAGCAAAACACTACAAATCCTTTGCATAATTAAACAATCTTGTAAAAACTATACACTTCTGTTTAAAAACCACACTTTGTTACCATATGAAACACACACGTTTCACATTACTGTACTCTGTTTGCACGAGTTACACTCTGTGATAAACCTAAAACACTTTTAGCACTTCTACTTCCCTATGATTAGAGTAAGCTACCATCAACAAAGTACAAATATAATGTAAATTCACCAAACACTACACAAGACCAATGTTGCAGACTGAAGAAACTAAATTATTTGTCAACACGCCCAAAATGTTGACATGGAGATTCATAATACTGTAACAAAATGTAAAAAAAAAAAAAAAAAACACAGGACATTGTCTCTTTGCCTTGCTGGATCTGGCCAAAGAATTTCATCAACATCGCAGGCAATGTTGTCATTAGCAAGACACCTTGGAAAGAAATGTCTTGAATAATGAATCCATCCTTGCATTGCTGCTACCTCCATTTGGTCACAGGCCTCCTCCATGGCTTGGATGAGGGGTACCTCAGCCTGGAGACGGAGATCTTATACCTTCCACCACCATGCCGAGAAAAACTCTTCTATAGGCTTTAGGAATGGAGAGTATGGTGGAAGATATAGGACGGTGAAATGTGGATGTTGCTGAAACCAGTTCTGAACCAGAGCAGAGCGGTGGAAAGACACATTGTCCCAGACAACAATGTATTGCATATGATCGATTTGATTTGCTGCTGTTATGCTGTGCAGTTGGTCCAAGAATGTAAGTATGAGTGCTGTGCTGTAAGGGCCCATATGGGCATGGCGGTGGAGGACCCCATTCTGTGTAATAGCTGCACAGAGTGTTATATTACCCCTTACGTTGCCCTGGGACATGGACTATTGCCCTGTGGCCAATGATGTTTCTTCTCCTCCTTCGTGTTCTCGTCAGGTTGAACCCAGCCTCATCTACGTAAATGAACTCATGCTGGATCTCCTCTCCATCCATTCGTAAAACTCTCTGAAGAACAGTGTCAGGCAAAATTGTGTAGTTCAATGTAGATCTAGTATACTTATTACAGCGTATCGATCGGCCCAATCAGTCGAGTTTACATGGATTAATATTGGGGTCAGATTATACTGTGTGAGCAGCTATGAGTGTTTAAAAAGACGATACAGACAACAGAAATGAATAAATAAGGTATATTTACAATAATCACAAGGAACTTAAAACAACACAATAAAATTAGAAAAACTTAGGCTGTTTAAAAGCAGGGAGTCCATTTTCACCATACCATAAAACAGTCCTTAAGAGTCCTAGTAACGTGCTGAAAGTCCCAATGTGAAAGTGTCCACCGGTGTATATACAAAGTCCACAGAAGTGTTGATCCAAGTGAAGTTGATGTGAAGTTAATGTGAAGCACTGGAAAGGTAAGTCCAAGAAATAACTCCTCAATCCAGCTTGTGGGTGATCACGTTTGTAATGAGCGGGCCGATTGTTTGCCATGCTGCCTCCTTTATGCTGGCTTACTTCCTTGTTCCTGTCATGTGATCAGTCACATGACAGGCAGACCCATACACATTTAAAGACATACACACATTAAATAGATAAGAGGAATAAAATGGACTAAAACACATGTAAACCAATTAAAACTCTATTACACCTAAAATCATTGTAATAAATAGAGTGGTAAAACATGCATTTTATGTGACAGTGTTACATAGTCCCCCCCCTTAGCTTACGTCACCTCGGGAAAGAAACTAGTCCTTAAAAAGGTACCGTCAACCATTGTCCATGTAGTGGGTATCCTCTCGAATGTGTATCTTAAAATGTCTTTGTAATAAATTAGGTAAAACTAGGCCCTCCCACAGAGGCACTGGTCTGCCGGAGGAATCTATGGGGACACTAGAGAGAGGTGGGATCAGATACCAGCCTGGATGTCCTTGGGTCGGTGACGCCATTCCTCCCAAAGTCCTGAAGCATCCAGCCTTCCTGGCACGCCACTCCCCCTGGCATTTCCTCCTATCTGGCTTGTGGGTCTCTTTGGTGCATGTTGATGATGAACGGTGATGAGGTGGATGATGAGGTGGTTTTCTGCTGGGGTTGGTGACGGCACACTCCTTGGTCTCCACACCACACGACTTACAGTCGCCGACGAATCTCCAGGTGTCGCTGCGGATCGTGGGCCACCAGGCGACCTCCAGGATCCGCAGGAGTGTCTTGAGCCGCCCATGGTTGGTAGCAGAGGATGGTTCCGATCCATCGACATCTGGGTTATGAGTCGGTAGAGCATGAGACTCTTAATCTCAGGGTCGTGGGTTCGGGCCCCACGTTGGTCGCCAACTATGTAACACTGTCACATAAAATGCATGTTTTACCACTCTATTTATTACAATGATTTTAGGTATAATAGAGTTTTAATTGGTTTACATGTGTTTTAGTCCATTTTATTCCTCTTATCTATTTAATGTGTGTATGTCTTTAAATGTGTATGGGTCTGCCTGTCATGTGACTGATCACATGACAGGAACAAGGAAGTAAGCCAGCATAAAGGAGGCAGCATGGCAAACAATCAGCCCGCTCATTACAAATGTGATCACCCACAAGCTGGATTGAGGAGTTATTTCTTGGACTTACCTTTCCAGTGCTTCACATTAACTTCACATCAACTTCACTTGGATCAACACTTCTGTGGACTTTGTGTATACACCGGTGGACACTTTCACATTGGGGCTTTCAGCACGTTACTAGGACTCTTAAGGACTGTTTTATGGTATGGTGAAAATGGACTCCCTGCTTTTAAACGGCCTAAGTTTTTCTAGTTTTATTGTGTTGTTTTAAGTTCCTTGTGATTATTGTAAATATACCTTATTTATTCATTTCTGTTGTCTGTATCGTCTTTTTAAACACTCATAGCTGCTCACACAGTATAATCTGACCCCAATATTAATCCATGTAAACTCGACCGATTGGGCCGATCGTTACATATGGTGGCCCGTACGGGGAACGTTTAAAGATTTTATACGCTGTGTTGAGAAGAGTGTTTTAAGATGACGACAAATCCAATTAATGCTGCTTCTTTTAATACATCTGCTGGTTTTAACGATGAATGGGTTTTACATAATTGTGAATGTGTACAGCTTCGTGCTGAGGTGGCTGCTCTTAAAAACATTGTTTTAAAACTGGAGAAGGATTTTAAAGACTCTGTTGAAAGTGATCTTAACCGTGAACTGTATTTTAGAGAGGCTGTGGATTTTAAATTTGACAAAATGGAGGAATCTATAAAGGATGCCGTGGCGACACTAGAGAGAGAGGTCATCGACTGTTTTAAGAGGAGAGATAAGAAATGGGCGAAACAGCTGGAACAAGCCAAGGATCCAGAAACCGCCATCTCCCCTCCCACTGCGACGACCAGCCCAGTGCCTCCCACGTCGACCCCTGGCTTTCCTCCGACCAACGATCCCACTGCCTCAACCAATTCACGGACAGTCAACAGAGCAACCGATGGAGAATTCGGTGCCACTGTTACAACTGGGCCAGACTTCGACACCGTCTTCTCCATCCTCCCCTTCTCCAGAGAGCAGCTCACCAGCTCACAGGGTGATGACGACACTCTCCAGAGACTTTCCATCTCTCCCTCCACACCACCAACCGACGGGATCGAAGTGCGGGACCACCAAGACGTACTGTATCGTCAGATCCAGAAGGGGGACGACAACGTAAAGATCCAGCTTGTCGTCCCCAAGGCCCTGATCCAGCAGACGATACAGCACTTTCATCAAAAGACCCCAGAGAGACACCATGGGCGGCTCAAGACACTCCTGCGGATCCTGGAGGTCGCCTGGTGGCCCACGATCCGCAGCGACACCTGGAGATTCGTCGGCGACTGTAAGTCGTGTGGTTTGGAGACCAAGGAGTGTGCCGTCACCAACCCCAGCAGAAAACCACCTCATCATCCACCTCATCACTGTTCATCATCCACATGCACCAAAGAGACCCACAAGCCAGATAGGAGGAAATGCCAGGGGGAGTGGCGTGCCAGGAAGGCTGGATGCTTCAGGACTTTGGGAGGAATGGCGTCACCGACCCAAGGACATCCAGGCTGGTATCTGATCCCACCTCTCTCTAGTGTTCCCATAGATTCCTCCGGCAGACCAGTGCCTCTGTGGGAGGGCCTAGTTTTACCTAATTTATTACAAAGACATTTTAAGATACACATTCGAGAGGATACCCACTACATGGACAATGGTTGACGGTACCTTTTTAAGGACTAGTTTCTTTCCCGAGGTGACGTAAGCTAAGGGGGCATGCATGTTTTACCACTCTATTTATTACAATGATTTTAGGTATAATAGAGTTTTAATTGGTTTACATGTGTTTTAGTCCATTTTATTCCTCTTATCTATTTAATGTGTGTATGTCTTTAAATGTGAATGGGTCTGCCTGTCATGTGACTGATCACATGACAGGAACAAGGAAGTAAGCCAGCATAAAGGAGGCAGCATGGCAAACAATCAGCCCGCTCATTACAAACGTGATCACCCACAAGCTGGATTGAGGAGTTATTTCTTGGACTTACCTTTCCAGTGCTTCACATTAACTTCACATCAACTTCACTTGGATCAACACTTCTGTGGACTTTGTGTATACACCAGTGGACACTTTCACATTGGGGCTTTCAGCACGTTACTAGGACTCTTAAGGACTGTTTTATGGTATGGTGAAAATGGACTCCCTGCTTTTAAACGGCCTAAGTTTTTCTAGTTTTATTGTGTTGTTTTAAGTTCCTTGTGATTATTGTAAATATACCTTATTTATTCATTTCTGTTGTCTGTATCGTCTTTTTAAACACTCATAGCTGCTCACACAGTATAATCTGACCCCAATATTAATCCATGTAAACTCGACCGATTGGGCCGATCGATACAACAGTACAGCAAAAGATTATGAGACAGTATGCAAGATCACACTGCTAAAGTGAATACATACCTCTGCATAATCATGCCGCAGTCATTTCACCCGTTCGGAATTGCGCTCGAAAGGCACTCGATAAATTTGCTTCATTTGAATATGTTTTTTTTTTAGGATGCGTGCCAGTGTTGATGTTGAGACCTGATGGATATCGTTGAAAGTGGCATGGTTATTGAGAATGTTAGCTTGGAGCTGATTGAGTGTTATAGCATTGTTGGCCAAAACAATGTTTACTATCTCCCTCTCTTGCTGTTCTGTGAACATCCGATGTAGAAAAAAACAAAAACAAAAACAGAATACAATAGTACTGTAATTTCCCAGGAAAAGGTAACAGAAGTGCTGATAGTGCATAGAATACAGTACTGTAAGCAGTTACTGAAACCGTGGAGATGTTTTCGATGTGATATTTTTACAATACCTATTTTCCAGTCGAAATGTTCTTATCACACTTGCCACTGTGGCTGTACTCGCAGTCCAGCCTTCCTCAGCGTCAAGCTGTGGTTGACAACGTGGTCAACCAGTGTTGCGTGGATCTCATCTGTCAGATTCGGTCCTCTTTGAGCACCTTCTTGTCTTCCTCTTCCTCTACCTCTACCTCTAGCATGGCCTCCTTCTCTTCCTCTTCCTCTGTTGATTCCACTTCCTCCCCTTCCTCCTCCTTCTTCCTCTTCCTCTGTTGATTCCTCCTCTGTTGATTCCTCTTCCTCCCCTTCCTCCTCCTCGTCTTACTCTTTACTTTGTGCTTAAGGCCGATGAACTCACCTGCTGCTTTTTATAGTGCTTATACACCTGATTGGTGTGTCTACAATTAAGCAAACAACTGTTTGCACACCTGATGACTGTGTTGAACCAATTGGTTGGACGGTGCGGTAATTTGAC
This sequence comes from Chanodichthys erythropterus, assembly GCF_024489055.1. NCBI lineage: Eukaryota > Metazoa > Chordata > Actinopteri > Cypriniformes > Xenocyprididae > Chanodichthys > Chanodichthys erythropterus. The sequence goes on along the minus strand of NC_090241.1, from coordinate 15,308,026 downwards.
AGTCAGTGCTTTAGTATTGCAAGGAAGTGACTTCATGATAGATTTTTGTGTGTAGTGTATGTTAAGTGTGTTTAGTGTTTTGCAAATCACTGTGTGTAGAGTTTTGCAAGTGTGAGGTTGACAATGTGCTTATAGTTGTGCAAATATGGGCTGATGTTTTGCTTCTTGAGTGTAAGGTTTTGCTAAAGCCGCGTTCGTGCACCATCTGCATGACGTAATGTTCGTCATCTGGAGGGCTCACGGACGTCTGCATACCTCGTCCGTGTGCAGGCCAAATTTCGAGACTGTGCGGACGGTGCATGTGCAACAGCGCATGCGCAACCTGTACAGAAGAGTCCACTAGGTGGCAAGATGCACAGCACAGTGTGCAGTTGTCGAAGAAGTGTGTGGAAAGAGCAATTCAAAAACAAGAGTAAACTTAGAAGCTTATCTATCTCCGATCTTTGTTCTCTTGGTGTAACTTCAGAACTATGTTGGTGGATACACTATTTTTCTTCTCTGATCCTGCCCAGTGAAGTCCCGTTGATGGCACGATTCGTGAATAAAATTGTACTGCATGTGTTGAACTCTGTCATCCATGCACATCTGTATCACATCTGTGAGTATACTTTGAAAGATGCGCGGACAAAACTGCACGTGAGATGCATCTGGCCGCGGAAAGTGAAATATACCCGGGTCTTAATACAGCTACTGATGTCCACTTTCTCACAACTCATTTACTTTTCATTTAAGACTTCAAGTCGTCATGACATCAAAATTGACCTTACTTACTTTGTTAGTGCATATTACTAGTCTTGTGGTGAACAATTAATCTGTGCAAGTTAATACACAGAAAAAAATGGTTTGTCTTGTTAAAGTTAAAGAAATGTTACTTCCGGCCAGGAATGGTGTTCCTTCTCTGATAACATCAGTATGACGGCTTAGGATGAAAACGTGTAAACCACTCCCCTCCAACCCTTAGTCTGCTATGAGCGAGAGTCAGAGAGGAGGAGCGTTAAATTAAAAACTGACATTTTTGACATTATCGTGTGTGTTATTGTTTCTTCAAGCATGACAGAGAACTCGATACTGGTGGGCTGTCCATGCTCACTATACTGGTGCACGTCTTTCTGTGCGTTGTGTGTGTGACAGGACATTCACAGACAGTGCGTTCTCTTTTTCTCTTTTGGCGTGCTTAAATAGTTTAAAAGCATTCACAGAAATAAGAGCGTAATCATATATTGTAACGCTAGCCAAAGGATGAAACAAAAAAAATAAAAAATGCTGCATTAACTGTGTTAAATATTTTACAGTTTTTTATGATTGCTTAAGCACAATTTTGAAAACAGGGCCCGGTTTGTCAAAACACTACACACAATTAAAAGTAGCACAACACCAAACAAACCCTACACCAAAGTAGCACAACACTTCAGATCATTTGCAAAATGAAACACTTCATTCAAAACTTTACATTAATTTAACAAAACCCAACTTTGACACCATAAGGAACACACATGGTTCATACATTCTGATTCTGTTTGATTCATTTACACACTGCTGTGCTCAATCTTAAACTCTTGTAACTTTAATACTTTTCTAATTATATAGACTGGGTTTGATTTTTTCAGAGATATTGTTAGAGTAAAGTACATGAATATATATATATATATATATATATATATATATATATATATATATATATATATATATATATATATATATTTACATTGTCCCATATGACAATGTATCTCATCTGCTCTGCATCCATTTGGTCTTCTGCTGTGACGATTTTGTGCAGTCTGTCTAAAATGTGAATATGTGGGCAGTGTTGTAAGGGCCTAAGTTGGCATGTTGGTGGAGGACCACATTCTGCGTGATTGCAACATACATTGGGATGTTACCACCGCGTTGGCCCGGGACATTCAAAATGATTCAAAATGATGTTTCTCCCTCTCCCTCTTACTGCAACATTGCCTTTCATTTTGTTGAAGACTCAAACTCACATTTTGCCTTTTTATAGTACTATAGCACCTGATTGTTGAGTTTACAGTTAAGCACCTGAGTGTCTGAACACCTGACGGCTGTGTTTGATCAATTGGTTTATAGGTGTGGTATTTTGGAAAGCAGTGTCTTGAAATGGCAAAGAAGTGACATTATGTTTGATTTCTGTGTCTAATGTAGAGAAGTGTGTTTAGTGTTGTGCAAAACAATGTGTGTAGTGTTTTGCAAAAAGTGTGAGGCTGAGAATGTGTTTATAGTTGTGCAGATCTAGCGTTGTGTTTTGCTCCTTGAGTGTAAGGTTTTGCTAATTGTGGGAAAAGTTTAATTTTAGTGTGTAAGCAATCGTAAAAAATTGTAATGCATTAAACTGGAAAAATGAATCGCATGCATTGACGTTGACAGCACTAAGTATTTTAGTTGATTTATTCTTTCCAAGCTGATTTGTGGCACATGGAGAGGCAACAGCAATATACAGCTATTTGATTTGCGCTCATTTCATTCATAGAGTTTACATTCATTCACTTAACACACTCATTATTGCATAGTGATTTTGGAGGATTAAGTATAATATCATTATATCATTATCCAGCAAACACAAGGAGTAACTGTGTTAGCCTCAGCAAAATATTATTTGGCAGAATTATTAGTTATATATTTTGAAGCCATTATCTGTGTCTTTTTGGATCAGGTATTTGGCTTCGGGCACACCCCTAATGGAAAGTCATGGAAACCTAACATGAGTGTGTGCTTTAATGAAGGCAAGTGCATGAATGTAGAATGGTAATCAAATTGACTGAAACTACCTGTGCATTAATAGCAAAACTCTAAGTTTATCTGCTTTAAGAACAGTGGCGTTACCTCGCTAGTGAGAAATGTCATGTAGCTTTTAAGTTGCTAGTTCAGTTTTTACTGATAAAAATAGAGCAGTGCTGACAACAGGTTTATGTGCAAGTGTGTGTCCAGGTGTGTGTCCATTAGGGGTGGGGGAAAAAAAATGACTCTTAGGGTGCTTTCACATTAGCACTTTTGGTGCACAACCGGTTTGATTGACGTCAGAGTTCGGTACGTTTGGATGATGTGAACACTGTCTTCTGAACTCGGGTGCACACCCGCGAACCGTACCCGAGTCCGCTTAAAAAGGGTGGTCTGGGGTGCGGTTCAAGTGAACTCAGGTACAGTTCGCTTCTGATTTAAATGCAAACGTACCAAATTGCGGAAGTGTACCGCTATTAATGCCATATAATTTGATAAAAATGTGTGTTTCACTCACTTTCCAGACGAGCTGCAAACAGAGAGCTGTAGCATAACTTTTCTAATTTCTGCTCGCCTTCAGCATTCTACATTCACGGGAGATAGATGCAAGTTCCGTTTAGAAAAAAACCAACGGTTCAAAAACAAAAATAGTGAGGAGAGCAACGTTATGCATTTTGCCGCCTTCTCCTGTGCCATCGTTATTAAGCAACGTAGTAAACAGCTGCTGGCTTGATGACGCAAACGAACCGCGGTTCGGACCCAAATAATATAATGTGAACACAGTCCAGTGGGTGCAGGGAGAGGGGGGAGCAATTGAACTCGGGTTCGGTCCAGGCAATCGAACCAAGTGTGAAAGCACCCTTAGATGCATTTTAAAAAACAACCTGTTTAACACGAAATACTATTCTTCTCATTTGTTTTACTATATTTATGGTCTACAAAATAAATAAAGGAATAAATTAAGACAGTTAGGATAGCCTACCGTTATCAGCATGTTATGCTGAAATTTGTCACTTGAGAAAAGTTTGCACTTTGCTTTTTGTGTGATATACATTGGCTCACTTTCTTGGTTTAAAACGGAAAGATTTCCCAATATTATGACGTAACCATTTTGGCTTGCAGGGGGCCCTGCAGATTTGCGCTATGGCACTGTGTGTGAGTGAAGAACAACGCACACGGACAGTGCTTACATCTACTGTGTTCATGTGAACACTCACCAGTGCAGGCTTTTTGACACGGTGTATTTGACCAATTAGACGCGCAAACAGAGGCTTCAACGCTTGTCTGTGTTACACTCGGAGCACACACATAGAAACATCTTGCCAGTATTGAATTTTATTTTTAATATCAAGAATGTCCTGCTCTTTACTTTCTCATTCATTCATGTTTCTTTATTATTAATGCCAACAGTCCCGCCCACTGAAAGCTGTGTGGACTTTCACACAAATACGAATATGACACATTTATAGGACATAAAGGTCTATGCGGTAAAACTAAAGTAACCGGTGAAATGTTTCGAAATGTCCCTTGGCACAGCAGATCATCAGTTTTAATAAAAGCATATGTTTAAGTTCAGTCACTATTTTACATACTTTAACATTTTCGCGGATGCTCAACAAATCATTATTTTCGCCGATACCACAAACAAGCTGCAGCCGCATGAATCTGATGAGTGCAGGAGCTCTTGGTTACCATAGAAATGGTGTGGTGATAACGGTGATAGCCTCAATATTGCGGTAGGCATCTCATTACTGCGGTATTGCGGTTATCGTCACGGCTCTAATTGACCCTTCGCTAAGCCACACCCGAAAACCGCCACAGGCCAATCGTGGTTTAGCAACCGTTACTAGGCGCGGGAGGTCTGTCAAGCTTTCCAGCGAGGGAACATGCCGAAGCATTGTGCTTTGTGATTGTGTTAACCTGATACCCGGTATCCTAAAAGTTTGGATGGGGTGGTAGAATTTTTTTTCCCTTCCCAACACTTAAACCCAAGTGGAGAAATGCAGATTTTGCTACCTCCCACTGAAACAGTAATTAACGTTAGCAAAAATTGAAAAAATCCGAAAAATGCAAACGTTACCTATCAGATTGTGCTTCCAGTGTGATATTAATGTGGTCTATGGCTTTATTAACATCTACACCTACCCCAACACTAAACCTACCCTTATAATGATGCATATACAGTAATTTTGTGTTATTTATCATGACAACAATGATGTACTATTGATGTATGCATTTGCAGTAAGTCCGGGTAGGACAATCTGAGTAGGTTAGCAAGCTAGCTAACTCAGCACATCATTGCTTGGAAATAATGTCGGTTCTATGTTCATAATGCATATATTTGAACTTGAAATAATATGATTAAAGGCAAGACGGAGTTACGTTAGCCTTGCGTGTTAAAAATATAAGCGGGTGAATGTTATCATTGCAAAGCGGTCAGGCTAACATCTTGTGTTTATTCCACAAGACTTATGGATAAGCGGTTTGATTTATAATAAATAGGTTATTTTCACAAATTTCGCTTGACTGTGGATGAACAAAGCTTTTTCTCAATAAATTGTGTGTTTCCCATTTGAATGGTCAGCGTATGAGGCGGCTGCTGCTCGTGCTGGGAGCTTTAGCTTCAATTTTGATCAAATTATTTTCTAATCGGTTGCATATTATGTCGTGGATATATCCCTCGAATGCATAAAGTCCCTTTTGTCTTGCTCTCTCAGATATTTCACCTGTTTGCCAAAAATGACTAATTATCTCCTTGAAAATGTCTGACACCGGTGCATAAACACTGTAAACGACTTGCCAGACGCGAAAGCTTGACAGGCGTAGCAACAGTAACTAAGGAGGGCGGGGCTTAGTGAAGGGTCCATTCAAGCATTCAATGGCCTCATAGTATAATACAAATTATTACACACATATAGCAAAATAGACAGTGTAACGGACTTACAGGTTTCTTAGACAGTCCATTTTCATTCCTCCTTTTCTCTTCTCAGTCTCACATGCAAATTGAAGTCATCTTTTGATGCAGGATTCTTCTTAATCGGTTGCTGTGAGCCTGATGTTTCTGACAAGTATAAAACTAGTTAGTGCAGTATAATGCACAATGAATACATAGATGAATGTCCAATTGAATTATAGTCATAATTTTCATTTTACTATTATGCCATAATGAAACATAAGTAAAAACACTTGTCTACAGTACCATGCTGAACCGACTGCAGGTTGGTAGACAGTGACTGAAAGGGAATTCATGCTGGTCAATGCTGGTTTTTACAGCAGGAGGATCTACACTGAGGAGACAGACAGTGTATCACATCAGTGTTATTGATCACTGGATTTACAGTTTAACCGGGCTACATGCTGCCTTCATGGGACTTAATTGTAGATCAGATCATGTTACTTGAGTAAAACCAAACTAACGTTAACTGAATGTATGCCGTCACGTGACGTGAATGAACGAAAAAGACTCGGTTCAAAAGACTCGGAGGTGAACTAATCAACGTTATTCACGAGATATTACATAAAATAGTTAAAAACAATGAACTAATCAGTCTTGATCTTGTAGTATATTTGAATGACATCAAGAGGCTGTCGTAATCTTGAGAACTTTACTGAATTGATGTAACGCAGAACAGAACATACATCTTCAACCAGCACTTAAACAGTCTAACCAAAACAACCCACTTCCTCCCCTGGGGAAAACTAGGAACGCCCATCCCAGTCTTCCGCCCTCTTAAAGCAACCTCACTATTCCCATATTTTTAGCCAATACACTACACCTCTTTCCCCCAGTCCACAAAATCTGAAAACCTTCTTGGGGGACGATGCTCTCTCACGGGGTACCTCCTAGAAGGAGGGAATTCTGACATGGTCTCAGCCCCAGCAATTTCTTCACCAGGGTTTTCCATTTCTATTGCGGGCAACTGTAACTCAGGCATTTCCACCTCTGAGGTCTTTGGTAGAGAGCCAGTGTAGCCATCTGGCTTGGACCTTGATGGGCCCAGTGAGGGTGCCACCCTGTCCAGCAGTTGATCAACGTGCCTTCTGTGCACTTGCCCATCACTGGTCCTGACCTTGTATGACAAGGGGCCTGTGACCTCAATGATGACCCCAGGGATCCACTTAGCATCCCTGGTGTAACTTCTCAGGTACACCAAGTCATGTGGTTTAAACTCTCTTACAGTGCCAGGACATTTTTCAGCACTCAGCTCCTGTTTGCGGAGCATATCACCTCCATGGTCAGGATGTAAACGATCCAGGGCAGTTGTCAGTCGCCGATTCATAAGCAACTCAGCGGGACTTTTTCCAGTTGATGAATTGGGTGTGACGTGCTGTGAAACGAGCAAGTCGGATCTGCCACTCGCCTTGGGTGATGCGAGACAGGGCCTCTTTGGTTGTCTGTACCATGCGTTCAGCTTGCCCATTTGAGCTTGGGTGATAAGGTGCTGTAGTGACGTGACGAATACCATTGCGGTCTGCAAACTCTTGGAATTCTGTGGATGTGAAAGCAGCCCCATTATCTGAAACTATGACATCGGGTAACCCATGCGTTGCAAAAAGCAGTCTCAGTGTGTTAATAACTGCCGATGATGACATAGAACTCATCAGAGACACCTCCAGCCACTTGCTGTGCGCATCAACCACTATAAGGAATACCTTGCCTTGGAAAGGGCCAGCAAAGTCAATATGTAGCCGGGACCATCTTTTCGTTGTCCACTCCCATGGGTGTACTTTTGCCTTAGTGGGTGCATGACGTGACATCTGACAGGCTTCGCATGCTTTGACAGTTTCCTCTATGTCTCCGTCCATGCCTGGCCACCACACATAACTCCTTGCCAGTCCCTTCATGTGTACGATGCCCGGATGTGCGTCATGCAGCATAGCCAGCACTTCTCTCCGTGCCGAGCTGGGAACAACCACACGGCTTCCCCAAAGCACACAGTTCTTATGCGCGGAGAGTTCATGGCGGCGTGAATTAAATGGTCTGAACCGGCTATCTGGTATGTCAGCTGGCCACCCATGTAGTACCCAGCGTAGTACACGTGACATAATAGGGTCCTTAAGTGTAAGGTTAGAAATCCTTTCAGCATGCATAGGTGCATCTGGCACCATTTCCAGTAGCAATACTTCCAACGGTGGTGGAGTAACAGCGTCAGATGCAGGCAGAGGTAAGCGGCTCAGGGCATCCACGTTGCCCATTTGTTTGCCAGGTCTGTAACACAGCTCATAGTCATAAGCCCCAATGATCAAACTCCAACGTAGCATCCGTGGTGAAAGGATGGAAGGCATTGGCTTGGAATGGTGCAAGAGTCCAAGCAGGGGCTTGTGGTCCGTAAAAATCACGAAGTGGCGACCTGCTAGGTACTGGTGAAACTTTCTGACAGCGAAAACAACCGCCAATGCTTCCTTATCAATCTGGGCATAATTCCGCTCAGTGGTGGTCATTGTTCTAGAGGCGAAGCAAATGGGCTTTTCCTGACCATCATTCTCCAAGTGAAACAATAAAGCCCCAAGCCCATAGGGCGAAGCATCGCAAACTACTGCCAGGGGTTTCTTTTCATCGTAATGCGTCAGCACTTTATCCGTTTGAAGCAACTGTTTTGCCTGAACATATGCTGTCTCATGCTTTGCTCCCCACTGCCAAGTAGCGGACTGGTCAAGGAGGCGATGCAGGGGCTCCAAGACAGTGGCCTTGTTAGGAAGAAAACAACTGTAAAAATTAAGAAGCCCCAAAAATGCCTGGAGCTCTGTCTTGTTCCGTGGAGGCGGGGCCTTTTGGATAGCTTCCACTTTTTCACAGGTTGGTCTGATGCCATCCTTATTCACACAAAACCCCAAAAACTCCACTTGGTTAGCGGCAAAAATGCTTTTCTCTTTTTTTAGTCGCAAACCAGCTTCAGCAAAGCACTTCAGTACAGCCCTTAGCCGTGTGTTGTGTTCCTCCATGGTTTTGCCCGAAAGCAGGATGTCATCCAGGTATGGCTGGACACCTGGGATTCCTGCGAGCAGGGTGTCCATAAATCTTTGAAACATTGAAACTGCTGTTGACACTCCAAACTGCAATCGCCGAGCCCGGAAAAGTCCGCAGTGAGTGTTAATAGTCAGTAAGTCGGCTGACTGGTCATCCAATGGAAGCTGCTGATAAGCTTGTTTCAAATCAAGTTTAGTAAATACTACTCCTCCTGCTAGTTTTGAGAACAGTTCAGACACTGTGGGTATGGGGTACACATCAGGCTTAACAGCCGTATTGACAGTACAACGATAATCACCGCAAATCCTCAAGCCCCCATCTTTTTTTGCTACGGCCACTATGGGTGTGGCCCACTTTGCATGCCGCACAGGTTCAAAAATTCCTTGAGCCACCAATTTATCTAGCTCCTCATCAAGCTGTGACCGTAAAGCGAAAGGAACTGGTCGGGCTTTGAAGAAACGTGGTGTAACTGTGGAATCAATGTCAATTGAGATTGGGGGCGTCCGGCAAACCCCAATGTCCTGGAATACCTCAGAATATTCAGCCAGTATTTCTTCTATGGACTGAAGCTGTACTCTGTGCACTCCTTCAATCGATATTCCAAGGGCATTAAACCAGTCCCGTCCCAGCAGACTAGGGCCCTGGCCCCTTATGACAAATAAAGGCAGTGTTTTTTGTGTTGCTTTGAACATTACTTCCACAAATATTTTTCCTTTCACTTCTAAAGTTGCTTGTGACCACTGCTTTAGAACTCCATTGTCTGCATGCATTTCAGGGGGTTGAGAAGGCCACAGCGAGTGATAAGTATGCTCACTAATCAAGGAGCATGCTGCTCCTGAATCTACTTCCATTGTGTGTGCTTGCTTGTTCAGTATTACCGTGGCCAAATATGGCTTCTGCCCTCCTAGTTTTGATTTGGAAGTGGCACTGTAAACAGAGTACTCATTCTGTGGGTCGTGAGTTATAATGTTTGTATGTTGTTCTGCTGTGCTACCTGCTGAATCCTTGTCACTACTGTGTCTAGTCTTTGTTAAACACACCCGAGCAATGTGTCCTCTTTTTTTGCAATAATGGCATACAGCAGTGGAAAACTTACAGGCTTGTGGGATGTGCTGGCCGCCACACCTGTAGCATGATTTATCATGTTTTTTATATTCACTTGTAACTGCAACTTTGTGTGCTGCATAATGAACATCATCTTGAGGCAGTGATTCATGTTGTTGCTGACGAAGTAGACGAGCATTTAACAATGCAGTCTCGGCGGCTAGTGCCTTTTCCTCTGCCTCTTTAAATGTGAGCGTGGTTTCAGCCAATAGGCGTCGTTGTAGCGCCTCATCCACAACTCCACACACAAGCCTATCACGCAGCATGGCATCTAACTGATCTCCAAAAGCGCAGTGCACAGAGAGACGTCGAAGCTCAGCAATGTAGTTAGGAATGCTTTGATTAGGTTTCTGCTTACAATTGTGAAAATGGAAACGCTGAACTGTCTCTGATGGCGCTGGACTGTAATGACGTTTCAACGCAGCTACAATGTTTGCATAAGCCACAGTAGAAGGCTGTGTTGGGGCGAGCACTGAACGTAATGTGGAATATGTTTTTGCACCACACACACTAAGCAGCACAGAACGTTTCTTTGCGTCGTCCTCAATGTCATTTGCATGGAAAAAACATTCCAGTCTTTCTATATATTCTTCAAAAGACTTACTCGAGCATTCATCAAACTCTTCGATACGGCCGAGCATAGCCATGATTGCAGCAAAGTTAGACAAGTGTATTTCGTTCACTTCAGAGCTTCATCATCGACTTATCTGCACACAGTCAGTTCGAATCCGCTCGTCGCCAGTGTAGTATATTTGAATGACATCAAGAGGCTGTCGTAATCTTGAGAACTTTACTGAATTGATGTAACGCAGAACAGAACATACATCTTCAACCAGCACTTAAACAGTCTAACCAAAACAACCCACTTCCTCCCCTGGGGAAAACTAGGAACGCCCATCCCAGTCTTCCGCCCTCTTAAAGCAACCTCACTATTCCCATATTTTTAGCCAATACACTACAGATCTATCATAAGAAAAATGTAAACAGCGCGAACATAGCAAATTACTATGTCACGGTCACTTAAAACTTCAAATAATTCAGCCCATTTCTCTACACAAACATTCATGTTTTTAAAAAATCCTGAAAATCCAGATAGCAAAAGTTTAAATGACTAACGTAACTTATCTTCAAATAGCCTTATGTTTGCCTGCTAACGTTTTAAGTTATCATTAGCTAACTTTAATATCACATTACTCCAAGCAAATATAACGAAGCAATCGCCAACAACATAAAGACATTGTTTAAATCCATTACTTTTAATAAAATCTTACCTTGACTATAATTTTGTGCAGTTTTCAACCATCAATTCTCCAGCCTATCCTTTGCGCGCCTACTTTTAAATTTAAAGGGCCGGAAATAGGAAAATTCGAACCAGTTTGAACTCTGATTAAAAAAAAAAGATTATTATCTCTAACAAAGTTAGCTGAAGCCATAACATGATAATAATAATAATAAAATGTTTGAAAAGTTAATAGAATATCAAATCAAATAATATCAAAAAAACAATGTTCTCATTGCAGTTTTATGCTGATTTGTGCTGATTTACCCACTCATTTAATAATATGAAAGGCTATTTTTATTCATAAAAAAGTCATTTATGAATGTAAATGTCAATATTCAGTTAAAATGTAAGACAAATTAATTATTTTTTATTAATGTTTGTTTTGTAATGTTTTATTTATTTATTAGTTTATTCATTCATTCATTTATGTACTTATTACAATATCAGGGTCACTTAAGCAGTTTATAAAATGACACTGCCTGCTTACATTGTTAATCCTGCATTTCATTCATCCAAACATATTTGAGTGACAAGTTTACAGTTTATGTCAAGTTTATGCATACAACCAGGGTTTTGTGCTGGTTATCATTTCTTACTTTATGGATAGTGGGTTGGGTTAGGTTTAGGGGTAGCGTTAGGACTAACTTGTAGGGATCTTGTTACCAGATCAACAAAACATGGACAGTGGAATATGTCCTGCTTGAAACCATGGCTAAGATTTTTAACATACAGCAGCTCAAAATGTCTCTCTACCAAACATATGTTCCAAGACCATAAAAAGAGTTCACTAATTTTAACTATGTTGTACACGTTTCTCAATCAGACACTTTACTTACAGTATATGTACAGCATAACTGACTGTAAGAGCTTTAATAGTGCACGTTTCTGCTCTACAGTACACACACACACACACACGCTGTGTTTTCATGTTTTATGGGGACTTTCCATAGACATAATGGTTTTAAACTGTACAAACTGCATAACCTATCCCTCTTCGTTAAACCTACCCATCACAGCAAACTTTCTACAATTTATATTTTCCAAAAACATAATTTATTATTACCCCCTCTCCCCTATATATTGTATACCCCCTCCCCTAACCTGAAAACCTGAAATATCGGCCTTCTCCAGATTAGCCTGTACAATTAAGTGTTGCATCCTATTTCAAATATCCCTGAAAAGTATTAATGCTATATTTTCAGTTTCATTTTTTAGCTATACATCTAAATTAACCAGTTTTTAAAGGTGCTCCTTCCAAAGCCAGAAGTGGCCTTGTTTTTTTATGATATTTAGAACATATTTGCTGTGTCAACTGTACCGTATATTTACCAACATTGGCCCTAATTGTTATTAACTATTAACATGCTTACTGTTCCATTTTGAGCTTACACCCTGGTTGGCCAGTGCTGACTGTGCCATACATATGCCAAATGTAGTTCAAAGTTGAAGTAATGGAGTACCGTTGGAGTTCACATTCAGATTCGCCAATGATTACACTCCGTCATCTTTGCCAAAACTGGTCCAGATATGTTTTAGGATATCTGGGCCACATTTGCTGCATTATATGTGGGCCAGTTTAGGCTTACAACCTAGTTAGCCAGTGCTGACTTTGCCGTACATTTGCCAAATGTGGTCCAAAGTTGAAGTAATGTATCTGGGTCATATTTGTTATGCCATGTGTGGGCCACTTTAGGTTCACATTCAGAATCGCCAGTTACTACTGTCTCCGGGAGTCCAGAATTTCACGAACCTCGTATGCAGCTCCATCCTCCAGAAGAAGTGGAAGGGGGGCTCGGCGGCTGCCACGTCAGGCTTTGTGGAAGGAGAGAGAGAAGGGTAGTGAGGTTTCAATAGAGACACATGGAAAGTGGGATGAATCTTGTATTGTGGAGGGAGCTGAAGATGATATGTGATGGGGTTGATCTGCTGAATGATGGTGAACGGGCCAATGAAGCGGGGACCAGGGACGCAGACGCAGTCTGATGTCCCTGGTCGACAGCCAGACCTTCTGCCCAGGTTTGTAGTTGGGAGCGTTGGAGCGATGAAGGTCGGCTGTCATCCTGCGTCTGCGCAGGGCCCTCTGCAGCTGATTGTGGGCTGAGTCCCACACCCTCTCGCTCTCCCGAAACCAGTAGTCGACAGCAGGAACGTTGGAGGGTTCCCCGTTCCAGGGGAACAGTGGGGTTGGTAACCGAGTACGCATCGAAAAGGTGTTAATCCGGTGGAAGGCAGACGGAGGGAGTTCTGGGCGTACTGGGCCCAACCCAGGTACTGGTTCCAGGAGTCCTGGTGGCCGTGACAGAAGGTACGCAGGAAGCGGCCGATCTCTTGGATCTTCCGTTCCGTTTGCCCGTTCGTCTGAGGGTGGTATCCGAACGATAGACTTACGGTCACACCCAGGAGCGACAAGAAGGCCTTCCAGACCCGGGAGATGAACTGGGGGCCCCTGTCAGATACAATGTCCTCGGGGATTCCATAGTAACGGAAGATGTGGTTGAACATTAGTTCTGCAGTGGTGAGATCGGTAGGTAGACCTTGGAGAGGAATCAGCCGGCAGGCCTTGGAGAATCTATCCACTACCACGAGGATGCAGATGTGACCGTCAGAAGGTGGGAGATCCGTTATGAAGTCAACTCCCAAGTGTGACCATGGTCGCTCAGGAACGGGCAGAGGATTGACCTTGCCGGCTGGCAGATGACGAGAGCTCTTGGAGATGGCGCACTCCCTGCAGCCCTGCACGTACCTTCTGACATCCCTGGCCAAGTTGGGCCACCAGAAGCGTGCTTTAAAGGAACACTCCACTTTTTTTGAAAATAGGCTCATTTTCCAGCTCCCCTAGAATTAAACAGTTGAGTTTTACCGTTTTCGAATCCATTCAGCCGATCTCCGGTTCTGGCGGTACCACTTTTAGTATAGCTTAGCATAGTTCATTGAATCTGATTAGACCGTTAGCATCGCGCTTAAAAATGACCAAAGATTTTTGATATTTTTCCTATTTAAAACTTGACTCTTCTGTAGTTAAATCGTGTACTAAGACCGACGGAAAATAAAAAGTTGTGATTTTCTAGGCTGATATGGCTAGGAACTATACTCTCTTTCCGGCGTAATAATCAAGGAACTTTGCTGCCGTTCCATGGCTGCAGCAGTGCAATGATATTACGCAGCGCCCGTGAGCCCCTGCTTGCACAGGGAACGTGCCTTGCAACCATGGAGACGTTTGTGAGAGACGCTGCGTAATATCGGCAGCAAAGTTCCTTGATTATTACGCCGGAAAGAGAGTATAGTTCCTAGCCATATCAGCCTAGAAAATCGCAACTTTTCATTTTCTGTCGGTCTTAGTACACGATTTAACTACAGAAGAGTCAAGTTTTAAATAGGAAAAATATCAAAACTATTTGGTCATTTTTAAGTGCGATGATAACGGTCTAATCATATTCAATGAACTATGCTAAGCTATGCTAAAAGTGGTACCGCCCGAACCGGAGATCGGCTGAATGGATTTGAAAACGGTAAAACTCAACTGTTTAACTCTAGGGGAGCTGGAAAATGAGCCTATTTTCAAAAAAAGTGGAGTGTTCCTTATAAGCAGCGAGAGGGTCTCATTGACCCCCGGGTGACCAGTGCCAAGTGATGAGTGAGCTGCGTGGATGAGTTGAGTGCGTCATGCTCTGGTGATGTACTGAAGACCCTGCGGGCAACCCGGCGGAGTGTGGGTGGAGGCATTGGAGGAGGGCAGAGTTTCTTCAAACCACTGGATGGGATTCACGAAGATGGATTCTGGAAGGACGGTTTCTGGAGTTTCAATTTTCTCATCGGGAGCATGGAGACGGGATAAGGCATCAGCCTTGAGATTCTTGGAGCCAGGACGATAGGAGATAGTGAAGTCGAATCTTGAAAAGAACATGGCCCAGCGAGCTTGATGGGGGTTTAATCTTTTTGCAGCTTTGAGATACTCCAAGTTTTTATGGTCGGTCAGAACTTGAAAGGGGTGTTTGGCTCCCTCCAGCCAATGCCTCCATTCCTCCAATGCGAGCTTGACGGCCAGGAGCTCACGGTCACCGATGTCATAGTTGACCTCCGCCGGGTTGAACTTGCGGGAGAAGAAGACGCATGGATGGAGTCTACTTGGTTGCCCCTGCTGCTGTGAGAGAACCGCTCCCACTCCTGTGGTGGATGCGTCCACTTCCACGACGAAAGGCCGGTTGGGATCTGGGTGGACGAGGAGGGGAGCGGTGGTGAAGGCATTCTTGAGGGCTTCAAAGGCTCTTGTGGCATCTTCGGACCAGGACAGAGACTTGGGCTGATGGCGAAGGAGGTTGGTAAGTGGGTCCGTGTGCCAGGAGATGGTTGGGCTGTGTTGTTCGAGCCACGGGCGCCCTAGAACCATGTCAGCGGTGGATTCCTCCAGAACCAGCAGGTGGATGTCCTCGACATGAAGGATGCCAACGCGGAGTTGCAGTGGTCCAGCACAGCGGCTAGGGGGCCTAGGGGCTTTCCGGTGATGGAGTGGGCTTGATAGATACTAGGCGAAGGCGAGGTTTTGAGCTTGAGTTGACGACAGAGGGTCCCGGAGATGAAGTTCCCGGCTGACCCTGAATCGAGGAGCGCGACAACTGGAACAGACACATTTGCAGCAGTAAGGTTTACAACAGTGGTGAGTGGTTTCATCTTGAGTAAGGAGGGAAGGATGGCACTCACCAGAGGTTTTGGAGGGCGAGTTGGGCATGCAGAGAGTACATGCCCAGGAGAGGCGCAGTAGAGGCACAAATTCAGGGTCAGCCGTCGTTGTCGTTCAGTGTGGGAGAGCCGAGAATTTTTTATTTGCATGGGTTCGCTGGCTGGTTCTGGGGAGCTGATGGGTTTGGACCGACAGAGAAGATGTTATGGAAGTGGCTGGCCCTGGTGCTCTTCGAGACACGACTGCATACGAGTGCCTACACGGATGGCGAGTTGGATGAAGCGTTCAAGGCCGATGTTGTCCTCGTATGCAGCGATATGCAATCGCAACTTCGGTTCCAACCCCTGGCGGAAGGAAGTGATGAGGGCTTGTTCATTCCATCCGCTGCTGGAGGCCAGAGTACGGAACTGCAATGCATAATCACTCACAGTGTTAGATCCTTGTTTCAAATTATAGAGTTTCTCACCGACTGATGAATCCAAAAGGGGTTTTCCAAAGACTTCACGGAAATGAGAGACCTTTCTGAATCCAGAGTGCGTCTGCCCAACAGAGAGCTTTTCCTTGTAGCTGTGAGATTATGAAGGTGATTTTAGAGGTGTCTGTGGGGTAAAGTTGCGATTGCATCTCCAGGACCAGCTCACATTGCAGGAGGAATCCGCTGCAATCCTCCGCCGATCCTGAGTAGGGCGTAGTACTGGCGGGCAGGGTTGGAGTGTGAAACGAAGAAGTGGACGAGGAAGCGGCGACAGGTGCTGGTGCTGTTGTTCACACTGCACGATGGATCGGCGACAGAAGGTTTCACACTGCATGACTTTACAATAGGAAGAATCGCACGCAAACTACGTTTCACAACCAAACACACGCGAGATGTGACAAGGAAACAACACGATATCACGCGTGCAGGACCGGAGTTATTATTATTATTATTTAAAACGGTAGCCCGCAAGAAGCTTGCAATACGAGTTGCCTGTGAGCTGATTTGCAGCGAAAACAAGAAAAAGAAAAGAAGAATATGGAGAAGGAAATGGTTGGGGAGACTCTGGATTGTGTGTTCTGCAACGAGAGTTGGAGGTAAATACATAACTTTTCAATGTGCTGCTGTTGCGGATGGTCAAGCAAATGTTTGTGTTTTGTTTCCGTTTGATAGCATTGTTTATGTGAATGAAGCCATGCTTGCTGATGTTGTAGTCTATAACTCCTCCCCGAACTCCCCGCTGTTCTGTATCTTGCTCTCTCATTGGCTGTCGGTCATCGCCGATGTAGTTTTCAGTCAGAACACTTTTCACACAGCAGGATTTTGAATTGCCGACAGGTCCAGATATTTAGCATGCCAAATATCTCACGGGCGTCTGCGATTCTCTCAGATCACGTCTTTGCTCATTCACACTGCGTGATTGTCACTCGCGTGAACAAGCACCGATTTGCCTGTGATTTCGGGCATTTGTCGGCGATTTCTCAAAACCTGTCGGCGAGCCAAAATCGGGGCTAAAATCGTGCAGTCTGAACTCGGCATAAGTAGCAGGTTGGAGTGTGGGCTATTTAGTGCTGGTGATTGCGGGGATGATGACGTGCAGGTGGCGGTGATTAGAACTCCAGTGATTGAGTGCATGGGTATTGCAGGGAGGTGGAGCCTGACGTGTCTGTTACAGCACCACAATACAGTAGCCTTTACTGTCAATTACAGTACAGTAAAAAAAAAAAGAAAAGAAAAAAAGCATCCTCTGCACATTTGGACAAATTTCATTACAATATACAGTACTATAGCAGTATATTGGTCTTCTGACACAAGACTATATCCCTAGGCAGTCATTTCTTAGTTCTGCAAAAATACAGTACACATAAAAAATGGCTACAAAGAAAGTTGACAATCACAAGTTTGAGGGTTTTACAACGTGCTGCAGTTTACTGTACACAGAATAGTGAAATTTCCCTCTTCTAAAGTATTGGTACTGTGTACAGTATACTGTATGTGTAAGTTTAAAACACTCGTAAATTATTCTTTAAGCTCTCTCTCAGATTTTGACTGGTGTGTCATCAGTTTTGCTAATGTTGTCATTTTAAACGTTTTGAGAAATGTGTCTTTGTTTAGGGAACTGAACGAATGGTTTGGGAAACTGGTCCAACTGAATCACTAAATGTGTTAGCAATTGAGAAAAAATAGGCTAGAAAATACGTTTAGATTCGTTCCTAACTCTGCTATTAATTTCTGTGATCGGGATCTTCTTATTGATTTCATGTTATTGTTTCGTCACATAGCACAAAGACCTTTATCCATGATGAAAGTGGAGCGAGCTGTCAGAGAATGAATTAAAATGAAGATACAATATTTACGAAAACAAAATTCACTTAAAAGAAAGGCTTTCTACAAAACTTAATGAAGTGGTCAAACTCATGTCTGACCCATCCATGTTCCCCGATATATTGCACATCTTATGATGTATCCTCTTATCTTACTTATGCTGTTCACTTTTCATAATCAAATAGAATAATTTAAAACATAACATAGAACTATTTAAACATAAATATGAAAATACATTTTATTAATGGCTACCAACACGTACAGTAGAAATTTCATGTCGTGAGCAAGAGCGGATCATGAGTCACGAATCGGATCAAGCATAATTTATTTTTAGACTTATATTTAATATTGGGTAGGAGTGCAAAAATACAGTTAGCCCACGGTTCAATACATACCTCGGTTTTTTAACCACGGTTTTTCGGTTCGGTTCGGTTCTGATGGCTTGACACATAAGAGTGTTTTTTTTATTCTATGCTTGGGCAATAGGAACAGTAAGAGGTTAAGAATAAAAAATAAAAACGATTTATTTCAATACTCCTTTATTTTACTTAAAAGCAAAGAAAAGTCCACTAGTTCCTAGTGTATTGTATTGAATTTCACGTATGATATTCCTGTAGAGCTTATCAGGAGAGTCTTCATCAAGGGATTTAAACCTGGGGTCAAGGGCTGTGGCCGTTTGGAGGTAATCATGAAGATTAGGCTCAGTGTACCTCTTTGCCAGGTCATTTGTAATGGCTGCTTTGGCCTCTTTGACTGTTACACTGTCCTGGTCTGCTGGTGACATGGATTTGAGAATCATCTCTTTCAGAGGAAGGATCATTGATATAGTGGGGGTTGTTTCACTGCTCATGAGAGTTGTCACTGTTTTCAGTGGAGTGAGGACCTGAATCAGTTCTTCTGCCAGTTTCTGTTCACTATCATTCGACATGGTTATGTTCTTGACAGACAGCTTCAGATCTTTGTCCACTAAGGCAGAATAGAATTCATCATGAATTAACTTGTGTCTGGGCAAGTTTAACATCTCCTGCATCAGAGTCAAAACATGGTGGGCTTTGGTGCTTTTGTGAAAAAAAGTCACTATTTTTCTAACCCTCCCCAGGAGGCGGGACACTGTGTTGATTGACACTGCTTTCTTGGCTGCTAGATTTACAACATGCACAAAACAACTTATCTGTGGCCCCAGCCCATCAGCTTCATGGACTGCATTCACAATATTCGGAGCGTTATCTGTGGTGACTGGGAGTAACATATTTGACCTCCTCAACTTCCACGTATTCACTGCGTTTGTCAACTCTTCTGCCAAATGAGCGCTTGTATGACTTTCATACAGGGGACGGGTTTGGAGTACAGCCCTTTTCATTTCCCAATCCGACATGTAGTGAACAGTTACAGTGAGGTAACTCACGGTTGCCCACGAGGTCCAACCATCTGTGGTCAGAGCAAGGCTCTGTGCTTTAGCCAATTTGTACACAATACTGTTGTGTGTCTTTTCATAGAGGTCAGGAATTATCTCGGTGCTGAAAAAAGTGTGAGACGGTGGTCTGTAACGCGGATCGAGTGTTTTTATAAGATGACAAAAGCCCGCATCTCCAATCACCGAAAACGACTGCAAATCTTTGGCAATGAACACCCCCACTGCCTTTGTTATTTTTATGTGTCTCTCGGAACCAGCTGGGTATGTATGCTGGAAGGATTCAGCGAGGGACTGTTGTTTTTTGGAGACCTTTATTACCTGCTCTGCTATCCTGCCTTCAGACAGTGATATTGCTGGGTGATGACGCCGCAGATGTGCAGTCATGTTGGAAGTGTTTCCGTTTGAGTAGGCTACACATGTAAAACAATGCTTGCAGACAGTCATTTTTTTGTTTACCGTTTTTCTTCATTATACTCAACGGCAAAACCGGAATGTCTCCACACCACGGATTTGAAAGACGCTGGCGCCTCCTCGTACTGTAGCCTCACATCACCGCCGCTCGCCATGTTTAAGTGTGGAATGACGGTTCAGCGCCCCCTAACTTTAGAGCATAGTGATTGAATATTTACTGAGGAGTTTCCTCATCTCAGCTCGTAGACTTACAGGCACACACAAACAGTCAATTTGGAGAGAAATAAATGCACATACATAAATTATTTAAACGTAAAACTGAAAAAAAAAAAACGCAATTCACAAGCGCGTATTGAACCATGGATGTCGTACCGAACGGTTCAATATTATATTGAGAATTGTGGCATCCAAGTTATTTGACACATTTGAATTTTTTTTTTAAAGTAATGCAATAGTTACTTTCCCTGGTAATTTGTTACTTTTAATGATGGAACTCAGTTACTCAGTTACTTTTTAAAGTAACATGCCCAACACTGGCCACCTGTAAGAAAAAGGGCTTTCATTATCTCATCAACCACAAACTATTTCAGTTATTTCTCACCTTTTCTTCCTTCACCTGCTGCATGTCAAAGTTTTTATCTGGTTTTCATTTACCCTCTTGTTCAGTGTATGTTTCCTGAAAATAGGTTAGTTGTGCACTTCATCAGTGAAGAGATGCACAGTGTTACAGGTGTGTGGCTTACATTTTTTTTTTTTTTTTTTTTTTTTGTGGTTTTTTTTTTTTTTTAAGTGTCAGAGTGCCTCAGTTCACAGTAAATACTCTTCTGTATGCACATTGAGTTTGTTCATTTAATTTGCCCATTTGCACAATCTCCAACTTTTCTGTGAATAAGTTAACAGAATTTCACCAGTATTTTGCCAAAATAAAAGCTTGAAGATTTGAACGTAAATAATTTAAGACATAAATGTTAGTTTATACCTATCAGGCCATATGTACTGTATATAGCCTATATACACTGCCGGGCCAAAAGTCATTGTTTGGATTTACAATTTTTCTAAAATTTGACATTTCTCCAAATGAATATAGTTGCTCTCAAAACAATTAACACAAGACAAAAAACACACTTATGTTGGCAAAACAGTTCAATATGCAATGAAGCATACCCTTGGTTTCACAGACAAGGCTTAAGCTAGTCCTAGACTAAAATGCATGTTTGAGCTGATTTAACCGAAAGCAACTTGTACTGACATATCTTAAAATATACAGTAATACAGTAATGTTTTTTGTAGTGAAAGTTTATAAAAGCTACTTAAATGCCCTAATTGATCTAAGGCCTAATCCTGGCTTAAGCTAAGCCCTGTCTGTGAAACTGGGCCATAGTGTGTTAGCAGTGGTGTGCACAGGGGGTTCGCGAAAGTGAAAGTGTCCTTTGCGGTCGCATCGCAGTGTCCCCGCATTCCCATTTCTCTCCCCGGAATGCAATTTCATCCGAGGGAGAAACCCACAACACACACACAACCCTAGACACAACTACACAATTTCGCTCAGTTTACTCCTGATTACCCTGTGGAAAGTGGATATCATTGAGGGAGTTTAAACAATTTAGAAGCCTTTCTGTGTTGTGCGGCCCCAAGACAATGCTGTGTGCCACAGCACCAGTGGACACTTGTTGTTGTCCTGGGACATTGTTTGTAGTACAATTTTTATATTGGTCTGAACTCTCTCTTCAGCTTCTCTCAAGGAAACACCATAATATATGACATGGTAAATTAGGTTGGCTCTGATTTCATTTGAAACTCGTCTGTATACCATATTCCTGTGTCGTGTGTACTATTAACTCAGCAGATATTTGTTTGGGGATAATTGAGAACATTCCAAGTGCAAATGAGAAGTTATAAATAACAGAGTTTGTTGTGTTTGGAAAAACAAATTATTATTAGGGGCCAAGCCCCGAAGGGGCTGTAGCCCCTATTGTAATTGTACGTTTTCCCTTTTATTATTATTATTCTTCCTCCCGAATGGGAGTCTATGGCAGCCCTATCAACGGAACATGAGAAAATGATGAAATTTGGCACAGTTGTAGAGATGCTCATGAATAGTGATTGGACCAAATTTGGAGTCTCTAGAACCAACTCTATAGCGCCACCACCAGTTCAAAATTTCAACATTCTAACGGTTTTAACATTTGAACTGTTTGTCATAGAAAAATTAAATTTAGTTCATCTGATTCGTCTCTTCATGCTGATGCTATTCAACTTCTTACATTAAGTCTCCACCCATTACAGTAGCGGCCATTTTGAAAAGTACAGTATTTGTTTTTTTCGCTTCTCCTCCTTCAAAATTTGTCCAATTTTGTCCAATCTTTGATCAGATTATCTTTGGACTGAGCCGCACAGAAATGACTGAACAGATTTTTTTTATTCATCTTTGTTCAAAGGTTATGATGTCACGAAGTTAACGAGGTCGACCCGAAATTAGTATAGAGGCTGTATCTCGGCCAAACTTTGAGCAATCGAAACAAAAATTGGTACGCTTCATCAGAACCATGGTCTGAGGGTCTATGCCAAACTTGGGAACAGCGCCACCTACAGGTCATGAGATATGAAAAATGGCTATTTTGGCCAATAACTTTTGAACAGTTTGTCAGAAAATCAAGATCTTGGTGTCTATGGATTCCTTGGATCATGCCGAATCCGATGATACCGATTCTGTCAATATTGGATGTATCACGTGTCCGCCATTTTGAATTTTGTCATAAATTGCGATATCTTTTAAACAATTTGACATATCTTCACAAAAATTGGTATGTATGACCTTTAGAAGGTCGTGAAGGTACCTGAGAAGTTTCAGCACAGCGCCACCTACTGTTCCACAGATGTAATGATTATTTCAAAAACGCTTATAACTTTTGAAAACACTTTCCAAAATGTGTATGCTTCATGTCATTTTATTCCCTGGCTTATGCCGATTCCGACAATGTATCATTTGCCATTTTCCTTAAATGTACCTGTCTGCCATATTGAAGTAAATGAAAAACAGTTTTTTCGCTACTCCTCCTACAAATTTTGGTCAATTTTGTCCAAAATCAGCTCAGATGATCTTTGGACCGAGCCGCACAGAAATGACTGAACAGATTTTTGATATTCACTACCATTTCCGAGATATTCATCTCTGAATGTGACCTTGCTTGTGTTTGTTGTCTTATGCTAGTTAGCTTAGCACAGTAATTGCTTAGCATGCTAAACTATTGCTATTCTTTCTAATGTGGTCTTCAGTCAACAGGTTAACCAAAACTTAGTTGGCATTAAATAACTTTGCATACTAATATGGTTAACATGCTATGAAGCTTTTTTTTTTGTGAACTCTTTCTCACACTGAAACCTCTGCTTAGCATACTGATGAACTTGCATGGCTGATTAGCTCAATGTGTTACGCCACGGATCCCGAATGCTCTGCATCGTGGGTTCGAAACTCAGTGTGACACATGCCCAGACCGCATGAGGTACTGTGGCAGGAAAAGATGCAGAACTTGTGTCTGTTCTAGGCATTCTGCCTAAAACTGGTCTAATCTGAAGCTATCACATGCAATTCCTTTATGTCCAAATTCGTAGTTATTCTTCTTCCCCCTGTATGGTAATCAATGAACCATAAGAAGGAAAATTATCAAATTTGGCATGCTTGTAGTGATAGTAATTAAAAGTAATTTGACCAACTTTGGAGTATCTAGGACTAAGTCTATAGCGCCACCACCAGTTCAAATATTCACTTTTGTAAAGGTTATAACTTTTGAACCCTTTGTTCCAGAAAAATGAATGTCAATACAACTGATTCCTCTCTTCATACTGATCACATTCAATATCTTACATTAAGTCTCCACCCAGTACAGTAGTGGCCATTTTGAAAAGTACAGTATTCCGTTTTTTCGCTACTCCTCCTTCAAAATTTGTCCAATTTTGTCCAAACTTTGATCAAGTGATCTTTGGTCTGAGCCGCACAGAAATGACTGAACAGATTTTTTTTATTCATCTTTGTTCAAAAGTTATGATGTCACGAAGTTAACAAGGTTGACCCAAAATTGCTATAGAGGCTGTATCTCGGCCAAACTTTGAGCAATCAAAACTAAAATTGGTACACTTGATCAAGACCATGATCTGAGGTTCCATGCCAAATTTGGGAACAGCGCCACCTACAAGTCATGAGATCTGAAAAATGGCTATTTTGGCCAATAACTTTTGAACACTTTATTAGAAAATCAAGATCTTGGTGTCTATTGATTCCCTGTGCCATGCCGAATCCGAGGATATCGAATTCGTCAACATCGGATGAACCACGTGTCCGCCATTTTGAATTTTGTCATAAATTGCAATAACTTTTAAACAATTTGACATATCATCACAAAATTTGGTACATATGACCATCAGAGTGTCCTGAAGGTACATGAGAAGTTTCAGTTCAAAGAAATGGACATTGGACCTGGAGGTTGTGGGTTCGAATCCTGTGTGGGGTGCCTTTATACAATTGTGTGTAATGAGTCATTTTGATACCTTTTTTATCCAAATAAGCATTGTACTAATCTTTATTCCTCTTGAATGAGATACAAGTGTTTTTAGTTCATTCCGTGTTCATTCTCTGAACTTCTATTAATTTTCATTTCATTTCCACCTGTCCTTCTGAACGAGCTGTTTAGCATGTACATTCAATTTCTGCTGTTTTTGCTCTTCCTGCTCCGTATTGTGCTACTGCCCCTTCTGGGGCTTGGCCCCGAATTGCTGCTTGCAGCTATATTTATTATTATTATTATTGTCAAACCATAGAGCTGCAATTGTTTTTGCCTGATATATTAAAGTTTTGGTTGGCTGTTTGAGCTACTGTGAAAAGATTTGGGAATTGTATGCACTGTTTTAAGAAAATGATGCATGTGATTTGTAATTTGCATGAAATTAAGGAAAATTTACAGCCTGTTTAGGACAACTACAAAGTGTTCAGATTACTGTTTTCTGTTTTGAGAACAGTGACCTGAGTTTGGAGAAATGTGTCAAATCGACTGAGAAACATGTAAATGTAAAATAGGGAAAATAGGGAAATGCTTAAGAGCATATGACTTGATCATTATTGCAGTGATTATGTTTCTAGCATGTTATATGTTTGGCAACTGTTCCTCTAACCCTAATTGTTAGGGTGTGTAGCTTTTCTTAAAAAGTAGCTTTTCTTAAACACTCATGTAGGAAGACACATTCCAGGATGACAATATTAAGATTCGTCAGGCTCAAATTGTGAAAGAATGGTTAGGAGGGAGCATAAATTTTTCACATATGAATTGCCACCTCTGGATCCAGACCTTAAATTCATTGAAATTCTTTGGGATGTGCTCGAGTAGACTTCAGAGTCCTTGACTTGCATTGTCAATACAAGATCTTGACCAAAAATTGATGCACCTCTTGATGGAAATAAATGTTATTTCTATTAAGAGGTCTTTCATATTTAAATTCAAACAGGGCAGTGGGCAGTGTATATACTCTGATAGCTATTGTTATCAATAAAGACATGTTTAGGTTTAATATGTATTATTATGTAAGCCTATGATATATAGTTCCTTAGCTTTCAGGCTGACGTACTATGCAGATGTTAGCTTCCTTTAGAAAAAAAAGACTTTGAGCTGTGACCACTACTTCCACTTGATGATATCGAACAGAAACTCACAGTCACGGAGCTGCGAAGATGCTGTATGTTCTGAGATACAGTTTTCTACTGATCAGTATTTGTATAAGAAGCATGTCATGGGCAGCTACATCGGTGCAAGGTATGAATATGTTCAATACATTTTGTTTTCCAATTTAAAACTGAAAAATTACTTTGGATTATATTGCTATGTCAGACCCTCCAGTAGAACACAGATAAGAAAAGACAAAGTATAAACTAGATAGCTTTGCAAATTCATTAGTGCATTTAGGTATTTGCAAAAATGTCTCAATAGTTGCTTTTTTCAAACAGTAATCAAAGGTTCTGGGCGTGATATCATCATCGAGTGCTCTGCTGATAAAACACCTCAGGATGGAGTGTACATGTACAAACAAAAAGAAGCAAGTAAACAACAGGAAATCTTCTACTTCTACAAAACAAAGCATCTTACCTATAAAACAATGAATGAATCCAAAGTCAGTGTAACTGGAGAACTTCCCAACCTTACTGTCACCCTCTTAAATGTAACTGCCGAAGACAGTGGGTTTTACTGGTGTGAATTTAATTTGGAAGAAAAAACTACTTTGGGCATGTACACTTGGTTATGGATAGGTAAGTGTATCTTACATTTCATGAAAATAATTGTATTATAAAACATGATTTTTTTTTGTGGTCTATGTGGATGTACTGCATGTTTAGAATGTAAACAGTGTGAATGGAAAGATTCTATTCAGATGTAGAAATTGTAAAGTACAATCACTTTCTGATTAATACTGTATGGAAAAAAAGTATAGAGTATAACATAATTCTCTGGCCATATTTTTTTTTTATTCTTTCATTGAAAAGAAGAAAAAGAAAAAGAGTGCCCAAAAGAGTGCCCAAACGAGTGCTCACAAGAGCATCTTGTGAGCACTCCTCATATGATGATCATTTTGTGTGCTGTCGTTGCCGGGTTCCTGTGGATCCTTGGTATCATCTATATTATTCGGAAGGCAAGTATAAAATTATGACATATGTTGTTCAGTTAAAAGCACAAATTAAACGCAAAAACTAAATTTATAGACAATATGCATCTATCTGAAGTGCATTACTGAGGTATGCTGTCATGTGAGAACACTCTGTGACATATGACAATGACCTTTCATTGATGCTTTTTGTGGTTTGATTTGTTGTTGAAAATCTGCTGCTGTGTAATTCTTTTGCAATTCTCCGCAATACACCGTGCACAATCGGTTCTCAACTATGGGCCTGCGGACCCACCTCTCTGCACATTTTGTGTCTTCTTCATTTAACACACCTGGGGCCGTATTCACAAAACATCTTAAGGCTAAAAGTAGCTCCTAACATGCTAATTTAGGAGAAACTATTAAAAATAATAGGCGTGTCAGTCCTAATTTTAGGAGTCCTGAATTTTTGCTCTAAGATTATTTCACAAAGCATTTTAGCGCTAAAACTAGCTTCTAAGTCTGTGAAATGTTAGGAGTAATCAAGAGGACTCCTAAGTCACTAAGACCAAATCACAAACAGTCCTAATCCACCCAAAGACACTGTACACCATTGAGGCAATAGTGATAGAGCCTTGGGTGCTGAACCTTTTCTTCATAAATGCAATATTTTTATTTATAGATTTGCATCTATGATGAGACGCAAAAAAAAAAAAAAAAAAAAAAAAAAAAAAATTTAACAAATAAATAAATATTGTCTGATTACCTGTGGCAATGGTTTTCATGAGTTCACACTTACAAATGATTGAATAGAGTAAAAAAAAATAAAAAAAATAAAATATATATATAATAAGCGTATTTGGTGTGCTGTCCAAGGGGATTGAGGGCTCCGAGCTTAGAATTTAGCCCAAACCCAAAGTTATCTCCGTATCCCCAGCCGAGAGTGAAGAGTGGGGTGGCGGAGGGATGCAGAAAACTGTTGAAGTAACCATAGGCGAGTCGGCTCTCTTCTGTGTATAAATTCATCCTCACGAGCTGATTAGAAAAACTGTTCGAATGTATTTCTCCCGAAACTATGTTTATAAAACATAATTTGTCGCTTGAATTCTACAATATCTTGAGATGCAGACATCCAAGAAGTGGACAATTACCTGTATATACTAATTTAATTAGTGACACTTATCCTTCATTCTAAAACCTTTATGGCAACAATATGGCAACGTTTTATTTTGACTATGGCAACATTTTTATAAAAAATATTTATTTGAATAAGGCAACATTTGTATTTTAAAACCTTTATTTTAATATGGAAACATGACATCTCATTCTACAATATTTCTCTGATTAAATTGCTGAATCCTCTCCCATCAGCCAATCACTGAGTGTATACTCCATAGCAACGAGGTCAACCCCACCCTTACTCTTAGCTTAAGGATTCAGTCTATTCCTTGGTAAAAGTTTGTCTCAGCAGCTTTGTGAATATGTTTTAAGAGAAAACTCTTAGCTAAAAACTTTTACTGCTATTTAGGAGAACTCTTAGTGGTAAGATAAAATGTTTTGTGAATACGGCCCCTGATTCAGATCATTAAGCTCTACAGTATACAAAACTCGATTGAAAATAAGAAGTTGAAAAATTAATTATGGAAATGATAGTCTAAAGCACTAACCTTTTGTTTAATATTGGCTCATCAAATGCAAAAGTGAAAGATTAATACATATAACTTATAACTGAGTCTTCCTGAGAGTCCCAGGCCACTGTTGGTAAATTCTCATTACTGACCATTAGTGACTCACAAGCCTTGCCGTATTAGAGATACTCTTGACTCAGTTGCCTTGCCATAACACTTTGGCCCTTCCCAAAGCTGCTCAGAACTTTATTCCTCTGCACATTTCTCTTGCTTTCAAAACGTTGAACAATTACGAGAACTGATTGTTTGCTTACAATCTAATCTACCCTGTCCTTAATATGTGGCCTTGTTAGGAGATGATCAACAATATTCTCTTCAACTGTGACTAGTCATAATGATTAGGCTCATCAGTATATATCAATGTATAAATATTAAATTGCATGAAAAAGAAGCTAATAAAATAATAAAAAGAACTAAATAAAATAACATGTAGGTCTTTATTATCTTCTTATCTTCATTTAAGAAGAAAATCAGCAACAGATTCACATGGTGCTTTTTGACCACCAGAAAAAAAAAAAAGTTAAATGTTATGTGTGATTGGTCAATGACACATATTATCTTTTGTGGTATTTGCCGTAAAAGTTGCACACCACAAGCAAGTGACAAGATTCTTGTGAACAAACTTGGCAAGCGTCCTGTTTATCTGTTTCTCTGCAATGCCCTTGTCCTGGAGCTCCTTTAACATCACACATTTTGAATGTCTCCCTAAACAAACATACCTGATACAGGTCATCAGCTAATTAATAAACATTCCAAGACCTTAAATAGCTGTGTCAGACAAAGGAGACATTCAAAACGGACAGTGTTGGGAGGCTTTAGCAACAGGGTTGAGAACTAAACTGTTTTAAATGATCATGTTTTACTGGTACATAGTTTTCTCACAGTCAGTTTAAAAGCTGGCAAAATATTTGGATAATATAGCTCAAGAACATTGGAAGACTCCTTTATGTTTGACTTTTTTTTTTTTTTTTTTAATTTTTAAATGAGTCACCTCTTTTTATCATTTTCATGTGAAGGGCTGTTCTGGGAAGAAGAAACAAAAGCCATCAAATGTACCCTCAGACTCAGTTTATGAAGAGATGAAACGGAGCAATTTGGACGCCAGGCCCAATGTGCGGACATTCGTCAACCCGGACTATCAATCTAGCAAGCAACTTCGATAAATACTCCTGATTGATAAGGCTTTAGGTTTTCTTACTGTCTATTTGGATTAGCAAAGCTTTAAAATGATTTATTGCTTCATCTTTGAGTTCATCTGTATTTACCTTGTGTGTAATCATTGTTTCTGTAGCCATCTTTCAGGTTAGAATGTGATGCATCATTCTTTTCATTTAGTGTTAATATCAAGTGATTACATTTAAAATACTGTAGATCAGGAAGAATTAAAAATAGTTCAAGTGTTAAGAATTTAAAAAAGATGCAGCAGTTGAAAAGATATTGTTAGTTGATGGACAACAGAAATGTCAAAGACCTTACTTGTGGTTATGTGTGCACATGCATGTGCAAAGGAGCATAAAGAATGTTGTAAAGTACCTGTTAGTTTCAGTCTGACACTAAGTAGGCCAATGGTGAATTGACTGATGGAATTAAAGTACAGAATCATATTTCACTCCTCTGTTCATAATAATGGCAATCAGAAAAGCCTATCATGGAAAACTTGAAACTAAACATATCATAAATGATGGGTACTTGTTTGAGTTTGTATTTGACTTTCTGATGTTCATTTCTCCACTTGGGTTTACACTCTTAACCAATTACCTTCCTTTGCAGTTGTGGTCATGTTTTCTTCCTCTCTATAACCTTTTAGAATGCATCAAAACAAAGCTACACCGACCTGTTTCTTGTGTCAACTAACAATGTTATTATAGTTTTAAATATAAACACTTTTATTGTAGTAAAAGTGATCAAGTAATGTGTGATGTTTTACTCATAGTTCAGCATGGTTGCATTTGAATGTATTGTATTATTTTAGTACATTGTTGTTCATAATACTGTATTGCAGGCCTTAACATTGTAAAAAAAAGCAACAATACAACAAAAACATTAAACAACTGTCAAAATTATTTTAAACCAATTTTACCAATTCCATTTATTATACCCCAAATGTTTTACAGTACATTACCAACAAATTAATTCAGGAACTTTCAGAATGACATTAGAAAACACCAACTGTGGTACAAAATTCTGCTCTGCACAAAGATAAATTTCCAGCTCTCTTTCTCTCTTGCACATATATGCCTTTTAGGTAAATGCTAAAGGTTTTTGTAAATCTTGTGTCATGTCTGCATGTTAAAATGCTTATTTTAACATGCAAATTGTTGCACATTAGCTATACATGCAAAGGTCTCTCTCGTTAAGAGAGCTCTTAACATAAAATAAGGCAGCGGCTATTTGTAAAGTGAAAATAGCGATATATTCTATTTACAGTATATAAAAGTAGCAGTTCTTTGCAATAAGTGCAAATAGTTGTTAGTTGCCATTTATTCTTATAAATAGTGGCAGATACTATCTGTACCTCAGTATTGTTGTACATTAACAGGATGCAATAATAACACAGAGTGTAAATGATTATATAAATTACATTATGAAATGGATGCCGCCTTATTGGGACAATGAAACCCTCCTTACACCTACCCCTAACCCATACCCAATAAATATTTTATTATTAAATACTTGTTAGGCACTTTATTTCCACTTTTCAAATATTTTCTTCATTTTTAGCGAAAATAAATGCCTTTATGATCTGATATGTGATGGGAAAAGGGAGAAAAACGAGTTTGGCAAAATGAGGATTCGAAATCAGGTCGATCACGTCAAAAGCTACTTCTACGTGCCATACTACAGACTTTGAATAACATGCATCTTTTTTAATCTTGTAGCCCAACCAGACATTGGTGGGCAGAGTTAGTGTAAATAGTCTTTACCGACAAGACAGGCTATTTACACTTAGGGCCCTATTTTAACAATCTTAGCACATGGTCTAAAGTGCACATACCATAACCTTCCTTTGCAGTTGTGGTCATGTTTTCTTCCTCTCTATAACCTTTTAGAATGCATCAAAACAAGCTACACCGATCTAAAGTGCACAACGAAATAAATGTACCCTCAGACTAAGTTTATGAAGAGATGATACGGAGCAATTTGGATGCCCGGCCCAATGTGCGGACATTCGTCAACCCAGACTATCAATCTAGAAAGCAACTCTTGATTGATAAGGCTTTAGGTTTTGTTACTGTCTATTTGGATTAGCAAAGCTTTAAAATGATTTATTGCTTCATATTTGAGTTCATCTGTATTTACCTTGTGTGTAATCCTTTCTGTAGCCATCTTTCAGTTTAGAATGTGAGGCATCATTCTTTTCATTTAGTGTTAATATCAAGTGATTAAATTTAAAATACTGTAGATCAGGAAGAATTAAAAATAACTCAAGTGTTAAGAATTTAAAAAAAGATGCAGCAGTTGAAAAGATATTGTTAGTTGATGGACAACAGAAATGTCATAGACCTTACTTGTGGTTATGTGTGCACATGCATATGCAAATAAGGAGCCTAAAGAATGTTCTGACACTAAGAAGGCCAATGGTGAATTGACTGATGGAATTAAAGTACAGAATCATAATAATAATAATGGCAATCAGAAAAGCCTATCATGGCAGAAAAAGCTTTCCATTTTCTATCATGGCAAACTTGAAACTAAACATATCATAAATGATGGGTACTTGTTTGAATTTGTATTTGATTTTCTGATGAGACATTGGTGGGTGGAGTCAGTGTAAATAGCCTTTACCAACAATCGCCATTGGTTCACTCATGAGAAGTTGTTGAACCAATGACGGCGCGGCATAGCTGTGCGACCTATGGCGAGAAAGCGTGCGAATATTCCCGCCGAAAGGGGCGGGGTTTAGTGCTATATAAGCGGGCGTTTCGCCATAGGATTTCAGGCCATATCGACTGAAGCGACGACCCTGAAGCCGCAGCCACGTGGCATGGCAAGTAACGCAGTACTTGTTCCGTATCTCAGGGAACCGAGGTTACGTTAGTAACCGAGTACATTCCCTTTCGATACTTCACTCGTACTGCGTATGGGGAACGACTGGACAAGTTTGGGACGCCTAGGGGGGTCCACGAAACTAATGAGAAGGCCGAAGCCGTCGAACCCATAGTTACACTACAAGAGGAGATACCTCCTCAACCGGTTAGAGGCGGGGCGCGAAGAGGCCGCTGCATCACACCGATAGGACCCGAGCTTGCAAATTTGGGACGTCCAATTGGTAGAATCTGACAAAGGTGGACGGTGAGGACCAGCCGGCCGCCTCACAGATGTCTTTGATGGAAACTCCACTGGACCAGGCCCACAAAGAGGCCATATTTCTAGTGGAGTGAGCTCTAACTCCTATAGGGCATTCTGAGCCCATGGAGGAGTAACAAAGAGCTATTGCGTCGACAATCCAACGCGAGAGGCGTTGCTTTGAGACTGGAGACCCTTTGGTGCGGCCGCCAAAGCAAACAAAGAGCTGATCTGATAGCCGGAAG
Organism: Chanodichthys erythropterus; assembly: GCF_024489055.1. Taxonomy (NCBI): domain Eukaryota; kingdom Metazoa; phylum Chordata; class Actinopteri; order Cypriniformes; family Xenocyprididae; genus Chanodichthys; species Chanodichthys erythropterus. The sequence continues at coordinate 15,275,293 of NC_090241.1, read as the reverse complement.
GGCTGTGATCGCTCTAAATAAGTTCTCAATGCCCTAACAGGGCAGAGCAACTCCAGCTCTTGCTCTTCTGACGAGACAGGGAGCACAGAGAGGGAGATGACCTGAGCACCTTGGGGATGTAGCCACGCCTGGGTTTCAATACGATGAGTCGTTGGGCCCGAATTCGAGGGAAGCAGGGCTCACAGAGAGTCCTTTGCGAAGCCGCCTGAAGGGGTACGCCACGTTTTAACCACTCGGGGTTCAGTCATGGTTTCAGGGCTGATAGACAGGCCTGATTGACCTTGAGACAGAAGCGGCCATGCCGCCAGTACTGCAGAGGCCGCATCCGAAGAAGGCCAAGTTGTAGAACTGGGGAGGCGGAAGCCATCAGCCCTAACAACCTCTGGAAGGTCTTCAGAGGAAGGTAGGCTTTGTTTGTGACGGAAGCCGCAAGCTGCTGAATGGTCAGAGCGCGCTCTGGCGAGACCACTGCCGTCATGCGGACAGAGTTGAAAACTGCTCCCAGGAACGGAAAGCGTTGGCTGGGAAGCAGCGAGCTCTTGGATAGGTTGACCCTGAGTCCCAGGCATTCTAGATGGCTGAGGAGCACAGATCTGTGACGTTCTAGCTCTGCTCGCGAGTGAGCCAATCGTCGAGATAACTGAGCCAATCAGAATGAGCCATTCGTCGGAATGAGCCAATCGTCGAGATAATTCAGAACGCGGATTCCCATCTGTCTGAGTGGGGAGAGAGACGCATTCCTGCACTTGGTAAAAGTGCGAGGAGCCAGGGACAGCCCGAAGGGTAGGACCGTGTATTGGTAAGCCACACCCTCGAAGGCGAATCTCAAGAACCGCCTGTGGTGGGGGGCTATCTGGATGTAAAAGTAGGCATGTTTCAGGTCCAGTGAGCAGAACCAGTCCTCGTGACAAATGTGTGCGAGGATCTGCTTCAGCGTCAGCATCTTGAACTTCGGTCTCATGAGGGAGCGGTTCAAGATCCTGAGATCTAAGATGGGTCTGAGATCGCCATCTTTCTTGGGGACCAGAAAGTAGCGGCTGTAAAAGCCTGACTCGCTCTCTGGAGGAGAGACTATTTCTGTGGCCCCTTTCCTGAGCAGCGCCAAGACTTCAGTTCGGAGAACATGAGCGTTGTCCGAAATCACCGAAGTTTGAAGCACCCCGCCGAAGCGTGGGGGTCTTCGGGCGAACTGGAGCGAGTAGCCCTGACTTATGATCCCTAGGACCCACTTTGACAGCCCGGGGATGGCCCGCCAAGCCTTGACCCAGGTGGCAAGAGGTTGAATGACATCGGCTGACAGCCAGGGGGTGACCCCTGAGGGGGGGCTGTACACCGAGGGGAGTGGAAGAGGAAATTTGCCCTTTTCTTGAAAAGGTAAAAATGTGTTCGCCGTGAAAACGGCGGTTTGTGTGGACGCAACATTTGTGGGTCCATTTGTAACACTGAGCGTCATTCCCACGCCCGGATGTGAAAGAGGCGGAGGGGAAACTACGCAAAGCGGCTTTGGGGGTGGTCAGGCCGCAGCAAGACATTCCCCCCGTCCTCTTCCTTCCTCTTAAATCAGGATGACTTAGGCGTCACAGGGTCCAGCGCAATCTTGGGCCGGGGTCCCTGGCGTCTCGGGAGGGAGCGTCTGGCAGAGCGAGAGCGCTGGCATTGCTCCTTTGGCGGTGCTGCCTGGGAGGCAGGGGGGCAGGCTTACTCTGCTGAGCCGGCGCAGGCCTGGGTCGGCTTGAAGCAGATGTGGAGCTGGAGCGTTTCGGCAAGAAGTGTCTCATTGCCTGAGACCCTCTACCGATGGCCCAAAGAGACCGGAAGGCGAGACAGAGGCATCTAAAAAGGCCATCTTATCCGCGTCCTTGATCTCTGTCAAGTTGAGCCATAAGTGGCGCTCCAAAACCACAAGGCTGGCCATGGACCTTCCAATGGCCTGGGGTGTGGCCTTCGTGGCTCGCAGGGCTAGGTCAGTGGCGCTGGTGCGTCAAAGCCGGACTCGTCCATAGAGCGGAGAAGCTTGGCTTGAAACACTTGGAAGATGGCCATAGTGTGGAGCGCCGAGGCAGCTTGGCCTGCAGATGCGTAGGCTCGCGAAGCCAGGGTGGAGGTAGTTCTGCAGGGCTTGGAAGGAAGGGCCCTCTTAGATTTCCAGCCCACAGCTGTGGGAGGACAGAGATGAGCTGCCACTGCTTCATCCAGGGGCGGCGGGTGCTCGTAGCCCTTCTCTTCAGCGCCGTCCACAGTAGTGAGGGCTGAACGATGCGAGGTGTGCAGGCGGGCAGAGTAGGGAGCGCGCCATGACTTGGTCAGCTCCTCGTGTACCTCTGGGAAGAACGGGGCAGCACGTTGGCGAGGGGCCTGGCGTCTCCCCGGCAGGAACCACTCATCCAGGCGGCTACGTGACGGCTCTTCCGGCGGAGCCCAATCCAGGTCTAGCTCCTCCACAGCTTTTGAGAGGACGCGGAGAAGTTCGGCGTCCATGCTTGAGCCGTGTTCAATGGGCTCCAGCGGAGGCCGCGAGAGACATGGACTCATCTAGCGGCTCTTCATCTGATCCACCGAATGAGAATGAGGGCGAGGCATGCAGGGGCTGGGCCGCGGAAGCTCTTTTAGAGCGGACAAATCCGCTAGGAAGTGCTCTTAGAGCGGTAAGAACCGCGAGGAGAAACACTCTCTGAGGGGGCGCCGGATGGCGGAAGGAGACGGCTGAGACGGCGGTCGGGACAGGAAGCAGGGGCGGGCAGTAGTCCACGAGGGCGCTAGCGCTGTCGTAGTCCGGTGGCTCAGCTGGGTCCGCTGCGGGGCCTCTTCAACGGCGGCGAGAGCTGCTTCTTCCAGGCGGCGAGCTTCTTCGGCTTCAGCGCGGAGATCAGCGAAGAGATGTGTAGTCGTTGCTGAAGGAGAAAGGACTGAAATCCTATGGCGAAACGCCCGCTTATATAGCACTAAACCCCGCCCCTTTCGGCGGGAATATTCGCGCGCTTTCTTGCCATAGGTCGCGCAGCTATGCCGCGCCGTCATTGGTTCAACAACTTCTCATGAGTGAACCAATGGCTATGCAGTTACACTGCGTTATTGAAAAAGGCTTCAGTGACGGGGAAAAAGGGAGACTTTTCCCCATACGCAGTACGAGTGAAGTATCGAAAGGGAACTGAACGCTTCTCTAGTGAGGAAACAGATCTGCTCGTGAGCAAGCAGACCATACATCAGAAAAGCCAGATTCCACCAAAGCATTTTTATCTTTATGCACACAATAATAATCTTTTACATTGTAATCCTTTTATTTTTAATATTTGTGTGCTGCTGCGCGTAAGACATATTTAAATTGTACAATTAATGTTTCCATACTTTTGATAGGTACTGTATTTTCTGCTTTATTCTGTGATATATATATATTGATTTGACATAAGTTTGCCCTAAGTATGCATTTCAAGTTTGTTTTCCTGCTTAGGCATGTGCTTAGTTAACTTATTGTGAGTAGGTAGCCTCATTTCTTGTTTATATGACTGTGGAAGATTTGTACTTGCTTTGTAACTGATTTGTTTATTATTTAAACCTAAAAACTCTGTATTTCTGTTTCAATTTGTAGAAACCACACGCTCACACGCTCATATATAATATACAATACCCTTGGATGTGCAATAAACTTGTGAACCTGAGTGACTAGACTGGACCTGTCCTTACCAACAGCCCCACTGGCTTCAAGCTAGCTACCTGAACATTCCTCCTCCTTACTCCTTTTCATGGTCCTTTGAGCCGGAGCTCATTGATGATCAGTGGATATGTCTAGTCACTCCCTGCCCTCATTGTCTCCACATGAGCGCCCACGTCGTCAAGCCCAGTTCCCTGCACATTATGATGATTTCATCTTGCAATATCATCCACAGTCCCTATCTACAGCAGAAACGCCAGAACAACAACCTCCTTATCCTGCATATATGTCTTGCACTGGTCCTCATTATCAACCCAGTAGAGAGGGTGAGTCTGGGGAAGAGCTAGAAGAGCCGGAACTACCCACGGAGGGAGACACTCAGGAGGATATTCCACATCCCCACTCAACCATTCCATCTGAGAGAGTGCCAATCTCTGAGGCTGAACACCCACGTGCCCTTCCAATAGCTCCTACCACTGATACCCAGTCTGTGCTCTTACAGCAATTGATAGAAGAAATAAGAAATCAAGGCAGATTAATCCAGCAGTGCATGCATGGGAGGAGTAGCAGCACCCACTCCTCGCAATCTCGCTCAGCATCTCCTCGCCCTGAAAGACTTAATCTTCAACCAGTTGTATCATCACAAGCCCGTCAAACTACAGATGACCATAGGCTCCTTACTATTCCACCTCAGCAGCAGCTTCCTTCTCCTCCTCCTGTAAGCCGTGCCCCTCAACCTGTGCCACAGTCCATGCAGCTCATGCATCCTCCTGGCTGTGGCCAGTTTCCTGCCACATCTCAAGCACCAGCCATGTATAACTCCATGTATCCAGCCTATACCCTGCCAAGTCAACCCTTACCTGGTGTAATGTCTCATCCTGCTCAGCCGGCATACAATGTGCAGCCCCACCACCTGATATCTGCTGGCCCTCTAAGCCAGCTAGTTCCTCCTGTTGGCCCCCAGCAGTCAAACTATAGGAGGGTAGAAGGTCCTTCTTTCCCTGATCTCACAAGGGAAGATGAAAGCCAGTACCTGATGCTAAAGATGGCCCTATCCAACTTGTTAGATCCAAGAGAATCAGAACAATACAAATACCACATCCTGTTGGATCATCTAAAGGTAGATCAGGCAAAGAGACTTGCACTGGCTTATGTTTATGCCCCAGATCCTTACACTCAAGCTATACGGGCCTTAGATGAGCGTTATGGTCAACCTAGACAGCTTGTTTTGAAGGAGCTCCGAGCTATAATGGAGATGCCTGTTATTCGAACAGGTGATGGTAGAGGCTTAGACCAATTTGCCCTCAGACTTCAGGCATTAGTGGGCCTCATTCAGTCCATGGGCCCTGAAGGCCTCTCTGAGCTTTCCTGTGGTTCACATGTTGAGCGGCTTTTAGAGAAGCTTCCCCATGAGCAGTTCTGCCAGTTTAAGAGATGTTTGAGTTTGAGTAGACCAGGCCCCCTTTCCTATAACCTCCTGGATTTTTCCAACTGGCTACAACAAGAAGCTCGCTGTCAGCCTAGGAGAGAAAGAACACCTCAGCCTATCAGTCAGCCTTTCCGTTAGAAGTCGTCAACTTCTCAACCATTAAGAGGTACATCCATACTCCATGGTGCCAAAACCTCCTCTCTTGTGACCTCCATTAAAGCCCAAGTTGCCCCACTTAAGGTTAGTCATCCTCTCCCCCCTGCCTCATCTGAACGCTGTCCAGTGTGCGCCTACTGTAACTCTACTAAACATCATGTCAGTAAATGTGGGGATTTTCTCCAACTCACCAAAGACCAGAGAATCAACTTTATCAAGGAACAGAGACGTTGTTGGCGATGTGCACGAGATCACTTTGCAAACCAATGTGACCTGAAAGGACGCTGCAGCCAGTGCAACGGGAAACACCTACACATCCTTTGCAACATCAACCAGAGGCAAGTGCAGAATCTATATCTCGACCACCCTAGTGATTGCAATAAAGTACTACTGAAAGTAGTTGAAGTGACCTTGCGCAATGGAGACAGATCCTTAGACACTTATGCCATACTGGATGATGGGTCTGAAAGAACAATCCTTCTGCGCCCTGCTGCTCAAACACTTCAGCTAGAAGGAAAACCTGAGAGCCTAAAGCTGAGAACTGTGAGACAGGATGTCCAGACTCTTAATGGAGCTACTGTGTCCTTCACCCTTATTCCTTAAGCACATCCTAATAAATCCTATGTCATCAGTCAAGCTTTCACTGCTGACAAACTGTCCTTGTCTGAACATTCTCACCCTGTTAAATCCCTCCAGCGGTGTTACTCTCACCTCCGTCAGCTTCCTCTCAAACAGCTTAATGTAAGACCCCTACTCCTCTTAGGGGCTGATCAAACACACCTTATTACCTCAACACAACCAGTGAAATTGGGCCCTCCTGGAGCCCCTGTAGCAATCAAGACTCTGCTCAGCTGGACACTGCAAGGTCCTGCAAGAGATCTTGCTAGCTCTCCTTCTGCTTGTTCTCACTATATCTCATTTAAATGCCCGCCTGATGACATACACCACAATGTACAGAAGTTATGGCAGCTAGATGCATTACCTCCAAGAATCATGAAAGCTGTGGTTCGATCCAAACAGGATCACGAGGCAATGCACCAGCTTGAGACCCAAACCATCCGAACACCTGTTGATGGCATCCTACGCTATGCAGCACCTCTCCTCCGTGTGGACCCCTGGCCCCCTCTGAAGGCCTCCAAGGAAGCAGTTATGTCCCGTCTCCGCAGCTGTGAAAAGCGACTCTTTCGGAACCCACAACAGGCAGAGACCTATTCCAGAGAGATCCAGAAACTAATTGATGCTGGGTATGTCAAGAAGTTGTCTTCATCTGAAGTGGAAGATGTCTCTGAGTCCTGGTACATACCCCATCACATTGTGCATCACAATGGTAAAGACCGCATTGTGTTTGATCGTTCCTTCTCCTATCAAAATCAGTGCCTGAACTCACAGTTGTTTCTGGACCAATCCTTGGGCCTTCCCTCCTTGGAGTTCTGCTCCGTTTTAGGCAGCACAAGACTGCAGTCAGTGGAGACATCAAATCAATGTTTCATCAGGTGCGCCTGTTACCCCAGGATAAACCTCTCCTTAGATTCCTCTGGCGTGACCTGGACTGCAAAGTTCCTCCAACTGTGTATGAATGGCAAGTTCTCCCCTTTGGCACGACCTCAAGCCCTTGCTGTGCCATTTACATCCTCCAAAGGATCATCGAAGATGCACAGGCAGATAAGCGTATTGACCATTCCATACACAATTGCTTCTATGTGGATAACTGTCTACAAAGTCTTCACAGCCCAGAGGAAGCCAAAGACCTCTTTCACAGTCTGCGCACCACCCTCTCCTGTGCTGGCTTTGAAATCAGACAATGGGCCAGTAATGATCCTCAAGTCATCTGTGACCTTCCTCCTGAAGCCAGGTCAGAACAAACCGAGCTCTGGCTGTCACACCATCGTTCCCTTGATCCCTCAGAGTCTACTCTAGGCCTCCTCTGGAACTGCCATACAGACACCCTCAGATACAGACACAGAGCCCTTGAATCTAACACTCCAACTATGCGACACATTTACAGAGTTCTGGCTAGCCAATACGATCCCCTCAGCTACATCCTCCCTTACACGACAAGGGCCAAAATCATTGTCCAGCACTTATGGGGAAAGGCACGAGAATGGGATGACCCAAATCTCCCCCATGATATTTAAGAAGCCTGGCTTTCATGGGAAAAGGAACTTCCTAACCTCTCCACCATCACCTTTCCTCGCTGCCTCACACCTCAGTCAGTGGACTCCTCCTCAACCACCTATGACCTTCACATCTTCTGTGATGCATCAGAGCAATCCTATGGCACAGTTTCCTACATGTGCATGGAAGATGATCAGCAGCAAGTGAATGTTTCCTTCCTCATGGTGAGGTCCCGCGTTGCTCCCAAAAAACGGCTATCAATTCCACGACTTGAATTATGTGCTGCTCTCACAGGAGCTCAGCTATTCAGTCTCCTTCAGACAGAGCTCACCCTCCACATCAGAAGGACTATCCTGTGGACTGACTCTACCACTGTGCTCTATTGGCTCACGTCTGACTCTTGCCGTTATAAAGTCTTTGTTGGGACCAGAATAGCTGAGATTCAGGAGCTCACTAAAGGCCAGGAGTGGCGTTAAGTTGATTCACAGAACAACCCAGCGGATGACCTAACCAGAGGGAAGCTGCTGTGTGATCTTGGCAGGCCCTGCAGGTGGAACCAAGGACCTGCCTTCCTGTCTCAGTCCTTTGAACTGTGGCCAACTAGCCCTGCTATAGAGCAATCTGATGACCCCGTAGAGCTGCGTAAGCCCAGTTTCTGTGGTTCTGTGTCCATCAGTCCAGGCCCTTCCATCCCTGACCCTAGTCAATTTGTCACCTTCCAAAATCTCCTTGACTATATGGCTGCATCTCTTCATGGGGCGGCAAAACCTCCATCAGCAGAGAACTACCATAATGCAAAGATAGCCATTCTAAATTCTAAGCCCTTAGGCTACGTATCATCTGACATTGCTGATCCTGACCCTGTGACCCCTAACTTGCTGTTGATGGGGCGGCATGATGCTTCTCTTCCTCTGGTAACCTATCCAGACTCTGAGCTGTACAGTCACCGTCAATGGCGGCATGGTCAAATCCTCTCTGACCATTTTTGGGCCTATTTCCTCAGAAATTACCTCCCTTCTCTTCAGTCCAGACAGAAATGGCGCACAGACAATCCTAACCTGCAACCTAACACTGTTGTGCTAATTCTGGATCCTCAGCTTCCCCAATCCCAATGGTCAGTGGGTAAAATCACCTCCCTCCATCCCAGCACAGATTGCAGTTGTAGGGTTGCTGTGTAACACTGTCACATAAAATGCATGTTTTACCACTCTATTTATTACAATGATTTTAGGTATAATAGAGTTTTAATTGGTTTACATGTGTTTTAGTCCATTTTATTCCTCTTATCTATTTAATGTGTGTATGTCTTTAAATGTGTATGGGTCTGCCTGTCATGTGACTGATCACATGACAGGAACAAGGAAGTAAGCCAGCATAAAGGAGGCAGCATGGCAAACAATCAGCCCCGCTCATTACAAACGTGATCACCCACAAGCTGGATTGAGGAGTTATTTCTTGGACTTACCTTTCCAGTGCTTCACATTAACTTCACATCAACTTCACTTGGATCAACACTTCTGTGGACTTTGTATATACACCGGTGGACACTTTCACATTGGGACTTTCAGCACGTTACTAGGACTCTTAAGGACTGTTTTATGGTATGGTGAAAATGGACTCCCTGCTTTTAAACGGCCTAAGTTTTTCTAGTTTTATTGTGTTGTTTTAAGTTCCTTGTGATTATTGTAAAGATACCTTATTTATTCATTTCGGTTGTCTGTATCGTCTTTTTAAACACTCATAGCTGCTCACACAGTATAATCTGACCCCAATATTAAGCCATGTAAACTCGACCGATTGGGCCGATCGTTACAGCTGATGTTCAAGTCAAGGACAGGACATACACAAGACCAGCTGCCCACCTTATCCCTCTCCCGGCCCTACCTGATACCCCCTGAGTTGTCAAATTTGCAGTACAAATTTGGGGGCGGCTGTTAAGGAGTTTTGTTGCAGCCTCAAAATAAGTGCCACACTCCTCGCACAGTGGTTCTCAAACCTGTCCTAGGGACCCCCCACCACTGCACATTTTGCATGTCTCCCTCATCTCTAACACCCAATTCAACTCTTGCAGTCTCTACTAATTAGCTGATGACTTGAATCAGGTGTGTTAGATGAGGGTGACATGCAAAATGTGCAGTGGTTGGGGGTCCCTAGGACAGGTTTGAGAATCACTGCTCTAGCATACTAATTTCCCTATTAGCCCTAAGCTCCAACCAATCAAGTCAATTAGGACTCCCCTCAGGCTTTATTAGCTGCACCTGTGCCCACAGCTTCCCATTTCTGTTGTATGTGGCTGTTCCGTGCAGGGGACTGACTTTTACTCCTTTTGATTTCCTGCGTGTGTGTAACTGAAAATGTAAGTGCTTTTTTGATACTTAGAGTTTTGATTTGACATAAGTTTGCCCTAAGTATGCATTTCAAGTTTGTTTTCCTGCTTAGGCATGTGCTTCGTTAACTTATTGTGAGTAGGTAGCCTCATTTCTTGTTTATATGACTGTGGAAGATTTGTACTTGCTTTGTAACTGATTTGTTTATTATTTAAACCTAAAAACTCTGTATTTCTGTTTCAATTTGTAGAAACCACACGCTCACACGCTCCTATATAATATACAATACCCTTGGATGTGCAATAAAAAACTTGTGAACCTGAGTGACTAGACTGGACCTGTTCTTACCGACAGCCCCACTGGCTTCAAGCTAGCTACCTGAACATTCCTCCTCCTCACTCCTTTTCAATAACCTTACCTAATGCTTGTTATAAACATAACCTTGGTAATCCTAGATTAACAAAAGAATACCAGTGATGTGAATAGTGATTTGATGCTATGGTCAGAAAGATAAGTTAGTCTGCAATACTAGAAGACTGCATATGAGGACCATGGTCCATAGAGATAGCGTTCGCTTGACCCTGAGTGAGTATAGGGAAATTATAACGAGTGATATTAAATTGTATGAAACCACCACCAGTAGTTTGCATTAGTAACGTACTAGTATTAAATTATGACGAATAAATGGCATACATAATGAATAATATTGACTGATAAGGATATGGAGTGAGGCTACGTTAATCTGATTTACATGTAAAGACCGCAAAGGTCCTGTACCTTGAAAAGTCAATATAGGCCAATTCGAGAAGATCTTTGAGTTACATAAAACAGACTACCTGGTGGCCATGACAGGTTTTAATTCTAAGAAGAGCTAAGACAGGCCTTTGTGTAGAACCATGATATGCCATTTGATGCAAAAATGAAAACCATTTAATGTGAGGTAATAAGCCATTTGATGTGATTGCAACGATATGCCCAATGGCAACTCGATGGCCAATGGCAACAATATGCACGATGCGAACGATTTGCCCGATGGCCACGATATGCCCGATGGCCGATGGAAACGATATGCCTGATGACGACGACCTGTCATGATGGCCATTATATTAAACCTTTAATGTTATAGCAACGATATTCCATGTAGATAAAAGTTATGATTGCCATCAAATGTGAATGCAATGAGAGGCAATGGTAGGTGATTTTATGAGATGTCAACAGTAAGCCTGATAACAATATACCTATAATGCTAAGAGTCAAAGCAATAATAGGCAACTATGTAATGCAAAGTCATGGGACCATTCCAAGCAAAGCAACAATGTGCTACATTACATGAAACCATGATTAGGCTGTTATAAGTAAAGGCCACGAAAGGCCCATGATGAATACTGATTAACACGATAAGCCAATGATATAAAAAGGTACACATTTGTGAAGACCGAAGTTGTAGATAAAGTAGAAAACAATGACACCACCGCTAGTAACTAGCAACCAATTATCGATGTAATGTGATTACAATGAGTGAATGAGCATGAGTCATTTTAAGTAAATAACGAAAAGGTATATATGTTTTCTATAGGAAAGACTCATTCAATATGCTTAGGCGTGACTCCCGCTCAAGGCTAGATAGAACTAAGCAGAGAGAACTTTGTCTAACTGTCAGAACCTGCTAAGAGAACCCCCAAAGAAATTAAAGTTTGACATGACATAAGTACAAGAATACTTAATGCATGGGGCAGATAAAGATTGAGAAACCTTGTTGTACGATGCCCTTGCAAAACGGAAGCACTTTAATTGACAACGCTGAACCTGGCTGAAGCTAGCAAACCTTTGCAAAAGTATAACACCATGAGGATTGTTGTTCAATACCTTAGTAAAAAGAAAAGAGGTATTCGGGAGTGCCCTGCACAGAAGGGGCACAATGAGCACAAGTGAAATGCTTATGACCAGGCGGGTGCGGAGTAGCCTACGGAGCACAGTAACTCTGATGTCGATGTGAAGTAGGCAGCACAATATATAACTTTAGATATGTTGCGATGTGCGCATCCACAAGTCATGACGCAAGGATAGCATAGTTGCACGTTTAGGTCCTGTCAGTTTACGCGCTATTCTGTGTGCGCAGGCGTTAAAGACGTATTGCTTTCACAATGCATCTATTTTTGCCTGGATAGACACGTACATGCAGATTTATGTCAAATGTCCCTCGTTTTATTTCATTTAGGAATGTAAAGGACATTGACACTGCCACACTCACCTCTTGTATTGCTGCAAACCTGACTTTGGACTTTCCTTCTACTTCTGATGCTCTTGCTGCTAACTACAATACTGGTTTAATCAAAATTCTCAACTCTCTTGCTCCAGTAAAAACTCTATCTTTTTTTTTCTCGATCTGCTCCCTGGTTTACCCAGGAATTGTGTTTAATGAAAGCCAAAGGACGACGTTTGGAGCGGCTTTCTCTGAAAACTGGTCTCACTATACAAAGAATTATACAAGAATCATTTACTGCATTATAAGGACTCTATTGCTTTAGCTAAATCTAATTACTACTCCTGTCTAATATGTTCAAATTATGGTAATTCAAAGACTTTGTTTTTACTATTTAACAAAATTCTCCAACCAACTGACTCTCTACCTTCTCATATGTATTCCACTGACACAAGTAATTCTCTGCTGCTCTTTTTTGAAGAGATAATTCACAATATTCACCAGCGCTTAAATACACGTTCTTCATCTCCTTCTTCTGAATACTCTCCACTCTGTCAGCCTTTTTCTAGCTTTAAAATTCCTGATGCTTCTTCAGTTTCTGATATCATTTGCAGATCTAAGTCTTCTACATGTCAACTCGACCCTCTCCCTACATCGTTGGTTAAATCCTGTCTTTCCTCTCTGCTTCACCTTATAACTGCTATCATTCACTCCTCACTCTCTACTGGAATTGTTCCTTCTTTGTTCAAAACTGCAGTAATCACTCCTATTCTTAAAAAAAAACCTGGCTTAGACCCTAACAATTACAATAACTTACGCCCCATTTCCAATCTTCCCTTTATTTCAAAAATTCTTGAAAAAACTGTTGCAGAACAACTCCATGCCCATCTATCCCAGAACTATCTTTATGAACAATTCCAGTCTGGCTTTCGCTCTTGCCACAGCACTGAAACTGCTCTTATTAAAATAACTAATGATCTTCTCATTGCAGCCGACTCTGGTTTACTTTCTATTCTTATACTTCTTGACCTTAGTGCTGCCTTTGACACTATCTCTCACTCCATTCTTCTCAACAGACTTTCTTCCATTGGTATTACTCACACCCCTCTTCATTGGTTCCGTTCATATCTCTCAGGCCGCACTCAGTTTATTCAATTAAAATCCTTTCAATAACAGTCCTCTCTGGTTTGTTCTGGTGTTCCTCAGGGATCTGTATTGGGTCCTCTTCTTTTCATCATTTATCTTCTCCCCATTGACAATATCTTTCGAAAATTTAATATTCACTTTCATTGCTATGCAGATGACACCCAGTTGTATCTATCTAGCAAACCTAATGCTACACTTCCACCCACCTCTCTCACAAGCTGTATTTCAGAAATAAATTCTTGGTTTACATCTAACTACCTAAAAGTAAACGGTGGCAAAACGTCTCGGGTTACAGATGTAACCCTGGTTCCCTGAGTAGGGAACGAGACGCTGCGTGACAACGCATTGGGAACCTTCTGCGTGATGTCGTCACTGAAGCACTCATGTATCTAACCAATCGCGTAGCGAGACGTCAGAGACGGGTGACGTCACGGACCAGGAAACTATAAAGCACACCTGGATGCAGAGCACGGTAGCTTCTGGATAAGTCTGAAGCAAGCACTCACAAGTGTGCAGGGGTACGGCAAGAGACGCAGCGTCTCGTTCCCTACTCAGGGAACCAGGGTTACATCTGTAACCCGAGACGTTCCCTTTCGTGGGAACTATCGACGCTGCGTGACAACGCATTGGGAACGCAATCCCAACTGAGCCGTAGCTCAAACACTTGTCAATGATATCGGCTCCACCCTAGGGTCCTCCGGGTTGTCAAGATAACTAAGTTATAATACTTAATAAATGTGTGCTGGTATGACCATCCAGCTGCATCACATATATCACCCATGGAAACTCCTGACATCAAAGCTTTTGATGCCGCCATACCCCTAGTTGAATGGGCGCGAACATTCAAAGGAGAAGGCTGTCCGGCCGCTTCATAGGCAAGTGAGATGGCCTCGACCACCCACTTGCTCATTCTCTGCTTCGATGCTGGGCCACCTTTTTTTAGGGGACCAATAACAGACAAACAATTGATCTGACTTACGCCACAGGGCAGCTCTGTGGACATAAGCATCCAAAGCCCTTACTGGGCACAGCAGATTAAATTTTTCCTGATCCGCAGATTCAAATGGAGGAGGATAGAAGGCCTGAAGCACAATGGGGCCTGGGACATTGGTAGGGACCTTTGGGACATAACCCGGTCTAGGATACGGGAATGCTTTCACCATTCCCGGAGCAAATTCAAGAAAAGAAGGAGCAACAGAAAGTGCTTGTAAGTCTCCTATCCGCTTCAGAGAAGTGATAGCCAATAAAAGAATCGTTTTAAGAGTGAGGAACCTCTCAGGAACCTCCTCTAGTGGTTCAAAGGGAGCCTCAGCTAACCCCTGTAAGACCACGGCCAAGTCCCAGGCCGGAACCCTTGTGCGCACTGGAGGCCTCAACCTCAATGTGCCACGGAGGAAGCATGTGACGAGGGGGTCTCGACCTACCGAGATATTCCCCTCAAGAGGAGCATGTTATGCTGAAATTGCTGCAATGTAAACCTTCAAGGTTGAGTGAGATAGGCCCTCCGAGAATTTTTCCTGGAGGAATTTTAGCACACAGCTAATAGAAGAAAGGACAGGGTCCGTATTATTGTTTCTACACCAGGTAGAAAACAAATTCCATTTGTAGGCATGCAACTTCCTCGTGGCGGCAGCATGGGTCCCTGGGACAGGAATCAAGGCTTTTTCCACATGACCCGAGCACGAAGGCATCGCTGCGTGACTTCGATCATGCGAAAAGGGTTTCCCCTCAGGGAAAACCCCTTGGTCCTGTGCCACCACTGTAAGGGTCTCATGTGCAGAAGGCCAATAGTAATCACGTTGGACGCAGCTGCCATCAGACCCAACAGTCTCTGAAACTGTTTTAAAGTGAGAGTGGTTCGAAGGGAGCCTCAGCTAACCCTTGTAATACCACAGCCAGGTCCCAGGCTGGCCTCAACCTCAGTGTGCCACAGAGGAAGCGAGTAACGAGGGGGTCTCGACCCACCGAGAAGCCACCCTCAAGAGAAGCATGAAAGGCTGAGATAGCCGCAACGTAAACCTTCAAGGTTGAAGGCGATAGGCCCTCCGATAATTTTTCTTGGAGAAATCTTAGCACAAAGCTGATAGGAGGGTGGACAGAGTCCATATTATTCTGTCTGCACCAAGCAGAAAATAAATTCCGTTTATAGGAATAAAGCTTCCTCGTGGCGGGAGCTCTGGAGTTAAGGATGGTCTCCACAACCTCAGTTGGAAGACCAGCATCTATGAGCTTGGCCCCCTCAGAGGCTAGGCCCATAGCTTCCACAGTTCTGGGCGGGGATGTATTATCGAGCCGCCCGCTTGCGACAGGAGGTCCTGTCTAAGGGAAAGCTCCATTGGGGAGCCGTCTAGTAAGGACACTAGGTCCGAGAACCATATTCTGGTTGGCCAGAAGGGGGCTACCAGTATTAGGCTGACCCCTTCCCGGTGTACTTTCTCCAGAACTCCCGGGAGCAAGGTGATCGGGGAAATGCATACAGACGTAGCTTCGGCCACGTCTGTACCATGGTATCCAGACCCAGAGGTGCTGGATGTGTTCGGGAGTACCAGAGTGGTCACTGGGTTGACTCTCCCAAAGCAAATAGGTCGACTTCCGCTCGACCGAAATTTTTCCATAGGAGATCCACCACTTCTGGGTGGAGTCTCCACTCCCCGGGCCTCGGCCCCTGCCTCGACAGGGCGTCTGCTCCCTTTATACCCCAGGATGAAAGCTGGCTTCAGAGAGAGCAGCTTCCCTAGGGACCATCGGAGGATCTGACGGGCCAAGTAGTAAAGTTGGCAAGACCGCAGACCCCCCTGATGGTTTATATATAAGACCACTGCCGTGTTGTCCGTGCGGACCAACACGTGATGGCCTCTCTGGTCTGGGAGAAAGTGTTTTAATGCTAGAAACACCCCCATCATCTCCAACCGATTTATGTGCCGGCCTGGTATGCAGAAAGGCTTTCACCATACCAGGTGCAAACTGCTGACAGCGCTTGTAAATCACCAATTCTCTTCAAAGAAGAGACGGCCAGGAGAAAGATAGTTTTAAGTGTCAAGAACTTGTCTGACACCTTCCAGGACCTCCCATAGACCCTGAGCTGAGCGACCACTCATGATCGCCCCCCAGCCCGTGAGGGAGGCATCTGTCGTAAGCATTACATGACGACCAGAAATCCCCAGCACGGGTACCTGGGACAGGAACCAGGGTTCTTTCCACATGGCCAGAGCACGAAGGCATTGCCGTGCGACTTTTGATCATGCGAAAAGGATTTCCCCTCGGAGAAAATCCCCTGGTCCTGAGTCACCACTGTAAGAGTCATATGTGCAGAAGGCCAAAAAGGTATGACGTTGGACGCAGCTGCCATAAGACCCAACAGTTTCTGGAACTGTTTTACAGTGAGTGACTGGCCTAACTTCACCCCTTTCACGGCTGCGAGAATGGAACTCACCTAGATAAGTGGTAGTCTGAGCCGGAACTAGCACACTCTTTTTTTTTTTTTTTTTTTTTTTTTTTTTGGCATTGAGCCTCAGCCCGAGCCTTTTCATGTGGTACAGAGCAGCATCTCGATGCTGAACTGCTAGTTGCTCTGATTGAGCTAGAATCACTTTCTATGTAATTCAGTACGCGGATGCCCTGGAGTCTCAGTGGAGCCAGCACTGCATCCACGCACTTCGTGAATGTGCGTGGTGATAATAACAGGCCGAAAGGAAGAACCCTGTATTGGTAAGCTTTGCCCCCGAAAGCAAACCTGAGGAACTTCCTATGGGAAGGATGGATGGACACCTGAAAGTATGCCTCTCTCAGGTCTATCGCCACAAACCAGTCCTTGGACCTGATCTGTGGGATAATCTGTTTAAGTGTAAGCATCTTGAATTTGAGCTTTCGTATTGAGTGATTTAACACATGTAAATCTATGATAGGACACATCCTTCTTTGGAACAATGAAGTAGCGGCTGTAGAAGCCTGACAGCTTGCTGGGAGGAGGAACCCTTCTATACCTCCATTTTGCAAGAGTGTCATAACCTCTTGTTCCATAACCAGAGACTGCTTGGGGGTCACCACTATGGGAAAGACCCCATTGAATCTGGGCGGGCGAGACCCTGTAACCCTCTGATGAGCAGCATCCATTTTGATATATTCGGTAGAAGTTTCCATTCTACCATAAAATCTACTAAGGGAACCAGTCTCTCGAGACTGACCTCTGGTGTTTTTGAGCACTCGATTCAACGTTCTGGAGCGGCGCACCGGCAGAAAACAGACGAATCAAGTCATAACCGGCTCTCCTCGGAGAGTCGGTGGAGACCGTTGTGCCCTGACGCACACTGGGTGGCAGGGTTAGCATAACGGCCCCCTGAGGGCGCCAAAGGGGGACGGGTGTCAGATATTCTAACACAGGACCCCCTCCGGAGGGGGCTGCCCTCATGGATCCTGGCCCACAGATGTCAGGACCTCTTTGAAGCCTTCTTGGTGGTAATAACAGTCCGCAGATCTGTCCTACTTCACAAGGACTTCAGCTGTGTCACCTGTCCCGGTCCCCAAGCTTTCTGCGGGGGAGCAAGGGTGGTGACACCCTTTTTTTCCTTTAAATTCCTCAGAATTTAATGTATTCAATATTTCATTTAATCATTAAATTAAATGCAGCCCAAAACAGTCAAAAATGACAGGCTGAATATATTAGAATACAAAGAGAATTATAGCTCGTAATAGTTTGCAAGGTATTATAGGGAAAGAGAGAAAGGGAAACTCCCGTCTGCTCAGTTCCCTCCAGATATATATATTATGTATAAACATTATATACAATATATACTACGTGCACGCAATCTATGCGCAGCCTTGGCAAACGCAAGATCCGAGCGAGCCGTATATTTTTTTGTTGCACACTTAATCTACGCGCTGCCTCGGCAAACGCGAGATTCGAGCTATATATTCCTTATTGCAGGCTTAATCCACGCGCTGCCTCGGCAAACGCGAGATCTAAGCCTCGTGTTAGACTTTTATTCCCTCGAGAATAAAGCCAACAGGAGTGGAGATAAAAACTCCCGCTAGTTCATTTATTTTACACTCCGGGACATTTTTATGAATGAACCGTCAGCTGCTTTGTTTTTGAACTGACGTGCATGCTCCACTCCCTAACACGATGTGTGTGAGGTGGCGAGTCCTCAGATCGATATCACAATATCCACCTCCTCAGAGCTGGCATGTGAAATATGGTGCCTCAACCCGGGGAAGAAACCGCAGAGCGTGCTTCCACCTGGGAGACGGCACTGAACCTGGCAGGTAAGGGCAGAGAAAGGGCAACGCCCGTCTCTAACCCCTCTGTCAGATCCATTTGTGAACCCCACGAATGGCTTCTTTTCCGCGATCCGCGGGGAACACTGGAACACAGTATTCTGAGAGCGAGTGTTTTTTTTTTTTATTATAGTGCACACAGACGGCTCCCTCGAGAGCTGCCCAGGCTTACTCAACTCCCATTCAACTGCTGTTTCTCGCCATAATACGTGTCTTTTTTATATATATATATATATATATATATATATATATATGGATTGGTGTGAGATACTCTTGTCCTCAGACAAAGATATCGTGACTTGTTTATATGAAATAAGACAAACAACACCAAATAAGACACACGATAACATAGAGTGCTTGCTGAAGACACAGAAGCTACCGTGCTCTGCATCCAGGTGTGCTTTATAGTTTCCTGGTCCGTGACGTCACCCGTCTCTGACGTCTCGCTACGCGATTGGTTAGATACATGAGTGCTTCAGTGACGACATCACGCAGAAGGTTCCCAATGCGTTGTCACGCAGCGTCGATAGTTCCCACGAAAGGGAACTGATGTTCTTCTCATTGGCACAAAAAACACATTATCCAAAGTTGACAGTTTTGCTTTATCAATTGGCAGCTCTGTAGTTCACCCTTCACCTCAGGTCAAAAGTTTAGGGGTCATACTGGACGGTTCCTTATCTTTCCAATCTCACATTAATAATGTAACCCGCTCTGCATATTTTCATCTACGCAACATTAACAGTCTTCGTCCTTCTCTCAATGTTCAATCCGCCTCGATTCTTGTACACAGCCTCGTCACCTCCCGTATTGATTACTGTAATTCTCTTCTTTTTGGTCTCCCTCATAAAACTATCTATAAGCTCCAACTGGTCCAGAACTCTGTTGCCCGCATTATCAGTAAAATCCCCACTTCTCACCACATTACTCCTGTTCTTCAATAACTTCAATGGCTCCCGGTCAAATTTCGAATCAATTTCAAAATTCTCCTTTATGTCTTCAAGGCCATCCATCGCCTTGCCCCACCGTATTTATCTGGTTTGCTTGACATTGCCACTCCTTCCCGTTCACTTCGATCTTCTTCTTCCATTCACCTCACTGTGTCCACTGCTCGTCTCAGCACTAAGGGGAGCAGAGCCTTCAGTCGCTCTGCTCCCCTACTCTGGAATGCACTTCCACCTGACATTCGTAATACTGATTCTCTTCCTCTGTTTAAATCAAGACTTAAAACTCATCTGTTCATACTGGCTTACGCTTAGTGATTGCACTCATCGTCCAATTGTTTAATGTTCATGTAATGTTTATGTGTGTCGTTTATCTATGTGTGTTGTTTATTTATGTAAAGTGACCTTGAGTGTTCAGAAAGGCGCTTCTAAATAAAATGTATTATTATTATTATTATTGTACACACAGCGCATATGGCTTAGGTAACGTGAAGAAGAAAACTAATGTGTATCATTATAGGGGTTCCACGCATTCGATCTTAACTTACAGCAGGCTTGCTGCTGTCTGTATCATGCATGTTAACCAACAAAGTACAGATAAATAACTTTTCAGCTTTAGAGATGATATGCAAGATAAAACCACTTGCTCGGATTTATTTATTTATTTATTTTTATTTATTTATTTATTTATTTATTTTTTAAATATATGGAAAACTTTATGTAAATTGTGTGCGTACATATCCTAAATTTGAAAGATTTGTAAATTCAGAGAAAGTCACGAATTTAAAATAATACCCGTCAATGCCGTAAGAACTGCAATTCTGCATTATCCCTGGATTCTTATTGTACTGCGAAGTAATAAGTCCCTTTAAGACGGTCATTTAACTCAGTGGCCATCTTTGAAACGCCTCTCGGGCCGCAGAGTTGCGGACTTGCGTTCTTGGAGAGTCTGGTCTTGCCAGCGCCCTTGAAAGAACAAACTCTGAAGGACACAAGGACACAGAACGTATTGTTTAAGAATTGAGATATGCTGCAAACTTGTAGCTCAACTGACCGCCCCAGCATATTATAAGAGGCGAATGCACAATAAATCCAACATAACATCACAAACAAATGTCATAACCTATTAAAAGATTTTTCAAATCATTATAGACATTATTTACATATTTTATACCTTTTCATTTCACTGCGTGTATTTATGAAAATTAGTAGCCTTATAGTGTTACATGATTTGTCAATGTTAAGATTTTTTTTTTTTTTTTTTATATTCCAATAGAAATACTGCAGGCTTTCTTCAGGTTATCACTTTATTAAAATTAAGCAAAACGAACGGTTTACTTTCACGAGCCGTCACGTATTTGCGAGCTTGTAGCGCGAATCTCAAAAGTGAGAACGAGACTTTATAGCTTACAACCTCCGTATGTCGACAGCCGCAGACCTAAATGCGCGTCTCGTGCCTCCTTTCTGAGGCGTGCGTTTGACCATTTCTATAGAAACCGGTGCTTCTAAGAGGCGCTGCTGTGACGTGATGACTTTAGCAGTCAGCCATTGGACCTTATTTAGAAGGCGGGACATATTCCGCCATATTGCGCAATACACTTTCTCCCATTCAAAACAAAACGAGTGACACGACTTGTTATTCTATACAGAGGGAGCTCATGAGAAGACAACAGGAGTTATGAGTTATACGAGTTAACCGGAGTGTGTGAATCTGTGAAAGATATGCATTTGTCAGGAATCAACAGGCACAGGGAAGAGACAGATAAAACATTAAACCCAATAAATACACGATTATAATCATATAAGAATTGTCTTCATTCCTCAAGCAGTCTGATATTTTCCATAAACGTGCGTATTTATTACCGCAGTGGTTAACATAAGTAGCCTTTAGCATCGCATAGCCTATATGACAGTGGAAACGCGACTCTCTCTGGCACGCACGACACATTAGGAGTAAAATATCACATCATGGCTTTGGTGCATCAGTGACAGGTGAAGTACAGGCAGCGGGTTGTTCATGTATTGCAGGGTCAGGATGCTCTAGTCATGCAGCAGCACTTTTGTGGAAGGTCAGTAAAGTAAAGAGCAATTAAGGACACGAAAACTGTTTATTGTATTGTGATATTATTAACTAAGAATGTAGTAAACTGTTGTCCCTGAACACCGTAACGACATCTCTCATAAAGATTTGCAACTTTACAAAGTAAACAATGATCCAAAAAACACTTAGCCTCTTCGCTAATTAGCACACAAAATACCATTGGTATGCTACTTCCGCCGCCTTATCGGAAGTTGTACCCACGTTCTCTTTTACAGTAGCGCCCCGCGGAAACAGGTGGATCGTCTTTGATAGTAACCGTGGAAACAGGTATTGACAGCTGCGTGATGTCTAGTGGCACGCGGTTTCATCCAACACTATGGAACATGGCAAGCAAACTTGGAATAAGAATTGGAGCGAGGATCAATGTCAGCATGGCGTTTACGAAATGCAGCAGCTTTGCATCTAACTCGACTCAACAGATGCCGCTCAAGCACATTAATAGACAGGTGAGCAAAAGTACACAAGATGAATTAATGTTATGTAGCTCAGGCTAGATGGCTCAACACGATGGAATGTTAGAATATCATGCTGTTGATCTTGCTTACGGTCAACAATAGAATAGCAGTCTACAACTTTAACACTCAAGTGCAATTTAATGTGATAGTGTAACGTTAGACCAAGTTAAACAGCGGAATGTTGTTTAAGAACGAAAATTAGTAGCCTTACATTAGGGCTGGACAATAATTCAATATCAATATATATCGCGATATATTTTTTTTTCGATAACGGTGATATGATTTTTAAACACATTTCCGGTATTTCGATATATAATGTACATTACTGCATTTCTCTGAGGCGCAGCGGTTAGAAAGAGCAGAACGCGATTGGCTATTTGCGTGATGACGTACACCACATAGACTAGGCAGCCATCAGCCAGTGCTCAGCATATCTATTGGTTAATATGCTTTGTTTAAAATAGCAACGTGGAAAACAGACAGAGTTCAGATAATGTATGTTTCAGTCGATGGATGCGCAAAACGTTACAACAACGATAATCAGAAAGCATGGATAAAACAGTCACTCTTTGTAAACTGTTAACTGCGAGTGCCGTCTGCTGTAATGTCCAGTCATTTACGCCGTCATCACCCGTTGATAGCGCGTGAGCGCAGGTGAGACCTGAACAGCACACGTTGCTATCTGTGTTTAAACTAACTCATTTAAGCCTTGCTGATTTAAACTTTCAAGAACAAGACGCGAAAGAGAGCTCGCACGCTGTGAGAAGATTTGTGTGCGCTCATCCGACGCGCGCACACGCTTATTCCAGTCAGCGCCAAATACTGAGTTCTCTTTCAAGTCTTGCGCTTCGGCGGACAAATTCATACAAAAATTATGTCAGCATGCCCGTCTTGGCGAGTATCCTAGCAAACATAGTCAGTTCCCTTTCGTGGGAACTATTGACGCTACGTCGAATGACGTGATGGGAACCCTCTGTATTTTGTGTTCGTGAAGCACCTCTGTATCCAACCAATGAGAAAGACGTGACGTCAGAGGCGGGTGACGTCACGGATCAGGAAGCTATAAAGCATACCCAGAACAAAGCACGCTAGCTTCTGTTGTCTTCAGCAAGCGCTATCTGTATCTGTCTGTCTTATTTATTGTTGTATTGTCTATCATACACACTGTGGTCTCTTTGTTCGAGGACAAGAGTTCCCAAGCACAAATAAGACACATATATATATATATATATATATATATATATATAAGAATGGTGGAAAAGCAGCAGTTTAGGAAGTGTGCTCCTCCTTGCCCGCGTTTCATTGTGGAAGGAGACACACACGACATGTGCGTTAAATGCCTGGGGGTTGAGCATGCACAGGCGGCTCTCGAGGGAGCTGTCTGTGTACACTGCGAACGGCTCACCCTCAGAGTGCTGCGATCGCGCCGGGCGTTCTTTGAGGAGGGCGCTGGGGCGAGTGTTCCTCGCGGGTCTGGTCCCGCTGCTGCTGAGGCACAGCGAAGGCTGCACTCGTGGGGTTCACAGATGGATCTAGCAGAGGGGGAAGAGACGGGCGCTGCCCTATCGCTTCCCTTACCTGCTAGACCCAGTGTCTCTCCTTTGGTGGCGGAAGCACGCGTAGAGGTTTCTTCCCCCCGAAGGGAGACACCGATGCTCAACGTATCTTCCTCCGAGGAGGTTGATGTGGAGAGCGTCGATGAGGAACCGCCAGCCTCATCCCCTGCATATGAGGAGCTTTTGGAGGTGGTGACCAGGGCAGTAGAAAAATTAAATATTGACTGGCCCGCGGAGAGACCTGACAGTAAACCAAAAAGCAAGTTAGACGAAAGGTTTCTCCCCGCACGGTCACTACCCCAGCGTCGGGGTCTGCCGTTTTTTCCTGACCTCCACACCGAGGTGTCGAGGTCGTGGAAGAGACCGGTTCAGTATCGGCTATACAGTCCACAGACATCTTTGTATAGTAATATTGTTGGCCTAAAACATCATGGCTATGGGGCGATGCCTCGGATCGAAGAGACGCTCGCGAGCCATCTCTCGCCTGAGTCGGCATCGTCCCTTAAGACCCCGACGTTGCCCACTAAGCCTCTAAAGACAACTTCCAGCTTGGTGGGCAAGGCTTATTCGGCAGCAGGTCAGGCGGCTGCATGCCTTCATACGATGTCAATCTTACAGGCATATCAAGCCGATCTGCTGGGGGAAATTGATGAGAGTGGGGAGGCGTCCTTTGAGGCAATTCATGAGCTAAGAAAAGCAACAGATCTAGCTCTCCGGGCCACCAAGGAGACGGCCAAGTCCATCGGCCGCTCCATGGCAGCCTTGGTGGCCACGGAGAGGCACCTTTGGCTCAATCTCTCTGATATCAAAGAAAGAGATAAAAACACGCTCATGGACGCGCTGCTGTCTCCTGCTGGCCTGTTCGGCGACGCGATGTCAACCGTCGTCGACAGGTTTCAGGAGACACGGAAACAAACAGCGGCTTTCTCAAAAATTATTCCCCGCCGCTCTCATCCCCCCGAGGCTGCTGAGCGGGAGCAGCCTCGGCCGACAGCCAGCTCCTCAGCGCACAGGGCGCAACAGAAGGCCAGTGTCGCCTCCCGGGCTCCCCCACGAAAATCTTGGGGACCAGGTCGGGCGGCACAGGCGAAGCCTTCCGGAGGTAGGACGGATCTGAGGACCGTCATTATCTCTCGGAAGGCTTCAAAGAAGAGGTCCTGACATCTATGATGCGGGATCTCTCGAGGGCAGCCCCCTCTGGGGGGATTCGGATATCGGGTCCTCCCCAGTGCCCTCAGGGGACCGTCCTGTCAACCCTGCCACCCAGTGTGCATCAGGGCACAGCGGTCTCCGCCGATCCTCCGAGGAGGGTCGGTCAGCATGTAATTCGTTTGTCTGCTGGTGCGCCGCGTCAGATAGACGAGCCAAGTGCTCAAAAAACACCAGAGACCAGTCTCGAGAGACTGAATTACGAGATACAGAATTCAATTTGGTTCTCGACCACCCAAGTTCAAAGGGGTGCTTCCCACAGTGGTAACCCCAGAGCAGTCTCTGGTGATGGAACAGGAGGTTACGATGCTTTTGCAAAAAGGGGCTATAGAAAGGGTTTCCCCTCCCAGCAAAATGTCGGGCTTTTACAGCCGCTACTTCATTGTTCCGAAGAAGGATGGAGGGTTGCGTCCGATCATAGATTTACGTGTGCTGAATCGATCCGTAAAAAAGCTGAAGTTCAAAATGCTTACACTCAGACAGATCATCCCTCAGATCAGGTCCGAGGACTGGTTTGTAGCGATAGATCTGAAAGATGCATACTTCCATGTATCCATCCATCCTTCTCACAGGAAGTTCCTCAGGTTTGCTTTCGGGGGCGAAGCTTACCAATACAGGGTTCTTCCCTTCGGCCTATCCCTCTCACCCTGCACGTTCACAAAGTGCGTGGATGCAGCACAGGCTCCGCTGAGACTCCAGGGCATCCGCGTACTGAACTATATCGACGATTGGTTGATGCTAGCTCAAACAGAACAATTAGCAGTTCAACATCGAGATGTTGTCCTGTCACACATGAAAAGGCTTGGGTTGAGGCTCAACGCCAAGAAGAGTGTGCTGGTCCCGAGTCAGGTTGCAAACTATCTAGGAGTAATCTGGGATTCCACCACGATGCAGGCGCAGTTGTCCCCTGCTCGTGTGAGTTCCATTCTCGGGGCTGTGAATGGGGTGAAATTAGGCCAGTCACTCACTGTAAAACAGTTTCAGAGACTGTTGGGTCTGATGGCAGCCGCGTCCAACGTTATTACTTTTGGCCTCCTGCACATGAGACCCTTACAGTGGTGGCTCAGGACCAAGGGGTTTTCTCGGAGGGGAAATCCTTTTCGCATGATCAAAGTCACGCGGCGATGCCTTCGTGCTCTGGTCATGTGGAAGAAGCCTTGGTTCCTATCCCAGGGACCCGTGCTGGGGACTTCTGGTCGTCGTGTAATGCTTACGACAGATGCTTCTCTCACGGGCAAGGTTGGCCAGTCGCATCCTCCTCTGGTCCCAGGGAAAGCTCCTCTCGCTGAGAGCAGCTTACATCCCCGGGCGGTTGAATGTAGGAGCGGACGCCCTGTCGAGGCAGGGCGCGAGACCGGGGGAATGGAAACTCCACACCGAGGTGGTGGAGTTGATATGGAAAACTTTCGGTCGAGCTCAAGTCGATCTATTTGCCACAGAGGAATCAGCTCAGTGCCCTCTGTGGTATTCCCTACAGCACCCAGCACCTCTAGGGCTGGACGCTATGCTACAGACATGGCCGAGGCTGCGTCTGTATGCATTTCCCCCAGTCTCACTGCTCCCGGGGGTTCTGGAGAAGGTCCGCCAGGAAAGGGTCGACCTAATATTGGTGGCCCCTTACTGGCCGACCAGGATATGGTTTTCAGACATAATGTCACTACTAAGCGGCTCTCCCCTAGAGCTTCCTCTCAGACAGGACCTCCTGTCTCAAGCGGGCGGTACGATTCTCCATCCCCGTCCGGAAATGTGGAAACTGTGCGCCTGGCCTCTGAGGGGGCAAGGCTCATAGAATCTGGTCTCCCAACCGAGGTTGTGGAGACCATACTTCACTCCAGAGCTCCCTCCACGAGGAAGTTGTATTCATATAAATGGAAATTGTTCGCTACATGGTGCGAACAACGTAATTTGGACCCTGTCCAGTCTCCTATCAGCTATGTGCTACAGTTCCTTCAAGAAAAGTTTTCAGAAGGCTTAACCCCTTCAACACTGAAGGTTTATATTGCAGCCATTTCGGCTTATCATAATCCTGTAGGGGGTTCTTCGGTGGGCCGAGACCCCCTAGTTATACGCTTCCTCCGTGGCGCACTCAGGTTGAGACCTGTGGTGCGCACAAAAACCCCGACCTGGGATCTGACTATTGTGCTTCAAGGGTTAGCCGAGGCTCCCTTTGAGCCAATAGAAGAAGTGTCAGATAAATTCCTGACATTAAAAACCATCTTCCTACTGGCCGTTTCTTCACTAAAAAGGATCGGCGATCTACAAGCGCTGTCAGTCGCTCCATCATGTCTAGAATTTTCACCGGGCATGGTTAAGGCCTTTCTACACACTAAACCAGGCTATGTTCCCAAGGTGCCATCGAGAGTCCCAGGTCCCATCACACTTGAGGCGTTCTGCCCGCCTCCATTCACAAATCCAGATCAGGAAAAGAAAAATCTGCTTTGCCCTGTGAGGGCACTGGATGCTTACGTCCACAGAGCTGCCCTGTGGAGAAAAACAGATCAGTTGTTTGTGTGTTATGGGTCCCCTAAGAAAGGGGGCCCAGCATCCAAGCAGAGGATGAGTAAGTGGGTGGTTGAGGCCATCTCACTGGCGTATGAAACAGTGGGACTCCCATGTCCCTTAGTCGTGCGTGCTCATTCCACGAGAGGTATGGCGGCATCTAAAGCTCTCTTGTCCGGAGTCTCTCTGGACGACATATGTGGTGCGGCTGGATGGTCATCCCAGCACACCTTCATTAGATTTTATAATCTCAACCTAAATGTTACTCCGGGTGCCAGAGTTCTACAAGACAACAGCCAGGCATTCGGAGATACGGCGTAGTTGGGATAGCGTTCCCATCACGTCATTCGACGTAGCGTCGATAGTTCCCACGAAAGGGAACGTCTCGGGTTACGAGTGTAACCCCTGTTCCCTGAGTAAGGGAACGAGATGCTACGTCACGTTGCCGTACCTCCTACATACCTGGAGCGCTTGCTTCAGACATATTACAGAAGCTAGCGTGCTTTGTTCTGGGTATGCTTTATAGCTTCCTGATCCGTGACGTCACCCGCCTCTGACGTCACGTCTTTCTCATTGGTTGGATACAGAGGTGCTTCACGAACACAAAATACAGAGGGTTCCCATCACGTCATTCGACGTAGCGTCTCGTTCCCTTACTCAGGGAACAGGGGTTACACTCGTAACCCGAGACGTTATGTCTTAAGACTTAAGTGAACGTATAACAGTCGAGAAAGACAGCGCATGTGTAACAGTATATATGTACTGGATCGTGCATGTCTTAAAGGGGAAAAAATATTCCTGCTGCCTGTTTTTAAATGTTAAATCAAACAACAAATAACAAAGAAATCACTCACTGCTCTTGACTGAATAGTTTTTGTAATTTCAATAATGATTCATCTTTATTTATTTTATACAGTGAGGATAATATGCAGTGTTATTTTATATTTGATTACTTTATCCATTTTCTGTACCTGAAAACTACTGTTAGATACCTGAAAAACCTGAAAAGCACTGTTTATTTTATTTGAATATTTGCTTTATTGTACTTATTTGTGATGTTGCTTGTAGTTTGATTGTTTGTTCTTATTTTCTTTATTTTTATTTGACAGTAGTCCTATTTTTATGGTCACGGTTTCGGTACGGTTCAGTATGTGCTAATAGCACGTACCAAAACCGTGACCCTAAAACCGTGATACGAACCGAACCGTGAGCAATTTGAACCGTTGTACCCCTAGTGTCATCAACACTCAACAGCGTCCCTGCCCCAGCAATGTGTTTTTGTTGTTTCTCACTGTTTTTTTCTGTTTTTACTATTCACAATCTTTATCTTGGCTGAAGCACTTTTGTTTTAATCTATATTAAGGATAATAAAATCAGCCTACATTATAGTTTAATGTTAAAGATATTAATATTACTAAAGTGATTGAGTCTTATGTTTATTTTTTATGTTTGTATGAAGGCTAAATACAATAAAAGCTGAACAAATTTATTTGTACTGTTTTTTTTTTCTAAAATATTATATAGTTTTAGATTTCATAGATTTGGCAAATTCTTTTTTCAGACATTTGTAGGTACAGACATCCATTGTGGCCGTTCTTGGCAGTTTTTCTGAGGCTATTATATAGTTCATATCGATATCGGAATTATATCGTATCGACCGAAATTAAGAATTATATCGTGATATAAATTTTGTCCATATCGTCCAGCCCTACCTTACATACTTATCATTTTCAGTACGTAACGTTACCTTAGTTTTAATTCATAAAATAAACTTACCTGTATGAGTAGTATTTAAGCATATGCAAGTAGGCCTACTTCAGTAGAATGAATTGACGTTCCTATTCCTAGAAATGTAGGCTGGGACTCGCGTGTGGCACTGAAATCAGTCTCTCGTTGCAATCGCGCCCGCGATTCCGCGCCGAGATTGTGCCTTTAGCACAGGTCAATTAAATTCATTTAATACAGTAAAGACTATGCAGTGTTATTTACATTAGTAATTTCCTGAATCTGAAATATGTCAAACACCCTTTATTTCATTTAAATCACCCGAAATGTTCTAGAATTAGGCTACTTTCCGAAAAGGGTTAGCCTATTTAAATAATGTTAATTTTTCATATCACGATGACGTTAGTCGCAGAAAGATAATGCAATAACTATGGAATGAAATCGACTGTCCATTTTTTGCACAAAGAAAATCTGGTGCATGTGCATAAAGCTGATCACACAGGACATAGACGGAGACTTTAACTGCAGAAAGTAACACACGTACAGGTATTTTTTTGTATACAGCATGTAAATGATATAGCCTTACCACGCAGGACATAAATAATTCTGTTTCTTGCCTCTAATGTTACAAGGGAAGTCACTCGACACTATGCCCCCAAGCTTGTCGTTCTTTCTGCTGTTAGACAACGAGTCCAACTCCGCTTTCATGCGGATCATTACGACATGCTATGAATGTAACCAGGGCCGTACGCAGGGTTTTATATTTACCGAGGGCACAAAATGTGTTTTGCTAGGGGGGTTCGGGGGCATGCTCCCCCGAGAAAATTTTGATTTCCTTGATGTACATATATGCATTTTAAGACGTTTTAAGGCCAACAAATTGGATAACAATAGCTTTAAAACCATGTCAACAAATACATACATGCATGCACAGTTTTGAGGCAGCTTAATCGCATGTTTGGTAATTCCATGACTTAATTTACCTCAGAATAATGATGGTGCATGCCCGTAGTTTCTTTAGCGCTTTAGTTAAACTATAATGCAGTAATGCAGCACGCGAGCAATTCTTGAGTTCATGCTTCGAGCACAGTAGGCTATAGCCTAACAGCTGATTGGAGTTTTACTGACATAGCCTGACAACATCTCATCTGACCACAGTTCACTGTTGTTCAAATGAAGCTACATTTTCCGCGCTCGTTTGACTTGCGCCTGGCGCTGAGCCGAAGGTGGAATGCGCGTCTGAAATTGTCCCGTTTGTTGTGGTCGTAAAGAGACATTTCTTTATAAACGCAGCGTTTTACTTGGCGATGTTTTGAAAAATATTTTTATTTTTGGTATTTTTTATGCTTTGTTGGTGGTTTGTGGAGTAGCAACACCTGGGGGGGATTAGAGACGGTAAAAGTGAGTGGGTCCAATATCATTGGTCTTAAAAAGTGGGTGGGTCTTGTCCCACCCACATACAATGGTTCCGACGCCCATGGAAAATACAGACGACATATGGATTCGGACACGGACCGGGTTCTGTGTTTGGCATTGATCATCACTGCTGGATTTCAGCTTTGACTAATTTGAAATTTAGGGAAAAAATACCGAGGACATGACCTCGGTGTCCTCAATGGTAGATACGGCCATGAATGTAACAATGCGAACGAGCACCGTTCTGTCTCAAACAAATGCGTGCTACTGCACTGTACGGCTCTGCTGATGTATGTAAAGAGCAAAAGAATATGATTATACACTCAACGACATTAAAATGCATAAAACGATGAAAATACTTATCACTGAGATGAAGTGGCTGTTGTAGTGATGACTAGAGAATTTTGAAGATTGCTTTGATGATAGGCCCTTTGATGATATTGCTGAAACGAAATTCGAAAATAGAATCCGCGGGTGGACCTGCACACTTCTGAAATTTGAGACGGTGAATACGATCACTCTCATAGTGCGACCGCTTCAATGAACGTTCAAAATGATAGGCTAAATGACGCTGCAGCTAGTGATGGCCGATTTCGAAACACATGCTTCATGAAGCTCCGAAGCTTCATGAATCATTTGTTTCGAATCAGTGTATCAAACTGCCAAAGTCACGTACGTCATCACTGTTTCGAAACATTTCAAAACAGTTCGAAATTTCAGTGGTTCACCGGTAGAGGGCGATGATAAAGTTAACCCATGAATCATGCAGATTCACTGAGAACTATTGAACAAGTGTCTATGGGTTTTACCTGATCTCTGATCAGTTTTATAAATTTGTAGATGTTTTAATTAGACATTAGAATAATTAAAATGAATAATGGTAGTTATTAATCTCTTATTGGCCTGTTTAGCTTGAGCCATGGAACAGAGAAACAAGCCTTGAAAATTGATAAAAGAACAGATATACAGTCACTCTATATGTAGCCTAATCTTATTAGAGAATTAGTTAATTGCATTTAATAGATTTTACTTTCAATAAAACATTTGCAATAGATTTGTAAAAGGTGTTTTTACTGCATGTTTAGTTTGAGTTTTGTTGCCTTTACACTCTTTTGACCACTAGGGGTCACCATGGAGTCAAGTGTCAGTTTGTTTCGAAGCCTCGAATCATCACGGCACATTTGATTCAACTGCTTCAGTGTTTCACGAAGCCTCGCTCTGCCCATCACTAGCTGCAGCATTATATCCCAAATTGAACGTTTTCACATTGTAGTACATCGGACTACCGCTAAAATTGTCTGTGTGAATATTTAGATAATCACAATTATAGGCCTGTACATGCGTCGTGAGGATCGTCAACTGCGAACTGAACGCCGGAGATGGTATCTGCGAACACGATAGTGGGTGGGAACAGAACTTATATACTCAGGTGACGTGTAATGATTGGTTAGAATATGAGCAATGACGTGCATTAGAGTCTTCCGGGTAGAACTTCCGCTAAACGCTCCCATTTCTGTAACCTTGGACGGTCACTCCGTGGCTAAACCACGGTCATCTGAATAATATATGGAGACTTATGTCTATCAATCCATGTGTGGAAAATTTCTACATTTATCTATTTCTTAGCCAATCAGAATCCTTTTCAAGTAAGGACGTAGTAAGTGGACTCTGTTAGAGTATAACTGTTGTGGAAATAAGAATGTACCAGCACGGCCTACGAACTCCTTGCTGAGTATTGAAGCTGACCTCTGCTGATGAAACTGCAAACAATTCTTCAGTAAAATTTTCTTCAATTTATTTATTTATTTTTTTAAAAACTCTGACTGGGTCTTCATTCATCATCTGGGTCTTTAACTGTAAAACCCTACCATGTGCAGGAGAATATCACCAATTTAACAAAAGCTTAAAAATACTATAACATATTCCAAGCAATGCAATGTAAAATGCAACGTAAAATGATTTAATTGTAAGAGTATAAAAGTATGGCACTGGTAAATAACTGAAACGCTTCAATAAGGAGAGAGAATATGAAGTACACAATCATTATTTAATTATAGTTGGTCCATTCTCTGTTTACCCACACTGATGATGCTTGGCCAAGGAGCAATATATAGCCCCGACATAGAGGGTATGTGGTCTGTAGCGTCATCCTGTTCAGCTTCCTCTTTTTAGCTTATTTTCTCAGTAAATGACTCATCTGACCACACCAGATCTCTTGTGCATGCAAAACAAGTTACATTCTGCTCATTATGAACTTTATTCTTTTTAATGTATTTGGACCTGGTATAAATAAAGTGTGACTAAAAAGCTGAGCTGAGCTGAGCGTTTGGCTTGCATGCAGAAACCTCAATTCTTTCTAGGTTGCTTATGTTTCAGTTCCTTTTTTGTAGGAACAGAGATTATTTTTCTTCGAGATCTAATCCTCACACTTTAACTATAGTCATCCCATTTAGGAGGAGTATAATATATTATTGACACCAATAAATGACTTTCATGCACAAACTTTGTTTGTATGGTATATGGACTTCCATTGAATTGATATTTAAATACTGAGCTAACCCTTACTCCTAAATCTTCTTACACAAACACTTTTGCATTTTTAGATTTTTATTATAATATAATTTAGCATGATTATTTAGCCATTTTCTTCATGGACCATTTCCTGGTCCTGCAACTGTTGGAGAGATTTTGCTATACGCGTGGGGACATTTGGTCCCCCACAATGTTGGAAAACTTGACCCACACAGACAAAAGCATCTGTTACATATGTGTGTGTCATTCAGACAATTGTGGTAAAAGTAGGTTTCTCAAGTTCCATATGTAGACAAAAGTTTTAAAAAAGTCCTTAAGAATCAAAAACAAATCCATTCATCTTATAAAATGTGACAGAAAATAAAATAGGCATTGGAAATGGACAAACCTAGAACATACTAAAAACAAGATAAGTTCTGGCATGAAACTCTAATGGGCAGGCTAAGAGGTCCCTTAACTCAACCTGCTCATAATCACATCATTATCTATAGGACACAGATGATTGGTTCCTACTGTATTAGTAGCAGTGATGGGAATAACGGCATTATAAATAACGCGCGTTACTAATGCCGTTACTTTTTTCAGTAACGAGTAATCAAATGAATTACTTTTTCTCCCGTTACAACGCCGTTAGCGTTACTGACCAAAAAAATGCCGCGTTACTATAATTTATAACGTGTAACGCGTTACACACACACACACACACACACACATAAATGCTACAAAGACTGTTCGAGGATATTTAAGTAATAAACTTAAGGAAGAAGGAAGACATACTATAGACCAGCATATAGAATATAATAGACCAGTAGTGTTTGAGATTAATTAATGAGGAATGTCAATGTTTACTTGGAAACAAGTCACTGAAGTTTTAAATTGTGGTTGAATAAACGGTATTCAAGGGTCTTACTTGCTTCAGGCTGAGTATCCCTGGTCTCAGTGGTCTGTGTTTCACTGGGGCCTGGAATGCTATATGTGACTTCGGTAAAGTTGGTTTTATATTTGCACATTCGGAGATCCGTATTCAATAGCCTTGTTAATCACACTTCATTGGACATTCAGTGGACATTCTCAAGTAAAAATGTCATTAAAACAATACTTGCCTATTTTGATCAACTGTGAAAAATGTTGTAAGTTGACAATCGTTGATTGTCAATATCATGTCGCTGCTTAAAATTCGCAAACATTAATTTATAGCACATTTATTGGAAAGTCTGAATTTATCAGAAGTCTGAATGTGCAAATATAAAACCAACTTTACCGAAGTAACACCACTATCAGCATAATGGTTACTGTATGTGTATGAGCCTGCTAGTTATAATGAATGTAGGGTAGAGAGCAACTGTACTTTTCATAACTAGCATGCATACGTTATCCGAAATACTGGTCTTTTGACATTTACATCCATGTAGGTTATCAGTGAAGTTACGTTTGCTAGTAATAAGTAGCAAACTAGCAAAGTAACTAGCTAGCTAGTGATAGCTTAGTGACAGCAATGAAACGTTCAAGGTAGTGGTTCAACGGATCACAAAACTCACTGTTTGGATCACATCACGGTTATGAAGTCACGGATCGGATCAATTTTCGGATCAGCAAAAAAAAAATAATAATAATAATAAGGGGTTGGGGAGGTAACTTAACTTTGCATTTATTACTTAGCCCACTTTAACTACTCTGATACCACAGCAGAAACTACAAGCCTAACTAATACATTATTAAAGACAAGTGAACAGACTGTAAAAAGGACAAATACTGTACACCAATTACAAGCATAGATAAATACAACATAAAGTTACAAATAAAATGAGTTCTAACTGTAGTATTAATTTTCGTGTACAGAAATGTAATAATTAAATATAAAATGAAACTGTTCACTGTGCAAATGTAATGTAATATAGATTAATCTTTTTTAAAGCTGTGTTTTGTTGTTTGATTTACATGACAGACAATAGCAGGTATTTTTAGGTTGCTGTCACTTTAAGAGTAAGACTCCATGCACGCGCACATCCGATAGATACACATCCAATTCCGAATTCTCACCTCGTTCAATTAAGACATAACCGAATGTTTTTTTGAGAATACTTTATTATTTTATAATTTTGACTGACATAATGCGTGTATGTGACCATCCAAGTGCATTGAGGACGCGAAAGAAAAATTAATTTAGAGTTTTAGAGCTATCTGATATGGAACGTGCCTCTCTCTTTCTCGCTCTCTGTGCGCGCGAGCCTTGTATTCGCGTCTGCGCGTACCGATAATAGACCTGCGTGCGATACCGAATTAAATCCTCTTTTTCCCTCTTCTAGCGCTGGAATGGTTTTATATCTATTTAATGTGTGAAATAGCAAGACAAAACACGTTCAAATTATAACCTGTTCACTCTATTGCGGTGAAACCAACTTGCAAATGATCCGTGAATCACATGCGTCCCGAACCGTGAGGCTTGATCCGAACGGATCACGGATCAACAACGATCCGTTTAACCACTAGTCCAAGGTGATGATGCACAATACTAAGCAAATGTATTTCATTTAACACCTTAATGGCTGAGATGAGAAGATTTAGGCTACCTCTATACTGGGTTTTCCTTTTATCTTCTTCCTTTCTCCGTTTTCCGTGCACCGGAGGGTTTATTAGACCGCTTCATTTTCTTCATCAACTGCGCACTTGCCTAACGTAACGTAACGGCGACCCTAGAGGGCGCCCGCGCCCCCAACATATTTGTCGCCCTAGGCAACCGCCTAGTTCGCCTATAGCAATCGCCGGCCCTGCTCTCAGCCATATGACCAGCAAAGTTTATTTCTCTGGTGTGTGCTGCGGTTAGTCATACACAAATATAATTTTAAACTGATAATAATATATGATGCGCTGTGTGTGTGTCTGTCAGAGCATGCGAGCTCAAACCAGAATACCCTTTTTGATGCTTGATCGAAAATATGTGAAATGAGTTTTTTCTTCTAGTCGACTAGTAGTTGTTCATTTAAGCTATTAGTTGACTAATCACATTTATATTCATTTAATTTCTTAAATACTGGAGAGAATAAACCATAATAAGGAGCGTTTACATAATATAGGCTATAGGGCAGGCATAATTGCCATAAAGAACCGGCAAAAGTAATGATTATGAGTGTGACAAAAACAGCAAGGACACATTTTAATTGTTTATTAATAAAGTAATGTTTTCTGAATCAGTGTAGGCTGCAAAGATGAAGTTGACATTGCTGATTCTCATTGCTGATCATCTGCTCATATGGACACGCCTATAGATAATGCACATTTCATTCGGATTAGTCTACATAATCAGAGTAGCCTCTTTCTTTTCTTGTTTAATTACTTCATTTTCGTTAAAGTAGATATTTCAAGCATTCTATAGATATATTTCTCATGTCTGCGAGGCAAGCAGCCGCTGAGTTTCGGTTCTTTTAGCCTATAAGACGCGCTCCAGTTCACGCGCCAGTGATCGCGCCCGCGCTTCCATGTCATGATTTTATTGTCTGCTATATTTGCTTGTTATATATTAAATCCAAGCAACTGGTTGATGAAACATTGATTAAAATTAAGATACAATTTTTACAAAATGAAATTCACTTTAAAGAGAGGCTTTCTATAAAGCAAAACTTAACCCTCTGGAGTCTGAGGCTGATTTGGGGCCTGGAGAACTTTTGACATGCCCTGACATTTGTGCTTTTTTCAGTTGTTCATAAACATATTAATGGAAAAAGTGTCATTACACTGTATTCAGCACAAACTAGGCTACAATAATATGTGAGGAACATGTATGTACATGTTTGTGTTTTTGAAGGAATAACATTTATGCGTGGTTGTTGAAAAAACAAAAAACTTAAGTCACTGAAATAAGGCCAAAAAAAGTATAATAAATCTGTGTTCATAAGACTTTAGGGTATTGGAGGTTGTAGACTAGAGTTTTTGCTTCAAAATTATGTAAAAATTATGCTGCCTACTCCTTCATATTTAACAATATATTGATTTAGTTTTTGTAAGACACTTTTTGCCAAGAAACACAGTATGCAAGGAGGCGTGAATCACCACTGAAAATGGGCCATTCTCACCTGAGAAGACAAAAGAATTGGATAGTAATGAGCTGAAATGACTTGCATATTAATGAGGCATTTCAGTCAGGTAGGCTGTGAAAAAAAACCTTCTGTGATGTCTCAAGCTCATTATGATATATGAAACATACAGAAAAATATTATTACAATATAAAGTAATGGTTTTATATTATACTTTAAAATATAATGTATTTCTGTGATGCAAAGAGTCTGAATATAGGCTTTTAGTTTAAAAGCATGCACATTTGGAGAAATATTGGATTCTCATATGCTTATGTCAATTTTCTATACAGAGGAGTTATTTTTATTTAATATTCACTGTCATTACTATGAGCGCTGGTGTTTTCAATTCATCCTTGAAGTCGGAGGGCGCTCTGTGCATTTTAGTCCACAAATTCATCTAAAAGAAGAAGAGGCTATTCCATGAATGGAGTTTCCAATACATACAGCAGCAGGAGGGCGCTAAAGAAACAAAAACTCATCTAAACTTCATCTGTAGAAGACAAGTAAACAGGAAGTAACTGCATGTCTTCTAGAGATCGCTAACCATGACTTTTACATCCAGATAAACACTTTTCAAGACAATAAATACACGATTGAGATAATAAATGCATGTATTGACTGAATTAGCGTCTGAATAGCGCTGGCTCCGTGGGCGTGGCCGCATTAGCAGATAATGAGCTGAATCACGGATTTCTGACATGGCTCTCTTTTCATACAGATTACATAAACAAAGAAGGTTTGTTTTCGATTTGACTTACATGATTTAAAACCTGACATCTTAACGTTTTTTTAGACATAAGTGTAATTTTTTTGTCATTAGTATTCACTAAGTTACAGTTCATTTTCTGAGAACTATCAGATTGGAGTTCGTTCAGAGGGAGAGGAGAAATCACGCATCATGTTAGTTTTCTTTATTTTACAAAAAGCACAAAATTCTGTTTTTACTCTGAGTGTACACAAATGAAAGAAGATATTCCACAGATTAAAATGGTGTATAACTCTTAATTGTATGTGCAACATTGACGGAGTATTTTGAGTCTCTTTCACACTGATAAGAAAAAAACCACGGTGGTATCGCCGGCGATACCGTCAGACCTCAGAGTGTTAATGAAGTGTTTAAAATCGTGTCTGACCCACTCCATGTCTCCCGATATATTTGCGCATCTTATAATGCATCTTACTCACGCTGTTCATGGATTTATGGATTTAAAACATAACATAGGACTATTTAAACTTAAATATGAAACTACGTTTTCTTTAATGGCTACCAACACAGTACAGAGAAATTTCATGTCGTGAGCAAGATCGGATCATGAGTCAGGAGTCGCATCAAGAATAATTTATTTTTAGACTTATATGTAATATTGGGGGCATTCATTTTATTTGGCATATTTTTTTTTTTTTTTTTTTTTTTTTAAAGTAACGCAATAGTTACTTTCCCTGGTAATTAGTTACTTTTATAATGATGTAACTCAGTTACAAACTCCGTTACTATTTGTGAGAAGTAACTAGTAACTATAACTAATTACTTTTTTAAAGTAACGTGCCCAACACTGATTAGTAGCCAATGAGCTTGCATGCTCAATCTTCAAATACATGAGTTAGCATTTGCCTTAGCAGTGCAGCGTGCTTTCAGAAATCATCTGAAATTCATCATCTAAGTACAAGGGTTTGCGTAGTCTGCTCTATCAATTCCTATGTCACGTCAACAGTCCTGTTTTAATGCTTAGAATGAATTACTAAGCATATTAGCAGCCAGTGAATATGCAATGTTGTATAAGGATAGCAGCAGCAGCAGCATGGATAACAAATTCAGATAGTAATGTAGCGAATATCAACAATAATAGAATGCAGCAGATGTTGCGGTTAAGACAGTGTAGGCCGCAACCGTCGGCTCGCATAAGAGATCACCCTTTTCTTTCCCTCTTGCTGCTGCAGAAGGATGGCTCCTAAGCCCTGATTGCTGGCATTGGTCTCAAGGATAAATGGGGCAGAGAAATCAGCAAATCCGAGCACGGGCGCGCTAGTCAGTTTCTCCTTCAAACTGTCAAAAGATGCTTGACACTCAGGATTCCACCCACCGATCACTTTTTGGTTAACTTTAGCTGGAGGCCCCTCATTCAGACACTGATTAACTAAATCATGCAGCGGCCCTGCGATTTTTGAGAAGCCAGGGACAAATCTCCTATAATACCCACAAAATCCGAGAAATGACCTCAGAGCTTTTAGAGTAGTGGGTATTGGCCACTGCTTCACAGCAGAGATCTTGTTAGGGTCGGTGGCTATACCCTCAGTGGATACCTGATGTCCCAAAAATGTCACTGTGGGCTGTAGAAAGTGACATGTCCCTGCTTTGACTTTAAGTCCAGTCTCCTGTAGCCTTGATAACACAGTCCGCAACCTTTCCAAATGCTCAGGAAATGTTTTGGAGAACACCAAGATGTCATCTAAATATACTAGCACAATCTGAAAAATGAGATCATTCATGGTCGATTGCATTAATCTTTGAAAAGTTGCGGGCCCGTTACACACCCCCATTGGCATCCGCAGATGTTCGTACAGCCCAAATGGTGTGGTAAAGGCAGTTTTGTGTCGATCCCTTTCTGCTACAGCCACCTGGTGATACCCACTGGCCAGGTCGAAGCTCGAGAAGAACTGTGCGCCCCGTAACACATCAAAACTCTCATCCACCCGAGGTAGTGGGAAGGCGTCCCGCTTTGTTTTCAGATTTAGCTTGCGGTAGTCAACGCATAGCCTAATACTACCATCAGCCTTTCTCACTAGCACCACTGGTGATGCATGGGCGCTTGAGCTCTCTTGAATAACTCCCTTTCTCAACAGTTGCGCTCCTTGGCCTCTCTGTATTGGTTTGGCGGAATTCGGCGATACGGCAGGTTAATTGGCACATCGTCCCCCAGGTTAATCTCATGCTGTACTCGGTCTGTAAATCCAAGATCTTCATCGCTTAAGGCGAACACATGGGCGTATTCAGCGAGTAATGCTTTCAACTCAGCTTGCTGTTCCACCGTACCTCCAATGTCCAGCTGAGATACCACTTTAGACCACTGCTCTTGCCTGGATGGTGATTTGGCCCCCATAGAGATCTCTTCAGCATTCGCAGAAATGCGTTGGAATGTTACCTCATGTCCTGGATCATTATCCACCAACTTCACTTGCGACAGAACACCGATGCGAGTCCTAGGGTGTAACCACACATCCTCATTAGACAGGTTAAGAACTTGGACTGGGCCCTCGTGATGGTATGAGCTTACCACAGTCGGCATAACCAGCAGACCTCCTGGCAAAGCTAAGTGTGTTGGCGCTAGCAGCCACTGGCTTTTATACCTTTTGAACTCACCGACCACCCTTTTGCCATTACTGTAGTTATGGAGCCTGCTGGCACCTGGACCGTCCTCCTTCCAGCTACCCGGGCCACCCGACTCTTCAGAACATCATAGCCCTGTAGATGCTGGAACGTATTACTCCAATCAGTCTCTAGCCCCCCTTCCAACGGAGCCTCGAATTCGGACCATAGTCTCTACGTCTAGCTTGAGATATCCCAAATATGGGATGTCTAGCCCGTTGGCGGCAGTAAGCTTGAGCCACCCAGTAGTCGAAAGCATGTCTTCATCATCACCCCCCAGGTGCTGTCGGAAGAAACTTTCAGATATCGTACTAACTTGGCTACCTGTGTCCAAGAGACAAGATACTTCTATGCCAAGAACCTTAATATCCACTTGAGGACATGTCCCCACTGCCCGCTTCAGCAGTTCTTCTTGACTTGAGTCAACAGGTTGCCCTTGGATAGCACGACTTGTCACATTTCCAGGCTCACTAGAATGGGGTGCAGGTTTTTTTGTTACGTTTTTGGGGACAATTCCTTGCAATATGTCCCGCTTCCTGACATTTCAGGCATATGGGCTTGCCAGCCTCAGTAAATCGTAACTGGGCTCTTGTGTTATTCACACACAGGCCCCCACCCCCCCTGTTTTTGTGTCATTAAGCTATTAACGGCCTGTGTTAGCTCACTCATCGGCCTGCCCTGCTCAGTGACTACATCCATTACTTTGGATAAAGTATCAGGGTGATGGCCCATGGCTTTCATTTCTGCACACTGTGCGCTTTCACTGAAGGAGCCATAAGTACCACTTCGACTTTTAGGGGTTTGAACCCTCCCAGAAGGCTCCTTCCAGCCCTAGATATAAGCTTCCTCCCTCACTTCCACCATTGAAGATCCAGGCTTGTCCCTTACATACCATCGAAGTTCCCGTCTGAGTGCATGGTCTCGGATGCCCTCTACAAACTGGTCTCTTAGCATGATCTTTTCATCCCCACACAGCTTCTGGTGCACGCTTAGTAATCTGACCAAGAGCTTGAGCTAGTGCATGAGAGAAATCATGAATATCCTCCCCCTCTTTCTGTTTACGACTATAAAAGTCCTGGAGGAGTTGGGCACTGCTACGTCTATCAGTGAAAGCCTCTCTAAGGTAAGTGAGTATATCAGTGGCTGCATCTCTATCTACATCGCTTCGCAGTCGAACCTCATCTAATGCAGCACCTCGCAGCAAAGACAAAAAAAAAAAAAATCACACTCATCATTTGGTGTCAAGTTTCGGGCTCTTAAAGCACGCTCAACCTCTTTCACAAACTCATCTACTGTTCTTCCATCTTTTTCAATGTCCCCTGTGAATGGACTGATGTGTCGTTCTCGAGGTACATACACATAAGTCTTATTAAACCCACCCTTCAAAGACTCAAGTGTGGCCATTGCTTCGTCATGCTTTTGACTCAATTCTCTTAACTTCAGACGAATGTCGTCCTCTTCCCCCTCCGAATGGTCAGAAATGTTGCAGGTCAAAGTCTTGAACGGGGCAGCAAAAAGGGACAGTTTATGTCTACTTCTGAAATCCACAGGAAATCCACATCACCTCTCCGTTCGGCTTTGTCACGTCCTGGTCAATTCCCATGTCCTCTCTGTACTGCAACGAACCCTCACTCTGCCTGTCAACTGCTCTTCTTCCCCACTACCATGTTTGCTCACCCGTGTGCCACTAACACTTAACTGTCACTGGCAATATTGGTTAATAAAAAGACCCCACTCCTGGTACCTGTCACAGACACTCCAGGCTCCACCTCACCACAGTACCCACGCACCCAATCACCAGCATACTAATCACCGCCACCTGCATCTCATTCACTCTGCAATCACCAGCACTACAAGACCACCACACTCACACACACTCACTGTCCGGTCTCGTTTGCAATACCTTGTGTTAATGCTTACCTTAAGGACTCCCCTTCATCAGACTTACCTGCTCCAGCGATCTCCTTCATCTCCCTCGTCTCCTGGTCCCTTCATGTGCTTACCCTTCTGTGTGTGTGAGTGTCTCCAACGTCTCTCTTCATCGCATCTCAGCTCCTGGATAAACCAACCATACAAGGACAGTATTACTCTCAATTCATCTCTCAAGTACCTGATAACAGTCATAACCTCTCTGTGTTCTCATATTATTCAAATAAACTCACCTGGATTGCTTTTATCTCTGCCTCCGTGTCTATATCATAACAGTACCAAGTTTTGTTGCCAGTTAACAAAAAGAAATCAATTGACACTGAATCACGTTTTATATTTTGGTGATTTATTTTGTTCAACTCAATCAGTTGCTTGGAGTTTCTTTGTTGTGGTCTTTTAAAAAAAATACTAAATGAATAGTTTCACAAATAACAGGTATTCAGTATCACTTAACAAACCAAAGACAGTAATACTCAAAATTCACCACACGGGGTCACTATAACAGCATATAATCTCCAAACTCGGATTTCACGGGAATATTAAACGAAAACTTTAGCAAACTAAAATAAAGTGTCAATTTGCACTAATTTTCTTAAATTACAAATGTTAGGGCACACATCTAGGGTGAAACAATACACTTCAGAGCTATACAAACATGGTAGTGGCACCCTACACAAACACAAAACCCAACGTCAGCATTTTCATCACATTAATCGAGATACCAACATAGAAAAATCAAAGATAACATGCTCACGATCTTATGCACATGAACATCACATTGAACACTTACCGAATTCTGTTTTACAGAGAACTCGTAACACCCCTCACGTGCAATTGCACACAATCTTTGATCATTTCGAACCCTAACCGTAAAACATACGTTACATAAACAGGGTGAAATGAAGACTATTGCATCATATTAAATGATTCATTATCACATTCACTCACACAAATCATGGATTTTTCTAATACCACCCTGTTACATATATAATTATGGCAAATGCTCTACCGGCTATCTGTGTTTGTGCTCTGGATATCATGTGATTTGCAGCGGCTGGCAGTGTGGCTGATTCATGGACACGCATTTGCTGATCCTGAGTGGCCATGTTTACTATCTGTCAGAAATCAATCTCTCTGCTTAAAATGCAGAGGTATTCGTTTAACAACAGGAGTGTAAAAAGGAGACACTTTACAGTGTGGGCAGCTTATTGATGTAGCAGGACTTTCTGAGTTTGTTACTGAGATGAGTGAACGTTTTTTGCACGCTCTCGCGGTCATACATTTTCATTAATAAGTGTTTATGCTGTGAGGACCGACAGTCAGTTGCACCTTGTGGAATTTAGGAAGTGATATTATGGGATTCAATTCAAGTGTGCTTTATTGGCATGACAAAAACTATACATTTGTATTGCCAAAGCAACTGCAGCTGGGCTGCTTACAAATACTGCATACAGTAT
This sequence comes from Chanodichthys erythropterus, assembly GCF_024489055.1. NCBI lineage: Eukaryota > Metazoa > Chordata > Actinopteri > Cypriniformes > Xenocyprididae > Chanodichthys > Chanodichthys erythropterus. Next base: position 15,231,737 of record NC_090241.1, on the reverse strand, counting down.
ATGTATTAACAGAAAAAAGAATAATAATAATATATAAAAGTATTAAGCATGTAGTGCAAAATGAATTACTAATGTATGCAAGTATATAAACTAGAAATGAGAGGGGGGAAAAAAGGTAAGGGATTAAACATATACAGAAGCAAAATGTACATCTAAGTAATATAACAGAATAATATGGTTTAATATAATCTACATGTGCTGGAAATAGGGGCGGATCTAGAAAATTATTTATAGGGTGGCAAAGGGGTGGCATGAGGTCTATGAAGGGTGGCAACAACAAAGCAAGCGCCCATGCTTAGTTTTTGGAGATTTAAGGCCTGACATACACATTTGTGTTCACAAACAATGCATTACCACAAAGTAGTCATCTATTTACTGTTTAAAATGTAACAATAAATAACAAGATTTCAATATCCATCATGACACCAAGTAAAGACACTATATGAAAAACATCAACAGATTCTGTCTGAGCTTGTATCAGTAAAGGAGATGAGCAGTTTTATTAATATTACTCAGACTACTTCGATGGTTTAAATCACATGTTTAGTGCAAGTTAAAGAGTAACAAAACAATTTTTGAGTTTTTGTTATTAACAGAGATGGGAATGTCTGTGTGTGTTCACCCAGAACGACCTATCATCCACATACTCTAGCATCGCCCCAGCAACTGCATAGCAAGAGCCTAGCAACCACCCAGAATCTCCTAGAAACCACCTAGCAACACTTTAGCAATCACCCAGAACATCTGTATTCTGGCCTAACTGACCAAAGTTTTTACGGTTTTTAAACAAGACTTTAAATTGTCTTTATGATAAGCCAGCATAAATTTGTCTTTCAAACTTTTTAGTCTAGTTATTGTTTTTCTTGATTGCTAACACGCTATTCGTGAAACAATTCAACATTTTCTCACAACTATAAACACAATCTCAAAATACACCAACTTGTACAAACCTCAAACTTCCAGGTTAGAATAAAATGTTCTAGTCAAAAACTTATTCTTGTCTGACAAAATCAAACTTTGGCATCAGATGACACACAAAATGTAACAAATACACACTACTGCACTAGTGAGATCAATTCATTTAACACTGTAACAAAAATACCTCTTATTGGGATTAAGGAATTATTTTGCAGCTCAATGTCTACTACACTATACAAAAATACATTTACAGATGCAGATACAGTGAATACAGCAATTAACTTTTGGAAGGACTTTTTTCTTTTTTCATTTTACTATTATAAATTGATCTTGCAGTAGCCTAGATGAAAAACGTGAAAAAAATAAGAATGAACTTGGTATGCCACATAATACAGTATACTGTCAATTGCAGTGAAAGTAAATTCAGCATCCTCTGCACATTTGGACAAACTTCATTACAGTATACTATAGCAGTGTATTGGTCTTCTGACACTAGACTAAACCCCTGTAAATTATTCATTCAGCGCTGTTTTTTTGACTGTCAAAGAACCGGTTCATAAGAGTCATTTGTTAATGAAGCTGACTACACTGGACGCGCTGCGTGCGCGTGCAACCATGCACAGTTTATTGAAACACGTGTTTTCTTGAAATTATTTTGCGTTATGCTGACTTTTTTAGGTCATAACATTAAAGTGCCGCTGCTGAACAGTAGTACTTGAAACACTGCTTACATTTATATTTTATTCTGTGGTAATTTTGGGGTGGCAGATGGGGTAGATCTGGTACCCCGGTAGATCTGCCCCTGACTAGATATTTATGAAAAGGAGAAATAAAAACCCGCCCTGTACAGCTATGATCGGCTGTTTGGCTGCGCTTTCGATGTTGATACGGAAAGGGCAAAGCTGATTGGTTGGTTCTTGCCACATGAGCTGCAGTGGCTCGCGTCGCTTCTATAGAGGGTATGCATCGACTTCACTTTCCCGCCGAAAGCGCGCTCCCTCAGCTAGACTGAGTGGCAAAAGAACCTGTTGCTTGACTAGATTTAACAGGGCAAACTGCGAAAACACGATTAAAACAAATGATTACACTAAAGGTTGGAATTGAACGTGTTCCTTACAACTTGTCAAATAAACCTAATCCATGGATAATGACATACAGCCAGGAGTCGTGTTTCCTGACATTTATATGTAGGCCTACATATAGTCCGGCCAACCTGATTTTGACGGCGGAGATACATAAAGCAAATCTGCCTGTGAATATTTTATATAACTACAATATAGGTAGGTTCAAATCCGCGTAATCACTTATATCAATGTTATATCTTCATATTGTCCAGTCCTAAAACATATATAGTTTTATAGTATAGTTTTTGTCAGTGTTGTTGTTTATTAAAAAACACCCAATTAGCCTATGCAGAAGATGGAAAATATTTAATTGTCAACACAATATATAACAATACAATATACAGTATGATTTTACCTCAAAATCCAACAATTTGACGCAAAATGATAACTGCAAATCTACGTTTCTCTGCCTGGAGTCGTTGCTTTCTGTAGTTTTTAAATATATATCTCAGGTTTGGTATAAGTCATTTGTACAGTAAATCACAAAGCTCTTTCCCGTTTTGGATGTGTTTTGTGTGTTTTTCACGACATTCACGCCAAAAACCAATGCTGCCGCTCAAGGGGCTCGCACACCGGACGTGAAGCTCAGCGCCGCGACACGTCTTTCAAATTCAAACGCATTGTTTTATAGCTGTTTTAAACTTTATAGCTTCGCAGCTGGGCTCCGCGGATAGGCGGCAAATGTCGCCGCCGGTGTGCGTACACAAACAATGCATTCGAATTTTAAAGATGTAGCGTGGCGAGCTTCGTGTCCGGTGTGTGAGCCCCTTCAGTCTTTTGCCACTCATTGGGCGTGACCGCAGTCGTATCGGTCGACGGTGACGTCACGTGCATACCCTCTATTGTGCGATTTAAGCCGTACACACCTGTAAGGCCGATTATGAATGTAAATTGATACTTATGACTGATCGCGCTCAAACGCGTCCAGTCAGAGCAAGTTGCGTTCAGTCTGCGATTACAGTCGGTGTTCAAATTCCATGTGTAAGTATATAAATCTGTTTCAGTCGCAGGAAACAATCGCTGTATGTTGAGCACAGTCTTAGAATGTTTTAGCTAGTTGTTAAATGTGTGCCCGGCTTTAGAGCTGCAACTAACGATTATTTTTTTCTGTCAACTAATCTAACGATTATTTTTTTATTATTATTAATCTAGTGTTCTTTTTTTGATTAGCTAAGGAATCCTTTGGATAACTTTACAAAAAATTATAAGTACGACTTCTAATATAATATTTCAACTTTTATTCTAAAAAAAATTATATTTCAATGTGGTTGAAGTTTTTACAGTATACAAAAATAAAGTGCCAAAAAATAAAATGTAAACACTTTAGGGCATCAGGCATGAATAATGCCACATAAATTCTGCCTAAAATTTTGCAAAAGATGCATTCTGAAGGCATTATGTGGTTTAAAGTAGTAACACACCACACAAATACTGGTCAACAACACTATGTAAAACATACCTGAAAGGTAACAGTTTTAAAGGAGCCAAGTTCAACAAAAGCACTGCTCAACACTGTGCAAAAATAATGGCCAATACATTGCAAAGATTAACTGAAGGCATCTTGTAGTTTAAAGAAGTCCAACATAAATACAGCCCAACATAAACAGTGCAAAAGGTTGGGGGCCCGTGTTACTAATTATATAGCATTGCAATGGAGGAAGGTTAGCATATCGACATGCTCTGAAGTTAGGCTTGCTCTTTTTTTTTTAGTCACAATGTTGCCAGCAACTGAGAAAAGCCTTTCAGATGGGGTTGATGTTGCAGGCACAGACAAGTAACTCTTGTACACAGCTTTTCCTCTTCCTGAGAAAAAACAAACACAATAATTAACATTAGGAATAAATTTACACATGAAATCTATGAATGCTAACAATATATAAACTGTACTGTATTTCAAAGATGGTAGTAAATCTGCATATTTTTAAATTAACTGAATGTGATTAATTACAATGTTTAATATGATTACTTTGATTACAATATTAATTGTATTTCAGAGAGTCTAGTGAATTTGTCATTTTATAATGAAATGCAGGGAGCATTTTAAACTCTTTAAAAACGAATTATCTCATTAGTTAATCACGTACTTATGATTATGTTTTGTTTAATTGGCTTGTGCCAAAAGTAAACAAAAATGCACTAGTAGCCTATTTATCTATATGTTCACATACACTACTAGATTACAGTGTACTGTTAATGTAAAGCTAGTAGTTAATTTGAAGTCTACGTGTGCATAAACAACTTCTAACAACGTATTTTTGTAGTCGAAGTAATCGATGACGTCGATGCGTCATTGCAGCACTAGTGCGCTTGCCGCGCACCTACATTTGAAATAACGAACTTGCTTGCGCAAAAGACGCAATATGTGAACGGCCCCTTTAGCAGCTTAAAGGACAGCGGATTTTAAACAGTAACAGTTCATTTAATGGACAAAAGCACTTAAGGTGGATGTGGCTTTGCCTTTACCGGCAGCCCATCATCCAGAATAGCCCCTATATGTTTCCTCTTCAGATGTTCATGCATCGAGATTGTGCTGCTGTGGCATGCCAACGAAACCAGAGTGTACAAACCACATTTTTATTATTAGCTAATCTGAAGTACTTCAGACCCCTTGGCTTTTGAAAACTTTTGATAAACTCTTTTGACATCGTGCTCGACTACGCTTCACTCACCATCCTTGGAAACTTTGACGTGATGCATGTAACGTTAGCTCACACTAGTGGTGTGGAGGAAACATTTTTTTTTTTATTTTAGTCAAAGCTTGAAAATGAAATGTAACCCTCTGGAGTCTGAGGCTGATTTGGGGCTTGGAGAAGTTTTGACATGCCCTGACATTTGTGCTTTTTTCAGCTGTTCATAAACATATAAATGACAAAAGTGTCATTACACTGTATTCAGCAAGAACTAGGCTACCATAATATGTGAGGAACATGTATGTACATGTTTGTATTTTTGAAGGAATAATGTTTATGTGTGGTTATTGAAAATACAAAAAACTTAAGTCACTGAAATAAGGCCAAAAAAAGTATATTAAATCTGTGTTCACAAGACTTCTGGGTATTGGAGGTTGTAGACTAGAGTTTTTGCTTCAGAATTATGTAAAAAATGATGCTGCCTACTCCTTCATATAAAACAATAGAGAGATTTAAATTTTCTAGAACATCTTTGCTCAAGAAACACATTATGCGTGGAGGCGTGAATCATCATGAATAATGGGTCATTTACACCTGAGAAGACAAAATAATCACATAATAATGACCTGAAATGACTTGCATATTAATGAAGCCTTTCAGTCAGGTAGGCTGTGAAAAAAAAAAAACCCTCTGTACTAATGTCTCAGCTCATCATAAACAGCAATACTGTGAAATATTATTACAATTTAAAATAATGGTATTTCTATTATATTCTTTAAAATATCATGTATTTCTGTGATGCAAAGTGTCTGAACAATTATGTTACCTCTGTGGCATTTCATATAGGCTTTTAGCTTAAAAGCATGCACATATGGAGAAATATTGATGGATTCTTATATGTATGTCAATTTTCTATACTGAGGAGTAATATTTATTCAATATTTATTGTCATCACTATGAGTGCTGGATACTGTGTTTTCAATTCATACTTGCAGCCGGAGGGTGCTCTGTACACCTTTAGGCCACAAATTCATATAAAGAAGAAAAGGAACCAGAAACTAACGGCATGTCTTCTAGAGATCTCAAACTATGGCTTCAACATCTAAATAAACACTTTTCAAGACAATAAATACACGATTGAGACAATGCATACAAGTATTCCCTCTGAATTTGCCTCTGAATAGTGCTGGCTCCATGGGCGTGGGCGCATTAGTGGATAATGAGCTGAATCACAGACTTCTGACATAGCTCTTTTTCATACAGATTACATAAACACAGAATGTTTGTTTTCGATTTGACTTGCATGATTTAAAACCTGACATTTCAACGTTTCTTTAGACATAAGTGTCATTTTTTTTTGTCATTAGTATTCATAAGTTACAGTTCATTTTCTGAGAACTATCAGATTGGATCACGCATCATGTTAGTTTTCTTTATTTTACAAAAAGCACAATATTGTGTTTTTACTCTGAGTGTACACAAATAAAAGAAGACATTCTATTAGTGTTGTCACGATACTAGAATTTCTAACTTTGATACGATACCTTGAAAAATATCGATATTCGATACCATTTTCGATACCACGGAGAAAAAAAACTGCCACAATATTAAGGGGTTATTTTTTTATTTAAAGCTAAATATAACAAGTCTAGAATATATATTTTACATTAACAAAACTAATCTAAGAACGTAGGTTAATGGTAATAGATATTTGTTAACATGAATAAGCAATGAAAAATACTTACAAAACATTTGTTAATCAAAGTTAAAAGTTGATTTAAACTAACATTCACTAATACATGTACTAATTAAAATCCAAAGTTCTATTTGTTAATATTTTTTCATTGGACCAGAGCTAACATGATCCGTTATATTTTTATATCCTAATACCTACTGTTATCAAAGATTAAAATATACTGTAACAAATGCATTGCTCATCGGTCATAAAAGCTGGTTAATACATTAACGTTATTTGATGAACAGATTTAAACGCAAACATGCGTGCATCACACGTGAAAACAGTGCTCACTGGATCGACATGAAGTCGTCAAGTCACCTTTATTTATATAGTGCTTTTAACAATACAGATTGTGTCAAAGCTCTTAACAGTATCAAATTGGAGGATAGAGTGCCAGTAATGTATAATAATAATACCAACCTCGAGAAATTCTTTATACAGATCTGGGTGTCGGTCTCTCAGGTGCTTTGCTATATTAGTGGTGTTAGCGCCTTTTGTTAGCACTGTTCTGTAGCATCTCTTGCATATTGGCTTGCTTGTGTCCTTCGGCTTTCCATGTTCATTTGCCTCATATGCAAAATATTTCCAGATAGCACTCCTGCTGTGTTCCTTATCAACCAAAGCCGGTCGCGTGGGCGTTGCACTCGCCATCTTTCCATTCACTTCACTTTTGCTAACCAGAGCGAATGAGACGAGTGCGAGTGCGAGTGCGAGTGGGCGTGCCCTTGTGGTGGTCGTCAACGCGCCTTTGGAGAGAAGTGAAAGTGAAAGCGCGGCTAGTATCGATACTTCGGGAAATTATTATTGGTAACGTTCAGATATTTCAGTATCGCTATTTATCGAAATATCGATATTTCTGACAACACTAAATTCTATAGTTTCAATTGATATATTACTTATGTCTCTTTTTACTATTTTAAGTCTGTTTTGCTGCAATGTGAAAAAAATCCTGCAAAATGCGCCGGTGCGTTTTCAGACCTCAGGAAGGTAAAATAATATAAAATGATCATGATTAAAAATATTGAAGTCGACTAATTATTAGCATCGACGCAGTCGATTATATCGACCAATCGCGGCAGGCCTACAATTGATGTTAAATCATTATACTATTTATTTGCTCAGGTGGTTGTGGGGGGTTTCTTTTCTCATCTCTATTGGCCTGCAACATGATACCATTTGTTAAAGCCTCACATAATGCATGCTATAATTGGTTATGTTTGAGCTTTTGGCTCAGGCACACATAGTCATAGGCCACTAGAATTAAGCCATTCGGCATGGTAGCCCAGACACACATACTCTAATAGGCCACTAGAGCCAAGCCTTATGGCCCAAAGTACTTAGTTTAGTGGCAGGAATTCACTGGTATGTAGGCACCAGGGGCGGATCTACCGGGGTGGCACGGGGTGGCAACTGCCAACCTAAGAAAAAGCTTTGCCACCCCATCTGCCACCCCAAAATTACCACAGAATAGAATATAAATGTAAGTTTCAAGTACTACTGTTCAGCAGCGGCGCTTTAATGTGATGACATAAAAAAGTCAGCATAACGCAAAATAATTTCAAGAAAACACGTTTTTCAATAAACTGTGCATGGTTGCACGCGCACGCAGCGCGTCCAGTGCAGCCAGCTTCATTAACAAATGACTCTTATGAACCGGTTCTTTGACAGTCAAAAAAACAGCGCAGCCAAGTTCACTTACAGGGATTTTTCCCCCTATTTGTTTGCGAATCGGAAAATGACAGCTTCCTGGTTAACTCAGAAGTCCTGTGAGAAATGTAAACCCATCCGAATATGTCTGAGATTCATTTAAAAATTCATTTAAAATATTTCCTAAGATCAATCAAAAAATTGATTTTCAAAACAGTAAAGTTCAAGTTCTTTAAAGTATGTTCATTTGTACACTCAATACTTGGTCAGCAGCACATATTACAGCAAATGACTTGCTCCTAGCACAAATTACAGCATCAGTGAAGTGTGGCATGGAAGTGATCAGCCTGTGGCACTGCTGAGGCACTATTGAGCCTTCAGATCATCTGTATATTGTTGGATCGACTGTTTCTCATCTTTCTCTTGAAAATATCCCATAGATTCAGGGGTCAGGCATGTTGGCTGGCCAATAAAACACAGTAATATCATGGTCAGCCAACCACTTGGAAGTGGTTTTTGCACAATGGGCAGGTGCTAAAGTCTTGCTGGAAAAGGAAATCAGCATCTCCATAAAGCTTGTCAGCAGATAGAAGCATAAAGTGCTCCAAAATCTCCTGGAAGATGGCTGCATTGACTTTGCACTTGATAAAACACAATGGACCAACACCAGCAGATGTCACGGCCCCCCAAATCATTACTGACTTCAGAAACTTCCCACTAGACTTCAAGCAGCTTGTATTCTGTGCCTCTCCAGTCTTCCTTCAGACTCTGGGACCATGATATCAACATGAAATGCAAAATTTACTTTTATCTGAAAAGAGGACTTTCGACCACTGTTCGCTGTCCAGTTCTTTTTCTCCTTAGCCCATGTAAGATGCTTCTGACGTTGTTTCTGTTTCAGAAGTGGCTTGGTAGTCCTTTTCCTGAAGATGTCTAAGTGTGGTGACTCTTGATGTGCTGACTCCGGCTTCATTTAACTATTGTGAAGCTCTCCCAAGTGTTTGAATCGGCTTTACTTGACAGTATTCTCAAGCTTGTGGTCATCTCTGTTGCTTGTGCACCTTTGCCTACCCAATTTCTTCCTTCTAGTCAACTTTACATTTAATATGCTTTGATACATCACTCTGTAAACAGCCACCACATTCAGTAATGACCATCTGTAACTTACTCTCTTTGTGGAGGGTGTCAATGATTGTCTCCTGGACCATTGCCAAGTCAGCAGTCTTCCCCATTAGTGTGGTTTCAAAGAACAAGAGGTACCCGGAATTTATACTGTAGGGATGGTCATTTAATGAAACTCAAATGTAAATATTCTAATATTTTGAGATACTGGATTTTGGACTTTCATTAGCTGTACGCTCTAATCAACAAATTAAAAAAAATTAAAAAACTTTTGAAATGTTTTATTTTACATGTAGGGAATCTAGTATAAATAAAAGTTTCATTTTTAAAAATAATTTACAATAAAAAAATGAACTTTTTCACAATATTCTAATTATATGACCAGCACCTGTATATTTGGAGTATTTGGAGTATCTGCTCAAGGGCGCCCTCCGGTGTCCAGTATGAAACAGACATGTTTATCGCCAATCCTATTCAGGATAAAAATAGGAAAAATAATTCCTCTCTCTAAAGAACTTTGAGGGAAACATATAATTAATGTTTTCTCCAGCGTACATAAGTGTACAGTTTTTTTTTTTTTTTTTTCCCACAGTGGATGAATAAGAGGCACGTAGTTCATATTAAATACATTTCTATCCTAATAATATAATATAAATCCTTAGACCTTTCTAATTTATAGACATGTTGCTTGCATGTTAACAGGTAACCCCACATTTTGTCATACAAGGTTTAAATATTATTTTCTAATTATTATAGTTATATTTAAAAAGAGGTACTAATGCTAAATACTTTAATAATGAAAGTTATTACAACAGTAATATTTCTTATTTGGTTTAATATTTTTATTTAGCTATAATGATGATAATAATAATAATAAAAATAATTAGTCAAAATAATATATTAGCACAAAATTTCGGGCCAAATTGTGGTGATATTAATTTGTTGTGTTTTTAAGAGATAAGAAAAATTTATAAAACTGAGCCCCAGCTAAGGGAGCCTCAGATGCGGAGCTGGCATCTCACTTTGTTGCTTGACAATAAAGTTAAATACTTCTGAGACCTGGAACTTCGACTTTGTGAGTTTTTCTGAGACCTGAAAACTCAGACTCTGCAAGTTTTTCTTCGAGACCAGATCTGAAGGGACAAAGAGACATCGAATTTGCCACGACATAATTGGCGAGCCTTGAGCCAGGAGCCAGGAAGAGGTCGAGGTGGAACTGCGGTGGGTGTGCTGGCATGAGGCTTCACAAAACAAAGGCGCTATACAAATAAGGTAAGCAATTTTGCTTATATTTGTTTTGTGTGGCCCCTTGTGAGCTAATGCCTGCGTGGTGACTGCCTAAGACTTCACCAAAACGAACCAAATTTAAAATGAAATGAATAAAAATTTAAATTGAAATGACTAAAATTTAAAATGAAATGAATAAAAATTTTAATTAAAATGACTAAAATTTAAAATAATTGATTGAACTGATTAAAATGAAAAGAGAAGTAACTTCCAGGTCCCAGGGGTAGCGTATGCGTGTGTCTAAGTGTAGTTTGTCTTTATACGCAAGAAGTGCGTTTTTTGTTAGCCTGTGTGGGGCTCAAATGTCTGCCTGTGTGGGGCATAAATTAGCCTGTGTGGGGCTCAAATGTCTGCCTGTGTGGGGCTTACATAAAATTGCCTGTGTGGGGCTTACATGTCTGCCTGAGTGGGGCTTACATAAAATTGCCTGTGTGGGGCATAAAATATTTATTTATATGCAAGAAGTGCGTTTTTTGTCTGCCTGAGTGGGGCACATAAATGTTATATGTCTGTATGTGAAATATGTCTGTCTGTAAGGGTGAAAAGCGCTGAAGTGTGTGATCACGCTTGTCTGTGTGATAGCCAGAGCGGACGGGAAGACCTGGAGCTGAGCGGGAGCTCCGAGCTGGCTGCCAGATAGACAAGAACTGTTAGTTGTAAATAAAGAAGGCCTTGAGAAGAGAGAGCGATTTGATAAAAAAAAAGTGACTGAGATGTATAATATTGTGTATAATGCAGAATTAGGTAGAAAGTAAAATAGAATTGCTTGGGTTGTTTCTAACTGCTTTTTGTTGCTTGATGTAAAATTGATAAAAGTGTATGAGTGTGTTGTTTAAAAACATATGTAAATATTCCTGTTGGTTTTGTGAAATGGAAAAGGCAAGTTTTTCAATGGACACTGAAATCCAACATAATAAAGGGAATGTAAAATATTGTTAAAAGAACTGTTGAAAAAAAAAACTAAGAACATTCACAGAAATTGGCTCTGTGGTTTGGTTGGACACTGACCAAACACAGCCCTTAAAAAGTCAAAACAATTAAGAAAAAAGATATTAGAGAAAACTTTATTTTTTCCATTTTGGCAAAAATTGTTGCATATAAAATTTTTATTGATTGGTCTAAAATTGATAAAAGCATATGAGAAGTGTTGTTCGGAAGCATATGTGAATATTCCTGCAGGTTTTGTGAAATGGAAAAACAAGATTGTTAATGGACACTAAAATTCCAAATTATAAATGTGATTAAAAAATGTAAAAGAATTATAAGAATTGATGAAAACATTCCCAGAAATTGGCTCTGTCGTTTGGTTGGACACTGACCAAACACAGCCCTTGATAAGTCAAAACAATAACGGAAAAGGTAACAGAGAAAACTGTTTTTTCATTTTAGCAAAAATTGATGTATAATACATTTTTATTGCTTGGTGTAAAGTTGGCAAAAGCGTATGAGAATGTTGTTTAAAAATATTTGTGAATATTCCTGTTGATTTTGTAAAATGGAAAACCGAGTTTTTAATGGACACTGAAATCCAACATAATAAAAGGGAATGTAAAATATTATAAAAGAACTGTTGAAAAAACTACAAACATTCCCAGAAACTGGCTCTGTCGTTTATCTGGACACTTTCCAGACTGTAAGCGCTGCGATCTAGACGGAAACACAGTCCTTAATAAGTCAAAACAAGTAAGCAAAAGTTCATAGAGAAAACGTACTCTGTTACTAACGTAACCTCGGTTCCTTGAGATACGGAACGAGTACTGCGTATGGGGAAAAGTCTTCCTTTTTCCCCGTCACTGAAGCCTTTTTCAATAACGCAGTGTAACTGCATCGTCATTGGTTCACTCATAGACAAGTTGTTGAACCAATGACGGCGCGGCATAGCTGCGCGACCTATGGCGAGAGAGCGCGCGAACTTTCCCGCCGAAATGGTCTATAGTACGTCCCTGGGAAGGTTAGTCAGCTCCCATCGAGGGACCAGAGATGTAGAGCCCAGAGCTCTGGCTGTGGGTGCCAGATTGTTTTGTTCGCCTGAGAGAGGAGGTCCAGCCTCAGGGGAATGGGCCATGGGGCTCTCATGGAGAGCCTGAACAGCTCTGAGGACCAAGTCTGGCTCCTCCAGAGCGGGGCCACTAGGAGGACTCTAGCCTGTCTTCCCTGACTCGCCTGATGACCTGCGGGATCAGTGCGATCGGGGGAAATGCGTAAAGGAGTGTGCTGGGCCAGGCGTGGGCCAGCGCATCAACTTCCTTTGAGAAATATGTTGGGCAATGAGAGTTGTCTTCTGAGGCGAAGAGGTCTACCTCTGCTCTCCCGAAGAGCTCCCAAATCTTGAGAACCATCTGGGGATGGAGCATCCACTCGTCTGAGGGGACGTTGCTCCGTGATAACATATCTGCACCCAGGTTGGTTTTGCCAGGTATATGAGTCGCCCTGAGCGACCGAAGCCTTGGTGTTGCCCACTCCAGAAGACGTTTCGCCAGAGCGCATAGGCGGCTGGACGAAAGACCGCCCTGGTGATTTATATATGACACCACAGTCATGCTGTCCGATTGGACTAAGACGTGGCGTCCCGTCAAGTGAGCTTGGAAAGCTTGCAGGGCTTTCATTACTGCCAACATTTCGAGGCAGTTGATATGGAGATGGCTCTCCTTGTGGGACCACGAGCCGAAGGCCGGTCTGCCCTCGCACAGAGCCCCCCAACCAAGATGGATGCGTCCGTCGAGAGCACCGTCCTTCGTGACACCGCCTGTAGGGGTACCCCAAGACTGAACCAAGCAGGGTTCATCCAAGGTTTCAGGGCTAAAAGACAGGCCCGATTGACCTTGAGACATAAGCGGCCGTGCCGCCAGGCATGTGGGGGGACCCGGGATTTCAGCCAGAACTGTAGCGGCCGCATCCAAAGAAGGCCGAGCTGCAGAACCGGGGAGGCGGAAGCCATCAGCCCTAAGAGCCTCTGGAAGAGCTTCAGAGGAAGATAGGCTTTGTTCTTGACGGAAGCCGCGAGCTGCTGTACCGCCAGGGCGCGCTCTGGCGAGACTACTGCCGTCATGCGGACTGAGTCGAAAACTGCCCCCAGAAACGAAATGTGTTGGCTGGGGAGCAGTGAGCTCTTGGCTAGGTTGACCCTGAGACCCAGGCATTGTAGATGGCTGAGGAGCACGGATCTGTGGTGTTCCAGCTCGACTCGCGAATGGGCCAAAATGAGCCAATCGTCGAGATAATTCAGAACCCGGATTCCCATCTGTCTGGGGTGGTCCCATCTGTCTCTTCCTGGCCGGCTCGTGGGAGGAAGGAGACAGGAGGGCGCGAGCGGCGAGATCGCCTTCAGTGAAGAAGGCGACCCGCGAGCACAGAGAACCGAGGCTCATGCTCTCGCAGTGCGGGCATGAGGCTCCAGCGAGCGCGCCGTCGGTGTGGGACTTGCCCAGGCACGCGACGCACTCGCTGTGTCCGTCGTCATCGTGCAGAGGGGCTCTGCATGTGCCACAAGAGTGGCGCGGCATTTGCAGCAACGCCGCCGCCGTTATAACGGCGATTGGGGGGGCTCTTTTAGAGCGGCGAGGGCCGCGGAAGCTCTTTTAGAGCGGTAGAACCGCTGAGGAAACGCTCTTTTAGAGCGGCAATAAGCCGCGGAAGAAACTCTCAAAGGCGCGCCGGATGGCGGCAGGAGACACGCTGAGAAGGCGGCCGGAAGCGGGAGTGGGAGGCGGGCGTCTCGAGGACGGCGCTCGGGGCGGCAGTCAGTGAGGCCGCCGGCGCTGTCTCCGACCGGCGAGTTCAGCTGGGTCCGCTGCGGGGCCTCTTCAGACGGCGGCGGGAGCTTCTTGAAGGCGGCGAGCTTCCTCAGGCTTCAGGCGGAGATCAGTGAAGAGATGCGTTGTCGTCGCTGAAGGAGAAAGGACTGAAATCCTATGGCGAAACGCCTGCTTATATAGCTGTGGCGACCAGGGCGGGCGAGAGCCGTGAGGGAACGGCGCGAGGCCGGTGACGCAAGTGATAACAAGCATCACCTGGGAGGCGCACCGGCCTTGAGTCTCTCACGGAGGAGCTCCGGGAGCATAAAAGGAGGAGCGACTACCGTGGAGGACGAGAGAGGACCAGGCCTGGACTTTATGTTATGGTTTTGTTATGTTTGGGTGGCCGGCAGACGTCCGCGAGGGTCTGCCGGCATTACTTTCGTTTTGTTCTTTGTTTATTTTGGATTAAAGTTTTGTTGAATGTTCGCCGGTTCCCGCCTCCTTCTTCCCACATCTACTAACCTCGTTACAATAGCCCTTTGCCCCGCCCATTTCGGCGGGAAAGTTTGCGCGCTCTCTCGCCATAGGTCGCGCAGCTATGCCGCGCCGTCCTTGGTTCAACAACTTGTCTATGAGTGAACCAATGACGATGCAGTTACACTGCGTTATTGAAAAAGGCTTCAGTGACGGGGAAAAGGGAGACTTTTCCCCATACGCAGTAAGAGTGAAGTATCGAAAGGGAACTCAGTTTCTCCATTTTTTGCAAAAACTGGTGTACAGTAATTTTCAAAGTGTGCTGCGTGAGTGAAAACCCGGGTGTGTGATTGTTTTAAAAAGTGTGTGATTGAGCCTGCATTGTAAAAACTAGAGAGTGAAGATAGGGGAGGGGCTGCCTCTGACAGAGAGAGGAGAAAACTAGAGTGAAGCTAAAGGTGGAGCTGCCTCTGACAGAGAGAGGAGGAAACTAGACTGAAGCTAAAGGCGGAGCTGCCTTTGATAGAGAGGGGAGGAAACTAGACTGAAGCTAAAGGCGGGGCTGCGAGAGGAGAGAAGTGTGAGTGTACAGGTAGGAAGACAGAGGGAAAACGTTCACCCTTTCTGGTTGTGACTATTTTATAAACCAGAAAGTGGGGAACAAATTCCAACATAAACTTTGAACAACATTTTGATTATTGAACAACATTATTCCCACCAGTGGATCTGAAATAGAGGAACTGCCTGTTTAAAATAACTAAGAAAGACTATTCAAATATCTTAATATTGTCTGATCTTCATGGTGATAACTAGTTAAGAGTATATGCAAGCTGAGATTAGAGAGGCATATAGCCTACTAAAAAAGTGTGAAACATATAGTCATAATTTATATTATAATAGCATCAACACCTAGAGATGCCAAGGTCTAGACATCAATTACACAGAGATACTATAGGATAGCCTCCAAAAAATAGGGAAAAAAGGACAAAAAGCTTAAAAAAATAAGGCAAGCTAAGGAAACATTTGATGTGGTTGTGTGCAAAAAAGCTAAATCATTGATAAAAAATCATTAAAATTAGGGAGATAATACAAATGGAGATATAATGACAAAAAGGAAAGGGAGCAGAGAGATCGCTTCCCCATGGACTGCCTTATGGCCCTTCAGAGAAAAAGATGTCTGACATAACAGGAAGAGTAGAAGAAAGAGGTAGGGCTATACGATATTGAAGAAAAAAAAAAAATGCAATATGCAATTCGATATTGATTTAGGGGTCAAAGATGAAAAAGGGATTTCAAGCATCAAAACAATAAGCATAATACAACTTTGAATTATCGTTGTTGTTTTCCAATACATCAGAATGGCTCTGTTTAATTCATAGTTAGAGCTATAATGCAAACCATAGAGGGTTAATTTGTTTGTTTCTTCTGAGCAAAAATTATTAAATTAGTTTTTACCATGATTTACAGAAAACACACAAATGTCATTCAGTGTAGCAATCTTGTCAGTGTTACGGGTGGCTGGTAGAGAGATGAGGCAGATACGGATTTCCACGATAATAGAGACTTTACTTCAAACAATGGCAATGAACAACAGACAGACACCTTAACAAAACAGAGAACGGAAGAGGAGTGCAGGGAGTGAGTGCATTATATAGGAGTGCTAACAATAGAGTCCAGGTGCAGGTGATCTGTGATGATGAGGAGCTGACGAGGGAAGTGAGTGCAGGTGTGGAGAACAGGAGGATTCTGGGAAATGGAGTCCAGGGAAACAAGGGATCTGTAACAGTACCTCCCCCTCCCGGTAGGCGCGTCCTCGCGCCGTAGATGTAACAACCGGGAGGGGGGCGGGCGCCCTGGAGACCTCAAACCGGAGCAGGGGAAGGAGTAAACTGGAGTGGAGGTCTCCAGGGCAGGTCCAAAAACCATGGCGGGTCAGGAGCCGTGGGCAGCCATGGCGGGTCAGGGGTTGAAGGCAGCCATGGCGGGTCAGGGGTTGAAGGCAGCCATGGCGGGTCAGGAGCCGAAGGCAGCCATGGCGGGTCAGGAGCCGAAGGCAGCCATGGCGGGTCAGGAGCCGAAGGCAGCCATGGCGGGTCAGGAGCCGAAGGCAGCCATGGCGGGTCAGGTGCAGCGGGCAGCCATGGCGGGTCAGGTGCAGCGGGCAGACATGCAGCGGGCATACATGGCGGGTCAGGTGCAGCGGGCAGCCATGGCGGGTCAGGAGCCGAAGCCTTCGAGGCGTTGAGCCCAGGCGTCGCTGAAGGACTGGCGGGTGATGGCGGAACCGAAGGCTCCGCCGACCGAAGCGCAGCCGGGGCTCCAGAAGGCCGCAGTGAAAGCAGAAGGACAGCCAACAAAACGAACACCGGGGGGAGTGAGGAGGCCAACTGAATCCGAGGGACGGAGTGACGTAGCGGAGACGGAGGAGTGAAGTCCAGAGGGGAGGGCAGGCTGATGAATGACCAAGGTGTGAGTGGAGGCAGGATGGAGACTGGTGAAGCTGGAGGACTGATGGGCAACGGTGGAGCAGAGGGAGGTTGGAGCCGGGGTGAAGGTAATCGCCCAGAGGTCCGAGGTGGAGATCTGGGCGAGGGGGCTTGAGGTGGAGGTGCAGTATAGACATGACTTGGAGGAGGCGGGAGAGGGAGGCAGGGAGGGAAAACAGTCTTTGGGCTGGAGAGTTCAATCACAGAGACCATACTAGGAGCGGCTGGCTCGGCGGCGGCGGCTGGAGCGGCAGGCTCGGCGGCGGCGGCTGGAGCGGCAGGCTCGGCGGCGGCGGCTGGAGCTGAGGGCTCGGCGGCGGCGGCTGGAGCTGAGGGCTCGTAGGCGGCGGAGACTGGAGAACTTTGCTCGGCGGCGGAGACTGGAGAACTTTGCTCGGCGGCGGAGACTGGAGAGCTTTGCTCGGCGGCGGAGACTGGAGAACTTTGCTCGGCGGCGGAGACTGGAGAACTTTGCTCGGCGGCGGAGACTGGAGAACTTTGCTCGGCGGCGGAGACTGGAGAACTTTGCTCGGCGGCGGAGACTGGAGAACTTGGCTCGGAGGCGGAGACTGGAGAACTTTGCTCGGCGGCGGAGACTGGAGAACTTTGCTCGGCGGCGGAGACTGGAGAACTTTGCTCGGCGGCGGAGACTGGAGAACTTTGCTCGGCGGCGGAGACTGGAGAACTTTGCTCGGCGGCGGAGACTGGAGAACTTGGCTCGGAGGCGGAGACTGGAGAACTTGGCTCGGAGGAGACTGGAGAACTTGGCTCGGAGGAGACTGGAGAACTTGGCTCGGAGGAGACTGGAGAACTTGGCTCGGCGGAGACTGGAGAACTTGGCTCGGCGGAGACTGGGGTTGAGGGCCATTTCATCCCCTCAAATACAATTAAAATCCCCACAGGCACTGGAGCTGGCTCTGTGGGGACTGGAGCTGGCTCTGGAGATACTGGAGCTGGCTCTGGAGATACTGGAGCGGGCTCTGGAGATACTGGAGCGGGCTCTGGAGATACTGGAGCGGGCTCTGGAGATACTGGAGCGGGCTCTGGAGATACTGGAGCGGGCTCTGGAGATACTGGAGCGGGCTCTGGAGATACTGGAGCGGGCTCTGGAGACACTGGAGCGGGCTCTGGAGACACTGGAGCGGGCTCTGGAGATACTGGAGCGAGCTCTGGAGATACTGGAGCGGGCTCTGGAGATACTGGAGCGGGCTCTGGAGATACTGGAGCGGGCTCTGGAGATACTGGAGCGGGCTCTGGAGATACTGGAGCGGGCTCTGGAGATACTGGAGCGGGCTCTGGAGATACTGGAGCGGGCTCTGGAGATACTGGAGCGGGCTCTGGAGATACTGGAGCGGGCTCTGGAGACATTGGGGCCGCTTTCTTCCTCCTCCTCCGCTTACTGGGCCCAGTAGCGGAATATGGGTCCAGCCTGGGGCAGGCAGGGAGTTCGCTGGAGCGGCATGCGGAGGAAGCCGGAGGTTGACTGACTGGCCCGGCCAACCGTGTTTCTGGATGGACCGGACGACAACACTGATCCTGAACCTCTTCTACTAAGAAATTGGAGCCATTCAACCACAAAATTAAATTGATAGTGTCGCTTAAGGAGAAACAAAAAACAGGTTCATCAAAACGGATAGTGTCGTCATCCAATCCATCCAAAAACAGGGAGATCAACTGAGCGTCGGGCCAGTTAGACAAGTAAGCAAGCTCAACGAACTCCTCCACATACCTCTCCAGCGAACGTCCTACCTGCAGGAGCCCGATAATGCGTTCGCTGGCTGTTAGGGTGAGAGGCGATGGAGGAGCTGGATCCAGGGAGCTGGGGAAAGTCTCCATTTTTTTTTTTTTTTCGTGGAAAATCCGGTCGGTTTGGGTCCGTTCTTCTGTTACGGGTGGCTGGTAGAGAGATGAGGCAGATACGGATTTCCACGATAATAGAGACTTTACTTCAAACAATGGCAATGAACAACAGACAGACACCTTAACAAAACAGAGAACGGAAGAGGAGTGCAGGGAGTGAGTGCATTATATAGGAGTGCTAACAATAGAGTCCAGGTGCAGGTGATCTGTGATGATGAGGAGCTGACGAGGGAAGTGAGTGCAGGTGTGGAGAACAGGAGGATTCTGGGAAATGGAGTCCAGGGAAACAAGGGATCTGTAACAGTCAGGGATATTTAAAACAAAAAATCTATTTATGCCATATTAAAGACTAATTACTTTTACCCCAAATGCTAATTACTTGTAATTTACATTTTAAACATTGCCACTATCCTAGGATTTGCCCATTTATCAGAATGTTTTACTAATTTAAAATGCAATAAAATTTAGTATGCTCGATTATTCTTTTATATATTTTAATACGCACAGGTTATAGTATGTTGTTTAAATTTTTATATAAATATAAGTGTTACACTTAATGACAATGGAACATTATTTCACCCACATTTTGACATTTTATTTTTCTGAAACCTTAAAAGTAGACATTTCACTTGCATTTAATGTGGTTTTTAGATATATTAAATCACTTTTGTAAATTTCTGTTGAAGTGGACTAAATGTCTTTGACCCTTAAAGGCACAGTATGTAGTATTTTTGTCATAAGATGAAGAAGCGTATGAGGTAACACAGCGCTGTTTATCATATTAAATGTATATGAGTTGCTGCAGAGTGTTCACTTGTTGCACACTGCAGTAAGCTAGATTGATATTAGAATATCATTAAAAACTAATATGACATAACCTACTATGCTCATATGAATACTCAGCAAGACAGATATTTAGACTTAGACTGTGGAGGGCCATGAGGGAGAACAGGAGTTGGCATTGCACGCTGTCCAAGAGGCGGCTTTTCTGTGCATACTTTTCGGGGGGTGTCAGATGACGCAAGTACCGCAATGGGTTGTTTTCTGAGGTTTATTGCATATCACCTGTTTATTGTGTTTTCTGAGATTTAATAACTCTATTTTAATGTCAAGCTATTAACATATAAGTAACAGTCGTGTGCCCAGTCTATTTCCCTGCTATGTGCATTGGCCTAAAACTTTTACCTTTTACAACTTTTTTGAAGTAGCCTATTAAAATCATTCAGATATCACAAGCTGAAATGTAGGGTAAAGAAGAAAGAGAGATAAGCACATCAAGTTACAGGAAGAAGTTAGCAGATGCACATAGAACACATGAGAATGAAATGAAAATGGAGGCATCAAGCCATGAGGGAGTCAAGAAAAGAGATACCAAGGCCGTACAAAGAAAACCTAAAGAAAAGAGAGACATCTAATTAAAGTCTGTACGATATAACGGAGTTAGATTGAGACATAGAAAGGACTGATAAATGAATAAAGAAAGGGAAGTAGGCCCTGAGAAAAGAGCTTGCAAAATTGCAGGTTAAAATACAACACAGAAAAGAGTTAAGTAAATGATTGTAGCTAATGTATATTGGTTAGGAGATTTAAGGAAAAGATGTAGAGAAAACAATTATTAAATGAGTACATAAGAGTAACTCCATGAGCCCTGTATGACAAAAACTATATTTCATTCAATTTACAATGTTTGGGAACTCTCCAAGACAGGGATTTCTGTTTTTTTTTTTTTTGTTTTGTTTTTTTTTTTTGGACCTGGTTGAGTTTCGGTGAGTTGAATTTGAATTTTGCCAGTTGTGGTAGTGGTCTCTTGTCAATATGTTGAGCTAACATAAAGGTTTGGTTTGCCAGGCCGTATTGTCGGTATGGTTGGGTGTTTTGAACAGTGGTGAAAATTTTATCTTTCTTGCTGTCCAAAAGGTGAACAATGTCAGACTTTTGTGTTTTAGAATCGTTTAGCCAACACTGATTTTTCTCTTTGGCTTGATGGATTGACTGTGGACAGTTGGAGGTGTTCGGTGAGGGTAAATTTTTGATTTTGGAATGAGAACTCGAAAAGAAGAGGCTAAATGAAACAAAAGGGGCAGAAGATCCTGTTAATTCTATCATATAATAAAAGGCCCACAAGGAGCAGGAATGCAGGTGAAAAAAGTTAAGTTTTGAATTCCTAATTCAATTCCACATGACACTTTGTATGTAGAGGATGCCACTTAAAATATTTAGGTACAATGATGAAACGAGCATTAAAAAAAGTAAATGGGAAGCCATAGACAAACCTCTTTAAAAAACTGTATTCAAAAACAGCTGAAGTACTAAGAGAAATGGAAAACAAGTACATATGTAGGATTGTAGAAAAAAACTAAACTAGTTTGAATTAAAAGTAGGACAACTGAACAATTACTAAGAAAACTCCAACAAAAATGGATAAGTAACCCTGAAAGAAAATAATATTGCATAAATGTTAGTTGACCGGTCCATAGGGAATTCAATTAATAAGCAAGCCTGCTGACAGGGATTGATCTGGAGGATTGCACAAACTGGTGGCCACCAAAAACATTGGAGTTTTCTCCTTAGTAATACAGTTGTAAAACCCACATCTAGCATCTCTATTTTTTAAAGGTTTATTCCAAACCACTTATTGTGCAGTTCCCTGAGGAAATCCAAATAACTGACTGTAACAAAGTTCAATGTCAGGAAGGAAGAGGACAGGGTCAGCTTGACTACTGACTGCTTTATTTGGTTTTCAAAAATAACAAAACAGGTGTGCAGACAGGCACAAAACGGTCCAATACAAACATAAGCAACTCCAGCCAACAATTCCAGCATCCAGGGGATAAGCAGTCAGTAGTCCTTCTCTCTCTCTGCCACTCCTGTTTCTCCTGGCGTTATATACTCTCTCCACGCCAATTACTGAAACAAGAAACAGGTGTTCGTCATTTGAATTTAACCCACTCACTCAACCGCTCGTCTCCTGCCTCTCTCTCCCGCTGCAGACTTCGCTGAACCACGCCCCCCTCGCCACATACCCCCACCGCCCGACTCAGGCCGGGGAGCCATCCGGCCTGCAGCCCCCCCCCCCCATTTCTGGAGAGGAAATCGGCCACAGCCATCTGAACACCCGGCCTGTGGACCACCTTGAACTTAAAAGGCTGTAAAGCTAGATACCAACGAGTGATCCGCGCGTTGGTATCCTTCATGCGGTGGAGCCACTGCAGGGGAGCGTGGTCCGAACAGAGGGTGAATTCCCGTCCCAGGAGATAATATCGGAGGGTGAGGACGGCCCATCTGATGGCAAGACACTCCTTTTCTATGGTGCTGTACTTAGTCTCTCTCTTTGAGAGCTTCCGACTAATGTACAGCACCGGCCGCTCCTCCCCCTCTATCTCCTGGGACAGGACCGCACCCAGCCCCCTGTCCGACGCGTCTGTCTGCAACAGAAATGGGAGAGAAAAATCAGGAGAGTGTAATAGCGGCCCGCCACATAAAGCAGCCTTCACTTGGGTAAAGGCCTGCTGGCACGGCTCCGTCCACTGGACCGTATCTGGCGCCTCCTTTTTAGTGAGATCAGTCAAAGGGCTGGTGAGGTCCGAATAATTAGGAACAAATCTCCTATAATATCCCGCCAGCCCCAGGAACTGTCTCACCTCCTTTTTGGTCTTGGGGCGCGGACAGGTCGCAACTGCTGCAGTCTTATCAATTTGGGGACGCACCTGTCCATGTCCCAAGTGGAAGCCCAGATATCTTACTTCCACACGCCCAATTGCACACTTCTTCGGGTTGGCCGTGAGCCCAGCTCCTCTCAGCGATCTCAGGACGGCCCTTAAATGCTGCATATGCCGCTGCCAGTCATGACTAAATATAATTATGTCATCTAAATAGGCTGCAGCATACGCAGCATGGGGCCGTAGAATCCTATCCATGAGACGCTGAAAGGTAGCCGGTGCCCCGAACAGCCCGAACGGAAGAGTGACAAATTGGTGTAATCCGAACGGCGTTGTGAAAGCTGTTTTTTCTTTAGATAACGGCGACAAGGGGATCTGCCAATATCCCTTTGTTAAGTCCAGTGTCGAATAAAAACGAGCTGTACCGAGCCGATCAAGCAGTTCGTCCACCCGTGGCATTGGATACGCGTCGAATTTCGACACAGCATTCACCTTGCGATAATCCACACAGAACCGAACCGAGCCGTCCGTCTTAGGAACTAAAACTATCGGGCTCGCCCAGTTACTGCTGGATTCTTCTATTACCCCCATGTCAAGCATTGCCTCTAATTCTGTCTGAACCACTTTTTTCTTGTGCTCAGGCAAGCGATACGGCCGGCTGCAAACTACCACGCCCGGCTCTGTCTCGATATGGTGCTGAATCAGATTAGTACGGCCCGGTAGGGGGGAGAACACGTCCGCAAATTCTGCTTGTAATTTAGTGAGATCAGTGAGCTGGGAGGGCGAGAGATGATCTCCTCCCGGAGCCAGCGCAAGAGATTGAGGTTTGGAAATCGCCTCTGGCCCAAGATCATCCTCTCCACCAATCACCATCGCCAGCATCACTGCCTCTGCCTCATTCCATTTTTTGAGGAGATTGAGGTGATATATCTGACGTGCCCCCCTCCTATCAGACCGTATTACCTCATAATCGAGATCTCCGATTTGCCGTGTGACCTCAAATGGTCCTTGCCACTTTGCCAATAATTTAGAGCTTGACGTAGGGAGCAATACAAGCACTTTCTCTCCCGGTGTAAATTTTCGTAAATTAGTCCCCCTGTTATACAGCCGGCTCTGTTTGTCCTGGGCTTGTAACAAATTCTCCGTTGACAGCCGCCCCAAAGTGTGAAGTTTTGTTCTCAAGTCCATGACATACTGAATTTCGTTCTTACTTTGAGATGGTCCGTCCTCCCAAGTTTCTCTTAGAACATCCAAAACCCCGCGGGGCTGGCGTCCATAGAGAAGCTCGAAGGGGGAAAACCCCGTGGAGGCTTGCGGGACCTCTCGCACAGCGAACAACAGGGGTTCTAACCATTTATCCCAATTTTTGGCGTCCTCCTGAACGAATTTACGAATCATGGTTTTAAGCGTGCGATTAAAACGTTCGACCAGCCCGTCCGTTTGTGGGTGAAAGACGCTGGTACGGATCGTTTTAATGCCCAATAATTCATAAAGTTCGCGTAACGTACGTGACATAAACGCCGTGCCTTGATCGGTGAGGATTTCTTTTGGAATCCCCACCCGGGAGATTAAACTGAACAGTGCGTCCGCAACACTCTTAGCAGAAATGTTGCGGAGAGCCACTGCTTCAGGATATCGTGTTGCATAATCCACAATGACTAATGCAAAGCGATGTCCTCTAGATGATCGCTCTAATGGCCCGATGAGGTCCATACCAATTCTCTCGAAGGGGACCTGCATTAATGGAAGTGGGCGCAAAGGCGCTTTTGGGGTGGCCGGTGGATTCACCAGCTGACATTCACGACAAGACGCGCACCACCTGCGCACATTCTCATGAATGCCCGGCCAAAAAAATCGGGTCATGAGGCGATTTAGTGTTGTTGCCTGTCCTAAGTGTCCAGCCATAGGATTAGAATGAGCCGCCTGGAAAAGCATTTCCCGGCGGCTCTTTGGAACTAACAACTGGGTTGTATCTTCTTTTGTCTGGGTATCTTGGGTCACCCGATACAACCTATTTTCCACAACTGCAAAATATGGATAGGTAAGCGCGCATCCAGGCTGGAGAGGCTGACCGTCGATGACTTGGACCTGTTCAAATGCACGTTTCAACGTCTCATCCTGAGACTGCTCCAGGGGAAAATCATCGCGCTCCGAGAGAATTATTCTCTCGATTTCACTCTGTTCCTCTGAAGCAGCACTCAGTGGTCCCCGATCAGTCTCTCCCGCCTGCACCCGCGCCTCCACATCCACCGCATTTTTCCCTCAAGAGGCATCCGTGCATAAATAACCCAATAATTCAGAAAATGCTGGCCAATTTGTTCCCAGAATTAACGGATGCCGGAGGTGCGAATTAACTGCCACCTCAACACTATGTTTTTGTCCCCGGAATTGGATAATGACTGACACTACAGGATATTCCATTATATCCCCGTGCACACACCGCACCTTAACCACGCGGCTTGTATCCAATGCCCCGGATGAAATCAGGCTTTGATGGATCGAGGTTTGGTTACATCCTGAATCCACCAAAGCCTGATAGGTACCCCCCTTGATACTCACAGGTATTTGGTACCAGCCAGCTTGACCGGGGGCAGCCTGCGGGGCGTCCGGGACCCAAACCATTGTCCCAACCTCCATCACCGGGCATTTATCTATGAAATGCTCCGGGTCCCCGCAACGCCAACAGGCCGGCCCAGACCTCCCCGCCGCCCCAGTGGCAGGGGGTGGGGTAAATGATTGGCGTGGAGAAAGCGGAGAAACAGGAGTGGGATCCCGTCCCGTGGAAACCAGTCCCGCCCTCCTGGGCGGGGCACGTGGAGTCCCGGACTGGCTCTGGTCAAACCCGCCCCGCCCCCGGGGCGGGACACGCGGATATCCAGGCGGCCGTGACCTGGGTAAAGGGACAGGATGAGAGAGAGGGACAGAAGATGGAGAGGGAGAGAGAGAAGCAGATGGGAGGGGTTCGCCGACCCCGGGGCACGCCACCATATGGTCCTCCGCGAGATGGATGGCCGAGTCCAGCGACGTGGGGCGGTGGCACTGGACCCACTCGGCTGTCTTCTTCGGTAGCCGAGTGATAAACTGCTCCAGCACCACTCGATCGACGATCTTCTCCACGTCGCTTCCCTCAGCCAACAGCCATTTGCGGCAGGAGTCCCGGAGCTGTTGGGCCATCACGAAGGGTCGGCCGGACTCAGCCAGCTCGAGCGAGCGGAAACGCTGTCGGTGTTCCTCAGGGCTCCGGCCGACCCGCTGGAGGATGGCCCTCTTCAGGTCGTCGAAGACCAGGAGATTCTGGACCGGAAGCTGCTGTGCCGCTATCTGGGACTCCCCGGAGAGCAGCGGGACCAGGCGCATCGGCCACTGGTCCCGCGGCCAGCCTGACAGCTCGGCCGTCTTTTCAAAAAGGTCCAGGAACGCCTCCGGGTCGTCCGCAGATCCCATTTTGTTGAATGGCAGGTGGGCGGGCACAGCGCGATGTTCCGTGGCTTCCGGTCGAACCTCCCGGTCAATCCAGCTCCGGAACCTCTCGCGGTCCTCCTGCTGGGCTTGGACGATGACTTGAAAAGATCTTTCCTGATCTCTCCGCAAGTCCAGCAGGGCCTGATGTTGTTCCTGTTGTAGGCCCGCGAGGCTGCTGATAATCTCCGCAAATGGCGTTCCGGAGGACGATTGCATGGCGGCGGCTTTCCTCTCCCTTCCCGGGTTTCGGCACCAGTGTAACAAAGTTCAATGTCAGGAAGGAAGAGGACAGGGTCAGCTTGACTACTGACTGCTTTATTTGGTTTTCAAAAATAACAAAACAGGTGTGCAGACAGGCACAAAACGGTCCAATACAAACATAAGCAACTCCAGCCAACAATTCCAGCATCCAGGGGGTAAGCAGTCAGTAGTCCTTCTCTCTCTCTGCCACTCCTGTTTCTCCTGGCGTTATATACTCTCTCCACGCCAATTACTGAAACAAGAAACAGGTGTTCGTCATTTGCATTTAACCCACTCACTCAACCGCTCGTCTCCTGCCTCTCTCTCCCGCTGCAGACTTCGCTGAACCACGCCCCCCTCGCCACACTGACAAAAAGGATTATAGAAATAATTGGAATAAACCTTTAAAAAATAGAGATGCTAGATGTGGGTTTTACAACTGTATTACTGACACTGACATGTCATATGAAGACACCTGAAATCTGTATCTTGTTATCCCTGGGAGACAGTTTAAAATTTGATCCATTGCAGAGATTCTAAGATTTTTGGATTGCGTTAATTAAAATAACCTTGTTGTACATTGTGTTGAATAAGCAAGATTGAGTGACCAAGCTAAACAGACATTTTTAACAGACATGATTATACAGATTATACAACAATTAGACTTATTGGTTTAACCCTAAAAGGTTTTTGAGAATGGGTATCAATAATAAGAGTTATTAAAATACTATGATATATATGTGACTGAAAATAAGGCTACTCAGAAGACTAAAATGCTGCTATTTTCTGCATTCTGCAAAGAAGAAAAATGCTTGCTGTTTTCTGCAAAAAAGAACTTGCTTTATTAAAATGGCATGGGGAAACTGCTGTTATCAACCAGATGAGACTTTGTAGAATTTATAAAGGATAAATTTGATTAATGCGATTCTCTGAGTGTTCAATCTCCAGATGACCCCAGATGACTTCTGGGACGGCTGCCTTGACAAACTAACTGAAAGCAACTGGACTGTGCAACAAGTGAGATCAAGAAGCACAAGGACATGGCTGCAGAGAGGAGGAGAGGCATTGGTTGATGGGCCTTCACTCCCCCTGAGAGAGGAATCTGAAAACTTCTGAGGGGCTGATATGGACAAAAATGCGGTAAATGCGGTAATGACTGAGATAATATGCTGTTATCATGCAAATGGTCTCCTCCGCAGCTTGATCAAAAGTCAGACTGAGGAGAGGCAGAGAAACAACAGCATCCAGAGTCAAACCACTGTCAGACCATGACACCAGGCCCTTGAATGCCATCACAGACTGACAGAGCAAAAGCATCGGATGAGGAGGGAAACACTCGAACAGCAGCCCGACCAGTTCAACTGATTGCTGACCCGAGCAGAAGGACTTCATCCTTTCCTAAGGCACAGGTGATACATTTCCAATTATCACAAAAGAGACTGCTTCAAATTTGATTGATTAACCATATTAATTGTATTTTGATTATTCACTGGTCTAACAGCAGTTCTCTACATTCTGTTAAGCTAACACTCTTTATCTGCTTTCTTTCAATAGACAACAGTCCAGCCATAAGCACTAAAAATGAGAAAGAAAAAAAAAAAAAAGGAGGGGAGGTTGAGTGTTTGCTTGACTGAACAATTAACTAAAACTGGGACTGGACTTAGCTTAGTGAGGGGATATTGAATAAACTAACTAAGGGCAAATGCATAATTAGATCATTGATGAAGTTGTCCAATGTAGAGAAACATTTTAGACTTGCCTTTTAGGACAGAGCTGATGAGCCTGTATGATACTGAGATTTCTACATGGGGAAAGGGGACATAATGTAATTGAAAAAATTTGGATGATAAAGCTATGGCATTGGTCACTCCATCTTTGCTCATAGTGAAGTTTTTGAGCTAGATCTAAAGTAGTATTTTCAAAATTACAAATGTATGATATCACAAAGGCTGTCATTACCAGGGATTGCATGATGTTAATACTGTATTGTTGGTCATCAATTCAAAATAATGGTGAGATGTAAAGTGAATTCAAAGAGCAGCTTATGACTAACAGGAAAAAAGGCTTAAGACAAAAGATTAAATTAACAGATGAATGACAAATTAGCTTTGAGAAATTGAAATCGGTTCTTTAACCTTTAACACTGCGATATGTCCCAGACTTAGCAGATTATTTGATTTATTAGATAATTGGAACATTGGGGGTTTATGACTGTGGTGTTTAACACATGGTAACTAATACTGATAAACTGTATTATAGGAAACATTTAGACACTGTAAAATGGGGAATGCCACATGGCCTATGTTCAGTAGATCATGTCATTAGAATTTTGCTACTAATTTAGTATTGGTGGTATTCAAATCTTGATATTTAGGATGGTAAATTGCATATAAAATTAAATAAATATTGATAAGTGGTGTGCGCAGAATAATATAGGTTTCATAGACAATTGGAAAAGCTTTTGGGGCAGACCTGATCTGTTGAAAAGAGATGGTATTCATCCCTCCCGGGATGGTGCTGCTCTTCTCTCTAGAAATTTGGCAAACAGTCTTAGAGCTGAAACATGACAAACCAGGGCCCAGATCAGGACGCAGACAAACTGGCTAAACCGACCGTCTGCTAGCCGCCTCACGTCACAGAACTCAGATAATTCACAGCACATAGAAACACTTTCACCTAGATATTATCACATAGAGACTGTGTCTGTACCTCGAACTAGTAAATACAAAAAACTTCCAAAACCTTTTAAGGGTAAAAATTTAATTGATGTTCAAAAAATGAAAATCACAGATAAATCAGATAAACAAATGATAAAGCTTGGGTTACTGAATATTAGATCTATTTCTTCAAAAGCACTTATTGTAAATGAAATTATCACAGAAAATAAACTAGACTTGCTGTGTTTGACAGAAACCTGGCTAAAACCAGACGATTACATTACTTTAAATGAATCTAGTCCTCAAGGTTATGATTATCGACACAATCCTCGACAGAAAGGCAAAGGGGGAGGTGTTGCTGTAATTTATAGTAATATATTCAGAATCATTCAAAAGAATTTCAAATATAATTCCTTTGAAGTGATGGTGCTTTATGTAACATTATGTAAGTTGACATTTGTGCTGGCTACTGTATACAGGCCACCAGGGCACCATACTGACTTTATCAAAGAATTTGCTGAGTTTCTATCAGAGTTAGTACTGGCTGCGGATAAAGTCCTTGTTGTTGGTGATTTTAATATCCATGTAGATAATAATAAAGACGCATTTGGATTGGCATTTGCAGATATTTTAAACTCTATTGGAGTTAAACAACACGTGTCAGGACCCACTCATTGTCGTAATCATACCCTAGATCTAATACTGTCGCATGGAATAGATATTGATGCTGTTGAAATTCTACAGCAGAGCGATGATATATCAGATCATTATTTAGTCTCGTGTATAATACAATTAGCCAAGGCTACAAAACCACCACCCAGCCATAAATATTGTAGAAAAATCACGTCTGCCACTAAAGATTGCTTTATAAATAATCTCCCCGAGCAGTTTCATCGCCTTAGTATACCTGACAACATAGAAGAACTCGATGCTGCAACAGAAACTATTGGCTCTCTCTTTTCCAGCACATTAGATGCGGTCGCTCCTTTACGTCTAAAGAAGATTAAGGAAACTAATCCAACGCCGTGGTATGATGAGCACACTCGGGCTCTAAAACGAGCTGTTAGAAAAGCTGAACGTAGTTGGAAGAAAACAAAACTAGAAGTTTTTCGCCTTTCGTGGAAAGAAAAAATGATTGAGTACAGAACAGCCATAAGAAATGCTAGATCTACTTATTTTTCAAATCTCTTAATAGAAAACAAACATAATCCTAGGTATTTATTTGACACAGTGGCTAAATTAACTAGAAACAGAGATTCAACTGCTGACGTTTCCATAGAGCACAGCAGTAATGACTTTATGAACTTCTTTACTTGCAAGATTGATAATATTAGAGAGAAAATTATAAACATGCAACCGTCTACAGTTTCTCTTCAGACAGTGCACTGTAGTGTCCCTGAGGTAAAACTAGAATCATTCGCCGCTATAGGAGAGGAAGAATTATCTAAACTTATCAAATCATCAAAATCAACGACATGTATGTTAGACCCAATGCCGACTAAACTACTGAAAGAAATGCTTCCAGAGGTCGTAGGTCCACTTCTTGATATAATTAATTCATCTTTAACACTAGGACACGTGCCAAAAACCTTTAAGCAGGCTATTATCAAACCTCTTATTAAAAAACCTCAACTAGATCCGAGAGATATAGTAAATTACAGGCCAATCTCGAATCTACCTTTTCTGTCAAAGATACTAGAAAAGGCAGTTTCAACACAACTGTGTTCCTTTTTAGAAAGAAATGGAATCTGTGAGGATTTCCAGTCAGGATTTAGACCATACCATAGTACTGAGACTGCTCTCGTTAGAGTTACAAACGATCTACTCCTATCATCCGATCGTGGCTGTATTTCTCTATTAGTGTTATTAGATCTCAGTGCTGCTTTTGACACTATCGATCATAACATTCTTTTAAAAAGACTTGAAAACTATATTGGCATTAGTGGAATTGCTTTGGCATGGTTCAAATCATACTTATCTGACCGTTATCAGTCTGTGGTAGTTAATGAAGAGATGTCGTATCGATCACAGGTTAAATATGGGGTACCACAAGGCTCAGTATTAGGACCGTTGCTTTTCACTCTGTACATGCTGCCTTTAGGAGAGATAATTAGGAAGCATGGTGTTAGTTTTCACTGCTACGCTGACGATACTCAGCTCTATATTTCCTCGCGCCCTGACGAAACCTACAAATTCACAAAACTAACAGAATGCATAGCTGACATTAAAAACTGGATGACAAGAAATTTCTTATTATTAAATTCAGAAAAAACTGATTTCCTAATCTTTGGACCAAAAACTTCCTCACGAAAAAACCTTGAATACTCTCTAACACTTGATGGGTGCTCCATTAAACCTTCGTCCTCAGTTAGGAACCTGGGTGTGCTCTTTGATACCAATCTTTCATTTGAAAGTCATGTTTCTAGTATCTGTAAAACCGCCTTCTTCCATCTAAAAAATATATCTAAATTACGACATATGCTCTCAATGACAAATGCGGAACAGTTGGTTCATGCATTCATGACCTCAAGACTAGATTATTGTAACGCTCTACTGGGTGGTTGTTCTGCTCGGCTTTTAAACAAACTACAGTTGGTTCAAAATGCGGCAGCTAGAGTTCTTACTAGAACCAGAAAGTATGACCATATTAGCCCAGTTCTGTCAACATTACATTGGCTCCCTATTAAACATCGTATAGATTTTAAAATCTTGCTACTTACTTATAAAGCTCTAAATGGTTTAGCTCCCCAGTACCTAAGTGAGCTCTTAATGCATTATAGTCCTTCACGTTTATTGCGATCTCAGAATTCAGGCCAGTTGATAATACCCAGAATATCAAAATCACACTCTGTCAGTTTAAATCTAGACTAAAAACACATCTCTTTGCTCTTGCATACACATAACACATTATCAATACATTAACATTTTTCAAATCCGTTAAAGGATTGTTACGCTGCAATAATTAGGTCGGCCGGAACCGAGAACATTTCCTATAACACTAGATATACCTGTACATCAGAACAAGAATGGCATCTACGCTAATATCTGTCTCTCTGCTTATCCTGAGGTTTGCCGGGTGCTGGATCCAGGCCGTATCCAGGTCAGATGGAGAACCTGCGTCTGGACCTGACTACAACGTAGCCCAGGATCCCCGTATCCGCTTACATATATTTATATATAATCGATTTTTAATCTCTATAATAAAAATGTACAATTCAGATTTTGATCTCCATATACATTTACATATATATATCTTCCAAGGGGTTTTTTCCCTCCTAGGACTTTTTTCCCAGTGCTAGCACGCTGGGTTTTTCTCCTAGGGGGTTTTTTCCACCCCTGGAAGTCAGCCGACATTGGCTTAATGTAGCACCATCTTGTATATGTTACATATTACCACGCTTGTTTGTACAGTTTTAACCACTTCCCTTTTTTTCTGTGCTTCTAATATGTAAAGCTGCTTTGAAACAATTACCAATTGTAAAAGCGCTATATAAATAAATTTGACTTGACTTGACATGAGTCAATTAGGAGGCAAACTCTAAAACACCTCAACTTTAGATTGATGGACAAATGAGATATAAGATGAACCATGATTAGATCAGCAACTGTTAGATGCGCATGGTTTTTAACCATTGCGCAAGGGGGCAAGTGGCAGATGATTTGAAGTGACAAAGTTACTGACAGATGATTTGATGTTTTTTTTTGATAAATGATTGATATTTTTTTATTTTTTAGCCAAATGCAACATTTGTGTCCAAAAACAATGTCAGAAAAGGTGTGTACATGGATTTGAATGGTCAACCAAGGGGAATACCAAATGAATTTAAGGATGGAGATGAAGAAAAAAATCAGAATTTGAGTATATTTGTATAATTTATGAAAAAATATGAATTACATTTATTGTGAACAGAAGCTCATTAACCACGCTGAAGATGCACTGAGAACCTTGGGAGAACAGTTGGGGACCCATAAACAAAAGGACACGGCAAATCAGACAAACATTAAATTGGTTATTCGCAGAAGAAAGGAGGTGTTTGTAAAGTATATGAAGTTAACTGTTGTACTTATGTTCCTAATAATACAGCTCCTGATGGATCATTCAACAAGGCAATGGAGAAACTGAATAATACAAGAAAGAAATTACTGAAAATGAAGGAGATAAGCATATTGGGAACTAGTTTGACAAAATATTTGAATTATGGGGTAAATGATTTACTAAAGTGAGAATAATAATGGCAGTGGTTATTGCTATTTTTGTTTTGTTGTTCTGTTGTATTGTGCCTTTTCTCAGATCAATGATGACCAATGCAGCTGCCAAACTGATTATCAATATCGGATGCACCAACATTGGATTGTATCCAATTGGTCCAGGGCTGGATGAACTGGATGAGTTTCTGTAAGACCAACTACATAAAGAGATGGAAGGGGTGCCTTTTTTATTTTTATCACAAAGTTTGATCATGTTTTTGGTGAGAAAGGGAGTTAGCCACATCATGTCTTTTCTTTGGTTAAAAAAAGTGGGTAAGTAATTTAGAACATGGGTAGAATAGGCAGTTAGTAAGTGGGTGTTTTGTTTATTATTTTGGCTTAAAACCCCCTTCCTGTTTTTATTTTCATTTTTATCTTTTATTATTATTATTATTATTATTATATTATACTACCTGAATGAGAGGGGACGACTGAGGGTCTTAAGCAGGTCATTATCCGTGTTACGAGGTAATGCAACCAGATTTAAAGGGAAATGACAAGAATGTTTTCTTAAATTTCTTTTATTACTACATTCATTTACTCATCATTACTTTGGAGTTGTAATGTGTTCTTACTAACCTACTGAAAAGTCCAATGCAACTCAAAAGAAGAAAGGATCGACGAGCACAACAGTGCTTGGCAACCTGGGCAGACTTTACTGGTGGTTTAAAAACCCACTGTCAGCCCCAACACCAGACAGTGCGCTAGGAAGAACCAGGGTACCTCTGGCAACGGTGGAGCAGCCCAGATAGTGCTCCAGGCCACCGGAAGCGCCTGAGAGTTCCTCTGACACCATGGGAGAACCAGTGGACCAAAATTCATATCTTTTAATAATGTTATATTAATCACAATGAGTTTAATCACTGATATATTCTACATAACCATGAAAACCATGGGCAAGGCCACAACATTCCATGCACATGCTTTAACACAAGGTGTTGATTATTTTTGTTGTTCTGTTTCTGTTGTTGACGCCCTAGAGTGTTTAGTTAGGGAGGCAGAGCCTTTCACACTTCCCTAGTAAACATTGTGGGCAGTGATGTTTGACTCTGACCTCTTCTGGAGTGCAGTCACATTAGGCAGCCATTTGGTAGTGAAAAGGAGGACCACTATTGGTCATAAGATGGAAGATGAGAGGACTGACTTGTGAGGTTGCACTCTGGAAAAAGGGAAATGGAAGTGGGAATTAACCCTTATGTGTTGTTGGGGATGTTTTCATCCACTATGGGGTGATTTTGAGTATTAATTTGGCCACAACTTTCTCTGTGTTTCAGCAAATGGAATGATTTTTGGTGACAAATCTTATTTTTACACATATTTTGGGAAAATGCTTTGAAAATTTTCAAAAACTCAACAGTACACTGGGCAAATTCACTACCCTTTCGTTATGTTCGTGGATGAAAACATCCACTAAATTAAACTGCTGTAAAAATGTATGAGATAAATATTTTTTCAAAATTTTTTTGCACAAATCTGTTAATCAACCTCAACCCTGATCAAAACTACTAAATGTTTAAAAAAAATCTGTGATTTTTACTCTTTAATTGCCAAATTCCTAAATGATGTCACTGACTTTGGGAAAAAAACACACAAAATGACTTATTTTCAATATAAAAAATAATTGTGGACTGGATTTTTTTTTACCTTTTATCACAGTCTTGGACATGTCAAAGATTAGTACTAACATTGGTTTTGATGCATTGTTAGTTTTTGTGCAGCATCAGATTTAAATTTTTTCTCCCTCATTTGTTGTTCGTGGCTGTTTTTGCCCCATTGACTTCCATTATAACCACATTTTTTGATTGCAAAGCCGTGACACCATATAATCATGCATTCTTGATTGTTTGTGGTTTTCCCTGTTGGCAAGAGGTAAAATTTGTAATTTTTACTGTTGATCACCACGTAGCACCATTAACCCTTTAGATAGGCCTGTGCAAAAAAAAGCTTAGTTTCTGGCTTTTATATGGAGTTATATGGAGTAAAACAGTATATTATAGTGTGTGTGTGTGTGTGTGTGTGTGTGTGTGTCTGAGAGAGAGTAAGACCTTTGCGCACTTACCTTGATGTGTCTGAGAAAATCAAAACATGTACCTCAGCTCTCAGAACTACATGGAGTAAACAAAAACAAAGTAAGTGTATTTATGCACCTGCTGCCTTTTGATGGTGAGAAGTACAGACGGCCTATGCGTGAAATGCTTGTCTTTTTGTGATGGTAAAGCCAGTTTAAAACCTTAAAATCCTTCAGTGATACACTTTTCCATTTTTTTTCTGTAAAAAATCTACTCTGGATCAGATTTATGAACAATTTATTACGAGCCAAAATGCAACAACAACTTCAAATAAACTGAACAATGGTGCAAGAGTTGAGGATGGATGGAGAACTAAACAATTAAACTAACTATTTAGAGTGTGTGTGTGTTCAGTCTTTCCAGCAGGACTTGCAGCATGTCACTTGGTGCTCTTTGCAAATGTGTCCACCACAACAGATGCAAGTGCTGACTGTTCTTTTTTTTTGTCCTGTGCACCACTTGCATGTTCCCCTCTTCACTCCGGAGGGGAACATGCAAGTGGTGCACAGGACAAAACATTTTTTACAGAAAAAAAATGGAAAAGTGTATCACTGAAGGATTTTAAGGTTTTAAACTGGCTTTACCATCACAAAAA
This sequence comes from Chanodichthys erythropterus, assembly GCF_024489055.1. Lineage (NCBI taxonomy): Eukaryota > Metazoa > Chordata > Actinopteri > Cypriniformes > Xenocyprididae > Chanodichthys > Chanodichthys erythropterus. The sequence continues at coordinate 15,195,784 of NC_090241.1, read as the reverse complement.
GACAAGCATTTCACGCATAGGCCGTCTGTACTTCTCACCATCAAAAGGCAGCAGGTGCATAAATACACTTACTTTGTTTTTGTTTACTCCATGTAGTTCTGAGAGCTGAGGTACATGTTTTGATTTTCTCAGACACATCAAGGTAAGTGCGCAAAGGTCTTACTCTCTCTCAGACACACACACACACACACACACACACACACACTATAATATACTGTTTTACTCCATATAACTCCATATAAAAGCCAGAAACTAAGCTTTTTTTTGCACAGGCCTATCTAAAGGGTTAATGGTGCCATGTGGTGATCAACAGTAAAAATTACAAATTTTACCTCTTGCCAACAGGGAAAACCACAAACAATCAAGAATGCATGATTATATGGTGTCACGGCTTTGCAATCAAAAAATGTGGTTATAATGGAAGTCAATGGGGCAAAAACAGCCACGAACAACAAATGAGGGAGAAAAAATTTAAATCTGATGCTGCACAAAAACTAACAATGCATCAAAACCAATGTTAGTACTAATCTTTGACATGTCCAAGACTGTGATAAAAGGTAAAAAAAAATCCAGTCCACAATTATTTTTTATATTGAAAATAAGTCATTTTGTGTGTTTTTTTCCCAAAGTCAGTGACATCATTTAGGAATTTGGCAATTAAAGAGTAAAAATCACAGATTTTTTTTTAAAACATTTAGTAGTTTTGATCAGGACTGAGGTTGATTAACAGATTTGTGCAAAAAAAATTTGAAAAAATATTTATCTGATACATTTTTACAGCAGTTTAATTTAGTGGATGTTTTCATCCACGAACATAACGAAAGGGTAGTGAATTTGAACAAGAGATTCGCAGAGGGGGGATATGATGGAGTATTTTATCCATCCAATAGAAAACAATTGTAGAATTTGTTTGCTTATTATAAAGGCTAGAAGTGTTGTGAGGCCCTCTTGGCCTTTGTAACTGTAAGAGTCAGATAAGTTTACTTGACCACTAAGAATATTTTGTTTGTAATTTTCCACTAGACAACAGGTGGCTGTGAAATGAACAAGAACATTGTCAAGGGTGTCACGTGAAGGCCTCTTGCCTCTGGGAGTGTTCACTGTTTTGATACAATGTTTCATTTGGCCAATGGGAAAAGGGTTGACCATCAAATTGGCAGAAGGCCATGAGAGATTAAGGCAAAAGATGTACAGTAGCTGGAAACTGGTCACCCTTACTAAGAAAATTCTCTTACATAAGCAACACCTGCAATTGAGGAGGTGTGAGGGGAGAACACGTGTAAGTGAGAATATGGGAAAATGTAAGAGCGAATATTACCAGCCAATGATATTAATTTGGTGTATTTTAAGAGATAAGAAAAAGCCAATGATTTTAATTTGTTGTGTTTTTAAGAGATAAGAAAAATTTATAAAACTGAGCCCCAGCTAAGGGAGCCTCAGATGCGGAGCTGGCATCTCACTTTGTTGCTTGACAATAAAGTTAAATACATCTGAGACCTGGAACTTCGACTTTGTGAGTTTTTCTGAGACCTGAAAACTCAGACTCTGCAAGTTTTTCTTCGAGACCAGATCTGAAGGGACAAAGAGACATCGAATTTGCCACGACAATGGCAATTTAGCGGCAATCAGGGAACCGGCTTTACTGACGAAATGCACGTGACAATCGCATGCGATATATCGCCCAGCCCTAGTATTGTTTATATTTATATATATATATATATATATATATATATATATATATATATATATATATATATATATATATATATATATATAAAATTTTTATTATATATACATTTTTAAAATTAACATTTTACCCATGCATTATTTCTTTACCAAACCTCTTTCAAATTTTTAAAGGCATCATAGGGAACAGATAGACACCAAACACGATATGAAATGGTTAAATCATTGACCTGCTGTTTTAGCAGTCAGTAACCATTAACATAAACTGTGCTTTGCATGAAGACGGAGTGGATGTGGCGCAGTTTAGATCTCCAAACATAGGTATGAATGGATTTCGATAGATCTCTGTGGCCACTCTTTATTTCAGTCACTGCTGCTCCATCCAGGAAGTCCTAAAGGAATTTTTATGGCAGTCCTTGCCTAAACCTTAAGAATTAGTTTGGTGGTTCGAGTCAATGTGTCGTCCAATGAGAAGTCTTCTCCTTGGTTTTGGTGGGAGCAGAAGGTCCCCCTTCCTGCTCTGGAAGAGGTGTCTGGTAGTTGTCCCAACATCTTATCTGATGTTGCTGAACATTTATTTATGTTCATTCACCAAAGATCCAATTATATATATATAATTTTTATTATATATAAATTTTTTCTCCAAATTGTGCAGCCCTAGTTCAAATATTGTGTCACCTGCTGTAGTTATTTTTACTCCATTCACCTGTGACGTAGTGATTTTTGATCATGTGTCACTTAAGGTGTGTTTATGAGTGTATCAGATGACCCCTCCCCCTTTTGTAATACGGGGCACAAGTTAAGAATACTATCGTAACAATTTAAGAACACTCCAAAAGAGCTGTTCAATAATTCATAATTAATATAAAATGGAGGGAGTCGGTCAACTGATTTATCTGAAGGATTTGTGAGTCTGGTCAACTAGTAGAATGTTTGATCATCAACACAAGGAAGACACAGTTATAATAAAATCAATGAAATTTATTAACAATAAACATGCAAGAGTAAATACCACAACGATTAATAATGAAATAATGAATCTACACTTCTAAAGGATAGTAAAATAATAATCAAAGGAGAATACTGAATTAAATCAAAGAAACAAATAAATGAAGTGAACACAGAATGGATAAATGCAATGCTGTTGAACTGAATGTAGAATGGAAGAGAATTGTATGGGAATGCTTCTTATGGAAGCCACCTAATGGCTCTGGTAAAATGGTGATAAATAATTGCTTATTTATCATTCAACAAATAATATCCCTATTATTTGTAACAAGCTGACCTCAAGTAACTGTTATCTAAACAGGTTAGAATAACATATGCTGCGTGTATAAACTAATGCCAAGGTCTCTAGAAAAGAGGTTTGGTAAGTTTATATTTACGTTCCACACAGTCGGGTGATCAATCCGGTAGCAGAGGCGTCTTCCACTGATGATGCAGGCTGCGTGCAGTGGGAGGGCGGAGAATTGTGATCCAGTAGTCGTGCCACGCTGGGCTGGAGGATGCTGAACTTCGGTTGCACCAAGAGGGTCCTTTAGGATGGACTGGGCAGCTGGGTCAGATGAATCTTCACAGGTTCCTATGCAGGCTGGTTGCGTCGCTGAGGAGCCGTGTGGTACAAGCAATGTCTGCCGATGCAGAGGTCCTTTGCGGACTGGGCTGTGCTGCTGTAGGAGCCGTAAGGGTCAGATGAAGTCCCTCAACGCTGGGGCCCTGAAAAAGGTTTTCCTCGCAAAAGCTTCACCTTAACTGTCTTGTAGTTTCTTTCCTCGTCAGGTCAGAAACTCAGGACGTGGTGTCTGTTAATGTCTCCTTCCCCGTCAAGTTGGAAACGCAGAACAAGGGTGTGTCTACCCGGGGGACATATTTATCCCTTTCTGATGAGGAGGAGATTGAAATGTGGCGCCTTGCCGATCCTGGAGTGTGATTGGCTACTGTTACCTGAAGCAGCCCCGGTGTTACCCACCCTAGTGTGGAACTCATTTGCATAGAATAAAGTACAGTGTTAAAATAGTGTCATTTAACATTTTACCCATGCATTATTTCTTTACAAAACCTCTTTCAAATTATTAAAGGCATCATAGGGAACAGATAGACACCAAGCACGATATAAAATGGTTAGATCATTGACCTAATGTTTTAGCAGTCAGTAACCATTAACATAAACTGTGCTTTGCATGAAGACGGAGTGGATGTGGCGCAGTTTAGATCTCCAAACATAGGTATGAATGGATTTCGATAGATCTCTGTGGCCTCTCTTTATTTCAGTCACTGCTGCTCCATCCAGGAAGTCCTGAAGGAATTTTTATGGCAGTCCTTGCCTAAACCTTAGGAATGAGTTTGGTGGTTAGAGTCAATGTGTCGTCCAATGAGAAGTCTTCTCCTTGGTTTTGGTGGGAGCAGAAGGTCCCCCTTCCTGCTCTGGAAGAGGTGTCTGGTAGTTGTCCCAACATCTTATCTGATGTTGCTGAACATTTATTTATGTTTATTCACCAAAGATCCAATCACGGTGTGGCACATCTTCCTAAACACCAGCAGTTACAGAGGGGCCCTGTCATAAACTGGTCCCTGGAATGCCATCTTGACTGGTGTTCACAAAACTGCTCTGTTGGGGGGTAATTCATGTACGCTATATTGTACAGCAGCAGCATGTCTTATTTGCGTACAGCAGCGTGTCATGTATGTATTGGCAGTAGCAAGTCCCGTATTTGCTCTGCAGCAGCAGCAACAGCAGCAATAATCAACAGCAGCAGCAGCAGATGAGCAGATCCATTCCACAAAGACCAAACATATCAACATTGCCATACCCATTACCATGCCAAACACCCGAGAGTTGTCATGACAGAACTATAATTAAAAATGAGCATGCAATGATTTTTCCTGATTGAGTTCATTGAGTTTCTGTTCATTCTGAGTGTTTCTGTGGTGGGGTGTTTTAATTGTTGTGTGGCACAGACTGAACACAAGCAGAGTAAAAAAAAACTAAAATACACAGAGAAAGCTTGCCTTTATGGTTACACTCAGGTTAATGTGGCCCAAATCATTATTATTATTTTTTTGAACAGCACAAACCACATGGAATCTGATCGTTTAAATTCCAGTTTGTGTCACTTCCATATGTGGTCCTATCTGAAACAGTTTAGATGTTTTGCTATGCGACCTCAGTCTGAACAGTCAAATCAGGTAGCCCATGCCTCAAGAACTCCACATCCTGGCTGATACAACAGCCTCCACTGCAATGTGTTCCGCCAGTCAATGATGATCAGGGCTCATTTTGCGATCTTCAGGTGCCCCCTAACCTAGACTGACCCAGAAGAACCCCAGACCCTCTCAGTGCTGTGTGTTCAGCTCCTCCGAGAGTATCCAGAGTGCCCCCAGGAGCCCGGGTCAAAGGGTCACCCTCTTCATATCCTCTGAGGTTCCCCACCCCTTGCTCGGCGCTGCGTGTTCAGCTCCTCTGTCCGCAGGGTGGGTAGCCCCAGCAGTCTACCATTTTCCTCTGCTCTTGAAGGGTTGCTGTTCTCATAGCCATCCTGTCCTGGTGTAAAACCCCCATCTGTCCCCAGGCCTCTTCCGAACATGGTAAACAGACTCTCCAAGCCTCTTCACTACATAACAGGGTCCTACCTAGGCACAATCCAGTTTAGGTGAACGTCCCTTCTGCCTCTTCGGACTATTGACCCATACCAGCTCTCCAGCATTAAAATCACATCCCGTACAGTGATGGTAATATGCCCGTTTCTGGCGAACAACCGTCTGCAAAGCCTGACGATGAGCAAACTCATGAGCTGACTGCAGCCGGTTCTGTAGCTGATGGGCATACTCCAGTCCAGGCGAGGCTATCAGTGCATCTGGAGGTTGACCCATCAACAGGGAAGATGGGATTAGCAGTTCTCTGCCCAGCATGAGGAGAGCTGGCATACAACCAGCGGTTTCCTGCACTACACTCCGACATGCAAGCAAGACCATTGGCAACCAAAGCTTCCAGTCTTTGGCTCACACACTGGCCACCCAGCCGGCCCTGTGTTTGATTGTACCCCTCTACTAACCCATTACTCTGGGCGTGTAGGGGAGTTGTCCTTGTTTTCTGGATACCAAACTGCTGGCAGAACTCAGAACACATGTGACTCAAAGTTCCTCCCCTGATCCGTATGCACGGCAGTGGAAACCCCAAAGTGAGCAAACATACCTTACAGCAGGACATCCACCACTGTCCCTGCCTCCTGGTTGGGAACAGCATAGGCCTCTGGCCATTTTGTAAAGTAGTCCATGGCGACCACCACAAACAAAGGGATCTGTCAAAGCGATCCTAGTACATCCACGGCCACGCGATCCATGGGACCCAAAGGGGAAATATTAATAATTATTAATAACTCAATATGATTTATTAATTATGATTAATCATGAGGTAAATCAGATTTACTGAATATAGCTACATTAATCTTAATATTACAGTCAATTAACCTGTTGTCCAGGCAACACTTAGTGTTGATTGTTTAACAATTCTAAGCAAAGTTCATTTCCCGGTTATGAAAAATAACATTCTTATCGCACCGTGCTACTTAGAGCATAGGTTTGGGTCTATATCACTTAAGAGGCAATTCATTAGCAGATGGAGTCAGAACCAAACATGTATTGTGCACAATCTTTATTAACTAACTCACAAACACATAACTAAACTAACAAACACATAAAATAACATAACATAACATACACAAAGGGTCACACACATATGTAGGTCAGAATGAGTAATGATAGAGTTGAACCGGAAGAGGTACTGTTACTAGAGCTATAGGAAAGTCAAAGACACCCTGGAAAGGACTCATCAGGTTATCGTCTGAAGTTGTTGCCAGTCTGTTGGGTGATAAGCACATGGCTGGGTGTTGTAGGCCGGGGGCCTACCAGCCTTGCGGACCGGGCTTAGAGAGGCCGGCCGCAAGGAGGCCTGTTCGGTTGTCCAGAAGCAAGGAAGAAGAGAGGGAGTGGCACTGTTCGCTGGTTTTTAACCTCTGGTCAAAGTCCAACCTCTTAGGAATGATGGGGGCCAATGAAGATGTTGTATTTCCGGTTGACACACACCCCCTTGTCAGGGCTTTTATGACCAAGTAAGATTAAACTGGCTGAGCTTTGAAGAAGAACTATTAAAGCTTCTTGTAATACTTATGTCTTGTGCAGATATGGACATACCGCATACACAAGCATTTAAATCTGCTCGATACGAACCTATAGACACCAAACACGGCATAATTGAAGTTACCTTGCAGGTCATAACATTTAAAAATCATAAAACATGTAAATACAATGGGTACAATACAACAACAGCAAGAATGGATCCCATTTCCTGGGAATATGTATGTAGAGAATAGTCTGTCTTTAAATTAATGCAGTAACGTCTTTGTTCTGTGTGGAAAATGCAGGGAAGATGCTGATTTCCTGTGTCTCTTCTCTGTTCTCAATGTGGCAGCACATTCCTCAGTGCAATAACCTTCTCAGGGGATGGGGACAGTCAAATCCCAGAGTGAGCTTAAAACTATTGGTGAACTAACAAATAATTGTGTCCGAATTGTCTCAGTCATTACATAATTCCCCCCCTTTCGCTCGTTGTTGTCTCTCCTATGGCAACGGTGCGCGACGTTGAAGGTGCAGAAAGATCAGACACATCACTGACACACAAGGCTGGAAGGCTGTGATGGGCCCTGGTTGTATGTGTCTCCTGGAGTGGTGGTCGTTCCATGGCGGTTGATGCAGACAGTGGGCAAGCTAAGTTCTCTGAGCTGCTGTGTCACCTGTCACTCTAAAGTCAAGAGGGGGCAAGAGGTTTGCTGGTGGCAAGGTTCAGCTCTTTGAGCTTGCTCAGCAGGTGTCGAGGTAGCAGGTGCCATGACGTGTCATCTGTCATTCGGACACCCTTGAAGCAGGTCATTGCAGGAAGAGGTTATGGGAGTTGTAGTGTGAAGAGTTTTTCAGACTGATCTAGGGTTGATAACAGAAGCGTTTGTTACCTCTGCTCTCAGTCCAAAGGAGTCTGAAGTTTGCTGTGTCCCTCTGCTCTTGTGGCAGCGCCGACTTGAGCAAGTCTGAGTGGTCTTGTGTGAGTGGTCAGAAGCTTGTGCTTCTGAGTACTTCACAAATAAGTACTGTTCAAGGGGCTCCTTACTAGCGTTACAAGCTCCTACAGGTTCGATGCAGGCATGTTCAGTCGCCCTTGTGCTACCTGCTGTTGGAGATCATGCGGTGTCTGCAGGAAGAGGATGTTTCCATCCATGGCTTCTCCCTGTAGTGGGTCTGGTGCCTGGGTCTGTCTGAATTAATCCTTCTCCTATTGTAGCTTTAGAGGATTTAAGGAAATTGGCTGATAAGGTGTCAAGCAGAAGGCTTTGGCTCTGGTGCTGTAAGTGATCAGCAGCCCTGGTTAGGAGGGTGTTCCTCACCACACCTAGCCAGTCCTTTCGGTCTGCCATCTGGGCAGTTAGGCTGAGCATCTGCAACGTTTGGGCATGCTTGTGGTGAGAGTAAGGGCAAGAGACTACTGCAAGATCAAAAAGAATTTAGGGCTAAAGGCACAGTGAGCAGCCAGGTGTATAAAAACAGCTAGGTTTAATAAATGACTTAAGATCGTTCTTAATGTCAAATTATTTCTCAGAATGTACTGATGGCTCACAACGGGCTCGACCTCTGAACGAATGGAAGAGAGAAAGGGAGAGGAAGAGGAGAGCTTAACATTGGATTGTGTTCATTAGTGGTGCTCAAAATTATGCCATAGCAATCGTTCAGGTTACTTTTGTAACTGGCTCATAAAATTGAAGCAACTGTTGTAAATTAACAAAATCAAGAAGGAAAGTATGTCCAGATACTTGTGGTCCTATTGGAGAAATTAAACCACACGAGGAGAAAGGAAAAATGTAAATAAATCACATAGATGAAAGAAATAATTCTAATAAAAATTAATAGCTGATGGCTATTATGATTACAAATCAATACAAAAATTTAAAGAAGTGATTAATACAGCAGAATGACCTGGTATTGGGAATAGTCAATAGCACAAGTGATTTACAGCTGCAGCATGTTCAGAACCAAACCATTTGTGTTTGGAAGTTAAGTTTAGCATGCTATTGACAAGTCTCAATAACTCCTAGAATTATTCTTTAACTAAACAGTCTACATGTAATTAAATTTTTATTTAATTACCCTAGTAACTGCAGATTTAGCTGAACAGTGTTCAGGGAGAAATGCACCTAAGTGCAGATGAAATTAGCTGAGAAGAATTCAAGGTAAGGGAAGTGAAAGGTCAGAAAAGCAGGAATGTGGTTAAAGGAATTTGGTTTAGATCACTTCCACAGGCAAATGCAAGTTCATACAGCTAAGTGGGCCATGTAGGGAGTGAATGGCTGAAGTGGGGGGGGGAAGTCGGTATGAGACTAAGGGGTTTAACTATCTTGGATGTAAGCTATGTTAACTGATGACGGGGCTGGTACACGTCATTAAACTATTTGAATACTGATGGTTCCTTTCCAAAAACTTTCACCATAAGGTAAATTAATTGAATAAACTGGTAGAAGAAAAAAGAACAATAAGATGAAATGAGAAGAGGGAAAGGAAGGAAAGGAAAGAGGTTTTTAACTATTTAGTTTTGCTAGGAAATATGGTTAAGCAGGTGTCACTGGTTGAAGTAATGACCTAATCTCTAGGCTAACAGAGAAACGCCAGATGCCTTGAGGTCAAAGGAAAAGAAACACGGGAAGAGTTTCTAGTCCTTTCCGGAGCCAAAAGTGCACTGGAAGGCGGCCGTACTTCATGTACACGGCACTAAGGAGTGAGGAGAGGTAGCTAAGATATAGACATTAGGATAGTAATAACCTATAACTCATTATGCCTCATTAGGGAAACAACAGTATCTAGAACTACTGTAATCCTATAAAAAGAGGGTAGATGGTAATGGTAAAATAACAAAAACAAAAACAAAATAGGGTAAAAACCGAATATCCTTTTAGCTCTAGGGAACCTAAAGGGAAGGTGAATACCCAAGTTGATTTGATTAAATGCTACGTTTAATTAAAACCAACTTGGCCGAATGGAGATATTCAGGCTTAAGTAAAAGAAGAATAAAATAAAATGACACATAGAGGAGAAATAAAGTCGAAATAAAAATGAACTTAGAATTTCCTTATAGATTTAGGAATCTAAAAGGAAAGGTAAATAGACAAAATTGATTTAATTAAATTTTCAAATTTAACTAAATTCAACTTGGCTGCATAGGTATAGTTAGGCGAATGAAGTATTAGAATGAAGTGGAAATAAAATAGAGGAATAGGGAGAAAAAAAAAAAAAATATATATATATATATATATATATATATATATATATATATTTTTTTTTTCTTTTTTTTTTCTCCCTATTCCTCTATTTTAGGGAGAAAGCAGATCTTACGCAGTCTTACGCTCGTTTAGCAACTGAAATTATGATTTCTTCAATAATTTCACATTAGCTTCTTCGTACAATTTAAATATGCATTATAGCATCGAGGAACGTCCTGCTGTTCAAGGGAATGCGCATTCAAGCCCCAGTTTTGCTGATTTTATCAGAAATTTGTATGTGCATGTATAAGATGTCAAAGATTATCAAAACACATGATTTCTTACTGGTCCATCTACAAACAATTGCTTAAAATTATGCCTTTCGTTCTCCACCAAAATATGTAGCGAATTAACTCAAAGGGAAAATATATATTATTTTAAATAATATATAATATAATGTATATTTAAATAATAATTTAAAATAATTATTAATAACTCAATATGATTTATTAATTATGATTAATCATGAATAGGTAAATCTGCTAATCAGATTTACTGGATATAGCTACATTAATCTTAATATTGCAATCAATTAACCTGTTGTCCAGGCAACACTTAGTGCTGATTGTTTAACAATTCTAAGAAATGTTCATTTCCCAGTTATGAAAAATAACATTCTTATTGCACCGTGCTACTTAGAGCATAGGTTCGGGTCTATATCACTTAAGAGGCAATTCATTAGCAGATGGAGTCAGAACCAAACATGTATTGTGCACAATCTTTATTAACTAACTCACAAACACATAACTAAACTAACAAACACATAACATATAACGTAACGTAACATAACATAACATACACAAAGGGTCACACACATATGTAGGTCAGAATGAGTAATGATAGAGTTGAACCGGAAGAGGTACTGTTACTAGAGCTATAGGAAAGTCAAAGACACCCTGGAAAGGACTCATCAGTTTCTTTTAGCAATAGCAAAGGTAAGTCTTACAAATCAATACTAAATCGCTGTTTAGCATTAAAATGTTCGATACTTGCAATGTGCCCTTAGGCTGAGGAGCGTCGGATCTGCAGGTTGAGGATAAATCTTGAGGTTATCGTCTGAAGTTGTTGCCAGTCTGTTGGGTGATGAGCACATTGCTGGGTGTTGTAGGCCGGGGGGCTACCAGCCTTACCAGCCTAAGGAGGCCTGTTCGGTTGTCCAGAAGCAAGGAAGAAGAGAAGGAGTGGCACTGTTCGCTGGTTTTTAACCTCTGGTCAAAGTCCAACCTCTTAGGAATGATGGGGGCCAATGAAGATGTTGTATTTCCGGGTGACACACACCCCCTTGTCAGGGCTTTTATGACCAAGTAAGATTAAACTGGCTAAGCTTTGAAGAAGAACTATTAAAGCTTCTTGTAATACTTATGTCTTGTGACTGTATGGACATACCGCATACACAAGCATTTAAATCTGCTCGATACGAACCCATAGACACCAAACATGGCATAATTGAAGTTACCTTGCAGGTCATAACATTTTAAAAATCATCCCATTTCCTGGGAATATGTATGTAGAGAATAGTCTGTCTATAAATTAATGCAGTAACGTCTTTGTTCTGTATGGAAAATGCAGGGAAGATGCAGATTTCCTGTGTCTCTTCTCTGTTCTCAATGTGGCAGCACATTCCTCAGTGCAATAAACTTCTCGGGGGATGGGGACAGTCAAATCCCATAGTGAGCTTAATACTATTGGTGAACTAACAAATAATTGTGTCTGATTTGTCTCAATCATTACAAATGACAGTAGGATTCCACATCCCTACTGCAGGTGTGCCAATAGAAACTCTTGCTGTACTCATTTTAATGATTTGTTTAAAATGTCCCACCCCCATCTGTCCATGCATTGCTTCCAGAACCAGGCAGTGACAGGACTTCGGCACTACTGTCTGCCACTTGGTTACGCCCTTCATGGGTTCCACAAATCCTGTCTAACACTCCCAAATTCAATGCCCATGAACAGTGTAAGGACCGCATGGACCACAGCCCCCTTACCACTGATCCAAATGCCATGAACTCTTCCCACGTAGGCCCCCTTCCAACTTCCACCCAGTCGATGACTACCTGGAGCTTGGTGTCCTTACACTGTTCAATGGCCCATGCAACATTTGAATCAGGCAGCACTGCACAACAAGATGCCTCCTCTTGTCAGCCGGTCCCTGCATCACATATCCAGCCAGTCGCTCACATTGTGGGCAGGATGCCATACATGTGCACCTTGACAACCAGTCTGCATTCTGGTGATTCTCCCCCTTGCAATGCTGAATGGTGAATTGAAATTCATGCAGGCAATCTTTCCCTCTGGCTCCCAGAAAGATAACAGCCAACATAGAGAAGCATTATCTGTTCGGATCACAAAATGAAGACCGCAGAGGTGATGCCTGAAATGGCTTCACCACGGCTAAAAGTTCACGTTGCAACACACAGTAATTACGTTCTGCCCTGTTGAAGGCCCGACTGTAGTAGACAATGACCCTCTCTCCCTTTTCCCCCTCCTGGGAGAGAATGGCACCCAAATCTACGTTGCTGGTGTCTGTGTCCAGTACGAATGGTAAATCTTTTCCATTAAAATATCATCCAAATACACCAGGCACGCCTCTCTTGGCATACCCTGGAGCAACCACTCCATCAGCCTCTCAAAGTTTGCCGGAGCATTGCATAGACCAAAGGGCATGGTCTTGAATTGCCAGAGGCCTGTCCCTGTCGTGAAGGCAGTCTTCGGTCTTGGGTCAGCAATAAAGGGGACCTGCCAATACAGCTATGCAGATCTAGTGAAGAGAATCACCTGGACCCAGCGATCCGATCCAGTGACTCATCAAGTGGGTAAGAGTCCTTGACAAGTCACCTCATTTAGGCATCTGAAGTCATCACAGAAACACCAACCATCATCCTTCTTAGGGACCAATACAACTAGTGGGGTCCATGGGCTTTCCGATGGTTCTTTAATTCCTGAAGCCTTCATCTCTTCTAGTCAGTGATATGCAGCCGACTGCTTTATGGTAGGTGTAGGAAAGTCTATCCCTTTAATTGCACTTTCATATTTAACCAATAGAGGGCGCATGTCTTCCATCTTACTGATACCTATACATCAGTGGTTCCTAAACGTGAGGTGACGAGGGGGTACGTGAACAAAATGCTAGTAGTTAATTTAATTCTACCTACCTAAATCCAGTACAGTTAATCAAATTCTCATAATTTGCAGTCAAAAATGACTGTATCCACACAAGCAGCATGCATTGATTGCGTGCCGAATCTGCTGCCTTAAATCGCGGTAAATTGCTGTTGTTCTCGACAATGCACCTTTGTAAAAGTGGGGATTTAGCACTTACTCGCATTAAGAACAAATACAGACACAGATAACAGATTAATTTCGATTTAAGACTCAAACTTTCTCCAATACAAAAACATACCTTGTGTGAGTTCCCAAATATCCACATGACTGCAAACATGACATTAATATACAGCAGGTCAATAAACAAAGCATACATTTTAAATACAGTACTGTCAGTATTTACTCTATTTTGCAATGAAATAATAATAGTTCTAATGAAAACCACAGCAGAACTACAACACACAACGTGTTTCGCGAACAATTCTGCGGCTTTGAACGAATCGTGAGAGTCAATGATTCAATGATTCATTCACAGCCACTTGCTTCGTTACTGAATGAATGACTCGATGACTCACTCATAAAAAAGTGACTTGCTGTCACCTACTGGCAGTTTTAGTTTAATATTTAAAAGTTTTACCATCATTGCATATTTCTCTATTGAACATTTTTATTTAAAACATTATTTTATAAAGTTATTCACAAAGGTAAAAATATGCACTGGAAAAAATCAATTAAGAGGGCAAATATTGTCCCTTAATGGTAAAGGTGTGACTGCAGTAAAAGTGGAAGAGAGGGGGCACGCAGAATGATGGTAATCCCTTCAGGGGGTACGCCAAGCTAAAAAGTTTGGGAACCACTGCTATACCCCAATGCGTTGCATACACCACACACGCTGGGTCATGGTGAGCATCTGAACTTTAAAGGGATAGTTCACCCAAAAATGAAAATTTGATGTTTATCTGCTTACCCCCAGGGCATCCAAGATGTAGATTACTTTTTTTCTTCAGTCGAACGCAAATTATGATTTTTAACTGCAACCGCTTCCGTCTGTCAGTCAAATAATAGCAGTGATTGGGAACTTGAACAATAAGAGTCGAAAAAACTTCCATAGACAAATCAAAATTAAAACCTGCGGCTCGTGACGACACATTGATGTCCTAAGACACGAAACGATCGTTTTGTGCAGAAACCGAACAGTATTTATATAATTTTTTACCTCTAATACACCACTATGTCCAACTTCGTTCAGCTTCCGGCTAGTGAGGTCGGATCGCGCTCTGACAACGGAAGTGATGGCTCATTGAAGTATATGGGCGAGACATCACTTCCGTCAACAGAACGCATTTTTTGACCTCACTAACAGGAAGCTGAACGAAGTTGGACATAGTGGTGTATTAGAGGTAAAAATTATATAAATAATGTTCGGTTTCTCACACAAACCGATCGTTTCGTCTCTTAGGACATTAATGTGTCGTCACGAGCCGCAGGTTTTAATTTTGATTTGTCTAAGCAAGTTTTATTCACTGTTATAGTTGAAGTTCCAATCCACTGCTATTATTTGACTGACAGAGGGCAGCGGTTGCAGTTAAAAATCATAATTTGCGTTTGACTGAAGAAAAAAAGTCACCTACATCTTGGATGCACTGGGGGTAAGCAGATAAACATCAAATTTTCATTTTTGGGTGAACTATCCCTTTAACACTCTGAGGTCTGAGGGTATCGCCGGCGATACCCTCGTGGTTTTTTTCTTATCAGTGTGAAAGAGACTCAAAATACTCTATCAATGTTGCACATACAATTAAGAGTTATACACCATTTTAATCTGTGGAATATCTTCTTTCATTTGTGTACACTCAGAGCTAAAAGAAAATGTGGTAACACTTTATAATAACGTTCAGTTATAAGTCATTTGTGACTTATTAGTTAATGATTAACAAATAATTTACAAAACATGAATATACATTTATAGTTATATAAGTTATATAAGTTATATACTAATACTTTATTAATGTTTTATTCATTCAGTTACAAGTCATTTATAAATTATTTGTTAACTATGAACAAATAATTTACAAAACATGGCTATACATTCATAAATGATTAATAAGTGATATGTTAGCATTTTATGAATGTTTTATTAATTCAGTTATGAGACATTTATAAGTTATTAGTTAATGATGAACAAATCATTTACAAAACATTACAATATACGTTCATAAATCATTAATACATGTTATGCTAACAATTTACAAATCTTGTTAAATAAATCAAACAGATCATTAGTAGATAGTAGGGATGTCCCGATCACGTTTTTTTGCCCTCGAGTCCGAGTCCGAGTCATTTGATTTTGAGTATCTGCCGATACCGAGTCCCGATCCGACACTTCTATAATAGCCTACATAAAAAAGAATAAAGAGCGAAAAAACAGATCCAGGAACAGTGCTTTTCCGGTTTTTCAGGTATCTAACAGTAATCAAATAGTAATCAAATATAAAATATCACTGCATATTATCTTTACATGTGTAACATAAATAAAGATTAATCATTATTGAAGTTACAAAAACTATTCAGTCAAGAGCAGTGAGTGATTTCTTTGTTATTTGTTGTTTGATTTAACATTAAAAACAGGCAGCAGAAATAGTTGTTTTCCCTTTAAGACATGCACGATCCAATACACATACTGTTCCACATGCGCTGTCTTTCTCGACTAATATACGTTCACTTAAGATATAACCGACTATGTTTGCTAGGATACTCGCTAGGACGGGCATGTTGACATAATTTTTGTATGAATGTGGCCGCCGAAGCGCAAGACTTGAAAGAGAACTCAGTATTTGCGCACTGACTGAAATAAGCTGACAAATCTTCTCACAGCGCGTGTGAGTTCTCTTTCGCGTCTTGTTCTTGAAGGTTTAAATCAGCAAGGCTTAAATGAGTTAGTTTAAACACAGACAGCAACGTGTGCTGTTCAGGTCTCACCTGCGCTCGCGCTCTATCAACACCCGGGTGATGACGGCGTAAATGACTGGACATTAGAGCAGACGACACTCGCAGTTAACAGTTTACAAAGAGTGACTATTTTGTCCACGCTTTCTGATTATCGTTGTAACGTTATGTGCATCTATCGACTGAAACATACATTATCTGAACTCTGTCTATTTTCCACGTTGCTATTTTAAACAAACCATATTAACCAATAGATGCGTCGTCATTCGAGATGGACCGCAGTGCAAGTGCGGTCCGTAAGTGGAGAACCGTATGGTTCGATTTTTTTTTACCGAGAACCATTGCACCCCTAATACATATATATCCGAGTCCTGATCGGGAGGTAATGTCCGATTCCGATCGAGTCTGAAACCACATGATCGGGCCCGATTTCCGATCACATGATCAGAACAAATCATTAGTAAATGATCAGAATATGATTTATTGATGAAGTTGTTAGCTGGTCTGTGTTCAAAAGCACAAACATTCAGGTATGCTAAAGCACAACTTTTAAGAAGAGTAATTTATTTGTTTTGAAGTGGATGAACATTTATTAATGCCTTACAGTCAGGTGATTCCAGTGGATTATATTAAATCCTTTCACTCATCAGCACAGGCTTGTGTTCTGTGTGGAGTGTTTGGGGTCTAGTGATGAAGTCATCCTCTGATCCGGATTTACCTTCCACTGAAGCTCACATCAGGTGCATAAAAACACTCCATATGTGTCAGAGAAGACAGCAGTCTATACCCTCACCAGTCAGCACTTACACTGCCGTACACACTACAAAGTGTTCAACACCTGTTATAGATGATGTGTAAATGCATGAATAAATCATTTGCAAAGCTTTCTGCATACCCTATTCTAAAGTGTAAACTATTCATCACTTATAAATGTGTTACACATCATTTGTAGACCTTCCTGTTACATGATCCATCTCATTCCATCACTTTACCCAAGCCTAAACTTTACATTATTAAAAAAAACAACAACAAAAAAACACTGTTTAACCAACACTTAATCATTTAATTTTTATTTTGTTTTTAATGGAACAGCTCCTCACCATAACATGGAAACATACCATAAACCGTTAATAAACGTAGTCCATTATTTCGTGCATTTTTTTTTTCAAGTCTTCAGGAGTCAAACGATGCAATTGTGTAAGGAAAAGATTCTTATAAAGTAATATAACCATTATACATTAATCGTATCAATCCACCGTTTCATAACTTTCAAAATTGGCGCTTCTCACAATACGACACAGTTTGCGGCAGTGACGTCAAACCTTGCTCCTTATTGGCTGTCACCGGCTGTCACATGTGATTTGCGACTACCATAGAGTGTTTGCGACATGCCGAATTTCAGTTGCTGTGTTATTCAGCGCGACGGTTAAAAGGATGAAATGCAGATCAGAGGAATGTTTGCAGCGATTAAACACTTTAATTTCATTCTGTAACTCATACAAATTTATGATTTGCTGTCATTTCGCTGGTAATGTAGCACATACGTAGTTTTGTCTGATTTGTATAACGTTACTGTTTTTTGTAATGTTTTAAATAAATGATTGTGACTAACGTACATTTATCTGCCTGTTATACTATGTATATTGTCAAAATGGTTATGGTTAAAGTTATAGGGTGGAGTAGGGAGCTTAAAATTATTATTTTTATACAACAGTATATCAACTAAGATAACAGTCACTGTAAATATATCAATATTGCGTTTTTATTTTTGTGAAGTGGCTAAATGTGGTCATGTTTAGATATAAGAGGTGAGTTAGGGGCTCAAAGATATCTATATAATAGTAAAATATATTTGCATAAAAAATATTATAATTTTATATAAAAATATATAATTTAAATATTGGGATTCGTATAGATTTTTAGATCCTGTAACTGAAAGGTATACTTTGCATATGGCAAATAAATGGTAAATTTACAGATTTTAGTTTGTACATAATTTATAAAGAAGATCTGCAAATGATATGTAAGACATTTATAAGTGATGAATAGTTTACACTTTAGAATAGGGTATGCAGAAAGTGTTATAAATGACTTGTATACATATACAAATAATTTGTTACAGGTAAGAAAGGTCTACAAATGATGTGTAACACATTTATAAAGGATGAATAGTTTACACTTTAGAATAGGGTATGCAGAAAGCTTTGCAAATGATTTATTCATGCATTTACACATCATCTATAACAGTTGTTGAACACTTTGTAGTGTGTACTGCAGTGTAAGTGCTGACTAGTGAGGGTATAGATAGCTGTCTTCTCTGACACATATGGAGTGTTTTTTATGCACCTGATGTGAGCTTCAGTGGAAGGTAAATCCGGATCAGAGGATGACTTCACTAGACCCCAAACACTCCACACAGTCAACATTTGTTCATGATTAACAATTGTTTATTGAGATAATGATACTAAAACGATTTTGTCATAAATACTTCAATTATTTTGTGATAAATAATGTCTTAACTCATAACTTATAAACTACTACTAATGATCTGTTTGATTTATTTAATTAAGATAACTTACAACAAATTTGTAAATTGTTAGCATAACATGTATTAATGATTTATGAACGTATATTGTAATGTAAATGATTTGTTCATCATTAACTAATAACTTATAAATGTCTCATAACTGAATTAATAAAACATTCATAAAATGTTAACATATCACTTATTAATCATTTATGAATGTATAGCCATGTTTTGTAAATTATTTGTTCATAGTTAACAAATAATTTATAAATGACTTGTAACTGAATGAATAAAACATTAATAAAGTATTAGTATATAACTTATAAATCATTTATAAATGTATATTCATGTTTTGTAAATTATTTGTTAATCATTAACTAATAAGTCACAAATGACTTATAACTGAACGTTATTATAAAGTGTTACTGAAAATGTTGTGCTTTTTGTAAAATAAAGAAAACTAACATGATGCATGATCTCTCGTCTCCCTCTGAATGAAGTCCAATCTGTTAGTTCTCAGAAAATTAACTGTAACTTAGTGAATACTAATCACAGAAAAAATTACACTTATGTCTAAAAAACGTTAAGATGTCAGGTTTTAAAACATGTAAGTGAAATCGAAAACAAACCTGTGTTTATGTAATCAGTATGTAAAGAGAGCCATGTCAGAAGTCCGTGATTCAGCTCATTATCCGCTAATGCGGCCACTCCCACGGACCGAGCGCTATTCAGACGCTAATTCAGTCAATACATGCATAAATCATCTCAATCGTGTATTTATTGTCTTCAAAAGTGTTTTGAATAGCCATATTTAGCGATCTCTGTCCTCTGTTAGTTCATTGATTGTCACATGATATGCCTCTTCCTTTTGTAAGGACTTTGCCTATTTATAAGCTCAATTTAATTGTTACAGGGAATAAGAATTGAATCAACCGTAAATGATTCACTGTAAATGATTCAGAATTAATATTTAACACTTCATCAATTATTCGTCCAGCGAAAATTGAGGATAGAGTATTTTACCAATTCTGGATAAAATATTATTCGGCGGCCAACAGTAACAATGTTTTATTATGATTATTATTATTATAATGATTATATTATTAAAAGCAAGAGGTAACTTGATCTTTTAAGTTTAAGGCAGTAATTTGTTTAAGGCAGATCTTTTAAGTTTAAGGCAGAAGAAACTCATATACGTGAAAATCAAAACTAGGTTCATTGACTACTTCTAATGATTACAAGAAACTAAGGCTAAACACACACATACATACGCACACACACACACACACATTCGCGGAATTGATATGAGTTATGAAGAAAGTCCCAAATACTAACTAAACATCGCAACCTGAGGAAAATCACAAAAGCAGAGCTTTGGCTGGATTCTTTCGGTTTAAAGGAGTTTCACCAGTTTCCAGCAAGAGAGAGAAGTTTGCTTGTACCTGCGTTTGCTCTGACAGCTGAGGTAATCGGGTTGTTCTGCGACTCGTGTGCAGCGGAGTCCCGTTCTGGATTGGCTGTCTTTCAGGTGACGTCTTCTCGGGAAAGCCCTTCGTGGGTTGCGCGGAAACTTTAAAGTTGTTGCCGGCTGGTGGAACACGCTGTTCTAAGCAGTTTTCTTCTTTGGAGACTTTGGTCAGATGTTTCACAGAGTGTTTTGGAGTCTGGATGTGACGGCTGTTGAATGGTCAGCTGCGTGGCTCGTGGATGAAGTCGGCGACTGTTAGATGGAAAATCAGCCCCGGTCAAGGATCAGTTCTCAACTTCTTCTTTTCAGCATGACCCAAGCGACTTTTCAGCCGCGGTGCTTCGGCTACTGGGTTTCAACTCCGACTTCAACAACGACTTCGAGCATTAGCTTGTTCGGACAGCATAGTTTTAAAGGAGCAAGTTGGCTCCATCCTTCAGATGCAATCCTTCAATGAGACGTTGCTAAATGGAGCTTAGACACGCCTCGTCTATTGTCTATTGATCACATCGCGTGATATCTGCAGAACATTCTCCTGTTTTATTAACAACTTTATAACGTTTCTTAATATTTTCCTGATACTGAATTTCAATGTTCCATTCACACAGAATTACAGAGAATTATAAATTCTGCATTTAGAACTCAAACACGACACACTTCTTACACACATATTACTAGACTGACGTAATTAAAACAATGATTATAAGAGAAAGAAGATGCATACAGGAATACAAACATATAATGCATTGAATCCAACATGTTAATAATCACATCATAGCAAGTGTTATTCTGGATATAGTTAATACTTTAAATAATCAACAATTGTCCCTTTTTTAGATTCAAGATTGAGTCCTTAAGCAGAGTTTAAACTTTGACCGGAGTCGCGAATGACCGGGTCAAAAAGGGATTCCTAATCAGGATAGGTCTGTGAGGATCGTTGTGCATTTAGGTCCGTTAATTAAAGTTTCCTGTTCCGTTCGTTTGATACAAAAGGGTTTTGTGAGCGTCTATAAATTTAATGTAATCAGGAAGGCCTCAGAACAGAACTCTGTTCTTAAGTCCTGTTACCACTTCTCTTAATGCTGACTAGCTGGAATTAGGAGCTATCCAGTGCCCCCAGGGATTTTGGTGTCAGCAAATGAATCCTTTGTCAAATGAAGCTTTGTTCGATCACGTTGTTCATTGATAAAGTCATTGGTAAGTTCTGTCGAGCGAGACCCTACACTTTACTGAGGCATTTGTGGACAAAAGGGGCAGAGTGCCCTCCGGCTGCAAGTATGAATTAAAAACACAGCATCCAGCGCTCATAATGATGACAAAAAATATAGAATAATAAATATTACTCCTCTTTATAGAAAATTGATATAAACATATGAGAATCCATCAATATTTCTCCAAATGTGTATGCTTTTAAGCATATTAAGAAATTATGGTCAATGTAAGATTTTAAGAGTCAATATGTGAAGCTTGAGTCTTAGATCTTTTTAATGATGTAACTGCAAATCAACATTTAGGCTCTATAATATAACAAATATAGTAGCCTATATGAAATGTATGGAAGTAAATCAGTAGCAAAACACGAGAGGTTGCTGATTTGAATGTGAGAACTTGTCGTATTAATATTTGTATTTGTAAACTTAAACTTACACTCACAGTCCTGATGTGAAAAGCTGAATGTTTCGATTTGCACACGCAGACAACAATCAAAACACCCGTGTTACGAAGTTGTATTTGCAGATTAATAGTTACAAATGTGTAAAATGGCATTCACATAAACAAAATGACAGACACAAATGCGTGAGACATATTTACTTTTACACTTTACTTCAGTTTCGCTGTACAGCTTCAAGTCGGCGCTTACAACCTCTCAGATCTGGCAGTACAAGTTCAATTCCTGGCGCTTTGACTTTTGCTACTCTTTTTGCGATATTCCTGTAGCAAAACTGACTTGAGCACTTGAAAGCAGAAGTGAGAGAGCAGAACGGGGATGGGGGGGTGAAGGCATTTTATTGGTCGATGCCTGACCAATGAACAACGCCATCCAGTGTGACTTGGCATGCGGAAAGAAATAATTGCATATGTATGAGACAATATTTTCATTAAAATATCGTTAGTTTTAACAGGTTTTTAATATTACAGTGAAAGAGTAATAAAGTTTTGGACCACCAAAACAGCGCAATCTGCTCTATGTAGTGACGTCATTGCGTACAAAAACGTCCTATTTCATTGGCTGACTCCAACCAATAAACAACTTTTCTACTCTTTTACTGTAATATAAAACTTAATGATTAATGAAAAACAAAGCCTCACATTGTTTCCAGTCGTGTAAATGCTTCACTTTGCCTGTTAGAATGTTTGAACCCAGACCACTACTATATGAAAGTTCAAGTCCATTTACTAAACATTTTAAATAAAGCCTGTAGCCTATATTACATCATAATATGTTCTGTCATATAGGCTACAATAAACACACAACAGCACAATTTACTTGCATCAAACTACTCAGTAGGCTATGTATTATTAGTAATTATTATAATTATTCTTTTTGTTGATCCATTTCATTTATTGCCAAGCTTTAAGATGTGAATTACATTATTGAAATAAACACATTTAGTGTCGTCAGGCTTTCATTTGTGTTTAATGGATAAAACAACGGAGCTGCGATCTCAGGTTTATGGCTGCTGTAAATTTTACCTGCCACAAGATGGCACTGTTTTCGACACTTTTAATGCTTTGAAACCTTTTGATGCTTTGAAACCTCTCTCTTGCTCTCTTAATATGTAATGAGTTTACGCAAAAAATAAAAAAAAATAATTAAATTAAAATAGCGCCCTCTCATATTATCTTGAGTAGTAAAGTCGTTTATTGGTTGGAGTCAGCCAATGAAATAGGACGTTTTTGTACGCAATGACGTCACTACATAGAGCAGATTGCGCTGTTTTGGTGGTCCAAAACTTTATTACTCTTTCACTGTAATATTAAAAACCTGTTAAAACTAACGATATTTTAATGAAAATATTGTCTCATACATATGCAATTATTTCTTTCCGCATGCCAAGTCACACTGGATGGCGTTGTTCATTGGTCAGGCATCGACCAATAAAATGCCTTCACCCCCCCATCCCCGTTCTGCTCTCTCACTTCTGCTTTCTGCTCAAGTCAGTTTTGCTACAGGAATATCGCAAAAAGAGTAGCAAAAGTCAAAGCGCCAGGAATTGAACTTGTACTGCCAGATCTGAGAGGTTGTAAGCGCCGACTTGAAGCTGTACAGCGAAACTGAAGTAAAGTGTAAAAGTAAATATGTCTCACGCATTTGTGTCTGTCATTTTGTTTATGTGAATGCCATTTTACACATTTGTAACTATTAATCTGCAAATACAAATGTCTCTTGGATATCGGTGTATGACAGAGGAGGTGCAGCACCTTCAAGCGGTACCTCATTCTCTGTCTCTGTAAGCTGTTTAGTTTCTGTAACTTCACAGCTTTCCTCCTCAGCTTTTCCATCCTCCTCAGAGTTTTCACTCTCCTCATTCTCCACAGAGTGATTTATGTTTATCCGTCTCCGGACCTCATCCATATCAAAATCAAAATCTGGAGGTTTGTGGACAGTTTCAAACTCTGAACCTGATGACTCTGTGTCACTTTCTTCAGACTGGGTTGGTTGACATTTCTGAGTACGTTGAGTTCTTGTTACAGGTCTCCGAACAGAGCTTGCATCATCTGATGGGTTAAACATCCTGACCATGTAACCGATAGGCAACAGATGATCTCGATGGAGAGTTTTCAGCACACCTGAACCATGCTCTGGTTTGACCTTATAAACAGGCAGGTTAGGCAACTTCTCCACAACAACATATGGTATTGATTTCCATCGATCTTGGAGTTTATGTTTGCCTTTTAGACCCACATTCTGTATGAGAATTCTGTCTCCTTTCTCCAAAGGTAGGTCTCTCACACGTTGGTCATACCGGGCTTTATTTTTCAGATGATTCTTCGTAGCAGCATCAGATGCCAACTGATAAGCTTTTTGCAACTCTTTCCTCATCCTGGCCATGTACTGTTGGTAGGAGGTTTCACTTTCACCATTTGGTGAGATTCCAAAACAGATGTCAATGGGTAACCTTGCTTCCCTTCCGAACATGAGATGATAAGGGGAGTATCCCGTGGAATCATTTTTTGTGCAATTGTATGCATGTACCAGGTAGTTGATATGTTGACTCCAATGTTGTTTATGTACGGCATCCAGGGTACCAAGCATGGCTAAAAGTGTTCGATTGAATCGTTCTGGTTGGGCATCCCCTTGAGGGTGGTAGGGAGATGTTCTTGACTTACGAATCCCAAGCATGGACAAGAGTTCTTTTATCAGGCGACTTTCAAAATCTCTGCCCTGATCCGAGTGTATCCTTGCAGGTAGGCCATAGTGCACAAAATACTTGTCCCACAATACTCTTGCAACTGTGATAGCCTTTTGATTTTTTGTAGCAAATGCTTGTGCGTAACGTGTGTAATGGTCGGTCACTACCAACACATTAGCAACACCCTTAGAGTCAGGCTCTATTTGCAAAAAATCGATACAAACTAAATCCAAGGGGCCATTACTCGTTATTTGGTTTAAGGGCGAGGCATGCTGAGGGAGTGTCTTTCTGGAGATACATCTACCACAGGTTCGAATGTACTGCTCGACCTCAGACCATGTAGAGACCTTAACACCATTGGGCGGTATCTTGTGGGCAAGACAAGTTGTTTGATCTGTTTTCCGCACATCTTTTCTTTTACTCTGTAGAGTAATCCATCTCTTAACTCCAACTTGCGGCTTTCACGAAGGAGCAGCACAGTTTCAGGTGGGTCATTCTCTGAGCGTGTCAGGCATTTATTCTTCTCCAGAGCTTTCTTTAATGGTCCAATTGTTGGGTCCACATCTTGTGATGCTTGAATGTCTTTTGAGCTCAATTGGTCAAGTGTATTCATGCTAAGGTTCACTGGAAACACATAAGCTTCAGGTACTGCGGTGGCAGGAGCTCCCAACTGATCAACAAATCTGTCTGGCACATCAGCCTCTTCACTGACACAGGCTCTTTTGCAGAGGGCTTTGATGCCAGCAGGTGGGACACTAATCCACTCTTCTTTCTCCTCTGAAGAGTACTGTCTGGACAACAAGTCAGCATCAATATTGTGTCTCCCAGGTCGATACTGGATGGTGAAATCGTAGGTGGCGAGAGCGGCGAGCCAACGATGTCCGACTGCACTGAGTTTGGCGGAGGTCAATACATATGTTAATGGATTATTGTCAGTTCTTACCACAAACTTTGCTCCAAACAAGTAATCGTGAAACTTGTCCACGACAGCCCATTTTAATGCCAGAAATTCCAATTGATGGACTGGATAGTTGTGTTCTGAGTCTTTAAGCTTACGACTGGCAAAAGCTACTGGCCTGAGGCCCTCAGGATATTCCTGGTTCAGGACAGCGCCTAAACCATTCATACTGGCGTCCACATGTAAGATGTACGGTTTTGTGGGGTCAGCGAAAGCTAGCACTGGGGCATTAATCAAACAGTCACGAATACGGTCAAGGCAGGTTTTAGTCCACCGTTCTCCGAACAGCTCTGATGGCTTGAAATAGACTTTGCTTTTGTCAACACTTTTTTTAGTCTTGGGGTCTTGCCAAGTGGGGGCGTAACCCTTAGTGAGCTCGGAGAGGGGACGGACAATGGCAGATTTTGCAAGAGTTTGCAATGAACCTCCGATAATAACTGCAAAATCCGAGGAAGGACTTCAGCGGTTTCAGGTGAGTGGGCTCTTTCCAATGCTTTACTACCTCCACTTTGTCTGGATCCGTAGCTATTCCGTTAGCAGAAACAATGTGACCCACGTACTTGACCTCGGGCTGACAGAATTGGCATTTGTCAATAGAAACCTTCAATCCGACCTCCTCTAGTCTGTCCAACACCTTGAGAAGACGTTGCTCGTGCTCCTCAAGTGTCTTGCTGAAAATTATGATATCATCTAAGTACACGAGAGCTTCCAGAAGATGCATATCGCCAACAGCCTTTTCCATTAAGCGCTGAAATGTTGCTGGAGCTCCTGTGATTCCTTGTGGCATGCGCTCAAATTGATAGAAACCGAGAGGGCAAATGAACGCCGTCTTCTCTTTGTCCTCCGGAGCCATCTCTATCTGGTAGTAACCACTGCGCAAGTCCAGAACTGAAAACCATTGGCTGCCTGATAGAGAATCCAAGGCGTCGTCAATGCGTGGCATTGTGTACTGATCTGGTGTGGTTCAGTTGTTCAATGTTCTGTAATCAATACAGATTCTTATCTTCCCATTCTTTTTGCGGACTACAACGATTGGTGAGGCGTATGGGCTACGGGACTCAGTGATAATGCCAGTGGCCAATAGTTGTTGTATGTGTCGCCGCACGTCGTCTATGTCGGCAGGGGCTATCCTCCTTGACCTCTCCCTGAAGGGTCTGGGGTCATGCAGGCGTATGTGGTGTTCAACACCCTTGGCACGACCAACATCCCACTCATGCAGTGAGAAAACATTCCGCCTCTCAGCCAACTTCTGCTGAAACCGACTTTTCCACTCTTCGGGAATGGGAGAGTCCCCGAAATTGAAAAGACTTGGGTCTAGAGTTTCAGCTGGGAGGTTAGAAAGTAGAACTGGGGTAACTGTGTCCACAACATACATCTCAGCCACGATGGTCCCAACTGGGATGGAAGTTGCCCTTTTTGACTCATTCTGAATGAGGAGAGTGAAACTGTTATTGTCTATGTTGGCATCTGAAAGCACACCAGGCTGTACCAGCAGACCGGCGGGGAGCAATTGTTCAGTGGGTGCATCAATCAATACAAAATCTTTGGACTGGGCACTCTGTCTTTCCACTTTACATGTTGCATAGTACTTTACACCTGGAGCAATGGAGAGTAAACCAGGTCCTTTCCACTTTATCTGTCCCAAGACTTCATCTTTTGCAAACTGCTCTTGTGCTTTGACAGGTGCGTAAACAGACTGAATCCTCATTGAGTGCACAATGTTCTCATCACCTTTTGTCTTCACCAGCTCCCATAAGCGGCGAAACAGAGATGTATTGGTGCCAACCAATACAGGGGTTTGTTGCTGATTTCTTGGCTCAGGGCAGATTAAAGCAAGCACTTCTACTCGTCCCGATACACCAGTGATCTCTTCAGTGAACTCCATCTCAACCACAACATATCCTTTGTAAGGAAACTCAGTGTCTGAAAGGCCCCAGAGTCCAAGACCAGAGAGGGGTTTTATCGGGACATCAGTTAAGTGTTTGTTATACCAGCTTTCAAAAATAATAGTCACGTTAGACCCACTATCGATAAGAGCATTGCAGACTACATCATTAACTTTGATGGTGTGAATAAATGATGGACCTACGAGACCTTCAGGTAAGTCTGTGTTAGGTTCTGGGACTTCAACCTTATTGGTTCTAGCTACATGCTGCTCTTCAGCTGCAGGATTTGGGTTCTCTTTGTTTGGTAAAGGGGAAACTCGCACCAAGCGTATAATCTTTCTAATAACTTTCTGGAGATTCTCAGGGGCAGTACATCTGGTGGCTATGTGGCCATTTTCCCCACACTGATAACAGAAAAACTCATCCTTGTCTTGTCTGGGAGGAAAAACTTTGGAATGAGCGGGCTTGTGAACTGGAGCTGCTTTGTATCGGTGAGGCTGGGGTGTGTGTTCTCGTGGGGGGTCTGATGTGTATTTCACTGCCATTACACTCATTTTAGTTTCTAGGGCTTTCACTTGTTTCCTTAGTGATTGCAATTCACTCTGGGACTCATTTTTCTGTTTTTGTTTCTCTTTCAGACCTGTAAAAGATTCATCAGAGATTGGCTGATGTTGTAAGTTGCTTCTCTGCTCTAGCTGCGCTCTCAATTCTCGAATCTGAGCTTGCAGTTCACTCCTAGAGACTGATTCAGGTTCTTTCTCCTTTTCAGCTTGAACAGTGCGTACACGCTGAGGACGCATGTGTGACAAATGGCTTTGTTTGGCTAACTGGCGAACCTCCTCTTCCATCACTTCTCTTAACAGGTTCAAGAATGTAGGGGGATTACTACTCCGCTCCCTAATTTTCAACTGAAGCAACATGAGTTCAGAGGTAGACCCTCTAAGAAGCTGCTCTAAACGAGCGCTATTGGCAGCGCTAACAGGTAAACCACCTCCCTGTACTACTTTGACAAGAGATTTTTCTACTCTTCGTAGGAACTCAGACAGACGCTCACCAGACTGTTGGTGGAGGGCTCTAAACGACAAGTATAATTCTTCTGGGGACTCTACTGTACCAAAAATGCTCTCTATAGCCTTTATGTAATCATGTGGGCTAGCATCAGGTTGAGTCAGGCGCACAGCTTGAATGATTTCAAAGGCGGGCCCTTTAAGACTCTCCAGTATCCGACGCCGTTTTTCTTTGTCGGAGCACTCACCTTCCTCTACTAAGAATGTTGCTTGTTCCCGCCAATTATCGAAGGTCTCTTCTCCAGTTGGGGTGGGACTGACCCCGGAGAACGTCCGCAGACGTCTGTATGGGTGACTGTCATGTTGTTTGTTTGTTCTGCTCATAACATCACCGACCGCACGGATGATGTCTTCAGGGTTGCTGTTACCCTCTTTGGTGAGTGAACATAAACCTGGTAAGTCATCTAAGGTTCTCCCTTCGCTCTGCAAAAAGAAAAGTAGCTTCTCTTCAAAGTTATCAAGCTGAGGCTCTGTGTAATAGACAGTTTTCCAACCACTTCCTTCACTTATAGGCATTATCTCAGGTGGGATTTTGGAGGGGTCAATCTCTTCACTACACTCACATAACACCATTACTGATTGTTGTTGAGGGTGAAACATCTTTCCTCTTACTCTAACTTTTCCCAATGCTTTGATAGTCCCTGCTGTTTCTTCGATCTCTTCTCTTGAAACACCTTCTGGCACTCCGTGTAAAAGGAGGGCATGCTTTAAATCTAATGATTCTCCTTTGCACCAGTTAACTAGCTCACACTGTGATGAACTACTTGTTTGGCTTGCCATGTTGTACTTTACTTAAACTGCTTTTAGTTACTGTTAGCACGTTATTTTTATACAAATGCTCTATACTATTGCTCTAAAGTTGTGGGGTCTAGTGGCTTGTACTCTATGTTTATAAATTTCCGTTTATATTAAATGAATCCCAGCGGTGCCTCCATTTTATGTAACCCAGGTCCCATGTAGTTAGTAAATAAAGCTGGAGTGGTTAATACAATGAGACTGGGCCTGGGCTCGTTGTAGGGAAATACAACTTGTTTTATATGTTACTTAATAAATGTATATTTGTAATACTCTTGGCTATTCTTATAAAGACCACCACAACTGTATTTTGATTGCAAAAATATTCACAAGTATTTATTTACAACATTAAATAAAAGGTAAATGTATCTTAGAATAAAATAAAACAAACCACATAGGCATGAAAAGATGGGGAAAAAACTCAAACAACAAAAAAAAAAACTTAACTTTTCCAAAAGGAAAACAAACCTTTCTGTGATTATATTGAAATTAAACAATTACTCATTCCCTCTGAAAAAATGTCCAACCCCGTTGCAGGCCTGTTCGATGCCACTTTGTGTGCGGTGAGGCCTAAAAACTGGAATGGCCGCTTCACTCAGAAACTGAGCATAAACAAAAAAAAGCACGTGCATGTGAATGGTAGTACTCACGAAATCCAGGTTAAGTTAGTACAGCAAAGGCAATGGTAATGGCGATGGTAATGGCAAAGGAAGAAGCAAAGCACAGCCGATCATGGCAGGGCACACAGAAACAGCAGACAGAAACAGCAGGGCCTTCGGTTGGAAAACCAGTCTCTCTCTCACCAACGTCCGTCTCCTTAAAGCATATTATCTGAATTCAGCCACATTATCAAACACTATTTCTTATTGAATTAGCGTTAGCTTTGCTTTAGCTTTAAAGATATCACAATGCTAAAACTACGACATATGAGCACATTGGCACAGAATGCTACAGCTAATTAGCATGTCGCTAACCACATTATACATCCAGTCTCTTAACTATAACAGTTCGATATAGCACAAAATTACAGGCATACACAATCACATTCACCTCTTGCAGGTCACACCAAAGTTTTTCTGTTGTAAGGACCAC
The DNA here is from genome assembly GCF_024489055.1 of Chanodichthys erythropterus. NCBI lineage: Eukaryota > Metazoa > Chordata > Actinopteri > Cypriniformes > Xenocyprididae > Chanodichthys > Chanodichthys erythropterus. The sequence goes on along the minus strand of NC_090241.1, from coordinate 15,165,542 downwards.
GAGTAGTCGACCTTCATAACAAAACACTAATGCTTCCCACACCACGATGCCTCCTTCATTAGCGCTCTCATAATAGCGTCTGTTCTCCGTTTTTCATGCGTGCTCACTACTCCTCACACAAACCTGTCCCAATAGTCCCGCCCCTTACACAGTGATGTTACTCTGATTGGCTCAAGTACTAACACAACCAAAAGCAAACAGGAATTAAATGATTGACAGGTGACAGGTTAGATTACACTGATAAACACAGCTTCTTCTTCTCTACTTTTCTCTCAAATGAAACGAAAAAAAACTTTTTATATGAATCTAACTTTAACTGTAAATAGTCTTATTTATTAAACTCTACATATTATATTTATACTTTTAACCAGCACACCTTTTACCTAATTTTAACTAACATGAACTCTATTTATGAACTTCTCTTTTTCTTTGTATGTGCGTGTGTTACACTGTTAAGGATCTTTTATACTCTGTAACTTATAGAAATTTTGTACAGGGCTACACCCATGTTCCTCACATATTATTGTAGCCTAGTTTGTGCTGAATACCGTGTAATGACACTTTTGTCATTAATATGTTTATGAACCACTTAAAAAAAGCACAAATCTCAGGCCATGTCAAAACTTCTCCAGGGCCCCAAAAATCCTCAGACCCCTGAGGGTTAAAGCTGTGTGTTCATGCAGTTGGATGAAGAGGCTTGTGCAGCACACAAGACCAAAGAACTGATCACCAAGCAGCTTGAAAGACATTAAGCAGAAGGAGATGGAGCTGGAGAAAGCATGTCTCATCGCATCACTTCTTCGAGAATCAGCAGGGTTTATGCAGGTTTCAGTAAGTCAAATTTAAGACCTTTTTAAGACATTTTAAGACCATAAAGATTGAAATTTAAGACCTACACGACGCATTACCAAAAAATATTCAAATCAAAGAAATTCTGAAAAAAAAATCACTTTATTTCAATGAATTCAGTCATTGAAAAAGCATTAATTTAATTTACAGATAAGGCAATCACATTAGTAACCTTCCACACACATCAATGTGCCAAATGCCCAAAACCTTAGGCCCAAAATGAAAATAGGCTAAAACAAACTTGCCCTCAAATAGAATAGATTTCATCTCATATTTATTTACATTACAAAACAGCATATTAATAGCCTAATAAAGATTGAACAGGCTACTCCAACCCATGTAACAACCAATGTAGCACACACACACACACACACACACACACACACACACACACCAGATAATCCATTTTAGATAGATAGATACTTACCTCGGGATAATTAGAGTATCTATCTAACATGAATTATCTGATATATGTATGTGTGTATGTGTATGTGTATGTGTATGTGTGTGTCCCGCACTGTCCCATAAACTGTGAGCCCAGGTACCTCGACTTAACAATTCCATTGTTCCAGAACAATGGTCCTGGTGGTCTGATTTTAGCTTTCATTGAACTTTACGACATACGTCCCGGTAAGAGTACGAATCAATTCCCTCTTTATAAACTCCCCCAATCCGAATCTCGCCATAAGCGATCTTGTTGGGCCCGCAAGAGAACGGCTTCACGATTACTGAATCAGGGAACATCCCTTGAAAGAGATCGCTAATCTCACTGTTGCTATTAAATGAGTGGTGTTTGTTTAGTCACCGTGTGTACGTTAGTATACAAATCACCTCGGCTTTCGATGTGTCAGTCGCTCCAAAAGTACCCCGAAGGTTGTTCGACGGAGGTGTGATGATATTGCGCTGGAGACCGGAGGGACCAGGCATTGAGGAGTACGACGGCAGTGGTGAGGCTAATTGGCCGAGTCCGCTGAAGGGATTTTGCGGCTAGTTTGTGTTTCTCCGCTCTGTCATGTGACTCCAGCGCCTTTACACCGCTTCACACCCAGACTCTCTAACTGATTTTTTTTTTTTCTTCAAAGTTTGCAGTGAGCCTCGTACCTGGAGCTGGGTACCGCTTGTAACCAACAGCAGAAATCGCTGTGATCTAGCCATGTCTCGTTGAATGTACACTCCCATTTTCCACACGTAGCCGAACTTTAACAAACTCTGAGGAGACGCAGACGTATTTCGCGGGCAGGTATTGCATTTATCACGGGATTTGTAGTTTTTTTCACCGCGTATACCAACACCAATATACCCCAGAAAGAACTAAGACTCGCTACTTTTATGCTACTTTGTAATAACTTTCAGCAGGTAGCGTTTCTGGAAATGGGTAAAAAAATTTAAGACCTGACTAAATGAAATTTAAGACCTTGGATGAAAATCTGGCCGTTTTTAAGACTTTTTAAGGCCTTAAATTTAAAGTTCAGAATTTTAGACTTTTTAAGACTTTTTAAGACCCCGCGGAAACCCTGAATCAGAGACTGAAAATGCAACAGCTGTTCCACAAATCAGAAGTGAACTGAAATCTATACTACTGATTGGTTCAGACTTTCCACATTTGCTCATCCCTATCCAGCCTGTTCATGTTGACCCTTCTGGGGGACCTGTAGCAATATGTACTTCCCTTGGTTGGACACTTTAAGGTCCTGCCAGCTCTCCCCACTCTGATCTTCAAAAGCATGCAGCGAAACTGTGGCAAAGTGATAAATTGCCCTGTATCAGTGAGAAGGCAGTCACCTGATCCAAGCTTGACCAGCAAGCACTTGAATTTTTTGAGCAGCGCACTGTAAGGGTGAATGTCGATGGTATGAGATATGCTACACCGCTTCTCAGATGGAAGGATAGTCCTTGTCTACAAGCACCCAAATCTGCATTTAATCAGCATTTACTCTTAAGGAGTTAATTTAACAACAAATAGTGAAAAATACCCCCTAGTGTTGGTGAAAATAATCAGAGTTGAATTCTGCCTCGTTAAATTTACTCTGTTTACTCACCGCCCCTTAAGCCAATTCCGAAGACCTGAGCAGAAGTTCTCTCGTCGCCATCTTCTTTTGCCTCACACTAAAAGGTAAGTTCTTTTAATTAACTTATTAAAACATAAGTTTAATATTTGATGTTAACGATTGTGCTGATAATAATGCAGTTATAGTTTTTTGATCTGGTAATTTGGTTTAAACTCGGAAATATCGAATAACTTCGCTGCAAGTCACTAGGCCTATGTTGGAGAAATGTGCTTTTTCGTCACAATGTGGTAATGATAAAGTTTAAATTATGTCAGTAATCTCACTTAATTTGATTTTCAGCTGTAATTGGGTGTATCCATTTAATGTGTTTATAGATTTTTGTTTTGTTTTTTAAACTTTTAATCATCTAACGTTACAATAGGTGGTAAGCTGACACATTTTCATGTATTTGGATGGTCGAAATCTTGCAGTTAGGGCTGTGGCTGGTGTTTTCAACATTTTATAATGTAAACGTAACGTGTAGCATGTAGCCAAATGCCGTTGTGGATTGAAATATTTTAGCATGTCTTATGACGCTACATACAGAACATAAACATGTCAGAATAGTTCAGTTCCACAAGAGTCAGGTTTAGGTCATTGGAATTGTCTTACTGACTACCTTGGATATCAACATGGCCAAGTTGAACCCACACTATGAAATGTGTACAAAGTACTGGCCGCACAATATGACCCAATTGGAAATCTTATACCCTTCACCACCAAAGTGAAAGTGCTGATTCAAGATCTCTGGAAACTCAAGATTGGTTGGGATGACATCATCCACCCTGAAAGCATGTTGAGCATACATACCCAGAGCATACATACAACAATGTGCTGACACAGAAGGCACCAAGAGAACCATTCACACTCAAGATCAGCAGAAACAGATCCATGTAGCCTTTGTGATAACAAAGTCCAGAGTGGCTCCCCACAAACAAATATCAGTGCCCCGCTTAGAGCTTTGTGCAGCTCTCACAGTAGCGCAGCTAGCAAAGCTAGCAACTTTCTGTTCCTTCAGGTGATATAATTCTGTGGACCGATTCAACAACAGTTCTGGGGTCTCATTTATAAAGCGTGCACACAAAGTACGTCAGTTCCCACGCAAAGTTTGTGATCTATAAAAAACAAACTTGACGGGAGAATGTGCGCACCTTTAAGCAAACTTTGAGCCATGCATACACACATTCTGGAGAAAAAGGTAATTGGCGACACAGATGGTGAGCTGAGGGACTGATGGCAGATGAAGGAAAACCACTTTAAATCCTTATGATGAGTCATAATCATAAATACAGTGCATGTTCACAATAACAGTTTAAATAAATAAAAGAATGATTTAAACTTGCATGGAAACTCATGTTTATATTTTGATATACATATATAATATTACACTTTCACTAATGGCGATAAGCTCTGAAATTACATTACGCAGTCATTACGGAGAAGATGATCAAATGTGACATGAATTCAGATAGTAGATGTGCTATTTTCGATCACTTTTCCTGTGACACGCTGTTTTAATGACAGCGAGGAGTGCTAGGAGCATAATAATTCCTCTTTAAACTACACTGCAGATGTTATACAAAATATTTTAGCGAGAACGACGATCGATGCACACTTAACTTGAATATTGTGGAAGACATTGCTGGATTCGGTGGTTGAACGGTCTGTTGTCCTGTTTAAATAGTTCCAATGATAATATCTTACTGTATAACCACAGGAGGCTGCAGGAGGCGATGATGTCATGTGAAGGATCTTCAAACAATTACCACTGTATATAATTTGAGGAAAACGATAAGATTTGCACATTTACTTTTTAAAATACTTCAGTGAAGCGCAGAGAAAGACAATTGTATTTACACTGCAATAAATAAGTAGGCCTATCTGTTTCCACTAAAAAAATATAGCCTATAAACTTCCTAAAAGATATGTTCACCTTCTCAGCAAAACTTCATAAATTTTATTTGAATTGTTTAAAACAATTAAAATACTATTTGGCCAGTGGAAGTTAATGAATCAACTCTATTCTAAAACCTTTATCTTAAGTATTTAATACAATTGTTTTTATGCATATTTTGATATTTATTCTAAAACATAAGAATATTGGATGATTTTTAGCAATGTAATGTGTATGGCACAAATGTTAACCATGGTGTCACATGGATGGGAACATACATGGAAATGATATACAGATGAGGTTATGCATAGTTAAACTAGGCATCGTAAGCTCCATATATAGTGATTTGGGGGAGGGGACAGGGTGGAGATGCACATACGCACAATCTTCCACTGACTGGGATTTATAAAGGGATTTGTGCGTTTGATCTGGTGTGCGCATGGTTTTATAAATCTGATTTTTTTTTTGTGCCTATGCAGAATCTAGCTTTTGCGCGTACGTACATTTTTAGGATGAAATCTACGCGCAGTTTTATAAATGAGACCCCAGAGCTGGCTAAAATCAGACTTTTGACACTACAAAGTTTCCGTCGGGACATGCATCGCTGAAATCCAGGATGTGACTTTGGTGTCAAATTGGCAATATATCAATACCACGGATAACCCAACAGATGACCTGACTAGGGGGAAGACTTTGCTAGAGTTGAGCAAACCTCAGCACTGGAGTCATGGATCACGGCTCATTTATCAAGGTTCCAACTCCTGGCCATCCTTGCTTGAATAAGCAGCTGGAAATGTTTGTCTTGCCAAGCCCCAAACTGACATCTCCAATATTAAGAGGTGGAAAGAACTGTTGAAAGCAAATCACCAGTCCCTGAACTATACCTGTTAAGACAAGCTCAGAGTGACAGCTTTCCTGAAGAAGTGGATGCGCTGATCAAAGGTAAATCCATATCTGCCCAGAGTCATCTTTCTTCACTTTCCCCTGAGTACGACTAAACACTTGGTTTAATCCGAGTTGAGGGACGACTCTGTCTAGCCGAGGGCCTAGATCCAGACACAATACATCCCATAATGCTAGACCTGAAACATCATATTACATTGCTTCTAATTAAAGAATCTGACAACCAGCTTCTCCATCCAGGTCCAGAGAGGGTCTTGAGTGAGATCAGATGCAAGTACTGGATCCTGCGAGGTAGAGAATCAATTAAAAAGCAGTACAATTGTGTCAAAAATGGAGAGCAAGTCCAGTAAACCCAAAGATGTCAGATTTTCTCCCATCACGCCTACAACTATACAAACCACTGTTCTGGTCCACTGGTATAGACTGTTTCGGCCCATTCACTGTTAAGATAGGAAGATGCACAGAGAAACGCTGGGGGATCATATTCAAATGTATGACAACATTTACATACATCTTGATCTCTTAGAAAGCATGGACACGGATGCTTTCCTGATGGTGTTAAGACAATTTGTCTCACACTGTGGTAAGCCATTGTAGCGTATGTACACGTATCAGGATAATCAATAAACTTTGGAATGTTCAGAACGCTTTTAGCATGCTGGACTGGGTTGTAAAACCCCCCCAGAGACTGACCAGATCCACATTCCAACACCCCACACACACAGGGACACACAAAAACACACACACAGACAGACATAGAAACACACAATCATACATTTTGAACTGTATTTGTAAACTACCACTATGCTGAAATATATATTTCATATATTTTTAGGGCCTATGCATGTTTCCTAGTGTTTAAATGAGTGTATTTGTGCTAGTGTGCATTTTAACGATATAATTTTGTCTGTAAACCATAACTTCTCTCCTATGCCTTTCTGACCTATCGAGTTTGGTCTCTCCGTAAAGCTCCGGACACGAGCTATTCACTGAGATATGTCACACCGCTGATAAATGCATTTTTCTATGTGTTTAATGATACTGTGAAGAACGCACTCCATTTGGAGATCTGATCTGAGAGTCATAAATCATGCAGATTAAGTCGTGAGGCCAAACAAAGGAAAAGCTTTCCCGCCAACTTTGCACCCATGTTATTGGCTACCCCACCTCAAGGAGGTGTGTCGGCTTATCTGTCATAAAAGCAAAGACGCACAATTTCTTGTGTGTTCTCTCCCGATTGTCTCACGAGCATCTCGTGCACGTTTTTCCCGGGCCCCTCCGGTGACCACGCGCTGTCATCGCGCTCAGCTTCGGGATCGCCATCTTCCAGCGAAACTCACTCTCGTCCTCAGTTCAAACCTTCCCGCTGAACGGAGGAAGCCAACGAACTGCACCAGCGCTAACCTGAAATTCGACACACGCAACCAATGCAAGTATACTGCCGTTTCTCAATCTTAGATGATGAAACTGATTTCCGTGCTGGCTTAGGACTGGTTGTGAGTTTGCTACTTGCCTTCTCTCTCTTTCCTTCTCTACTTCTATTCTTGTACATAGGTGTGTATTTTCTTGTATATATATTTAGATGTATAACCTCTGTATTCGTAGTTTGCATATATTAAAACGTTATTCATGCTCGATTGTTCTGTTTGTTCTTTCAGCGGAAAACCCAAGTCACTTTAACGTTTTTTCGATCGCTTTATGCTTTAGTTATTTTCATGGCCAGAGAATAACTCCGTTTATAATATTCTGTGAGGGACTTAGTTTGCTGGACAAACGAGCAGTTTCTCTAAATAATTAAACCAGAACTAATCATATATGTAATTGATTATAATTCGTTGTAATTGATTCACAATATATGTTTAATTCCCCATTGGGTCGATATATGAATCATAATTTATTCATAACCTTATGAATTATTATATTCATATTTCATCCATAAATTGATTAATAACCGCTACATTTCGTTACATATTTATTTGGTGGAGAATTCGCGAGCAACGTTTTAAACTTGGTTTTCGGTAAAAGAGCAATGTAGAATAATTTGTGTATGATTTAACTTACATGCGCGCTTTATTCAGTGAGAAGACGCACGAGTCCTCTCTACGCACCGTTAACAAGCTGCTGTTTGTGTCTAAAAACACTGCAGGCCTAGCCTTGGTTGACCGTGAAATACACTGCAGTCTATTGATATTTCAAGCTCGTATCTGTGAAGGACGACAATCTTTGCAGTAAGTTACAGTTTTGAATATTAATTTCCGCTTGAATTAACGAATTGAATCGTATTCAACGCGTTTTGAAACGAGTATAGTGGCGAATATTCCCAATAAATCTCTTTTAAAGGCCTTTATATTTACCCGCTATTAAATCTGAATTTCTTGTGTCGTCCAAAAATTCACAATAGCCGGTTTGCTCCTGGGTTACGTCGTTTGGACTAGCTACCCAAACACGTGACCCCACTTACAAATCTAATAGGAGAGCAGTTCACCTGGTTTATCGATTGATGTGTAAAATTTGGAGCTATATCAACATTCTGATCCAATGTTGACTTGTAACCCGCGGCGAAGGAATCCCGCAAGCGTTACATATTCGCGTGCATTAAAGTTTGCACTAAAGGGACTGATTCCCAGAGTTGTGTACCCGTGAGTAAAACGGTACACATATATTTATGAAAGAATCCGCTGAGGTTCTATAGTTGTAATCGTGACCGTGCAGTTAAAACAGCGTAAGGGTCAGAACCCCACAAAGCGCTCGTTTTATATCACGAATTAAAGAAAGGGGATGCAGTAACTCTGACCAGACGCCAGAGGGCAGTCTGCTCAGGTGTGCCACCCCTCCCTACTTATTGGTTGTGTGGACTCAGTGACGCCACCGCGTGGACGTTCTGAGTTAAAGCCGCTCCATACTTTGAACTGAAATTATCTCCAAGTTATCTTTTGCTTCTCTATACTGCGGGGAGTTGTAAAAGTAATTTGCTTTTGGTGGTTATGCTTTCCAATCATTGTTGGAATGTGGTTTACTGATTTAAATTTAATTTAAACACGTTTAAATTTTTAATTTAAATTGTTTCCCTTCCAACAAGGGAATTCACTTTCTGAGAGTGCGCCCCCTGGTGGACACTGTCAGATAAGTCAATTCTCTTTTCCCTTGTATTCTTTTTCCTGTATTCACAGATCTACTCTATTTTATTTTATTTCAGTTTATTTATTTTATTTTTATTCTACTTTGTGTTATTTCATCCATTCCCTTTTTGTCTTTTCTCTCTCTCAAGTTATTTCTTTAGTTTTACTTTGGAAATTCATTCCTTTTTTTTTTTACTTAATGTTTTATTTTATTCACTCTTAGTTCTGGGTCCTGTGTGTTATTGGCTGGCAATAATATTCACGCACACCCAAGCCTCCCTTATTTCATACACTTATTTTGAATTTAATTAAATAACATTTAATTCAATTTTAAAATTAAGTAGTGGCAATCAGTTGGCATTTTGCTATCAACAAGCAATTCTCTTTAGGAAAAATCTGCAAATAGGGAAGGCTTTCTCTTTTCGCTTTTTCCCATCCTGTTATTCTATGCACTCATTTAAATTTAATTGAACAGAGTTTAATTCAAATTTGAATCAAGTGCATCTGATTTGTTTTTGTTTTATGTTATTTTTACTTTTGTTCTGCTTCTAGCTAGTTCCTTTTATACCCCTACTCTTTTATCCTACACACTTAATTTAGTTAAATTCTATTTAAACAAGATTTAAATTGAGTTTTAAATTTACAATTAAGTCGTGTTTACCTGACTGTTTGTGCACTTGCAGATAAGGCCCTTTAGCGCCCTGGGGTGAGCTGACGGTTGCTCCAGTGAGTTCCAGTGAGTGGAGCTACCTGGCCTGGCGCTTCTTACACTAACCGTGTGTGAATCGTGGACATTCTGACCTCGTATCACGGGCAACACGCAAGGACATCAGCGAGTTGTGTATCAGGTACAGGGAGGCAACGAGACCCGGGGTGACAACAAGCGGCAATTTTGTTTAATTTCCGTTTGGAGTAACTGCCCGTAAAGGGGACAGACTCTGAGTTCAGGGAAAACTCAATCTTGACTGGTCACTCGGGCCGTTGGCGCAAATACCTTGCCAAAGTGCGCAATTGTGCTGGTGTTCCCTGTTTGAGAGGTTGCACCGTGGTACAAAGGGGACAGGTGGCCACGGACACCGCAGTAGAGTGTTTGATCGTCAAGGAAAGGTGGCCTGCCATTGAGTTCTTATCTGAGCACCCACGATTCACCCAGGCCTAAATTAGTGACATACAGTCACTTCACCTAATTGAAAGCCACAGAATATTACATATTCTTCAATTACTCAGGTGCGGGCCAACCCTTAGGCTCTCGATCCATACCATCCCTCTAGGTTTTATGACGCAACCGTGCACTCGCCTGACACCGTCATAAACCCAGCTGGAATAGGAAGTTTAAGTTTCACTTCTCCCCTCTAGCCCTTCTGTTTTAGTTTATTGCGATTCTATTTTGATTCCTTTCTATTTGTTTACTGCTCTATTTCTCATTTAATTGCATCCACCCTGTTCTGTTTTGCTTCTCTACTGTGTTTGTTTCTTTCAGTTCATGTAAAAGCAGAGCCTGTGAGAGCCATCACGGAAAACTGAGTAATAGATAGACGACCGAGCAGCGAGAGTCATCAAAGGACTCTTAGGGCTACCGCCTGTCAAAATCTTTATTCAAATCCGGCACTCACCCACACAAATTGACCCGCGTGGTCCTTTTGGCTATCGACAATTAAGTGTCTAGCCTACATTCCACTAACTGTCTGCACCAGTTAACTGGAACCAAACCAAAGAATTATATTATCATGCATTATTATAAGTCGTTAGCCCTGCGCGTGCTTGCATTGGTTCTGTTTGTGCTGTCTTTCTCTCACCAACAGCAAGCTAACGTGTTCAGAGCAGCCAGCCCCAGCACCCATGGGGACGGACTCAAGACCGGGTTGGGCTCCCTGACCAGCACGATCCTGCCCAACGACGCTGTGGATCCCCAGCACCTAAGCAACGAGCAGCTGGACGACAACCTGAATCGACTAATGGCCCACGATCCAATGCCGAGCTACAAAGAGTGGGCGAGAGTCATCCGAGCCATCACCCACAACCTCAAGCTCCAGGCGGAGGACGCCCGGAGGAATCAGGCCCAGATTCATCGTCACCACGATCAGCGACTCGTCGAGACCCAGGACCAGCGTTGGACAGCGGACGAATCCAAACCCGAGCTGCAGGAGGAGCTGCAAAGACTTCAAAAAGCCCTTGCAGAGCTCCACCTGGAGGTGGAGCGTAGAAAACTGACTGGAAAACTCCAACACAGCGAAGCTCCCCTAGCCAAAGCAGAGACTACGCTGAAAGACAGACACACTAAAGCCCTGACCTGTGAAAATCATCTCAAACAGACCCAAAAAGGAGTTACGGCTCCGAAACAACAAAGTGACTATGTGAATGAACTTGACACTGGTTACAGAGTACTGAAAAGTGGCATGGGAGGGGAAACACACATCACCGAGTTTCCCCTAACCAGTCAAGAAGCCCTAATTCCAAATGGGGTTAAAAGTCCACTGCCCAAAACGTCCAACGGCCAAGAACCTTCGCCAGCAGCTGTCACATCCAACTGCCAGCACCTGCGACAGGTTCTGATCCAAAAGCTTTCTGACCCTGCATCAGATCAAGGGCTCCCTGCTGCCATGGACCTAAAACGGGGAAGACTGAATAACCCATACACTTTCTACAGCCGAATGCAAAGAGGATACTACGGAGCACGTAACCAGCCAGCAACGGAGGAAGATTTCATCTTCAACCCTCTGCTTCTCCGAGAGCTGCACCCTGCGGTGAGTGATCATCTGGCAGCCTTGGCCTGCTCAAGCAGCATGTCTATTCAGCAGCCGCGAGACTTGGTCGACGAAGCTCAAGCCAAGCAGAGAACTGCGTCTAAAAAGACTGTAGAAAATCCAACCAGTTACCCAGACTCCGATCACTGCCCAGAAACCTGTCCTCACCTTTTTGAAAGACTGAGAAATGAAGCTGAAAGACAAAGCCAGACTCTCAAGTCACAAAGATGTGAGCTGAATGTGCAGTCTCACAGTCCAAATGAGGTCCACCTTGAACACACAGCTCCCATGCACCACACCATTGGTCGAGTGAGCCTGGTACCTCCTGTGTGCGTAGCGCAAATGGACACGTTTCTCTGTTTCACCCACAAAGACCCGCTAGACTGTTTTGAGCCCTTATTGAACGCCAGACCGCTGAAAATCTGGGCTCAAGTGTGTGAACTTCTGCCTTCCCAGTCACCCAGGCCACCTGAGCCAGACGGTCAGGTCACAGAGGTCGTGGGAAATCTCCCAGCTAACCGCGGGAACCCCGGCTCAGAGCACAGTTCAAGGTCGCCACCCGGCGTACTTCAACTCACCATAGACTGTAACTCTCTCTGCTCCAAGGTCACGACAGACTCAGAGCTGAATGATGTAACTACAACAGACATTATTCTCACACTGGGGGCAGACAACTCAGCCTTCAGCCACACGCTGTTAAATGCTCTCAGTGAAGGAACACCGGACCTCCCATTTGTCAACAAGCAAACACACTTTCCACTAGACTTTCGTCTGCCAACCATGATGACTGTCAAGGACATCTGCGTTTTGAACTTCAAATGGAACAACCGGCATTTTACCCATCACTTCCTGGTCCTTCCAGACCTCCTGATGCACTCTAATGCTCATATGGACAGTGCAAGTGAGTTGTTGTGGGCCCCTATGACTGTACCTCTTCCTGTTGTTCCTGTCAACACTGCCAACTTCCTGTCAGGCCAGACTATCCAACAGGTCTGCATCCTGATCAACATACAGGAACCTGTAGTACCACCTTACACCAAAGGGGGTGCTGTTTGGATCAACATACAGGAAATTGTAGTACCACCTTACACCAAAGGGGGTGCTGTTTGGCTCAACAGGCAATGTGGTCAAACCCTAAGCCACATGCTGGGCTCCTTCACACTGTCACCTGAAGGCGTGGAACTTGGACTTGCTCTAAAAGCCACACCGCTAACTGAAGTGTCACCCTACGGAGTTCACAGCTGGCTCAACGAATGCATGGTCACAGACATCAGCATTCCCAAAGCCCACCATCTAGAATGGATAATGGACCATGGCCCCTATGACTTTGAACGCAAGTTAACAGTCATTAACTTAATACCAGCTGCCATGGTCCCAGAAGGAAGCTTAAGCAACACAAGTTTCACAGCATCCTTCAAGAGCATCTCCATCACTTCCATCAAACTGGTACCCACAGAACAGGTGCACAGAACGGAGCTGATGGAGGACAAACACCTTGCAGTACCCACAGTCGCTAACCAGCCTGCCTGTGAAACTCAGGAAAGCGCTGCACCTCGGACAGCCAACCTGACAGCTTACACCACAACAGAGGAGCCCTTCCCAAGGTTTGAGCCTAAAGGCCAACAGATCCAGAAAGATGCAAGTGCGCTAAAGAATGATGCAGACTGTCGAAGACTCAGAAACGTCTTGCACAAATTCAAAGTGACATTTGACAAAGACCTTTTATGCTGTGGTCTCACTAAACTTCACACAGTGCATAGTGCAACACACCCAAATGCTCCTCCCACCTTAATCAGGCAGTACGAAGGTCACATCGCCCCACATGAACCAGTACAGGAGGTTGTTCATTCAACAGAAGGAAAAGGTGTTATCTGCCCATGCAACAGCACCTATTCAGTCCCTACCTGGTCCATTGTCAAACCAGACAGCAAGTGGCGACCCACCAGCGACTTCAGGAGGCTGAACCAGCAGGTGCCACTGCCACAACGTGCCAGAAAGCACAAGTCTGCACGGAGCAGAGATTCAGCTGCCTGTCAAAACTGCTATAACAGCACACCAGCGTTGACACTTGAGATACTGGTACCCCAACAACAGCGACCAGCCTGTCACAGATACCTCAAAGAGAATGCGTGCCAAGGAATGCCCACGGCCTACGTCGATGGACGTTCCTACAACCATGAGGGCATCTTACAGGCAAGTGCAGGGGCACGATGGTTAAACAACCAACCCTGCCAACCACAGAACAGCAGGTGGGGTCCCCAGTCATGTCAGTATGGTGAAGCAGCAGCGACCCTCAAAACCTTTCAAGACTCCTCTGTCCATAACATCAGAGAACTCATGTGCACAGACTCACACTTTGCCAGACCTTGTTTCACATGCCATCTTCTGGGCTGGAAACAAACTGGTTTCAAGACTGAATGCAACAAGCAGGTGAAACATCAACACATGTTCCAGACACATGATCACCTCACCCAAGCACACGACATGATCGTTTACTGGGAAAAGGTGAAAAGATGCTTAAAGCAACCAGGGCGTGACAAAGGCGTGAACGACCAAATTAATGCCCTTGCCAAGACTGGCACCCTGCATGACAAGCTATGGTCACACCCACCCCATTCACCCACCCTTAGTGTGGCAACAACAACCCGCAGCCAGCGGACTGTTCCTGCAACATTTCCCGCCTCACTGCCACTGCCACTGACAACCAAACTTGCCAACACTTCCATGCAAAATGTTTTGTACCACCACTCATACCCCTCCAACCTCCCGTTCACGGCACCTGGTCCCATGACCGACCACATGCTGCGTGTGGGAGTGAACTTTCTAAAATATGTCCCTGATGTCTTCACAGCGCCAAAGCTTGTACTGCCACAGGGCCAAAAGGGGGATGAACTGATATACACCCACGACACACCATGTGCCAAACACCATGGCACCAGAACTATTTATGAGACTTTGGAACAAGTGGCGTACTGGCCCAGCATGCAGAAAGATGTGGCAAAGTATGTCAGAGAATGTCAGGTTTGCTGTCAAGTCCAAACTGTAAACCCAAACTACAGAGCTCCACTGCAACACAGAGGAGTCACGTTTCCACGGTCAGTCGACCAGAAAGACTGGACTGTAAAACCTCATCTGATGCTCATGGCCATCACAGACACCATACAGGAGTCAACTCAGGTGTTCCCCACAGAACTACTGATGGCACGGCAGGTGCCACTGCCGTTGCATCTGTACCAACCAGGAGACTTGAGTCTCATCACAGCCTGCTCCCCTCATCAGCATCACAACAAGCTCCGCCTACAACTGAGAAAGCAACTCGCAACACAGAGACAAACCCTGCAAACCACCTGCAAATCCTGGAAAGGTATTGCGGTGGTTCTCCGCACTCACAGTTTCCTGCTGATCCAAACTGCGAACTCAAGGAAGCAACTGTTTACAGTCCTCCAGAATGAATTTGCCCAAAATCAGCTGGTTATAGCTCTGTTGACAGACCTGCTGCGAGAAATTAGCTTCTCTATGGACAGAGTGGCTATGAATAGGATTCCTCAGTATCCTACACAAACTGTGCTGGACTTTGCTACTGGCAGACCCAAAGACACGGTCAATGTCAGGTGGCGGCAACGTAACACCCATGCCAAGAAACACACCTCAGTTGCGGTAGCCTACCACAACAGCAACCCACGGCTGTGCCCGGCTCCCCACTTTCGCAGGTGTAGTTTCACCAAAGACTTTCAGTACTTCTGCCCAACCTGCTCTTCCTCAGAAACCACACTGAAGGAATGGGCCGGTTGCAGCCCATGACCAGCGACACACGCTGCCCGGCCAAGCCTCGCACCCCAGTTATCGGAACACAAGCCGAGACTGTGGGTGATCGACTGCTCATCCACACCCCCACTCATGCAGCCATCCTAATCTACAATCAGCACAACACCACCACTCGTGTCAGCCTGCCCAATCCAAGTAAGAGGATCCCTTTACCCCTGAGTTCCATCCTTTATCACAGCCATCTGGCAGTGCACTGTCTCTCAAGCAAAGAGGACCAGTCAGAACTGGAAATCCCATCTTCCCCCAGGGATCACAATCACACCTTAGATCCAGGAATGGAACTGAGGATTGACAAAGGGGGGTCCCAGCTAAGTGACAGTACTCCTATTGATGCAGCCCTCCAAGCACTCTCACGACTGCCTGTCCTGACCAGCTCACCTAGAGCCCGAGCTTGGACTGCTGCCAACACAATCCGTTGCCTCTCCATGGCAATCAAGTACGCACTCGCCCTGGCCTTCATCCTATCCCAAGGGATCAAAGGGATGCAAGAGTCCATGAACAAGGGCTTATCTGCCCTCCCTCAAGGACCAGTAGGAACCACCTGCTGCGTGACCATCCGGATCCATGTGCCATCGAACTTGGTTACCGTCCAACGAAGTCCGCACAGGAACTTCGTTGGCCGAAAGGGGGAATCTGTAGCGTATGTACACGTATCAGGATAATCAATAAACTTTGGAATGTTCAGAACGCTTTTAGCATGCTGGACTGGGTTGTAAAACCCCCCCAGAGACTTACCAGATCCACATTCCAACACCCCACACACACAGGGACACACAAAAACACACACACAGACAGACACAGAAACACACAATCATACATTTTGAACTGTATTTGTAAACTACCACTATGCTGAAATATATATTTCATATATTTTTAGGGCCTATGCATGTTTCCTAGTGTTTAAATGAGTGTATTTGTGCTAGTGTGCATTTTAACGATATAATTTTGTCTGTAAACCATAACTTCTCTCCTATGCCTTTCTGACCTATCGAGTTTGGTCTCTCCGTAAAGCTCCGGACACGAGCTATTCACTGAGATATGTCACACCGCTGATAAATGCATTTTTCTATGTGTTTAATGATACTGTGAAGAACGCACTCCATTTGGAGATCTGATCTGAGAGTCATAAATCATGCAGATTAAGTCGTGAGGCCAAACAAAGGAAAAGCTTTCCCGCCAACTTTGCACCCATGTTATTGGCTACCCCACCTCAAGGAGGTGTGTCGGCTTATCTGTCATAAAAGCAAAGACGCACAATTTCTTGTGTGTTCTCTCCCGATTGTCTCACGAGCATCTCGTGCACGTTTTTCCCGGGCCCCTCCGGTGACCACGCGCTGTCATCGCGCTCAGCTTCGGGATCGCCATCTTCCAGCGAAACTCACTCTCGTCCTCAGTTCAAACCTTCCCGCTGAACGGAGGAAGCCAACGAACTGCACCAGCGCTAACCTGAAATTCGACACACGCAACCAATGCAAGTATACTGCCGTTTCTCAATCTTAGATGATGAAACTGATTTCCGTGCTGGCTTTGGACTGGTTGTGAGTTTGCTACTTGCCTTCTCTCTCTTTCCTTCTCTACTTCTATTCTTGTACATAGGTGTGTATTTTCTTGTATATATATTTAGATGTATAACCTCTGTATTCGTAGTTTGCATATATTAAAACGTTATTCATGCTCGATTGTTCTGTTTGTTCTTTCAGCGGAAAACCCAAGTCACTTTAACGTTTTTTCGATCGCTTTATGCTTTAGTTATTTTCATGGCCAGAGAATAACTCCGTTTATAATATTCTGTGAGGGACTTAGTTTGCTGGACAAACGAGCAGTTTCTCTAAATAATTATTAAACCAGAACTAATCATATATGTAATTGATTATAATTTGTTGTAATTGATTCACAATATATGTTTAATTCCCCATTGGGTCGATATATGAATCATAATTTATTCATAACCTTATGAATTATTATATTCATATTTCATCCATAAATTGATTAATAACCGCTACATTTCGTTACACCATTTATTTTTTAGTTTGTTTTAGTTAACAGGAACATTGCACATTAATAAAACATTTCTGTAAATGCACCAGAATTAGCCGAAGGCTATTTTTCATCTGTAGTCCCTGGACAGAATATTACAAGTCACCTTAGACAGAAATATGTGGTTAAAATACATACTAGTAAAACAAATACATAACACACTATATAAAAACCATCTATCAATTAAAAAAAAAACTCAATATAAAAACAAAAACAATAGCAGGACAGCCAGAGGGTGTAAATTCTAATGTTGACAGAGCTGATTATTAATAAACCATTTCTTTACCTGAACTCTAAATAATTGATATGCATCTAGTTCTCTTATAATGTATTCAGACGAAAACCTGTGTGCAATGGTTGCTACAGAGTCAATAAAGTGATGATTAAATTCTCCTGCTACTTCAACTGGATTGTTTATTACTTTCCCCTTTATTTTAAGTTCTAAAATGTTCCTATCTACATTATGTTGCCCTGTTAATATTTTTAAATGATTCCAGATCGCCACTTGCTTTTTCTATTATAGTCAGGAAGAAGTCAGATTGGGCTTTTCTTAATTTCTTTACCACACAGTTCCTCAACATGTTAAATCGATATCTATCATGGGTCAATGTACTTCTAAGTGAAAGTTTTAGGGCTTGATTCCATTCTTTCATCAAATTCAAAATATCTACATTTATCCATTGGACCATGTTTTTTTTCTTCTTTATCTTTCTATAATTAAGTTTGCAGGTTTAATCTGTAATAATGTTTTCTAGTCTTTTTGTGAAAATCTGACTATATTCCTCCTGGTCGGTACCCAATATTAGATCCCATTCTATCTGTTGAATAGCACCTTTAAATTCTCATGTTTATTTTTTGGGATCCCAAAAGATTCACATTTCTTAGCAAACTAGCTAAACCTCTAGTTTTCTAGCAACCAGAATTAAATTATGATCAGACAGGCCAGTTAACATATTATAGGATTTCAAAATTCGCTCAGGTCTATTACTAAACATTAAATCAATTTGACTTTCACTAGAATTAGTTATTCAAGTAGGCCCACTTATTAACCGATAACTTTGATCTTAAACGGTTATCTGTTTGAGATTTTTTTTTCTAGTGGATTTATCTTCCCCATTATTGTTGAAATCACCCATAATTATTACGTCTTTGTTAAAATTACATTCTTTCAATAGACTTTCAAAGTTCTTATAAAAACTAAAATTAGAAAAGGGTGGTAGATAAAGTACAGTAAAATGAGTAAATGCCATGTGTGGTGATAAAATAATATTTAAACCAATGCATTCCAAATCCTGACTGTTTAACCACTGATTTTTATTATACTGAATACTATCCTTATATATATATATATATATATATATATATATATATATATATATATATATATATATATATATATATATATATATATATATATATATATATATATTTATTAACTACATTAAAACCGGGCACTTGAACTACTGCAGGAGAAACATTTTAATGGAGCCAAGTCTCTGTCTAAATTTGACTTAAATTTGAGATGATGGACTTGATCACTTTTTGATTTGATGATTCTTATGTTCAAATGACCCCCTTAGAGTCCCTTTGTTTTATCTTTTAGGGTCCCAAACTATTCTAGATTGATTGACACCTGCTGTAGATCACCAAACCCAGTGTGATTAGCGTTAGGCGGCACGGCCTCCGCGGTCCCCATGCCTGCGGTGACGCCTCAAGAAGACACGACACCCACAGCAGCGCCGCCGAACCAAGACAAGGGAGATTTGTTGGTTGAGTGTAATAAGACGGTAACCTATTACGAAAAGTGCGTTGCATTGCAACATGCATTGCATCCACTGTGATGTAATCCTCTGTTTCAACGCGGAGAGGAGGACTAGGACACGGACGAACACCGCCAGAAAATGGCATCGTCCGATCAACACCAGGCCGCCCAGCGGTCCCCACACCAGCGCTGATGCCCAGAACAGATATGACATCGCCCGCCGAACCAAGGCAAGGGAGATTAGTTGGTTGAGTATAATCACAGTGTAACTCGCTACCTGTGGAATATTTATAATATGCGTTGCATCTGCGGAGATGTAATTTTCCTGCTTCATTTTAATGTGAAAATGACCAGGACACTGATGAACATCTCCATATAACAGCAAACAGATTATAATTATCAGTGCCTAACGATGTCGAAGTCGAGCCGGTGGCTTAGAGTGTTTCTTCGCCCTGTAGTACAAGAAGGTAAAAATAAAAGTCACAGATAAAGAGTGCTTCCCATATCCAAAGTTTTCCGTGACATGGTTCGTTTGTTAGCTTAATATATCAATAGTGGTCACAGATAATTTCCAGTTATTTTGGGAATTGAATTTAACATAATTTAAAAGTGTATTGGTACTATCTGGTCTTAAAATTTTTTAAAATGAATCCATATACTTAGAGAGCTGTAACTGCACCTGCTCTACATACCGCCATCTTGAAGCATGATAATGCACAAACTTCCAGGGTGGAGCCACTGAATTCCAGGAGGCCTTTGCATCATTAGAAGCTCCGCTTAAAGAACATCTATCAGGCCAGGAAATTGTCTTGGGCAATCAAACAGTGACTGTGTAACACTCCAGTTAGTATGCCAGGAGGATACACTAAATAAGGGGAATATTTGTGTCACTTAAACAAAAAAAAGAATAAAACGGGAGACAGATGTTCATCAATAAACCCAAGTGTTTTTACAATTCAATCTGTGAACACAAAGAAATAACCACGTTAAAGGTGCTAAAGAGGATGTTTTGTTTTATACATTTTTGCAATATTACTTGAAACTGTCTTTACTACCTGATAAAAGACTATTTATTAGGTGCACTGAAAGGAATAATATTAATATACATCATCTGTGCACAAGGTAGGGCCTTAAAAACATCAGCCAATTGTTTACGCGATCATCGCGTAAACGACTGGCCTTCTGGCTTGTCAATCACTGCCATGACGTTCCTTGTGAGAGACGTGCGCTGCTGCGCACTCCAGTAACTTTCCACACTCCACAGGCGCTGCATGCAATGTTTTTGTCAGGAGACAGGAGTAACAACTACAGATTATGAGTTACCTGCGGTGAGTCCGACATAATGAATCCACTAACACGACACAGCGAATGTCGGTGGTAAAGAAGTTTATTTAGGAGCAGCCTCACCGGGGAAATAGCCAGTCCGAGAGCAGGATCCTACAGGTACAGTCCAACTGTTTAAAGTCCTCTGGGGCGAGTAATCTGTGGGAAAAAAACAATATACTCCACAAGAGACGGCGAAAAATCAGCTCAGCAAATAAACAGTCAGGAAACGAAGCAGGGAAAAAAGATTTAAATATGAATGAAAAAGACGCACTGTGAAACGCCGGCGTGCCAGTTCCTTATATGGGAAAAAACAGTGTAAACATCCCACTGAGATAATGTAACGTCACGTGAGGACGGAGCGCAAGGAGAATCTTGCAGGAGCAGAATCTCGTGGGAATATAAATCAGGGTCAAACACAGACAACACATAAGGAAGAAAACGGTATACAGGGGAAAGCTATTTACACATAATAGTCAATGTATTATTATTGACAATTGAAACTATAATTAGGCTTTCTCTTATGTGGCAACGCTACATAAATCCCTCCCCCCAGCCTGCGGCGTCAGAGGAGAGCGTCCATACCAGCGCTTCAGGTTAACCACATTTTCATTTTCAGTTTTAAGTGGGTCTCCACTAGGGCTGGACGATTATGGCCTAAAATCAAAACCTTGATTAATTGAACATTTTACCTCGATTACGCTTAATGGGTCTCATTCATGAAACACGAGCAGAACAAATTTTTGTGTAAATCGTGTGTAAAGTGGTTATGGTGTAAATTTTCGGATTCATTAAAATGTTCATATTTTCCAAATGTTAGTTGGTACGAAAGAAATCTACACCTGCTCCCAGCCACGCGTAAATAGTGCGTTTAACATCCAAACGTTTTGCTCATTAATAAGGTTGCATTTTAATTCACCTTAATAAGGTACATATTTACACAGCATTTTGAAAAAATATTATATATAGTAATTACATACGTTTTTTCTTTTTACTTTTATTGTGAGAGCCAGTAATAGCGTCTGCAAACGGAGCACTTTAATCAAATAATTAAGTGATTTCAATAGGACTGGGCAAACTAATGGCCCCCTTTAATTGTTATGGAAATTGTTTCCTATAAAATGGCCAAAATCCTTCATTTGGTGTCATAATATGATGCCCATATATAGTTGTCAGTCGGATTTAATGGGCGGGATTTATGGTAATTGAGAATGAGCGTGCACGCGCGTCCCATTTACGACTGATTGGAATTCATTAACACACACACACACATTTCACTATCATTTCTGACGTTTACGAAGTATTTGTGAATCAGGAGAAGAGTTTTCAGGAAGGTCTCTTTACGCGCAAATCACTCACATATTTACTCGTATATTTACGAATGTTTCATGAATGAGACCCAATGAACGATTTTTTTTTTTTTTTTTGCCCTCATAGTTCAAGGTTTGTACTGTAAATATGACTATACGAACGGACGTCATGCCGCGTTGCATGCCGGGGCGCCACCGCCATTTTGACAGGATCGGCCCCTATTGCACTGAAATTAATACGGATACTTGCTTACCTTTTTATTGTTTCTGCCATTAAGTGGGACATTCACATTTTTAATGGTATCGTTTGCAGGGAATATAAGCTAGTTTATAGCATTGCATTATAATTTTATTTATTTTTATTTTTTTCACTTAAGTTTTGTAGAATTTCGTTTACAATGTTCACCTGTTTACCGTGTCGCATGCTGGACGCTCGCTGCTGCTTCAGCCATCATATGAATATTCAAATAAATCTGTGTTCAACAAGTGGAGAGAAGTTGATTCATTTATTTGTTGGAAACGTTTAAATGACGTTTAAACGAGCATATTGAGTAGGAATACAACTGTTGTCATTGTAAATATTTTCCACGATCCCAGTGAATCAGAGATTATGGGTCAAAGTCAACGGACACGAACACACTGTATTTTTATATTTATTTCAACAAATGAAAGCCAAAATCAAAACCTTAGGAGCTTGTCAACAGTTTAGTAGTGACTCCCTGCAAGGGCACATTTTAAAAACGCTGGCTTAGTGTATTATGACATTATATTAAAAGATGTGCAGACAAGCCCTGAATATGAAAGCAGCGCGTTCTCCACACATGCTTTAACAGATATGTACAGAATTGTGCGCTTGTCTCGGTGCATTAAGCGTTTCTTCATTCTTGTTAAGCATTTGAATGTCCCCGTTCAAGTTCTACTAATTCACGAGTGGAGTGAGAGTCAAGACTCGCAAAAGGTAATGTTAATTATTAAACCAAAAATGTAAAAAAAAAAAAAAAAAAAAAAACTTAGCAATGTGATTCTTTTATTGAGTGATAAGCAGTGGGTTTAATCAGTGCCGTTACTAAAAGATTTGCCATCCGGCGTCTTCTCGTCATCTCCTCGACCTGCTTCCCTTGGTGTATTTACACGTAGAAAAGGCAAAAAAAACATTGTTCATTGTCCAGTTTTCTCTCAGAACGATTATCAGAGTTACTATTGCCATTATCGATGCAGCATTAATGACATAAAATGGTGACATTTTTCACAATCATGACAGAAAACAAATTACTGCACTAAACTCAATTACGGAAAGGCTGCGCGATCCTGTCAATATGGTGTATAAACAAAGAAGTTACCCAGAACTCAACACGATGTGACGTCAGATTCGTATGCTCTATAGAGTGCCTCAGGGATGACACATTTTTGTAGGCAAAACCTGAAAGTGAGTTAGCATTTTAGGACTTCCGGTTCCAACGCCGTCAAGTCTATGGTTTTTTTGAATGGGTTTTTGCTAAATCGCCTGAAATAAGGTCTGTGGTTAACAAAGCCTCTAAATACTTTCACGTTTTGATCTATGACATAAAACCAACCAGTTATTACCCACTTGTGATTTTTACTGTGTCTTAAAATCGGCGGTTGCTAACAAATTGCTAAAAGGGACTACTTCCTTTGGCGGGGACTTTAGACGTCATCATTAAAAACGGGACATTTGGACAGCATTTCTCATGAAAAAGTGGATAAGTATTCATAACAGCACAGATCATAATCAGCGAGCATGTTTATAAATAACGTTGTTTTTTAAATACAGTTTGAGGAAGCTTGGTGGTGACGACGTTGATCCGCGACCATGGTGTGCTGTAGTCCGTTTATAGCCTACTGTTAGCCTTTTATATCTGACAACTTTATTTAGGCTTCAAAATCTATAAATGTTGTGTTAACTTGTAAAGATTGTCTTGACAGACAAAACGTGTAAGGGTCATAACCCTTTGTTAAACACAGAGCTTATTTTCTGTGATTTTCCAAAAGTCTATGGGAAAAATGCATAGGCTTTCAACCGAGGGAACCCGTGCGCCGCTAACTTCCAGTTTTGCCTACCAAAACACGTCATCCCTGTGGCACTCTATAAAAGGTGGGATATTTTTTCCTATTGAAAAAGTGACCTGACACAGCTCACTTTCAGCAGTTATTTTATCTATGGTTTGGAACATTTCTTACAGATTTCTGCTCGTTGTAGATAGTTCCTTCAAAAGTAGAAAAACACATGCTATAATAACTTTTGAGTTTCTAAGCTACTTTTGTCATAAATCACTGGACAGCACTGACAGCTAGTTTCTGCGTTCCTCTCAGTGCGCGCGATCTTCACGCATTACACAGCTACTGTTTGAATGAATGTTCATGCCACAAAGCAGCTGCGAGCGCATTAGCTCGATATAATAATACACATCCGATTGTCTAATCGCTTGAATGTCCAAAGAATAAAACATACAACTGACAAAGTTTAGTGAAGACTAGGCATGTGACGGTATCAAATTTTCATGTTGCGATTAATTGATGAAGCTTTTATCGCGGTATACGGTATTATCACGATATTAAAATAAGTTGCAAAACCATTTTTGTCATAGTTTAACAGGTTTAAGAACTCTTTTTGTAATAAAACAAAAACAACTCTGACTGAAATTTTCAAACAGATTAAAATGCAAAAGAAGGCTATAAAGAACAACAGATAACACTTTATTTAATGCATTAACTAAGGCTGAGCAATAGCTACATTTGTTACAGAAAGTGTTATTTTTTGTTAATGTTAGTTTAGAAACACAACTGATCATTGTTAGTTTTATCTCAGGTCCATTAAAAAGTTATTTTGATTTTAGTAATGTTTTTAAATAGTAACTAAGAAATTAACATTAATTAATAATAATTAATACTTTGTATTTTTATTATCAGTTTAGTGATAATGAATTAACATGTTAACTAATGAAGCTGTATGTTTTCAAAGTTTTACTGAACAATAACAAATAATCAGAACATTTCTAATCATTAGGGCATGTTGTAGTCCAGATTAAAATATAAAAATGTTTAGGTTTGAAAATAAATATCCTTTTAAGTCTTTTTTAAGTATTCAGTATTTGGTGCTGTGATGAACAACACTGAGATTACAAAAAAATGAATGGCTGTTTGAAGCATTTTAAAAACTTCACTAGTGCAGTTACTTTGTTTGCACGGTTTCCGTGGTAACCGCTGCACGCTGCTGTTCCATCAGCGCCCTCTGCTGTCAGAGAGTGAATGCGCACTTTCAGTCAGCTCGTCTCCTTCACTGGTACCGCCATGTGCTTCTCGTGCACGTTGGGATTGTTTGCATCTGAGCGCGTGTCCTTTTGACGCAGAATACAGCGGTGTTGTGCATTTTATACGATTGATGGGTAAAGTATTCTTAATTGCCTTATAAAAACATTAATAATTGGTAATAAATTATTATTTACGGTATTCTGAAGTGCCTACGATTACAATATCATGCATATTCATTATCGTGATTTATCGCATTACCGAATATCAGCACAAGTCTAGTGAAGACGCAAGTCTCACCACTCGGGTACCATCACTATGTGTTGAACTGGCCGGTTGAACCTCCTTGTTTTGCTTTTTTACCACTGACTGGATGGGACGGAGTCATGTGGCTACATACGCTGTACTATGTTTTTAAGTCGGAAGTATTAACAGTATTAAAAAACCGAAATAACCGACATGGGAAAATTACGTCGGTTAGAGGTTCTGAATTTCGGTTTCAATTACTTTTCGATTAATCGTCCAGCCCTAGTCTCCACAACGAACTGTGTAATTTATTGGCCCTATTTTTTTATTATTTCAGCTGGTCCCTCCCACTTGAGCACTAGCTTAGCAGAGTTTGAGGCTGATGAAAGGGGATGTGTTCTCATCCAGACTAGATCTCCCGAGTGAAACTGCGCATCTTTCCTTCGGGTATTGTAGTATCTAGCTTGTCTAGCTCGTTGCACTTTCATTCTAGACTTTACCTCCTCTGTCATGATGTTCTGTCTCTCCAGCAGATGAGGCTTGATCTGGTGCAGGTGGTCTGAAAATTAACCTCTCCAATGGCCCATGAAGCTGCCTTCCCAGCATCAACTCTGCTGGAGTTTTGCCAGTGGTCTCCTGGTAAGCTGTATTAATGGCAAAACAAAATTCAGATTACCACTGGTCCCATGTTTGATGTTTTTGTCCGACATGACGCAATCATAGTTTTTAATGTCCTGTTAATTCTTTCGGTCAGGTTTGTTTGAGGATGATAACTGATCGTGAGTTTTTGGGTAGTGCCCCAGGTCTTGCAGAGCTCGACCAGAACATTGGAGGTAAATTGTGCTCCACGGTCAGATATGATGAATTTTGGTAACCCCCAGCGGTTGAAGATATAATCCTTGAGAATTCTGATAATTTTCAGTGTCTTGCCATCTCTGAGAGGGAACATTTCCACCCATTTTGTGTAGTAATCATCTACCACAAGGAGGTAAGCGTTTTGTTTTTTACTAAGAGGAAATAGACCCATTAAATCCATTCCCAAAGTGTGCCCTGGTTCCGTCACCTGCGTGTTTTGTAGAAAGCCACTAGGTTTTGTGTTGTCATGTTTGTATTTTTGACAGGTGTCGCAGCCCTTGATGTACTTCCAGACGTCTTTGCAGACACTTGGCCACCATGCAACCTCCAAAAGCCTCAGCAGTGTCTTTAACCGGCCAAGCTGTCCCCTCAGAGGGTTATCATGAAAGTAATGGAGGAAAGTTGGTATTAATGCCTGAGGTACGACCACTTGAACTTGTCTCCATTATTTCTTACAGGTACTCGGCGATACAGCACCCCCCGGCGGTTGGGCTTGAACTTTCCTGTTTTTTTTTATCTGATTGCAGGTGAGATATGGTAGTGTCACTCTTCTGGGCTTGAGATATTTCATCCAGTGTATTAGGAATGTCTGATGAATGTCTAGATGTTGTTATGGCTAAGCAGTGCACATGGTCTGGCTCACAGGCACGAGATAATGCATCTGGACCTAGGTGGAGGCATCCCTTTCTGTGATGGACCTGGAAGTGGAATTGTTGCAGCCTAAGAGTCCAGCGGGTCAGACGAGAGGAGGTTTTGGGGCTATTGAAGGCCCAAGCCAGAGCTGCATAGTCCTTGTAGACGTTGAACAGCCTCCCTTCAAGGTAATGTCTCCATTCAGTTCAGCTCCACATAAGGATCTTGAACCATAGGCGATCACTCATTCCCCCTCAGGTGTTTGCTGCATCAGAATAGCTCCCAACCCCACCTCACTAACATCCATATGCACCTGAAGACTTTGGCTGAGGTCGGGTTGCATCAACACAGGTGGGTTTTGTAATGCTTGTTTGACAGTATCAAAGCTGACCTGGCACTCGGGTCCACTCCCTTTTTTTTTTTTTTTTTTTTTGGTGGTTTAAGGGTGCTGTGAGGTCTGCAAAATGGGGTATAAATTTATGATACCATCCTGCCAATCCCAGGAAGCGCTGGAGGGCTTTAAGGTCTTTGGGAGGTGGATACTGGGTAAATATACAGCTTGATACAGCCTGAGTTTTCTCTGGGTCAACCTCAACTCCTCTTGCTGAGACGATGTGTCCAAGTAACTTCAGCTGCTGTTTAAAGAAGTGACACTTTTACATATTAAGAGTAAAATTTGCCTGGGTGAGTCTTTGTAGTATGATGTTCAGATGTTGTATGTGTTCATCTAATGATCATGAATAGATGATGATATTGTCAATGTATACGAAGCAAAATTCTCCCCTTAACTCTGCCAGGACTTTTTCTATCAACCTCTGGAATGTAGCAGTGGCATTCCTGAGTCCATACGGCATGGAGCAGAATTGGTATAGCCCTTTAGTAGTGATGAAAGCAGTCTTCTCCTTGCTACCTTCCTCCATTTCCACCTGCCAATATCCTGACTGTAAGTCTAATGTGCTGAAACAGGTGGTGCCATCCATGGATTCCAAGATGTCATGTATTAACGGCACTGGATAAGCGTCAGGTATGGTCTTACTATTCAGCCTTCTATAGTCCACACAAAACCTATAACTGCCATCAGGTTTGGGGACTAGCACCACCAGTGATAACCACAGAGAAAAGGAGGGTTCAATGATGTGGTCTCGGAGCATCTGATCTACCTGGTCTTCAATGATCTTCCTTTTGAAGGGTGAGACTCTGTATGGTCTGGACTTAATCAGTACCTCATCAGACAAGATGATTTTATGTTGTTCTACCAATGTCTTCCACAACTCCTCCTGATTGTCAGAGTCCCAGCACGGAACAACCTCCGAGTTCAGGGTAGTGAGTGGTGGTTGCCAGGTTGGAGGTAAGGTGCAGTAGAGAGTCACAGCAACAGGGTGGAGAGTGTTTTCACCAGTCGTTGTTGTCAGCCCTGGAGTGATGGAAGATGTCAAGAAAGGGTAGTATGCATAGCCTTTCTCTGTTTTTAGACCATATCTTCCTTCGCCCACATCCAGAAGGGCTATAGCGGCTCTCAAGAAGTCCAAGCCAGCAATCAGGGGAAATGCAAGGTGGGCTCCCTTCATTATATAAGTGTCCACACTGCAGACTTTATCATCTGGAGGACAATCCTCTCCCTCAATTTCATCGCTTGCATTTAAAACATTTATATCCAATTTAAACTTAGTTGATTTATGGCGCTTTAGAAATAACAATTTGAAAGATTTCTCTTTTTATTCTGCTCGCCACCACACATATTCTAGGATCGATTATATATGTGTTTCGCCATCTCTGATTAACAGTATTCCGCATATAACGATGTTACCCATTCTCATCTCTGATCACTCCCCAATACTTTGCAATATCACTCCTTCTACCTTCACTCCCAAGTTTTATAGATGGCAATTTAATGACAGTCTGTTGACAAATTTAGAGTTTATGGTACAAATTAAACAACAGATTAAGGAGTTCTTGGAGATTAATAGATCACATTGTAAAAATCCACATATATTATGGGAGACTTGCAAGTGTTTTATAAGAGGGTCTTGTATAGCTTTTTCTTCAAAATTGAAAGCACTTAGAACGAGGAGAATGCCGGAGATTGAACAAGAGGTGCAGTCTTTGGAGGGACAACAAAAAGTACAATTCATGGTGCAAAGAAGTAATACTGTATCCGCTTTAAGGGGGGAATATAATTCTTTGTCTTTGCACAAGGCTGAGTTCACTGTGCATAGAACCAGACTAAAATATTATTTTCAGGGAGACAGACCTTCTCATTTGTTGGCGTGGAAACTGAAACAAAATGAAGCAAAATGCTCAATAAACTCCATAAGAAATAATAAGGGTGATATTATAACAAAGCCCAAACAAATTAATCAGGTATTTTATGATTTTTATAAGAGTTTATACACTTCTGATAATCCTGTAGATTTGCATAAATGCAAAACCTTTCTTAATAGCATTACTCTACTGAAATTGCAATTGGCAGATATAGATTTTTTGGAGGACTCCCTGACATTGGAGGAGTTAAAGATGGCAGTAAAATCTCTTCAAAAAGGGAAGTCCCCGGGCTCAGATGGAATCCCTCCTGAGCTCTATCTGGCTTTGTGGGACACAGTAGGAGTGTTAATATTAGACTCTATAAACTATGCTTTACAACATAAAACGTTTCATAGGGATCAAAACACTGCTCTTATATCATTACTGTTAAAAGATGGAAAAGATCCCATGGAATGCTCCAGTTATCACCCCATCTCATTGATATGTGGAGATATTAAATTATACACTAAAGATCTTGCGCTAAGATTGGATAAGGTAATGGATAAATTAATTCATTTTGATCAAACAGGCTTTATTAGGGGTCGTTTGGCAGCAGACAATGTCTGCAGATTGTTTCATATTTTGGAAAGGGCAGAATTGTTTACTGAAGACTGGGCTGTGTTCTCTTTGGATGCAGAAAAGGCCTTTGACAGGCTGGAATGGCCATATCTGTGGGCAGTAATGAAACATTTGGGATTCGGACCAAGATTTTTATCTATGATACAAATTCTATATGAAACTCCCCTGGCCTCTGTTATCACAGGCACATGTCAGTCCTCATCTTTTCCATTGCAGAGGGGCACACGACAAGGCTGCCCTCTCTCACCATTATTATTTGCGTTATCACTAGAACCCTTTGCTTAAGCCGTAAGAGAGCACAAATCCATATATCCCATTGTTGTTCATGGCTCCAAACATTCTCTATCACTTTATGCAGACGACATTCTTTTGTTCCTTTCCAACATCAAAATATCAATCTCACACGTGTTAGCCCTGTTCAATGAATTTAAGAATTTGGCAGGTTATAAAATAAATTGGCATAAATCCACTCTTCTCCCTCTAAATTCAACTTTCACTAATGTTCAATATCCTCCCTCCATTCCTGTAAGCAATGTTATCTCCTATTTAGGAATTAAAATATACGGAAAATTATCAGAAATCACTCACAAAAATTATAAGGAAATTTCTAGGAAGAATTTCTATCGTTAAGATGAACATTCTTCCACATCTCAATTTTTTATTCTCAATGATTGCAACTTCTCCTCCACCTAAGTTTCTTGAGCAAATCCAATCTTTGATTTCCAAATTTATATGGGACAATAAACAAACTAGAATTAAGTCTTCTACTTTGCAGCGTCCTAAATTGATTGGAGGGTTGTCTTTTCCTAACTTAAAATTTTATTACTGGGCATTTCAACTAAGAGCTTTAAAGGTCTGGATGGATGAGAATTGCAAGGTGCCTTGCAAATCCATAGAGGCCACACTGGTACAGCCTAACAGGCTTCAAGACCTTCCATTCACAGATTTAAAAAGCCAAGAAATTTAAAGTTAAATTTGGCACTATAATTGCTAATAGTTTGACAGTTTGGAAAAAAGCAGAGAAACTGTTTGAAACCTAAATTTCATAAACTTTCTCCTTTATGGAATAATACTCATATATTGACAGGAAAGAAACCTTTCACATGCCCACTTTGGGCTGCTAAGGGAATTTGTACGCTGGGAGACATATATGGTAAAGATGGTTTATATTCATTTAATAATCTACAGACTTTGTTTGACATACCTGGTTTTTCTTTTTTTCTTTATCTGAGAATGAGATCGGCCATGAAGGCTTACGGAGTTCCATGGAACATATCACTACCTTCGCATCCACTGGCAGGATTGTTTGATCCTGGAAAAGAGTCTAGAGGCCTGGCTTCACAAATTTATAACTCTCTTTTAAAATCACAATGTAAACGATTGTCAATTGAGGTAGTGTGGGAAAAGGACTTGGAGCAGGCTGGACTTCGTCCTGATTGGCTCACGGTATGGTCAAATATGAGTGAAACATCTCGAAATTGGAGTCACCAACTTATTCATTTTAAAACTATCCATAGAGCCTATGCGACGGCATATAGACGATACAGAATGGGATTAATATCTGATCCTAACTGCTAGGGTTGTACGATTATGGCCTAAAATCAAAACCTCGATTAATTGAACATTTTACCTCGATTACGATTAATGAACGATTATTTTGTTTCTGTTTTTTTTTTTTTTTTTTGCCCTCATAGTTCACTGACAAGGTTTGTACTGTAAATATGACTGACTTTTAAAAGGTGGGATATTTTTTTCCTATTGAAAATGTGATCTTACATAACAGCTCACTTTCAGCAGTTATTTTATCTATGCTCGTAACATTTCTTACAGATTTCTGCTCGTTGTTAATCAGATAAAGATAAATTAGCACCAGTACAAGTGATTGCGTGTGAATTAGTCATACCGTCTCTCTGTTCATTGTGAAGCTGTGGGTTGTAAATGGTTACTTCAAAAGTAGAAAATATATGCTATAAGAAGTTGAGTTTCTAAGCTCCTTTAGTGATAAATCACAGGACAGCGCTGACTAGTTTCTGTGTTCCTCTCTGTGCGCGACATCTTCACGTTTTGCGCAGCTACTATTTGTATGAGTGTTCCTGCCACTATGCAGCTGCGCGAGCACGGTAGCTCGGAATAATAATACATCTCGTCAAATCGCTTGAAAATACAAACCTTAAAACAAACACAACTGACAAAGTTTAGTGAAGACGCAAGGCTCACCGCTCACGCGCCATCACTGTGTTGAACCGGCGTTTATCTCCGTGTTTTGCTTTTATGCCACTGACTGGACGGGGCAGAGTCGTGGCTACACACATGCGGTAACGTTTTTAAGGGGAAAGTATTAACAGGATTAAAACAACGAAATAACCGACATGGGAAAATTACGTCGGTTAGAGGTTCTGAATTTCGGTTTCGGTTACTTTTCGATTAATCGTCCAGCCCTACTAACTGCACTATATGTCAAAGATCTGTAACTGTAGCTTTGAGTTCGATGCATGATGTCTGTGCTTCGATGCGGCTGTACAGGTGCATAACATACGTCATAACTAAACGTATCTGATTGGCTTACGGGTAACCAATGATTTTAAACTTCAGACAAGCGCCCCCTAGCGAGAGAGAAAACACTTCTCTATTATGCCATTCCAGACTCTGTCTACGAAGCAAAGTGAAGTAGCAGAGTCTGGTATTACCAGGCTAGCGGAATGATGTTTCTTCTTTGAACCTTGGCACAGTGGACAAAAGGATTCTTTTTCCACAAATGCGCGCAGCGATCTACAAATCCACAGAAAGCAATTCACAAATGCACAGGTATGGGATCAGATTCCCGCCAATAGTATTGCGGTCACGGATCAAAAAATAATACCACATGTATAACACATGTAAAAATATATAGCACAAACTTAAAAAAAATAATGCAAAATGATCGGAATGGCAAAGAACATGGTCACGGATCAAAATATAATAAGCGTAAATCGAAAAATTAAAAGCACATTTAAAAAACATAACAAGCATGAATCAAAACTTCAAACACATTAAAAATGATATTGCACAAATCTTAAAGTTGTGTTTGTGCGTTCTTAAAAGTTGTTTTCCTTGCTTTTATTACTCTTTTCTTTCTGCTCTCTTTACATTTTCTGCTTATATTTTACTCTTTTGTGCGCTTGTGCAGTTTTTCTCTTTGCTCTTCTTTCTACGTTCTGCTCTTGCTTTTCCAAATGTTGCAGTTCGAGTTTCATGTAAATTAGGCTGGGCTTAAGCGCCACCATTGGTCCACTAATTCTAGATTGACAGCTCCTCCTCTAGCCAATCAATCGAAGGGAGGGAGATGACATCACTTCAATGCGACTCATGGCTACTGATGCTCACACTCATACAGGAGAAAATAACAGTTTAATCTGAAACTTTACAAGGACTTTCAATCTGTAAAGTTATCTGAACTATGGACAAATAATTCCTCTTTTTGAGATACTCTTTTTATTGTGCAGTCTACTTATGATTGTTAATCTTTATGTTCATAATATATGGTATTTGGTGTTAAAATATTACTTGGCTCATGGTGCTAATATGCTAAGGCTACTGTAGCTAATATATTTCTTAATTGTTGTTAAACGATCATAGGTAAATTAATTCTAAGACTGAATGTATCATCTCTGCATTAACTACGATAGTGTTACAGAGAAGATAGTTACAGAAACCAGGTGGATTTGATATGCAGTGATTTATTCACACATTTATTGTGTTTAATTACATAACTACATAATTGCACAATACTATAAGATTAATGTTTTAAATAAAAACAAAATTACAGATACAGATATGTAGGTGGCGAAAAGTTCATTCAAACTTCTCGTTCAAATCAGGAATTCATTAATGAAACACTGCTGTGTTGCTCAGAGACGAGCGAAGCTGTTCTGCTGTGACTTTGTTTGATACTCATTTCATTAAAATAGTGCAAAAACACATTCAAAATTAACTTATAGCTATATTGATTTATACAAAAGCTCAATCAACATTTGCAATTGCTCTAATATTGGGGAAAACACTGATGTGAAGGCTATTGCTTAACTTTATAATTTTATAATCTCAGTGTTAAAATGTGATCAAATTCATAAACCAACACCCGTGTCAGTGACATACTGTACATGGAAGACAAAATCTATAAATCTGTTTACAGGAAAACAATACATGACAAAATATGCACAGTTTACTATTACAAGCAACATACAATGATCTAAACCAGTGGTTCCCAAACTTTTCAGAGTGGAGTACCCCCTGAGACACTTACCATCCTTCTGCGTACCCCCTCTCTTCCACTTAGATTGTAAATTTTCCATTAAGGGACAATATTTGCCCCCTAAATTGACTTTCTAGTGCAGTTTTTGATCTTTATGAATACCTTTACAACAATAATAATGTTTTAAATTAAAAAATGTTCAATAGAGAAATATGCAATGCTAAAAACGTGAAAAGTGATTATTTTAAATACTAAAACCGCCAGTAGATGGCGGTAAGTCACTGTCTTAATGCCTGAGTCATCGAGTCATTCATTCAAAGATGCAAGTGGCTATATTTATGAATGAATCATGACTTTCACGAACAATTCATTCAAAGTTGCAGATTCGTTCTCGAAGCACTGGTGTGTTGTAATTATGCTGTTGTTTTCGTTGCAAAATAGAGCAAATACTGACAATACTGTGAAGAATAACACTTAATATTACCTCTTTGTTTGTTGAACTGTTGTGTGGATATTTGGATTTGCATTCTTGCTCATATAATATTATCAACATTAAAAACAAGAACTCACAAAAGGTAGGCTATGTTTTGTATCAAGAGCTTGAATCTTAAATTGATATTTAAGCCCTTTTTGTGCCAGGCTATTGTTCTTCGTGCTAGTAAGTGCTAAATCTGCAGGTACAGAATGGCAGTATGTTGCACGTTTTGCTCAGGCTGCAGACTCCGCACGCAACCTATACTGTAGGCTATATGCACCCATATGTGCGCTGCATGTGGAAATGGACTCTGTCAGATTTGACCGCAAAAGATGTGGTATTTTGATTGGATGTCATATGGCATATTGTACCTATTAGAAAATACATGATCAGTTTTAATGTTATTTTAATGTAGAGAAGAATTAAATGAATGGCAAAATTCTGCATTTTGTTCGCGTAACGTTACCCCCTCTGTCACCTCACGTACCCCAGTTTGGGAACTACTGATCTAAACAATTGCCATGGCATATCTTACTTTAAATGTAATTCACGAGCAAATATATTAGCCTAGTAAGGTAGGTTTCATATGTTATATTCTCTTGTGCAAAAGACAGGAATAAAAGAGACAACAAGCAAGCATATTATTATTAATATTATGAATACTAAAAATATCTAACAGTAACATAACAGGTATAGACGAGCCAGGCACACATAAGAGTGATGTTGTGAGGCTGCTGCATGGTGGACGCTGCGTTTCACGGTGCCAAGTCCAGTGATAGGTGCATTAAAGATTAATATAACAATGATAGATCGTCAGACAGGCACAACTGTGACAAGTTGTCGTTAGGATGGTAAATTTAACAATAAAAGATTGTCCAGGTAGAAGTAGCCTATATACCGGTGACAGGTCGAGTTGCAGGTACATATGTATGAAGGTACATATGTACATATGTTATAATGTATATATATATATACATTATAACAGTGTCCTGCAACAGAAAGAGTTTACCCCAGCTCGGAAATTGCCAGCTGTGATGGTTATCTTCTCCTGTATGAGTGTGAGCATCAGTAGCCATGAGTCGCATTGAAGTGATGTCATCTCCCTCCCTTCGATTGATTGGCTAGAGGAGGAGCTGTCAATCTAGAACTAGTGGACCAATGGTGGCGCTTAAGCCCAGCCTAATTTACATGAAACTCGAACTGCAACATTTGGAAAAGCAAGAGCAGAACGTAGAAAGAAGAGCAAAGAGAAAAACTGCACAAGCGCACAAAAGAATAAAATATAAGCAGAAAATGTAAAGAGAGCAGAAAGAAAAGAGTAGTAAAAGCAAGGAAAACAACTTTTAAGAACGCATAAACACGTTTAAGATTTGTGCAATATCATTTTTAATGTGTTTAAAGTTTTGATTCATGCTTGTTATTTTTTTAAATGTGCTTTTGATTTTTCGATTTACGCTTATTATATTTTGATCCGTGACCATGTTCTTTGCCATTCCGATCATTTTGCATTATTTTTTTAAGTTTGTGCTATATATTTTTACATGTGTTTTTAA
This sequence comes from Chanodichthys erythropterus, assembly GCF_024489055.1. NCBI lineage: Eukaryota > Metazoa > Chordata > Actinopteri > Cypriniformes > Xenocyprididae > Chanodichthys > Chanodichthys erythropterus. Next base: position 15,129,588 of record NC_090241.1, on the reverse strand, counting down.
ATTTGTGATTCACGTTTATTATTTTTTGATCCGTGACTGCAATACAATTGGCGGGAATCTGACCCCATACACAGGTGGTGATTCACAAATAAATGCAGGCAGAGTTGTGCTTGTGACATAAAAACATATTTGTGAATATATTTTTTTATTAGCAAATCTCATTTTATTTATTTGTGAATCTAATTAATTTTTGTGAAAGTCCTAACATATATTTGTGGATCTCATTCTATGCATTTGTGTATATGATTATTTTTTGTGAATACCTTTACATTTATTTGTGGATCATAATCTATTTATTTGGTATTTTGCTACAGTTCTATCTCCATATTATTTCAGCCGTTTGAATTGCGTCTGGTAACAAACGGGCCTGCAGTGAAATCTGCATTCGTGTTTCAGAACTAGCTTCAGTTACATTGTCAGTGTTGTCAGTATTCACAATTGCATCTTGTTGGGTATTTACATCGGTGTTCTCCATATTTAACAATATGTAAAACAAAATTACACACAAAAAAGAACGTCCCCGTACGGGCCACCAATATGTAGCTAACACTCCACTCCAGTTAGTATGCCAGGAGGATACACTAAATAAGGGGAACGTTTGTGTCACTTAAACAGCACAAAAAAAAAAAAAAAAAAAAAAAAAGAATAAAACGGGAGATAGATGTTCATCAATAAACCCAAGTGTATTTACAATTCAATCCGTGAACACAAATAAATAACCACGTTAAACATCCAAGGTAAAAAAAAAAATGTGTATAAATGTGTGTTTTTGTATGTCTGAAAAGTCTTTAGAGTCCAGCGCGTAAATTAGTTTATTTAGGAGCAGTCTCACCGGGGAAATAGCCAGTCCGAGAGCAGGATCTTGCAGGTACAGTCCAACTGTTTAAAGTCCTCTGGGGCGAGTAATCCGTGGGGAATATATATATATATATATATATATATATATATATATATATATATATATATATATATATATATATATATATTCCACAAGAGACGGCAAAAAATCAGCTCAGCAAAAAACAGTCAGGAAACGAAGCAGGGAAAAAATATTTAAATATGAATGAAAAAGGCGCGCTGTGAAACGCCGGCGTGCCAGTTCCATATGGGAAAAAAACAGGCTTGTTCGACTTGATGCAGCGCCGCAAAGACCGATCAGCGGCTGACTTGAAGCAGTGCATGCCGGTAAGAAATGTCCGACCAAGCGGCAACCTCCCCCTTTCTCTCGTGAAGCCAATACGGAAGTAACTTAAACTGCGATTCATCGACTGGCCGCTAGGGACAGGCTCCAAAAGAGAGCAGAATCTCATAGAGTCCCATGTTAAATTGGCCAAGTTTATAGCAGAAAAAAACATGTTTACAAGTTGGTTCAAATTGTGGTTTTGGTCTATACTGCTATTTTTGCCCTTCATGACAACTCTGAGGGGGGTGAATTTTTTTTATAACTTATCCGTTTAAATTATATTAAGCCTTAAAGTTCTGCATAATTAAGGGCGTGGCCACTTGAGTGACAGGTAGATTGCCGCTGCTGTCTGTGAGCCGTCATGTTACCTCAGCTGCCGCTGAATTTGGCATCTCAGCCGTTTTTGTGCTTTTTTTCTCGATTATTTTATACAATTATAAAATATGGCTTGCTGCATAATATTCGAGACTGATGTGTGTCTGTGTGCATGTATGGGGAAGAGACACAGAACACACGTTGTTGGATCGTGGCATTGGCTGAAAGTTTTGATTGCGAGATTAACTACAATGACAATACCAGGAGGATATACAACTCTTGGATATTATAACTAAAACTGCTGCACTATTTTGAAAAAAATATACTTTGTTTGGACACAGGCTCATTTGTTTGTTAGATACGATCGCTGCTCAGATTGCATATCCTTTCTTGAAGAACGATGACAGAGAGCAGATCATTCAGAAGAAATGTGAAATGTTTTTTGTTTTGCAATGGACATTTATATTTTACCCAAGTGCCACAGGTTGGATTCATCTCGCGATCTCTATTACAAAGGTATGAAGTCCCATTTGATGTTCCATGTTGTTATTTGCACACCCAACACAAATTACTGGTGTTGGAGCATCTATATCTTAAAAAAACACCGTAAATTGACAGTAAACCTTTAGAACTTTCTGATGTTAAAACTTATCTTTATTAATAATTTAGATAGTATCTAGATAGATAGATCCTTTGCTTGCTAACGTGGTCACGTCGAGCTAGGCGGGCGTGGTTTCAGCAACCAATCACATCAGCTCAAACCACCTCCCCGCCTCTTTGCCCATTTTCAGTTATCCGGGAGTGAAGTGCGGTGACGGGCAGCTAAGATGGCCGCGTCCTCATTTTCGCTTCAAAACTGCTATTCAGAACTCTATGGGTGACGTCACGGACGCTACGTCCATATTTTTTTACAGTCTATAGGCTTGTTTGAGATGAGCAAATTCTGCGCAGAACCGATCAACGGTGATCACCGCAAGATGCATGCCGGTTAGAAATGTGTCCGAGGGTGGGCCGCCTTGCTCTGATGTCATGCCGACGCGTGTCAAAAACCTCTTGCGAGGGCGAGGCGGACGTGTCGGATTCTGCAGTCGAGCGCAGTTGCTCTCCACCGACTGCGCTGACCAAAAGCACGATGGGAAACAACTTGATGACGACACAGCTTAATGCTCATTGGTTTAAACAACCGTGATGTAATGATCTCTTTTAAAATGTTTGATTTTAATACTCTAATATCATGATTTTATGTGTATAAATTATGTGTGATAACTCCCAAACACTCTCACACTGCGATATCTCTATGTTATGTGATTGTTGTCATATTTATAAAAATACATAAAATCATGTCTGTAATTAAAATAAAAAGGATTGATACACATGCCTTTCGAATGGAAATAAATAAGTACTTTGGGTGTCTTGTTCATTATGTTTGTTTTCATATAAAAGCAACATAACTTAAATTAGCATTTAAATCAGCAACACAGCGCACGAGTGTGAATCCCGCGATATCCGCCTTTGATCTCGCAGGTGTCTGGTCTACTACGAGAACGGAGAACTGTCCGTCTTGCCTGCACTTTTTTCACTCCTCCTCTCACTGCAGCCGCCTACTCTCGGCTGAATTTCAGGCAAGGCTAGGCGCATCTCAAACAAGCCTCTTATCCCGCTGAGATGACGTAACGTCACTTGAGGACGGACCGCGAGGAGAATCTCGCGGGAATATACATCAGGGTCAAACACAGACAACAAACACATAGGGGAGAAAACAGTATACAGGGGAAAGCTAAACACATAATAGTCAATGTATTATTATTGACAATTGAAACTATAATTAGGCTTTCCCTTATGTGGCAACGCTACAACTGAAGCAATCTTGTGTACAGTGTTGGTAGAGGTCGAGGGAATCGTCAACTCTAAGCCTCTCGGTTATGTTTCATCAGATGTTGCCGACCCAGTCACACCCAATCTATTGCTAATGAGTCGTGATGCATCGCTCCCACAAGCAATATACTCATCTAGTGATCTGTTAGGGTGAAGAAGGTGGTAACACAGCCAAATTCTAGCTGATCACTTTTGTGTTAACTTCATCTGGCATCACTTGCCAAGCCTACAGCCCTGCCAAAAATGGCAGAAGGACAATGCCAATCTAAGTAATGGTCAGGTCGTCATGATAGTGGATCCACAGTTGCCCTGAGCTTTGTGGCCTATTGGCAGAGTGACTAATACCTATGCAGGAGTAGATAAGCGCATGCGCACCGAAGAAGTATAAGTAAAAGGATGGACTTATCTTTGGCCTGTTGCCCGGTTAGTTAAGTTGCCATCATGAGAGGATGAGGAAGAAGAAAATAATCATTGACACTGAGATTTTCATAACAAATTACAAATTTATATATTAAATTTGGGGGTGGCAATATAGGAAAGTCTATCCTTTTAATTGCACTTCAATATTTAACATGTACATTTTTATTTATTTATTTATTTTTTTTATTGCAACCCAATTGCTCATCAAAGTGACCTGTACTTATGTGCCCAACTTTGTTCAAATGTTTTGGATGTAACTCTCCGAGCCCTTAATCTCTTACTCCCTTACTCACATGGAGTCACCGATTCTCAATCTGAACAATCCAGAGGTTCCACCTCTACAGGAGGTAACCGTTGTGCATGTTACTAGATGGGTGGTGCATCCCCAGTGTTTATACACTGGGGAGTTTATATACCTCCAAACCCTCGCTACTCTCCCAGACAGATTTTGCCACTTGCATTGAAACTGGGCTCTCCCCACCTTGACTGCAGACCCGGCCATATAGAATTAAAGTGATGTCTGTGACGTTTTGCACTTTCCCAGGAGAAACAGACAGGATGAGAATCCAGTTTGCAGGCACCCAAGGGCTTTGGTTTATTTCCTGAATGTTTACAATCTAAAAAACGGGTATCAGGAGGTGTCTTAACTTTCCCAAAAACAACAAAATGCAAAAAGAGCTTGACTAACTTAACTTCTTCACTTTATAACAGAGAATAAACACTGTCATTGCCACAATTTAAATAATATATATATATATACAGCTATGGAAAAAAATTAAGAGACCACCCCAAGTTCAGAAATCAATGTTAATTGATTGTGTTAAAATTAAATGTTAATTTTTTCCATAGCTGTATATATGGGGTATAATGGTCCACAGAAATCACGTTTCGGTATGTACCTCGGTTTTGTTGTCATGGTTCGGTACAATTTCTGTACAATAGGAAGAATGGTCACACTTTAGTTTAGGGTCCAATTCTTACTATTAACTAACTATTAACTATGATTTTGCCTCAATAATTTCCTAATTACTGCTTATTAATAGTTAGTAAGGTAATTGGGAAGGATTATGGGATGTAGAATATGGTCATGCATAAGGCATTAATATCTGCTTTATAAGAAACAGCCAATACCCTAGTAATATGCATGCTAATGCAACTAGTTAATAGTGAGAATTGGACCATAAACTAAAGTGTTACCAGACAAGGGGAACAAATCCACAATGTTAGGTTTCTTTTATTTTATTTTGAACAGACAGTAGTGCAAATCATAGTTTGTTCCACCTAGCAGCATTTAGTGTACAGCCTCCTTTAGTGTATTATCCACTAAGCAGTAAACAGAATGCAGTCCTGCATAGGTCTTTTTTTTTCTTTTCTTTTTTTTTTTCTTTTTTTTTGTGCAGGGCTTATAAAAAACAAAAGATATTTGGTCACAATCAGCTATAAAACTGAAAAGTGCCTCATGTTATAAAAGTACAAAATACATATGGAATATAAAACTTGTGCATTAGGAGTGTTACAGTTTGCTCCACTTAAATGATATTTAAACATTTAAAGCTTAAGCCCAACCCTCCTATACTTATAATTTTTTTTTGTTCCGCTCCGTTTTGTGCACAGTTGAGTGTGTGAGCCTTTCGAAGTATTCTCTTTTGTCCGTGAGTGCAGAAAAATGCATTCAATGCGTGCACACTGTCTAGTGGACTTTGTTTTCAAGCGCTCAAGTCATGAATGTATGCGCAGTTCTTCTTCTGCTCTTTTTCCTGTTGTGGCTGTTAGCAAACAGTGCAGTATCCCCCCACCCCCCTTGGATTGGAGCAATGTGAAATGGAAATGTGAATACTTTTAACAAAATAAGAGGGATCATACAAAATGCATGTTTTTTTTATTTAGTACTGTTTAGTATTTTACATTAAAGATGTTTACATATAGTCCACAAGACAAAAACAATAGCTGAATTTATAAAAAAATTACACCATTCAAAAGTTGATGTACCCTTGATTCTTAATACTGTGTGTTCACAAACTGTGATCAGAGTCTTCATGAATGAACATAAACAAATGTTCAACAATATCAGATAAGATGCTAAGACAACTGCCAGACACCTCTTATGGGGCAGGAAGGGGGACCTTCTGTACCCACCTCCGTTAAGGTTGACTTTAACCACCAAACTCATTCCTAAGGTTTAGTCAAGGACTGCCCAAAAAAAAAAAAAAAAAAAAATGAGGACCTCCCGGATACCGCAGCAGTGCCTGAAACAAACACAGGCCACATATATCTATTTAAATCCATTCATACCTATGTCTGGAAACCTTAAATTGATATAAACTGCAAGACATCTACTTTATCTTTCATGCAAAGTACAGTTTATGTTAATGGTTAATAACTGTTAACACAACAGTTCACAGGACGGACCTCTTAACAGATAAATGAATGCATGGATGATGTTTCTTATTGTGTTTAGACACTGTTCAATGCCTTTAATAACGTGAATAAGGTTTGGAAAAAGAATAGTGCATGGGTAAAACTATAAATACACTATTTTAACTCTGTACTTTATATACACAAATGAGTTCCACACAAGGGCGGGCAACACTGTGGCTATTTCTGACACCAGCGGCCAATCACACTCCAGATACCATCTGGTACACTCATAATAATCAAACCTTAAGTGACAAATGATCAAAAATCACATAATCTGTGACTTAAGTATGACTGCTTCATTTTTATCTTCTTTCTCTTTCCAGTCCATCAATTTCCACCACTCATCCTTGCATAGCTCCAAACTCACTTAGCTCGTAAACATACTTCATAACTAGAAAATATTTAAATAACCTGTTAAAGAATTTGTTATTTCTCAATTGTAACTTGCTTTAGATAAAAGCATCTGCTAAATGAAATGTAAACATGACATTATTATGCAATAATTTAAGAAATGTCTCCATAGCCTATATAGAACCTTTCTGGCATATAAGGTTCTTTATAATTGAGTCAAGGATCCTAAGGTTGATTTGTTTGTATGATTGTAGCGTGGTTTGTAACTTGCGGTGTGTGTTGTTAGAAACACAATGAACGAGTCTTTCAGAAGCCCTGAATTACGATTTTAAGATACATAACAATTGCGACATCTTCTGGTCTTATACGTGTAAGTGCAAAAATAATAAAATGATTTGAAAGTTACATGCATTTTTATTAAAGGATATTAGGGGTCCTTGGGTCGGCAATGAGTGTGGGCTCTTGAATAGGTCTAAGCACTGTAATCATTAAACGGGTCCTTGACAGCTATATCAGCACCGGAAGCGCTCCCAAATGTCAAGACCCCATTTCGCAAGTCTAATAATGCTGCCTCCATTGCTTCAACGCATTGCTTTAATTGAATTTTATTCATGAAGTCAATTTAGTGAATTAATGAATAGCCTTGAAACAAAAACAGGAAATTGCAAGAGAGCCTCCGAATCCCTCTTGCAGTGGGTTATGTGTAAAAAGCGCGCTCCTGGCAGATGTGATGCGCGCGCCCTATACGTAGTGTTATCATACCTCACGCTCTATCTGACAAGTGGAAGATGCATGCTGGCGCGCTCCAGACAACAAGAACAGCGCGGATAACGGGACGCCAAGACACTCTTCTTGAAAATATTTACCAATAATAATAATAACAATAATAACAAATACCTCTAAATTAGTGTTAATAAAATATTGAAACAATTAGTGTCATTAAAGTGGTTATTGAAGATGAAGAAAACTACTTCGCATCAAGGTAAGACCTTCATCTTTCATTATGCGTACAGTATGTGGCTTTAAAAAGATTTTCATTAGGAGATATTGGACTACCATTTCTTTCTTTCTTTCTTTCTTTTTTCTACATTATCTCTGTTTCCTCATCCTGTTCACTTTATCTTGGGGCTTTCTTCCAAGAGCTCTATTAATATACTCAAGCATGAGGCCAGCTGACCTCTATTCCTAAATGCAGAAGACACTTAAATGGAAGGTGAAAACAGAGCCACATCAATCAGACCACATGTTGAACTAATGCTCTATGAAAATTGAATATTTCCTCTATTTATGTATGAGCTTATTTTGTGGACATGATTCAGAGAATTGCACATGACGAATATATAGAATATAGACATTTCTCAGTGTGAACTGTGGTCCTTGTGTCTTCAGCAGCCCCCAACTAACTTTTACACACAACTCCTCATATTCAATTTGCCATGACAAGCATTTTAAGGCACATACATATTTATCTCTGAATACTGAAGTGATAATTTTACACATATTTCATTTTATTTCATGAAAGCAGCTTGATATTCCAGTATCTGAAACCATGTACTGTTAAACACACAAATGGACTGTTATGCTTGAGTTAATCTAGGGGCCATCTAATATAGTCACTCAGTCCTGAGTACATCTTTTATATTGTTAAAACTGCCAGAAGGAGAATCAGTGGTCTAGATAGTAATGGTTGTTTCAGGAACAAAACTGATATTCAGGCAACATTTATAGAAAGAACTGAATTCAGGTCATGAAATCATCCAAAGGTTATGCTTAATAGAATTAAATATTGAATTTATATTGGCATAGTTGAATAACAAGAGTTCAGTACATGGAAAAGACATACACTGAGTTTCAAACTCCATTGTTTCCTCCTTCTTATAAATGTCATGTGTTTAAAAGACCTCAGAAGAACAGGCGAATTCCAACATAACACCGACTGTTACGTAACAGTCGGGGTGTACGCCCCCAATATTTGCATATGCCAGCCCATGATCAAGCCATTATTCAAGGGCAGAATGTCTGGATGTGCACAGCTGAATCATCAGACTAGGTAAGCAAGCAAGAACAATAGCGAAAAATGGCAGATGGAGCAATAATAACTGACATGATCCATGATATCATGATATTTTTAGTGATATTTACGAATTGTCTTTCTAAATGTTTCGTTAGCATGTTGCTAATGTACTGTTAAATGTGGTTAAAGTTAGCATCGTTTCTTATTGTATTCACGGAGACAAGAGAGCCGTCGCTATTTTCATTTTTAAACACTTACAGTCTGTATAATTCATAAACACAACTTCATTCTTTATAAATCTCTCCAACAGTGTGTAATGTTAGCTTTAGCCACGCAGCATAGCCTCAAACTCATTCAGAATCAAATGTAATAAATCCAAATAAATAGTATACTTACATGATCCAATGTATGCAAGCAGCATGCATGACGAACATCTTGTAAAGGGTTATATTAGCTGTGTATACTGTGTTTATGCTTTTTAAGGCAAGCGCGAGCTCCGGGGGAGGGGGAGCACGAGAATTAAAGGGGCTGCAACCTATACCGGTGTATAGTTAATGATGCCCCAAAATAGGCAGTTAAAAAAAATGAATTAAAAAAAAATCTATGGGGTATTTTGAGCTGAAACTTCACAGACACATTCAGGGGACACCCTAGACTTATATTACATATTTTAAAAAGAAGTTCTAGGGCACCTTTAAATGTATTGTGCTAGAATATATGCAAATTACATTTTAATCTTTAAAGCTTTAAAGCAGAGGTGATATGTGACCAAAAAACACACAAGAAAAGTCCTCAAAAATAATACCCAGTGTACTGTATTAAAATGATGGAATTTTCAGTATTGAATTTTCAGTTTCAATCTTACCAGTATCTTGCCAGATTTTTTTCTTACAGTGTGTAGATGTTCAAAGAATTATTTCCTATAATGCCAAAAGCAGTTAGAGAAGTTAAGTAATCCCTTAGAAAATATTCATGAGCAAATAATCAGAAGAGTGATTTGATGCTTTACATTATAACTGCAATGGATTTTGTAAATAATAAGAATAGTATGTAGATGTCACATATGTCAGCTGCTCTTCTATCTACAAAATAATGGGGATCTTGTTAGCATTCCTTTATAATGATGTTAAAAAGTGTTTATTTGATTGCTTAATATTTTTCAAAGATTAAAAATCGTCTTGGGTTACGAGTGTAACCCTTGTTCCCTGAGTAAGGGAACGAGACGCTACGTCGTTGACGTGATGGGAATCCTCTGTGTTTTTGTGTTCGTGAAGCACCACTGTATCCAACCAATGAGAGAGAGAACGTGACGTCATAGGCGGGCGACGTCGCGGACTATAAAGCACGCCCAAAAACAGAGAACGCTAGCTTCTGTGATATGTCTGAAGGAAGCGCTCCAGGCATGCAGGAGGTACGGCAACATGACGTAGCGTCTCGTTCCCTTACTCAGGGAACAAGGGTTACACTCGTAACCCAAGACGTTCCCTTTCGTGGGAACTATCGACGCTACGTCGTTGACGTGATGGGAACGCTGTCCCAACTATGCCGTGCCTCCGAGTGCCTGGCTGCCATCTTGTAGCACCAAAGCACCCGGAGTAATACTAACATTTAGGTCATAAAACCTAACAAAAGTATGCTGGGATGACCACCCCGCAGCACCACAAATATCAGCCAGGGAAACACCCGACCTGTGAGCTGTTGATGCCGCCATACCTCTTGTTGAGTGCGCCCTAATGTTCAAAGGACACGGGAGCCCTAAGGCTCTATAAGAAAGTGTGATGGCCTCAACCACCCACTTACTCATTCTTTGTTTGGAGGCTGGGCCCCCCCGATTCGGGGACCCATAACATACAAAAAGCTGGTCAGATTTTCTCCACAGGGCAGCTCTGTGGACGTAAGTATCCAGCGCCCTCACTGGGCACAGCAGGTTAAGTCTCCCCTGATCCGGTGTGTAACCAGGCCTTGTATGCAGGAAGGCCTTAACCATACCTGGTGCAAACTCTAAACATGATGGTAACACCGAAAGAGCTTGAAGGTCACCTATTCTTTTCAATGAAGAAATGGCTAATAAGAACACAGTCTTCAATGTTAGCATTTTGTCCGACACATCTTCCAAAGGTTCAAAGGGCGCCTCCGCCAACCCTTGTAACACAATGGCCAAGTCCCAGGTCGGAGATTTTGGGCGCACTGAGGGCCTCAACCTCAGTGCGCCACGAAGGAAGCGTACAACTAAGGGGTCTCGACTTACCGAGACACCCTCCATAGAAATGTGGTAAGCCGAAATAGCAGCAACATACACTTTTAGTGTGGAGTACGTTAGACCCTCTGACAGTTTTCCTTGAAGGAATTGAAGCACATGGCTAATAGAAGAATGGACCGGGTCCACTCTGAGATGACTACACCATGTAGAAAACACATTCCATTTATACATGTAAAGCTTCCTTGTAGATGGAGCCCTGGACTGAAGGATGGTTTCCACCACCTCCGTTGGGAGACCAGAATCTATGAGTCTTGCCCCCTCAGAGGCCAGGCCCACAGTTTCCACATTTCTGGACGGGGATGAAAGATCGTGCCGCCCGCTTGGGACAGGAGATCCTGTCTGAACGGAAGCTCCAGAGGAGAGCCGTAAAGGAGAGAAACTAGGTCCGCAAACCAAATTCTCGTTGGCCAGCAAGGAGCCACCAATATTAGATGCACCCCTTCCTGGCATACTTTGTCCAGAACTCCCGGGAGCAGAGAGACTGGGGGAAACGCATACAGGCGTCGCCTCGGCCACGTCTGTATCATGGCATCCAACCCCAGAGGAGCTGGGTGCCTCAGAGAATACCACAGAGGGCAATGGGTTGACTCCTCTGTGGCAAAGAGATCGACTTCCGCTCGACCGAACACTTTCCATATGAGCTCCACTACCTCGGAGTGGAGCTTCCATTCCCCGGACTCGCGCCTTGCCTCGACAGGGCGTCCGCCCCCATATTCAGATACCCTGGGATATACGCCGCTTTCAACGAGAGTAACTTCCCCTGGGTCCAAAGGAGGATACGGCTGACTAGCTCGCACAGTGGACGAGACCGCAGCCCCCTTGGTGATTTATATAAGAGACCACCGTAGTGTTGTCTGTCTGGATCAACACATGGTGGCCCCTCAGGTCGGATAGGAAGTGTTTCAGAGCCTGAAACACTGCCAGCATCTCCAGCCGATTTATGTGCCAGGAGGCCTGGTGTATATCCCACCGACCTTGAGCTGAGCGACCACTCATGATCGCTCCCCAGCCCGTGAGGGACGCATCTGTTGTAAGCATTACGCGACGACATGAAGTTCCCAACACGGGTCCCTGGGACAGGAACCAAGGCTTTTTCCACATGACCAGAGCACGAAGGCATCGCCGCGTGACTTTGATCATGCGAAAAGGATTTCCCCTCGGGGAAAACCCCTTGGTCCTGAGCCACCACTGTAAGGGTCTCATGTGCAGAAGGCCAAAAGTAATAACGTTGGACGCAGCTGCCATCAGACCCAACAGTCTCTGAAACTGTTTTACAGTGAGTGACTGGCCTAACTTCACCCCTTTCACGGCCCCGAGGATGGAATCCACACGAGCAGGGGACAATTGCGCCTGCATCGTGGTGGAATCCCAGATTACACCTAGGTAGTTTGCAACCTGCCTCGGGACCAGCACACTCTTTTTGGCATTGAGCCTCAACCCAAGCCTTTTCATGTGCGACAGAACCACATCTCGATGTAGAACTGCCTGACGTTCCGTTTGAGCTAATATCAACCAATCGTCGATATAGTTCAGTACACGGATGCCCCGGAGTCTCAGCGGAGCCAAGGCTGCATCCATGCACTTCGTGAACGTGCGGGGTGACAGTGATAGGCCGAAGGGAAGAACCTTGTATTGGTATGCTTCGCCCCCGAAAGCAAACCTGAGGAACTTCCTGTGAGAAGGATGGATGGATATGTGAAAATACGCGTCCTTCAGATCTATCGCCACAAACCAGTCCTCGGATCTGATCTGTGGAATAATCTGTCTGAGTGTAAGCATCTTGAACTTCAACTTCTTTACAGATCGATTTAGTATGCGTAAATCTAGAATCGGACGCAACCCTCCATCCTTCTTTGGAACAATGAAGTAGCGGCTGTAAAAGCCCGACATTTTGCTGGGAGGAGAAACCCTTTCTATAGCTCCTTTTTGCAAAAGCGTCGCAACTTCTTGTTCCATAACCAGAGACTGCTCTGGAGCAACCACAGTGTGAATCACTCCACTGAACTTGGGGGAAGAGAACCGAACTGAATTCTGTACCCCCGTTCTACTATGAACAGCACCCATTTCGAAACATTCGGAAGACATTTCCACTCCTCTGAATGATCTACTAAGGGTACCAGCCTCTCGAGACTGGTCTCTGGTGTTTTTTGAGCACTTGGCTCGTTTATCTGACGCGGCGCACCGGCAGATAAACGAATCACGTGCTGGCCGAACCTCCTCGGAGGATCGACAGGGACTGCTGCGCCCTGTCGCACACTGGGTGGCAGGGTTGGCAGAACAGTCCCTTGAGGGCGCCGAAGGGGAACGATAGAAATTAATCGTCGAACCCCTTCGGAGGGGGCTGCCCTCAGAAACCCTGGCCCACGAGCGTCAGGATTTCTTTTGGGAAGCCTTCCGGGAAATAATGACGGTCCTCAGATCCGCCCTACCCCCGGAAGGCTTCGGCTGTGCAGCACGCTCCGGTCCCCAAGCTTTCCGCGGGGAGCACGGGCGGCCACACTGGCCTTTTGTTGGGGTCTGTGCCCCGAGGAGCCGGCTGTCGGCTGAGGCTGCCCCCGCCCGGCAGCCTCAGGGGGATGAGTTTTTCGAGGGAGGAACCTTTGAAACGCCGCCTTCTGCTTCTTTGCCTCCTCGAACCTGTCGACGACAGTATTAACTGCGTCACCGAACAGGCCCTCGGAGGAAAGCGGCGCATCCATGAGGACATATTTATCTTTGTCCTTTATGTCAGCTAGATTGAGCCACAGATGTCTCTCCGTGCCCACCAGTGCTGCCATGGAGCGGCCCACTGACTTGGCCGTCTCCTTGGTGGCACGGAGAGCTAAATCCGTGGCTCTCCTCAGCTCTTGGATTGTCTCAAAGGTTACCTCCCCACTTTCATCAATTTCCCCCAGCAGATCAGCTTGGTATGCCTGCAGTATACTCATCGTGTGCAGACACGCCGCAGCCTGACCCGCTGCCGAGTAAGCCTTGCCCACCAGATTTGATGTTTGCTTTAATGGTCTGGTGGGCAATGTCGGGGATTTCAGGGACGATGCAGACTCGGGCGAGAGATAGCTCGCAAGCGTCTCTTCAACCCGAGGCATCGCCCCATAACCGTGTTGTTTCAGCCCGTTAATATTGCTGTACATGGATGTTTGCGGGCTGAAGACACGGTACTGCACGGGTCTGTTCCACGACCTCGACACCTCGGCGTGGAGGTCGGGAAAGAACGGCAGTCCCCGACGCTGAGGCAATGACCTGGCTGGAAGAAAGCGTTCGTCCAGTTTGCTCTTTATTTTGGGAACGCTTTCCTCCACGGGCCAGTTTATATTCAACTTTTTTACTGCCCGGGCCATAACCTCAGCAAGCTCCTCATGGGCTGGAGATGAGGATGACGGTCCCTCATCTCCACCCTCGATACCTTCAATATCAACCTCCTCGGAGGAAGATATATTCAGTATCGGTGTCTCTCTTCGGGGGAAGAAACCGCAGCGCGTGCTTCCACCACCAAAGAAGAGACACTAGATCTAGCAGGTAAGGGGAGCGATAAGGCAAAGCCCGTCTCTCCCCCCTCTGCTAGATCCATTTGTGAACCCCACGAGTGCAGCCTTCGCTGTGCCTCGGCAGCAGCGGGACCAGACCCGCGGGGAACACTCGCCGCGGCGCCCTCCTCAAAGAGCGCCCGGCGTGAGCGCAGCGCCCTGAGAGTGAGCCGCTCACAGTGCACACAGACAGCCCCCTCAAGAGCTGCCTGTGCGTGCTCAACTCCCAGGCATTTCACACACATCTCGTGTGTATCTCCCTCCACGATGAATCGCGGACAAGGAGGTGCACACTTAGTGAAACGCTGGCTTTTCTCCGTCATTTTATATATATATATGTCTTTTTTATGTGTCTATTTCACTTGTTAGAAACTCTTGTCCCCAGACAAAGAGATCACTTTCTGGCGAGATGGTAGACAGACAACAGTAAATAAGACAGACAAGATACAGATAGCGCTTACTGAAGACAACAGAAGCTAGCGTTCTCTGTTTTTGGGCGTGCTTTATAGTCCGCGACGTCGCCCGCCTATGACGTCACGTTCTCTCTCTCATTGGTTGGATACAGTGGTGCTTCACGAACACAAAAACACAGAGGATTCCCATCACGTCAACGACGTAGCGTCGATAGTTCCCACGAAAGGGAACTACACTGTATATCTTATCAAGCAGTTGCTTCCCTCACCATTGCACCATAAGACTGAGGAACTGTACTTACTCCTTTGCAAGACTGGAATTAACATTGTAACAGGAAGTGACTCATGACTTATTAGCTCTCTGCAGTCCCTTTCCACTGCTATGAGCTAGTTTTCCTGGAATGTCATTTTTGCTACAGTTATGCAGTCTAGACTTTATGAAAATAATTCTTTATTCATTAATAATATATTTCTTTATTTTTTTTCAGAATAACTTTATTCATTCTCTCTTGCTATGACATCATTTGCTGCTGGCTATTAAGGTTATACATAAATAGCTCTTGAAGCGTGCAGCTAATGCATGATGTCACGACTGAAAAAGCTTTTGAACAGATGGAAAAAAACAGGTCATGTTGTTATTGTTTTTTGCTTATGGTAGGTCATTAGGCATGAACATTTAGCCAAAACCACATTCCAGATTCTTCTTAGGAGACTGTTCCTGAGTTTGTTTCCACAGCCCTGTTGACTTATAGAGCGTTTATTTCATGATCTCTCCTATGTTTATAATCACAAGTGTTGCATGATCATAAAATCAGAACCAATGTAAAGAAAGTTTTAAGGCAAAGTATGGGTCAGAAATTAACCAGGGCTCCAGGCAATATATGTAGCCTTTTATTACTGTAACAACAGGCAATTACATGATACATGGTTTACATTTACATTCTTATTTGCACAAACACACTTAACAGTAACATACACTGGACAAAATTATAAAAGCAACACTTTTGTTTTTGCCCCCATTTTTCATGAAGTGAACTCAAAGATCTAAGACTTTTTCTGTGTACACAATAGGTCTATTTTTTATACATATTGTTCACAAATCTGTCTAAATCTGTGTTAGTGAGCACTTCTTTGCCAAGATAATCCATCCACCCCACAGGTGTGGCATATCAAGTTGCTGATTAGACAGCATGATTATTGCACAGGTGTGCCTTAGGCTGGCCACAATAAAGTACCTCCACATCCAGCATCTTTAACTCCAAGATTGTCTGAGAGCAGCCATCCGGACACCTGCTGCAACAATCGGTTTGCATAACCAAAGAATTTCTGCACAAACTGTCAGAAACCGTGTCAGGGAAGCTCCTCTGCATGCTCGTCGTCCTCATCGAGGTCTCGACCTGACTGCAGTTCGTCATCATAACCGACTTGAGTCGGCAGATGCTCACATTCGATGGCGTCTGGCACTTTGGAGAGGTGTTCTCTTCACGGATGAATCCCGGTTTTCACTGTACAGGGCAGATGGCAGGCAGCTTGTATGGCATCTTGTGGGTGAGCGGTTTGCTGATGTCAACGTTGTGGATCGAGTGACCCATGGTGGCGGTGAGGTTATGGTATGGGCTGGCGTATGTTATGGACAACGAACACAGGTGCATTTTATTGATGGCATTTTGAATGCACAGAGATACCGTGATGAGTTCCTGAGGCCCATTGTTGTGCCATTCATCCACGACCATCACTTCATGTTGCAGCATGACAATGCACGGCCCCATGTTGCAAGGATCTGTACACAATTCCTGGAAACTGAAAACATCCCAGTTCTTGAATGGCCAGCATACTCACCGGACATGTCACCCATTGAGCATGTTTGGGATGCTCTGGATCAACGTATACGTCAGCGTGTTCCAGTTCCTGTCAATATCCAGCAACTTCGCACAGCCATTGAAGAGGAGTTGACCGACATTCCACAAGCCACAATCAACAACCTGATCAACTCTATGTGTTGCACTGCATGAGGCAAATTGTGGTCATACCAGATACTGACTGGCTTTGATACCGTTTTCGGCTTTGAGTTCAGCTCATGAAAATTGGGAAAATGAAAAAAAAGTGTTGCGTTTAACAAAAGATGACATTAATTTTCAAAGATGAAAGCAACCTGCTTTCTTCCTGAGTCCTATTCCTATTGTTTCCACTGGCTGTGATGTGAAGACCACATGTCCCAAGATTCCACGCTCAATCTTGACGTTATCAAGCTACGCCTTTGTTTTGAATAGGCCTCTATCGACCTCTAGCGGATAGAAATCCTACATACTGCACATTTAAATCATATTTTTCAAAAAATATATTAATTTCTTTAAACATAAACATAAATTAAAAATGTACCTTTAATTATTGTACCTTTCAAACCTAAACTTTTAGCTCAGAACTTGCAGGTAACATACAAAGACCTAATGCTTAAAGAATGAAGATTGTCTGGATTCTTATTCTAATTAATAGTTACATAACTCTCAAGGTCATGCTTAGTGCTTTCATATTTAGAGTTGTGTGCTCTGCCAAAAAAGTGTGGGCAAGTCTGTGGAGCCTGTGGCCAAAATCCACATGAGAGGAGTTTGTCTCGGCCCTGCTGCTGCTGTAGATAGACATTAGCAATTTGACTAGCTACATGGTCAACGGAGCGGGCCAACACATGATTTTCACCCGAGCTACCGATAGCATAATTGCAGTTTTTTGCCTTGACATATCTAAATAAATATGTCAGAAAAGCTTCTTTTTTTAAAGCAAATATGTAGCAAACATTCAGTCTTTTCCCAGTTTGTAAGTCATGTATGAGCATAACACATCATGGCACTGCACATGGTATTAGAAAGTAGTCCGATTTAAAGGTTCATATGGATACATTTTTTCTGTTAAACGGATTGTTTAAAATCGACAATTGTTTAGGATCAAGCTCAATCGGAAGGAACGGCCCGGTCCCAATGGCACCCTAAACCCTCATGGTCTTCCTCTGAGTCTGCACTTTAGTGACGTAATGCCGCTTTGACTGCCAGGTAGAATTCCCCTGTAGAGTAGAGTTCGCAGACTTGTGGGTTCAGCAGAAGTGTGCATCGAGGGCGCATAGCGGCCACAAAAGGGGTGCTCGTAACCACCCTTATGAAAACTAAAATGATGAATGGGACACCCTACAGTCTCGTGGACTTAACGGACATGTGCATGTAGTGGCCAAGTAAGTCCAAAAGACCGAAAGTCCAAATGAAGTGTGCCATTTTGGACGTAGCCATTGAGGTGGCTTTTCAGTCTGATTGAACCATCATTATAACCCATTATAACTGGATTATCAGGTTGCATGTAAACATAGTGTTATTTGATAGTTAAGAATTCTTTGTAGGTTATAATCAAAGATTATTTACAGATTAAATACAGATCAAATACACTTTAATTGGGTGATTCTTAATGCAAAAAAAAAAAAAGAAAACATGGAAAATTTACCTCCATACACATTTTTCTCCAGGCCATGTTTAGATTTTGTTATACAGGTAAAATTTTGAATTTGTACAGAATTGTCATGGCCCATTTAACACAGGTTCATGGAGAATACAAAGACAGAGAAGCATCCCTTCTCTTGCTCATCACAGAATACATATACCTCTTTTATTATATTTAGTGACCATCAGACCAAATATTTTATTATTAGACATGTAGAACATCTACATGTCAGCTAACTCTTACTAGAGTATAAGTAGACTGTTAGGTATTGGGGATTGGGTTATGGAATAAGTTGACATAGTTGCTGTCAGCAAAGGGTAGCAGAAATACAGAAAAAATACGGAAATTAAAGTGTTGGATCTATTTGCAAGCAGTAACCTTTAAACAAACAAAAAAACTCAAAATCACAAACAGTGTTGTATATATGTTGTATACCAAGAAACACAAGGTACTAAATGAGGTAATTAACAAGAACACATGAGGGCAAATCAAACACTATGGCAACAGATGACAGAGACAAAGGAAACTGAACTAGGAACAGTGCAAAACTAACAGGCTAACAACTCAAACAAAACATATACGACACAATGTTTTTCCTTTGTGTGTTTACAGACGACAACGCTGTCAAGTAATCCCTATTCACATGGATCCACAAAAACTATTAAAAACGCTGTATTATGCATGTCAGGCCAGAAGTTGGTGATGTCACTTTGTAAAGAAAAACTACGCACCTATAGAGTGAACACACACATGCGCATGATCTAGAAAAAAATCCATTACTTTGATGAATATGCTGCATCATGAAGAAATTCTTGATATTTTTCCACAATTGTTTTTTTTTTCTCTCCTATATGCACTTAAAAGTCATCTCATTTGCCCTTTTCTATTCATTGAATCACTCCATCACATCCCTTTATTGCTTCTGTCGTGACATCACCCTTTCTTCTTGTATATCTCATTCTTTTCTGACTACTTCCTTTGCTTCTATAAGCATTGCTCCCCTGCAGCCCTGCCATCAGACTTAGTCGGTCACTGCATGCTTATATAACAAAATGTTCATGTCTGAGTCATGCTTGTAGGTCAGAGTGTTTGGGGCTGTAAGGAATGTGCACTTTAGTTACACTGATGCTGATGCTATTTGTGGATTTATCTGCATCTCTGTTTTGTGCATGGATGCTCTTGCACACGTGCCTCTGCCCATCTGCTTTCCTGAAAAAGAAAGGGGAAAAAAAAACATAAGCATGTGTGTGTGTGTGTGTGCACATGTGTGTTTACAGGATGTTCATTCATGCAAGAGGAATGTGCTTTGATAACAGGCTGCAGGAGATTGTGTTGTGTGCATGTGTGAATCAGGCTTGATGGCAGTGCTGAAAGGTATGGCAGAGATCTCCTCTGTCTCGTCCATGAGTTGATAAAACCTTGGGGCCTTCCCGATTTTCCCCAGCCACTGCTCATCCAGCACAGCCAGAAGAGTGTGTGCCCAGAATATGACTTTATAAATATCCCTGTTACTGTGCCATTAATTTCAGTGACGTGTCATCATAGGAGCTATGGTAGCCAGACTTTAAATCCATGCACTATGTAGCCTTCTCACTCGTCTTAGTTGACATTTTTGCAAGGTAAAATGAAAAATGATGGAAAGAAGCACAAAAGAGATGATGTCTCTTTAATGTCTCAATTGTTTCGCTCAGACATAAGTAAGAATGAAGTGTAAAGACTTTTGCTAATGTCTCCTGATTTTCTGATAATTTCACATCTTCTCAGAAGTGCTCTCCGCAATATTTTAAACATGATTTGTAAATCCGCAATCAAAAGTGAGAGAATTCTTATGAACTTGAACATTTCTCATCAAATACTACTTATATAATAACTGTATAGATGCCATAGTATTTTACGAATATGGGTTTTAGGATTTTAGATTTATTTCTATTGTGAATTGTTTAAAAATTGAAAGATTAAAAGATTATCTTATATAATATATTATTAATTTAAAATCATTAATAATTCAAATTTATTTTTATATACTTGACAAAATAAATAAGTAAATATTTTCTTTTTTATGCCTTTCCTTGAAAAAAAAAAAAAGTTAAAAATAAATAAATAAACAAACCTGAATCCCCTGAGGCTCTTCGGATGCCATTATTTAACACCATTATAAGAAGGATTCTTTTGTTACCACCTGCATTTTTTTTTTTTTTTTTTTTTTTTTGTTACCTGCTGTTTTAACCACTTTTATGATCATTGAACAAATATTTGTAGCACACTGCTGGGATTTTGCCAAGTGTTTTTAAGAAGCACACCCTCTAATTTAATCTCTGCTGTAATGCCTGTAAAAATACCTTTCTTTTTCAACCTATTTTATAATACTTTCCTAAAATACCTTTCTACCTCTCTTCTTTATTTGATGTCTTTCCTCTGTAGCTACACACTCTGCTTTTTAAGATCTAAGTTTTATATAAAGTATGATTTAAAAAGAAACTGTTTTAGTAGTAGTGAACCACTGATATTATATATTCTTTTACCCTGTGAGAAGATTTATATCAACAGCATGTTAGAGCAAAAGAAATACTGTATTTCCTAAAAAAGCCAATTATTTCTAGTACCAGATTATTATAGGCTTATTTCATCTGCGTCATCAGTGACCCAGAAGGAATAATCATCATCATATGGTAGAGTGATATGAGGCCTTTTTTATCGTTTGGAAATGGAGAGTAGGTCTTGAATCCTGATGCATATACGCTAATCAGAGTCCCACGCTACATTTGATCTTAGATGTGTGAGGTTTAGGTCATAGGTCATCATGATTTTATTTTGAGTAACGACATGTAGATTATGGGCACTGTTTTCACTGCAGGAATTTCACTGTGTTCATTGTCACTGACAGCCTTAATGCTTATCTTATTGCACAGTGATGCAATAAAATTTTTCTTGAATGCTGTTCATAAACCAGATGAGATTAATGACTCACTCACAAACCAGCCATCTGTACAGCCATAGAACAGTTAATTTTCCAAAATGTGATGGATTTAAGAAAACTGTGTAATATTGTCAAAAAAAAAAAAAAAAAAAGCCTTAATGCCTTATGCTTACAATAATAGGGTACAGATACTTGCATTGTTTCAGTAATGAAATTAAATAGTATTGCGATTCATGTTGCTTCAGCTTCATCAAACCCAGTGGTCCAAAGATCTCTCTTGTTTGCTTTCATGGTGAGAGTTTGAGGCTGTTTATGGAGTCACATGGCTTATCCCCATCTCAGAGACACAATACAGCTTCAGTGTCAAAGGAGGTCAAAAGAAAGACGTAAGAAGATCGAATGAAGCCATATGATCAGCACATGTCAGTACAGTTCCATTGGATGCACTTGTCAATTAAACCCTTTAAACTATTTTAATATTAGTATCGGGGAAGGAAAATAGAGACAAAGAAAAAGAAAGAAAGAAAGAAAGAAAGAAAGAAAGAAAGAAAGAAAGAAAGAAAGAAAGAAAGAAAGAAAGAAAGAAAGAAAGAAAGAAAGAACAAAGTGAGTGGATTGAGAGAGAGGGGGGGGGGGGGGTGACTAAACTCTCGGAAAAAGCAAAAGGGGAAGTCTGCAAATAAAGGGAGAGGAGGAGAAACGCTAGAAACCACATGTGGCTGCTAGGAGCCATAATCCAGCTATGGAGCGAGACAGAATTGCTGGTAAGTAAAACTCTCTTTCTCTCTCGTTCAGTTTAAAAGACTGCTGAGAATGAGAATCTTTGTAAATCGTTTTGAAATTCGCCCTTTACTCTGGTTTTGTCATAAGAGAGATGAAAGTACTGTGTTTTTAATTTCCACTTTATGCAGGTTGGTCAGTTGGTGATCAGGCACAGTTGTGACACTCAGTTGTGACACTCACATTTCATTTGAATCAAAGCAATTTGGAAGTATAGTAGTTGGTCCGAATAAACTGTTCTGTGTCATTTGTGTCTATCTCTTCTTAACTATTTTCCAACTGTTTTCCAAGTAAAGTGCACAAATCATTATGTTTGGTTTATGTGGATTGTGCTTTTTGTTTTTTAAGGAAGACACATGACCATGGGTGTGATTTTATCAATAAGGAAGTGGAACCTGATTTTAGTTTCTGCTTTTTGAGTTCTCTCATTATTTCTACTTCTTTCACTCTGACTTTTAAGTGTTTTCTTTTTTATTTTTCAATACTGTCGTTACATCGTTACTTACACAGTTCATTGGTGAAGTGATTGAAACAATTGTTCAGTATGAAGGAGAACAAGACAGAAGTATACTTTTCTTGAATGTGGACAACTCCCTAGTGATTTCACAAAGTTACTAGAGTGTGTGTAAGAGTGACAGTGAGAAGGGTTACCTTACTCAGCAGAATCTCCCATAAGGATTGTGTCAGTATCACACCGCAGAACAGCTGTGTAGGGAGGGGTTTGTTGTGTGGCATGCCTCAAATCTTTTGAGCTCCTGTAACATCAGCTGTTAGTGGGCAATGCCACACGCCATGCACACACCCTGATACAGTATATTGTTTTTTAATATTTTATCCATTTGTTTTGCACACCATAACGCTTGGTTTTTGTATGGTTGATCAGAATGTCATCTAAAACTGAGAAAGGCAAATATTTGTATGTGTTTTACATGTGACATCAAAGAATATTGTAGAATTTTATTGAATTTGGTCTGCTATGCAGTTTAACAGGTGACCACAGAGGGGCGTTGGAGCTTTTCTGCATCCGAATATTATATATACTGTAGATTCAAATATAACTTTTGTTTGTGGTGAAAATGATGACAAGGAAATAGATGGAGTCAGTGAAAGTGACTTTGTGTTCATTTGTGTTGTGGAAAGGTGTTTTTGTTGTGGTGCAAGTGTGTGTGTATGTTATAAGGCATGGGAACAGATTTCCAAACTGTAAGTTCAGCTTTATCGAGGAAGTTGTGGGCAGAGCTACTTCCTGGTAATCCATTGGTTTGCACGTGTTGCCATGGCAATTAACACACCAGATTGTTTTGAAAGTGATATGTCACAGAATCCTAGAACTTTTTGACCCCTTGAGTCTCCTCTCAGAGCTCAGACACAAGATTGTTACTTGTCAACACTTTAGCATAGTTAAGATAACAAGCACACAGAGAGAATCACTGATCATGTGTTACATGTAGATAACACTCTGGATTCTGTTGTGGTAGAATATAG
Source organism: Chanodichthys erythropterus (assembly GCF_024489055.1). Taxonomy (NCBI): domain Eukaryota; kingdom Metazoa; phylum Chordata; class Actinopteri; order Cypriniformes; family Xenocyprididae; genus Chanodichthys; species Chanodichthys erythropterus. Next base: position 15,106,153 of record NC_090241.1, on the reverse strand, counting down.
CAGAGAAACCTAGTTGTGCTGGAGTGCTAAAGCAATTTTAAAGTGGACTATCAATATAAAATCTTACATATTGTAACAAGGTTTGTTGATTAGGGAAGGAGGAGGCGGGAACCTGCGAACATTCAACATAAACTTTAATCCAAAAATAAACATACAATAAAATGGCAGTAAAGCGACTACCGCATATAAACATAAAGAAACATAAAATCCAGGCCTGGTCCTCTCTCGTCCTTCACTGTCATCACTCTGGGAGCTTCTCCGTGGGACTTTGTGTGGTGGGACAGTGGGACAGTGTGGTGCGAGTGCTCGCTGCATTCCCATTGCTCTCAGCCCCGTCCTGCTTGCCACATACCCCCATCACAGGCCGGGGGGCACCCACGAAACTGTCTTATCAGCACATTCCTCCTTCCTCCTGGGTAGGGGTGGGTGATTTTCCCAAAATGAGTTGTACTATCGAGAATATAAAGACTGGAACAAGCCTATGAACTTATTTATTTGCAGAATTTAAAGGGCACCTATTAGGCCCCTTTTTACAAGATGTATAAATCTCTGATGTCCCCAGAGTGTGTATGTGAATTTTTAACTCAAAATGCTCCAGAGATAATTTTATATAGCATGTTAAAACATTTTGGGGGGTGCGCAAAAACACACCATTTTTGTGTGTGTCCCTTTAATTGTAAATGAGCTGCTGCTCCTGGCCCCCTTTCAAGAAGAGGGTAGACAGTGCCAGATAATATATGCTGCATGGAAATAGAACAGGTATAGTTTAGTTTAATTATGGTTATACATTATGTTGTCATCTTGTTAACCACTTATAGTACAAGCCTGTTAGCGAACCCCGTCCAAATGATGGCCAAAACTTTACTGATGAGTTTTATGAAGTTTATTGTACATTACACAAAAGATGAAGCATCCGTTTCACTCCAGAAAATCACTGTAAGAGCTGAATGAACAAAATGTGTACATTAAAGTCTTATCCATAAACTCTCTCAATCCCTTGCATTATCATCAACATAAACAATGATCGAATTACACAAAAACACTAATTATAACTAACAGTAAACAAATATATAGGACCTTATTCTTTTTTTTTTTTTCTTTTTTTTTGATGGGGGAGTTTAATAAACTGGTCAACTTTATATCCTTAAAACAACTCAAATGAACTATAATAAACTGCGTGCTTTCCCCTTCGTTGCTGCCGTAACCAGTAAGTTATCGCTCCGGAGACATTATAAGCTGGATCAAGAACAGTTGGTACTGATCCATCCTTGAGTAACAACTTTTTTAGCAAAACCTGTGTTTTGTATTGTCCCTTTGCACTGACCCTCAATCAAAAAGCAGTCTGGAGTGAAATGATTTGCGCAAACATAAATGAATTTAGGTATATTTTGGGGTGCATTACCTTCAAAAATAAAACTAATCCACTAGGTCTTCAGTGGCTCGATGTTGGGAGAAAATGAAGACTCCTACAGTATGTTCACTGTTATATCCAACAACAAAACACAGGGATTGCTTACGAGACACTGTTGTCGGTAAAGCTGGATGCTACCTCCATCATTGAATGCCCTTCACCTGCTCCTCGTCCGCATCCAAAGCCCCCACCTTTCCCTCCCTCATTTCATCCCTTATGATGCAAGGTCACGCCTTTCTAGGAGGGGCCATCATTTAGTTCATCATCATGACGAGGACATAAAAGATCACAATCTCTACAAATTTGTGTGTTTTTCAATGATGACTCTGTACAATGATACATATGTGGTGTGTGTTCACACACAGGCAGCATCTGTGGACACATTTTGAATCACTGCACAATCACTCATCCAGCAGCTTAATCACATGGTTGTGTAATTTCAACAGCCTTTAAAGTGAACGTCCTGTATTCAGTGACCTCCAAACCGGACACTCCAAGTAGTGGTCTTGTTCCATTAGTGGCGTATGGGATATCCTGAATGACTCATGACCTCACACGTGTACTCAGACTCATACACACAGACACACAGACACACAAACCAACATATCATCAGTAATTATTACTCTGCTATTTTATAACAGAAAACCCCAGTCTTACCTTTCAGAAACACTAGTGTTTAAGGGCTTTGTATAGCCACAGCTTTGGCACAGATATTCAGAGAAAAAGTAGCACAGAATTATCTCAGTAATACCGTCCCTACTGACCAAAAGTCACTTTAAATGTATAAGGGAGTTAAAAGTTGTTTGTGTGCATGAACAACATGTCTAACAGTATGACTATTCAACAGGCACGTTGTCCAAAAAAAGCACCCCATGTGTAGTGATTGCAGCAGTTTCTGGGGTGCAACTCGCTTCTTAACTACCATAGTATGATGCATTGTTGGAGAACAAATAGTTGCCACTGTTTTCTGAAACCATAATAACCTGGTCACATCGCTGTCATTTGAACCATATAGGTTCAAAAATATATAGGACTGTCATTAATGATATCACACACAGGTGGTGCAGTAACTAATTACCTTAAAATTAACTTGGCTAATTAATTGATTCAATTAATGATAGATTATTATTGTTAATTTAAACAAAGCAACAGAAAGCAGGTACTTTTTTAAGAGGCCATTTACAAGACACTGTTTTCAACTAAAAACAGAAAACCTTTATGGTAAACTACAAAAATGTGAATTTGTGATAAGGATGACGTCATGCACATGCGTATTACGTGTTCAGTATAGGCGCGTAGTTTCCTTTCATGGGAACTATCAACGCTACGTCGAAATGACGTGATGGGAACCCTCTGCGCATTGCGTCGTGAAGCACTTCTGTATCCAACCAATGATGAGACGAGACGTCAGAGGCAGGTGACGTCACGGACCAGGAAGCTATAAAGCACACCCAGAAAAAAAGAACGCTAGCTTCTGTTGTCTTCAGTAAGCGCTATCTGTATCTTGTGTGTCTTATTTGGGGTTGTCTGAGGACAAGATTCAGTTAAAGCACATCACTATATATATATATATATATATATATATATATATATTGTCAGAGTAGAAAACAACAATGGCGGAGAAACAAAAAGACACAGCTCAGGATAAGCAGATTTTTAGAAAGTGTGTGCATCCCTGCACTAGATTCATCTCGGGACACACACGAGATGTGCGTTATCTGCTTGGGAGCCGAACACGCACAGGCAGCTCTCGAGGGAGCTGTCTGTGTCCACTGTGAACGGCTCACGTTGAGAGTCCTGAGATCACGACGGGCACTCTTCGAGGAGAGTGCTGCGTCCCATGTTCCCCGCGGGTCCGGTCCCGCTGTTGCTGAGCTGTTGAACCGCCATCCTCATCACCAGCATATGAGGAGCTGCTGGAGGTAGTGACGCCGGCGGTCGACCCTTGAGTCGACCCTTGAGTCGACCCTTGAGCCCTTGACCCCACTCAAGATTGACTGGCCCGTGGAGAGAAGCGAAACAAAACTCGAATGAGCGCTTTCTCCCAGCCAGGTCACTACCACAGCGTCGGGGTCTGCCGTTTTTTCACGATCTCCACACCGAGAGCAAAATCGGGCTTGGTGGGCAAGGCTTATTTGGCGGCAGGTCAGGCGCCGACTTGTTTATATACCATGTCAATATTACAAGCCTACCAAGCTGACCTGCTGGGGGAGATCGATGAGAGTGGGGAAGTGACATTTGATACGGTGCAGGAAATCTGTAAAGCCACAGATCTTGCTCTCTAGGCCACCAAGGAGACGGCCAAGTCAATCGGCCGCTCTATGGCAGCACTGGTGGTCACGGAGAGGCATCTGTGGCTGAATCTATCTGATATCAAGGAGAAAGATAAAAATGTCCTCCCGGATGCGCCACTGTCTCCTGCGGGCCTGTTCCTTGACAGGTTCCAGGAGACACGTAAACAGTCAGCGGCCTCCCTGAGATTCCTTTCCCGCCGCATTTATCCCCCCGAGACTGCTGGGCGGGAGCAGTCTCAGCGGTAGCCAGCTCCTCTGCTCGTAGAGAGCAACAAAAAGCCAGCGTGGCCACCCGTGTTCCTCCGCAGAGAGCTTGGGGACCGGGGAGGTCAACGCAGGCGAGGCCTTCCAGAGGTAGAACGGATCTGAGGACCGTTTTTATCTCTCGGAAGGCTTCAAAGAAATCCTGACGCCAGTCGTCCAGGGTTTCAGAGGGCAGTCCCCTCCGGAGAGGTCCTGATATTGAAACACCAAGTGTCAGCGCCTCTTTGGTGCCCTCAAGGGGCCGTTCTGCCAACCCTGCCACCCAGTGTGCGACAGGGCGCAGCGGTTCCCACCGATCCTCCGAGGAGGGTCGGTCACTTGATTCGTTTGTCTACCGGTGCGTCGGTCCAGACCAACGAGCCAAGTGCTCAAAAAACACCAGAGGCCAGTCTCGAGAGACTGGTTCCCTTAGTAGAATTTATGGAAGAATGGAAACTTCTCCCGAATATTTCGAAATGGGTGCTGCTTATTATAGAACAGGGTTACAGAATACAGTTCGGTTCTCAACCTCCCAGGTTCAACGGGGTTCTTCCCACAGTGGTAACCCCAGAGCAGTCTCTGGTTATGGAACAAGAAGTTATGACACTTTTGCAAAAAGGAGCTATAGAAAGGGTTCCTCCTCCCAGCAAGCTGTCAGGGTTTTACAGCCGTTACTTTATCGTTCCAAAGAAGGATGGAGGGTTGCGTCCCATAATCGATTTACGAGTACTAAATCGTTCTGTACAAAAACTAAAGTTCAAAATGCTTACACTCAGACAGATTGTCCCACAGATCAGGTCCGAGGACTGGTTTGTGGCGATAGATCTGAAGGACGCATACTTCCACGTATCCATCCATCCTTCTCACAGGAAGTTCCTCAGGTTTGCTTTTAGGGGCGAAGCTTACTAATACAGGGTTCTTCCATTTGGCCTATCCCTATCACCTCACACTTTCACAAAGTCCGTGGATGCAGCTCTGGCTCCACTGAGACTCCAGGGCATCCCCGTACTGAATTACATCGACGATTGGTTGATATTAGCTCAAACGGAGCAGTTGGCAGCTCAGCATCGAGATGCTGTTCTGTCACATATGAAAAAGCTTGGGCTGAGGCTCAACGCAAGGAAAAGTGCAACTTACCAACTATCTAGGGGTAGTTTGGGATTCCACCACGATGCGGGCTTATCTGTCACCTGCTCGTGTGAATTCCATTCTCGGAGCCATGAATGGGGTAAAGTTAGGCCAGTCACTCACGGTGAAACAGTTTCAGAGACTGTTGGGTCTGATGGCAGCTGCGTCCAACGTGATACCTTTTGGCCTGCTGCACATGAGACCCTTACAGTGGTGGCTTAAGACCAAGGGGTTTTCTCCAAGGAGAAACCCTCTCCACACGATCAAAGTCTCGATGCCTTCGAGCTCTGGCCGTGTGGAGGAAGCCTTGGTTCTTGTCCCAAGGTCCTGTGTTGGGGACTTCTCATCGTCGCGTAATGCTTATGACTGATGCTTCCCTCACGGGCTGGGGGGCAATCATGAGTGGTCGCTCGGCTCAGGGTCTCTGGGAGGACCATCAGCGTTCCTGGCACATAAATGGAAATGATGGCGGTATTTCTTGCATTAAAATACTTCCTTCCAAACCTGAGGGACCATCACTTATATCAACCACCAGGGTGGTCTACGGTCTCGCCAACTATACTACTTGGAACGTCAGATCCTCCTTTGGTCCCAGGAGAAATTCCTCTCGCTCAGAGCGGCATATATTCCAGGGAATCAGAATGTGAGGGCAGACTCCACACCGAGGTGGCGGAGCTCCTATGGCAGAAGTACGGTCGAGCGGAAGTCGATCAATTTGCTTCAAAAGAGTCAACTCAGTGTCCACTATGGTACTCTCTAACGCACCCAGCACCTCTAGGGCTGGATGCCATGGTGCAGACGTGGCCGAGGCCACGTCTGTACGCATTTCCCCCGGTTGCTCTGCTCCCAGGAGTACTGGAGAAAATCCGCCAGGAAGGGGTCAGTCTAATACTGGTGGCCCCATACTGGCCAACAAGGTGAATAATATCTGAACAATATCTCTACTAGACGGCTCCCTGATGGAGCTTCCACTCAGACAGGATCTCCTGTCACAAGCGGGCGGTACGATACTCCATCCTCGCCTGGAATTATGGAAACTGTGGGCCTGGCCTCTGAGGGGGCCAGGTTCATAGACTCTGGTCTCTCAACCGAGGTTGTGGAGACCATTCTCAACTCCAGAGCTCCCTCCACGAGGAAGTTATATCTATATAAGTGGAAGTTGTTCGTTGCTTGGTGTAATCAACACGGAATGGACCCTGTCCACGCACCTGTAAATTTGGTGCTTCAGTTCCTCCAAGAAAAATTCTCGGAAGGGTTAACTCACTCAACACTAAAGGTTTATGTTGCAGCTATTTCTGCATTTCATGTTCCTTTAGGGGGTTCCTCAGTGGGTCGAGACCCCCTAGTAATACGCTTCCTCCGTGGTACTCTAGGACTGAGACCTGTGGTACGTTCTAGGACTCCAGCCTGGGATTTGGCTGTAGTATTAGAAGGGTTAGCTGATGCACCTTTCGAACCACTAGAACAAGTTTCTGCAAAGTTCCTTACACTCAAGACCATATTTTTATTGGCAATCTCGTCTCTTAAAAGAATTGGAGACCTGCAGGCGTTATCAGTTTTGCCATCATGTTTGGAATTTGCACCAGGAATGGTGAAGGCATTCCTACACACTAGACCGGGTTATGTGCCTAAGGTCCCCACTAATGTTCCGGGTCCTATTGTACTTTGTACCTGTGGCGTAAGACAGACCAATTGTTTGTATGTTATGGGTCCCCTAAGAAAGGGGGCCCAGCGTCTAAGCAGAGGATGAGCAAGTGGGTGGTCGAGGCCATTTCTCTTGCGTACAAAGCAGCCGGACAACCATGTCCTTTGGTGGTCCGGGCTCATTCTACAAGGGGTATGGCGGCCTCTAAGGCCCTGGTGTCAGGAGTTCCTATGTCGGATATTTGTGATGGTCATCCCAGCACACTTTTATTAGATTTTACAATCTAGATATTAACTCCACTCCAGGTTCAGCGGTACTGTCAACAAGATAACAGACATGTATTTGACTGTACGGCCTAGTTGGGATAGCGTTACCATCACGTTGTTTCGATGTAGCATCGATAGTTCCCATGAAAGGGAACGTCTCGGGTTACTTGTGTAACCCTGGTTCCCTGTATGAGGGAACGAGACGCTACGTCACGTTGCCGTACCCCCGGCATACCTATGAGCGCTTACTTCAGACATATTCCAGAAGCTAGCGTTCTTTGTTCTGGGTGTGCTTTATAGCTTCCTGGTCCGTGACATCACCCGCCTCTGACGTCTCGTCTCATCATTGGTTGAATACAGAAGTACTTCACGACGCAATGCGCAGAGGGTTCCCATCACGTCGTTTCGACGTAGCGTCTCGTTCCCTCATTCAGGGAACCAGGGTTACACAAGTAACACGAGACGTTTTCCTTTACAAAGTGACCTCGCCAACTACTGGCCTGGCATGCATAGTACAGCATTTTAAATCGTTTTCGCAGATCCGTGTGTGTAGGGATCATTTTGACAATGTTGTCGTCTGACGCACATTTTCAGTATTGTTGTTGTGTAAACGTACCCTGTATGTAGTATGCAGTAGCACAAATAGCTTGTTCTCAATATATATATATGTATATATATATATATATATATTAATAAGTTTTTAATATATTTTATAATGTAATAATTTCACAGTTTATCTCCAAATTAATGTAGAAACAAAATAAAATCAGTATATTTTAAATACTTCTTAAATGGCATCTTTTTATGAATGAAGGCCAGTATCAATCATACTAATACTGCTACTGATGTCTCAATGAAATTGTTTTTTTATTTTTTTATTTTAAACATGAATTATTGCCATTCAACATTACAATGCAATTGAAAACTGTCAATTTTAACATCAACTTTTAATTTAAGTGAACTTAAAACAACCTTCCCATAAACCCATAATAAATGTCACATTTACCTGTGGCCTTCCTACCCATCTAACAGGTATGAAATATAACGAAATTGAGTAAAGTTATCAAACAGTCTGCACTAAATTATATTTAAATTTAAATTATATATTATATAATTAATATAATGATATAATATATAATTTAATTATATAATATAATTACATTTAAATTATATATTAATTAGTAATATATAATTTAAATGTAATAATTAAATTATTATTATTAAAAATACAAAAGTTCTTTAGTCAAAAGCAGTGGGTAATTTTATCTGTTGCCTTTGTTCATTGATCAACATTACTGACAGACAGCATTAGTGGCTGCTGTCACTTTAAGATCTGACGCTTCTGCACATAATGCGTATTTGATGCGTTCCATTTTCTCACAACTCGTTTTACATTTTTTTAAGACTTATATAACTGCTCTTATGAAGATACTCAACAAAACAGACATTTTGGCATAATTGTGCATGTTATTCTGGTGTGCCGTCTGTGCGCATGATACTGGCGTGTCTTTCTGTGCATCGTGACATTCACAGATGCCGCGTTCTCGTTTGTCTTGATGTGCTTGAATGTTTTAAACTTTGCATGAACAAAAGCGTGATCATATTATGTAACGCTAGCCAAAGGATGACATAAAAAACGGATGCTGCGTTAATTGCGCTAAATATTTTTAATGCATTAAACTGAAAAAAAAAAAAAAAAATGTGCTAACATTGACACTACTACTTAGGGCATAATCGATGTGTTTATGTGAATACGAGGCAAGACGGACATTGTGAAAATATTTTCGTGTGTATTTGACTGTAAGCACAAGAAGCCATGAAAAAGAGATGGCTTTATGTGTACCCACTGGGAATGAAGCATGAAAACATGTGCAACCCCCTCTGGAATTCAGATCAACCTTTGTTACAATTCGCATTTTTATTAGAAATTTGTGTGTTATTTGTTGTTATTGGAGACATCAGAGATTGATGGTGCATAATAAATGATTGATTTTTTACACATTTTAGCAATTTAAAAATGTTTAAATTTAACATTTAACAATGTTTTTACACAGCACCCCTGCTCTCACCAGACAGCAGCCTCATTGGGAAACGCTGTGCTGGTACATTTCTCTCTGATATTAAATTAAATGTGGAGGATTTTAACTGTGACAAGATGATTGATAGGGCAGTTTAAACCGTGATAGGATGCTAAGAAGTAAGCGACAGAGCGGCCCTTTAAAGATACAATTACGACAGTGTAGTATTTCCCAAAGCTTGCCTACTCTTCTGCTACACACTCAAAAGTACACAGTTCACAAAACAGTACATTCTTTTTTGGCATAGTACAAGTACAAGATTCATTCGGACTCAGCAATTGTTTCTTTTTGAAGGAACTCAACACTGCATTAATTGCTGATGTTATGGGGACGCATCCTTGCAGAACCCAGTTTCTGAGGGACGTGTAACTTCACACCAGCACCACTGGCCGATGCAGTGCAGTGACGTCACCAGTGTGACTGTGTGTGGAAAAGCCTTGTGTTTGTCTGTAGTTATTATAATTCAATGCAACCAGGAAAAAAGTTTTGTCTTTCATGTTGTGAAGAAAGAAAAATGGTGAATGAACAATTTGAAAGATGTGTCCCTCCTTGCCCTCCTACACCAGGCGATGGACACGAGTTGTGTGTCATCTGTTTAGGAACAGAGCATGGGTGCTCAGCCCTCGAGGGGGTTGGATGTGCTCAATGTGATACATTATTTGTGAGAAACCTCCCTGGTTCCCTGCGTCGGCTGCAATTGTTGGGATCTCAGATGGAGCTAGCAGAGGATTTTGAAGGGTTCTCTCTCACTTCTTTTGCTAGCTCCGTGGCTCTCGAATCTATCCCGGAAGCCTGTGTTGTGGCTTCTTCCAGGTTTTGGTTGAGAACATCTGCTCGCTTTTGGTTCTGGTTCTGAGGAGCTAAATGTGGAGTCAGTTGCAGACGTAACATCTAAGTTTGACACTCTCCCTTCCTATCAGAGCCCCACATACGATGAGCTTTTGGAGCTTATGACGCATGCTATAGCCCGACTAGGTTTGAATTGGTCTGTCCCGAAGCACGGGATCGCCCGTGGTCATGTAGACAAGAGATATCTACTAGATCCAAAGTCTCCAGCTCCAGTGAGCCTTCCTTTTCTTCCAGATCTGCACACAGAGATAGCAGGTTCATGGAAGCATCCTTACACTGCTCACGTAGCTCCTTCAAGATCAAGTTATGTAAATATCAAGGTAATGTGTGAGTGGGGTTGAGGACAGATACCTCGGGTTGACAAGAACTCAGCAAACTATCTCTCACGGGGACATGTTTGTCAGTGAAGGCTCTCGTTTTGCAATCCAAGCCATGCCAGGTAACATCTAGTCTGGTTTGTCAAATCGTATGCAGTGGAAGGTCAGGCTGGTGGTGCTGCAGGCATACCAGGCTGACCTACTCAAATACCTGGATAAGGGTGAGGATCTATCCACTGAGGTGCCTTCAAAACATTTATCCCTCGCAGTGTCCAAGCTCATCCAAAGTTTTCTGGTCCTTCTCAGAGAACAAGTTCATGGAGAGAGGAACAGAAGAGATGCCACAGGGCTGTGCTCTCCGATGGATATCCAGTGAGTGGAGCTGACAACTGAAGAGAGTGTCACCTGTTGCCCTCCTCTTATTCCAAGGAATAGGAGTTAAGCTAGGGCTTGTGCTCCATTTTTAATAACATTTTTCTCCCTAGATGGCTTATGCTTTTCGGTGAATGAGCAGAAGGGCTGACACATGAAAATAGAAAATAAAATAAAAACTATTCAAAACTACTTGTAGTCTTCCCCAATTTTTCGACTGAGGTTTTTAAGCAAGGCTGCGCTACTGAATTTGGCTATGGGGTTAAGCTGGGCCGATTGAGTTGTTGCCCCTCCTAGTTTTAATTCTAAGAGTTGAAATATGATTGTGCTCCAATAAACCTATTTTTTGGAAAACTAAAATCATTTTCTGTGATCTCTGTCGATCACCTTAAAACTTCACTATCCATCTCATGTAGTATGTGCAAAATTTGTATTAGTGGATCCCAAATCATGTCTCATATGGGTTTTTAATTCTGGTGAATTTTCCAAATATGCTTAAATTTTGGGCAAATACTCCCCATAACTTTTTTGGTTTCACAAGGTTCTTTTATGTTGTTAAAATTTGTATTATCATAATTTTTCTTTAAATTGTGGCTTGTTTTCTGTTGGATCCTAATTGACTCCATATTCCCTTCACTTTTCTAAGGAGTTTATGACAAATGAAAGGTGATGCTTCTTTAGTTCTATGAAGGGACTGGAAATATAAGTTTATCTATCTTAATGTACAGTCTGCCCTAAAGCTGCCGTAAGCCTCAACACAGCGGTCTTGTTAGAAAGCCAAGAAAAATAAAGCTGCAGTGAAGGTTGGCTGCTTTAACATATGCTGGCCTGGTTCTGAATCTAATGATTGTGTGCTGCTCAAGAGAGAGACTGGAGGACATCAGGTCAAATCAGGTTTTATCATCTAGGTGTTTAGTTATTCGTTAGTAAATCTATCCAATTGCTTGTTTATCTCTTAATCTTACATCTGCTGTGTGTCTAAGTGTGGTGGGTTTGATAAGTTAGCATGGTCAAACTAACAGCACCATTCTTTAGGCAAAAAAAGCTTTCCACACTGATGACCATTACACAATTTGGTATGTTTTGTGAAAAAATAATAGCAAATGTTTAACCCGTGGCCATCAGGCTTAGTCCAGCCTGGCGTATATTTCTGAAATCTCTGAATTGGTTTAGGAGGGGTTGCTTCTGAGAACAGTAAATTTGAATTGAAATTCTGGAGTTAGAGCTTATTAATTCTGGAGTAAGAGCTTATTACAGGATATCCATGAACAACTACAGGCTCTCATACACATTGCTCTGGCATGGATTTCCTTTTTGCCATTCCTAGTTTTTCCTCTGTTTTCCAGGTGCGTGGGATGGACAAATGGAGTGCTCCCATAATCCCTCAAAAGCATGCTGGCTTTTCTTCAGAAACTGAAGCCAAAAGGAGCTCATGGGCTATGTTTGACTCAGCCAAACAGCTGTAGATACAGCAAATGTCACTTCATATAAATTAAAAAAGCATATTGTTTTAGTACACAAACAGCTGTCGGAGCAGGCTGATCTGTGGGTTGTGCATCTCAGTTTTATTTGGAAGCATATGGCCTAACCTCAGAAAAAAAAAAAAAGAAAAGAAAAAAAAAGGGTAATAGTTAAATGTAATTTGTTTTATGTGAATGGGTATTACTTCAGGTAAGGGCACTGTTGACCCCATGGCCTTTTAAAAACTAAACTTCTTTAAAACTCACTTTTCACTCTCTCACTCATTTATTTAATTTGTCTACTAACAATGTTTATCAGTGGATATACATGCATCACAGCTGAATTCTGTCTTTTGTTTTTAACCGACATGAACAAATGCCATTTGGGACAGCTTGAAATGATGTTCACTTTATTTTTTCATCATTTCATAGTTTCACACATTGCAAGTCTCATATTTCATATCAAGTAGGCTACCATTGCTGTAAATAATTAGTGGAAAATTTTTTGCATAAATAATTTTAATACAATGAGTTTATTTCACATTCATATATATATATATATATATATATATATATATATATATATATATATATATATATATATATATATATATATATATATATATATCAGAGGCATGCAGTCCACATAAGCTGCGAATGCTCCGCATACTCAAGCCATTCGTGGAGTCTCCAATTAATATTAACATTATAAATTACTATTACATCCCTTGTTTGAGGTGTACCATAAAGCCTACATGACTGGTAATGTGTATTTAACTGTCCGTAATTTATTTACTTGCCAAACGACTGTATTTTAAATTTATTTAAAATCTTTAAATTTGCCAGTTACAGAGACTTCCGGGTAAGCTGATCTACATCAGGGCTGTGTTCAGCCCCAACAAAACGCTGCAAAACATTTTTTAAACGGAACCAGTGGCGTGTTGAACACCCTGTTCTGATGACGCAAGAGTTGCAACTATAGCAGCTGAGAAGGCCATTCTTTGTGTTCTTTTTGAAGAATTTTCGGAGCCTGATGAAATCAGTATAAATATGTGTTTAATACTGCAAAATACGCTTGATGTTACGGTCATTGCCCTTGCAATCTAGAATAAAAGAGAACACATTTATTGACTTTACTTGGACCCATTGTGCGAGCTGTCTCTTTAATCCTGCGTGGTTTAATATACATTTATATACACCCACCAAACAAGAGAAAACATATCTCAAACCAAAGCCACTGGAAGGCAAGCCTACAACCTTTAGCCAAAAAAGCGTAACGGCTAATTTTAATGCCCCGTCCCTGGCGGTATGCAGGGAAGGAGACCAGAGGCTGTTTTTTGAATGGATGTCAATGGATGAGAGGCTTCACTATGCTGATTAAACAGCTTTTGTGCAGAAATAGCCAATCATTTAATTAAGCGACAGCCTGTTTGCCAATCTTCAGCATGTTTTACATGAAACAATACTTTCATTGGGAACTATATGTAGATTTTAGCCTGATAAAAATGTATTTTTTATGAGAAGGCAGACTAGGGAATGTTGCAACTGATGTCACTGCGATTACACGATAGGCTGAGAGGTGCCACACGTGATTAAGTTAGCCGTTACGCTTTCTCCAATGGTAAGAGATACAGACCCTCTTATCTCCCTATTATATACAATCTCTGTCTCAAACCCATTGCACACCGTTTCCAGGAAACATGTCGTTCAACACGGAAACCGTAGCAAAACGTTGCGCACCGGTTTGAGCTTGAGTGTGCCCCAGCTTTTGTACCTTCACGCTTTTGTTATGGAACATCATCATTGTCCCGCATTCTCATTGGTTTGCTAGCCTATGGCGGATTACATGGCAGGATAAGCTGTGAGCAGATCGCTCGCCCAAGAGGAAAAAGGAGCTGCTGCCAAATCTCGATCACCGAAAATCACATTATATTTGATACATAACTAACTAGACTTAACCAAATGGGGACAAAATCATAACTAAAACTATTTTTTTTTAAATAGTATTTCATTTTCTCTATAGGGATTTTTTTTTTTTTAATGAAAACCTATAAATTATTCAAGACAGTCCTACTGTAACTAGGCCTATCAGAGGATGTCAATCGATAGTCTTTGCGTTTGTTAAAGTCATAAGGTTGCATAATTTCAACTTTTTTTTAAAGAATACTGATATTTTTATTTATTATAGCCTATATTTATTATAATTAAATTTTATTTTTTTTTTATTTATAATAGGCTGCTAATACTAATTATGTTATACTTATTTTTAATTATTAATTTAAAAAGTACTTCTGGCATACAATTAAATTGATGCCATGGTGTTTTTTTAATTGTTAGAGCTGTGTCCTAAACTGATACGTTTGAAGGTGAAGTATGTAGTTTGTGTGACATTAGCGGCACCTAGCGGAATAAAAAAATATAGCATATTTTGCAAACGAACCTTTCGCATGTCGCGCCTTCATAGGGCTGGGGGATATATCGCATGTGATTGTCACATGCATTTTGTCAGTAAAGCCGGTTCCCTGATTACCGCTAAATCACCATCACCTGCTTTCAAATGCACGTGACAAACACGTGCGATATATCCCCCAGCCCTACGCCTTCGTCGACTCAAACATCACAAAAGCTCTTACAGGTGCTTTTCTTTCCTCAGCGGACATTCAAACTGACTTTTATAATGGATATAATATTATGGAGATTGACTTGAAGAATGAATGTAATGCAATATATCAGACACAGGTAATAGCCTACTCTCTCAGGCAATCTCTCTCTCTAATACTGTACAAAATTCAATGCGTTTCAATGAAGTGACTCAACGTTCCTTCGTTACTAGTTCTAAAGTGACGTTTTGGAGTTAGTAATGGAGGCTTGGTCCAACTGACAACTTGAGATTTGAAACGTTCCTTCGTTACTAGTTCTGAAGTGACTTTTTTGAATCCGTGGCGGAAGGAAGTAGTGCTGCAGAAAAGAGGGTTTTAAAGACACTCAGTTGTTGTTCTTATTTGTTTACACACTCGTGCCATCGAACTGTTGTATAAACACAATATCACACGAGTAGCCGTGCGATATGGCTGTATATCTGCACGCTGTGATTACCTACGTCCGATTACCTACGGACGAATCACAGCCGTGCTGATATACAGCCATATATATATATATATATATATATATATATATATATATATATATATATAATAATTATAAAATAATAATGATAAAAGTCATCTGGGACAAGTGGGTCAGGACCGTGTCTGGGACAAAGGTACATGCAGTTAAATACAATCTAATATTATATGACTTTCATATAACAAAATAAAAAATGTGCTTGAAACTTTTCAAATCAGGAGTTGAATCTCATTGGAGGTTTCTGATGTTAATACATTGTTCCATCTGAATCTGTTAGTCAGCTGTTGCAGAAACTCCAAGTTGATCACCTGAGCATGAAATAGTTGTACAAAGAAATAACAAATACTGACAGTTTATTATGTTGTGCTGAGTGACATTACAATGAAATTCTCTGTCATGTATTATATGCCATACTGTATATGTTGTGTTGTCGCATGCTTTATTCATTAATATTTGTGTGCCGAGTGTGAGAAACTCGTAAGGGATTTTCAAAGCACTGTGAATATTGCAGGCACAAAGTGCTCATATATGTGTCTGGGAAAGTTTGTCTCTGGAATATCTGGCCCAACTTTAGAGGGATTGTATTTTCTCCCAAGTCATAAACAACTGGGTGGTGGGATTTTGAATCCGGTGGCCTGGACATGCATGTGATCTCTTTTAGACTGTAAGTTTTAGATTGACCATATTCACATATCCAGATTTTTTCATATAAAACATATACTGAAAGTGAGTAAGACACTTAAATGAGCAGTTCAGATTTTATTAAACTCTTAAAGTTTATGACAGTCTGCTATTAACTTTACTATCAAGCTGTTGGTGTGAGAAAATTATTCAGATGCCATTACATTAAAAGGTCAAAATAAATGTCACACAAGTGTTTAGCTCTGATTTCCATAATTATGAAAATATGAAGTATTTTATAGTTTTCCATTCAAAGAATTTATTCTTCCAAGAAGGGCATATAAGACCAGAGGCCTCATTTATAAAATGAGTGTACGCACTAATTTGGAAAATGTGGAAGAGAGGCGTGTACACATTTTTTTATGCGTACATTCATTCTCTGAATAACACACATACATACATTTTTTTTTTAGCTAATCTTTTATAGCCAAAGCAGTTTGAAAGGGAATAGACCTATGTTTTATCAATGGCTATTTCTCTACCCAGCTTTTAAAAATAGCAGGAGTACCTAAAAGTAACATACATTCACAAAGAGATATAAGTCACTTCAAACTGACAGAGATATACTATTAGACTGATTTGTATGGAAGCTCATTTCAACCACATGAGAGAAAAAAAAAAAAAAAATCATGCTTTGGTAAATCATAATTATATGAGATTAAAAAGTCAAAATAATGAAATACAAAGTCAAATTAATGACATAAAATGACAGACTTATTAGACAAAAAGTCATGATTATAAGTTGAAATGCTGAGAAAAAAGCCTTTTATCCTTATAAAATGATGTTATTTTTATCTTTATATATAATTTTGGCTTTTATGTCATAATTGAATTTTTTATCTCATAAGTTTAACTTTTTTTATCTTATGAATCCTACTTTTTATCTCAGTTATCAATTAGTATCTCAATTAGTATCCCATTTTTATATGTCATAGTTATGATTTTCTAAAGCATTTTTTTTTTTTTTTTTCTTATGTGGTGGAAATGGGCTTCCATAGATTTACTTTTACATATGAATTTAGCAGATATAGACAGAGCCTTATAAATGAATAGTGTTCTGTCTGAGAGATGTAGGCTGATTTGGATCGCAGTCCATAGTGAGTTTGTCAGTAATGCATTATTGTCTGCACAAACAACTAAAGAAGAAAAAATAAAGAATAGCACTTAATAATCGCACACATTTATTTTAAGCATGGAGTCCTTTGTCCACCATTTGAGCTGTTATATCTTAGAAGATGCTAAAATGCTTAATTAAATATCAGAACTAGAGCAGCTCCTCAGGGCATCCAGTGATCTTATGCGCTCCAACAGTGATGCTGGCACTGGCACCAAACAGGACATCTGCATTCAGACAAGCATGACAAAACAGCACACAACAGGCCACTTTTCTGATATGATATGACCTTATATGAATTTGTTTCTCTGTTTAGCGGTGTGAGGAAGATGATTATGATTCAGTCTGAGTTTTCTTGTCTCAGATGAATCTGACCATAGAGTGATGTTTAGTTTATTGGGAGAATAGTGTTCTTAGTGCATAGATAGTTGTGGCCGCATGGAGATAAAACAGAAGTAGAAAACTTGAGAGGGTGAAGGTGTCTTTCAAATAAGTACATATAAAATGAGAAAAAAATTATGATAAGCATCCAATCATGGAAAGCCAGACGTAAAGGTCCAAAATAACACCTAACTTTACAAAACACTTCACAAAAATAGTCATAAGTGAATAACGCCCTTTAAAATGACTTAAAATACATACAACAATGAGGCAATAATAATTGGTTCAAAGAAAGCATCAAAAGCAAGTAATTTTATGATTTTACTGAATAAGCTGTTAAAATGCATAATACATAGATTTACGGATTATAACAAATGCCGGCATCGGCAGGACAGTCGTGGCCTAATGGTTTGAAAGTCAGGCTGGTAACCCTGAAAAGGTTGCAAGTTTGTTTCTCAATAACGGCAGGAAATGACTGAGGTGCCCTTGAGAAGACACCTAACCCCTAATCATTCCCCAGGCACCACAGCAAAAATCGCTGGCCACTGCTCTGGGTGTGTGTCCACAGTTTGCAGTGTGGGTGTATGTGTCCACAGTTTACAGTGTGTGTGTATTCACTACTCACTAATGTGTGGGCACTAACTGGATGGATTAAATGCAGAAGACAAATTCCAAGTATGGGTTACCATACTTGGCCTTGATATGTCACTTTTTTGCAAACTCAGAGCGGGGGTTTAAACTTTTATTTATTCTCCTGTGTTAGCATTGGTTTACAAATGATAGCACTGTATGCTATATTATGATGTTTAAATTGTTTTAATATATCATGCAGCCTTAGCAAATGGTCTAATAATGCGGTTTTGAGTATCGATACATCTACCCTTTTTGAGGAACACAAGAACACGCAACAATCTCAGACAACTTAATGCATTTTATCCAATCCGCAAATTTGTATGAAGAACCAAATTAGCCATAATTTAGTTATCATGATTAGAAGATCTGGCATCTGTCAAATAATTTTAGATGTATTAAACGAGGTATGAAGAACAGACCCCAGGGCATAGTTATCCATCAATTATGATCATTTACACCCAGCCACAAACATGAGGTGGGGGCAGATGCTGGAATGGCGTGTCACATGTGCTTAATGCGTTCACCTTAAAATGCATTTTTTGTTTAAATTTCTGTTTATGTTAAACAGAAAAATCTTTGTCTTTGGCCATCTTTTGTGGCCAAATCTTTGTCCAGAGCACTGAATTTGGCTGTTCCACCCAAATGAAAATTCATTATAAAGTAAAATGGTGTTTCATAACTCTTCTGTGCTAATAAGTGCACCCTGGGTACCATGTCACTTTTACCATCTGCAGAATGTTTGCTGTGGGTTTGGCCGACCTGCCTCACAGTCTGGATGCCCTCAGCCTTCCATTACTTTTCTAACACTATAAAATATAATTGTTAGTTTGAGTACAAATGAATGGTTTCCTTTGTATTATTTACATAATTTGTATTTGAAACCTCACATCTTTTTCTAGAATTTGATGGGTAGATATACATGTGTTGACTACAGAAGATAAATCTAGAAATTTAACACACTAAATTCAAATCTAAAAGATTTATAATCTGACCTTTTCCTCCAGCTCTGAAACGCTCATTTGAAGTGGAGGATGTGGACTCCTCCTCGCACTCTTCATCACCGAGCACACGCCGAGCACCATCCAATGTTCAGCGTTCAGCCATGTCTCCGACCAGTGGAAGGTATTACGAACTGGGCTCCAATGGTACCAAGCCCTCAGACACCTCGAGGCCCAAGGCAAGAACCCCTGAACCTGTGTCACGTAGGACAGAGCTAGGCTTTGACATCTCATCCAACAACAATGGCAAAGCTATTGAAGGCTCTCCCAGGTATAAACTAATACATGCTTAGTTGCAATTTTCATGTCACTGTCAGTTACTAGATTTTTTGGGGTTTGGGGGGAAGACCAACATTGTCTTGTGTGGTATTGTCTAGCAATTCCAGTTGTGTGGTCTTGCTGTGAGCACTTTTGGTAACAATGAGAGCTGAATGAGCAAGCTTTGTGGTTCACAGACAGAATAAAATAAGACAAGGCTTTAGACACTTCACAGACTGCTTTTAATAATGCTAAAAAGTCAGAACATGGAAGAGTAAAAATGCAAAAGTGTTCTCTGGATTTACAGCATCAAAGACAAAGAAAACCTGTTCTTTGATATGTTCTTTGGATTAAAATATGCATTATATAGCAGTCAGTTTATTTTTGTGTGTTCTAAGTGAGCCATTGTATCATTCACTCAATCAATTAGTGAATGATTTGTGAATAACTTGTGAACGATTCAATCAATCAATCAAACCTTCATTCATGAACAAAATAACACTATTGTGTGTGTTGACCTTCATGGTTTTACCTACAAATCATACATTTTTGGATGAAGTCATATGACATTACCAACTTGTATAACACTTCTGAACTCACATTAAACAGTTTTAGAAACTTGAGATTTCTACTTGACTGACTTAGATTTTGAACACCAGTTTTTCAGAACTAGAACCAGAACTAGCAGTTGCATAATGCAGAGTATGTAATGCTTAACTAAAAGATAAAATGTTATTTTGTCCAAGTCCTGGCACAGCTCGGTTTGGGCTGAAGAGACCAGATGTCTTGGGCCACAGTAAGACACCTGAGATGCAGAAGCACTCAGTCACCTTCAGCAAGACACTGGAGACCATTGCCCCCATCACACGTGCAGCATCTACCATTGTTCCTCATGCCAGTGCTAAACTCCCAGAGACCACCTTCAGAAAGAGTGAGCCACCAAGCCCCGGGGATGGATCGGCAAGAAAGCATGAAATCGGTGTTACCAAAACAACAGACACCAGAGGTCATGACAATCTCCACCATCCACTGGTTACAACAAGGTGTCCATCGCCAAATCATGTCGGACGGAAATCTCCTAGTTCTGACGGGCATAGTAAGTACAGTCCAATTATATTAATTTTTTGGTCACAGTTTACAGTATATTGGCTGTCTTTAACTACAATATACTTACTTCAAAAAAAAAAAAAAATGTTGCAGTGTACTTATTGTATTCATGTTGTATTGCAAAAAAATTCCATTGAGGTGGGACATGGGCAAGTTTAGAGATTGGTTTCATGGTATGATTAGGTTTAAGGCTGGATTAAGAGGTAGGGGTAGATGTAATTAGAGATTTACTAAATTAATTACTAAAAATATAAGTACAATGTAATTACATGTATGGAATGAAGCTTTAAGATAACCACACAGCTAGACAGATGTCTTCTCATATTATTATTATTATTATTATTATTATTATTATTATTATCTTTTAAATATTTACGAGCAAATTCAATGTTTTTGAACCAGCAGTGGCGCACATATTTCATTAGTGTTCTTTTCTTTGGTGGTCTGTCCCAAGGTGCCTTTGGTCTATGGTTGGATCCTATTATCTTTAACCTCATCTCTTGCTTTAAAGGGTGTTCAAACACTGTGTGAAACATAAGTGCCTGTCATTATTGTTATTGAGGGTAGTTCTTCCAGTCTTCTGCTTCATGTGATTTCGAATTTCTGTGCTTCATCCCCCTTAGCCTGAGCTCCAAAACTTTCTATTCTGTGTTTGATCTCAGCTGGATACTGAACTTACACTGACTCTGACATCCTGAATGGGCCATTGAGTTTTGGCCCTTTACTGTCCATGAGAAATTAGCAAGATGCAAATGAGCCATGAGTGGAAGAAAGCTGCAAGGCAGCCACAGGCTTCTTACTCTGTCTGGACTGGAGCCTTTCAGTCCAGCTGTGCTTCAGACAGCCTTCATAGTGAGACATAAACATACTGTGGTAACTCAGGATCACAAAGGACCTGAGGTAGAGGAGAACTGTGCTGAATGAGAGGGAAAGTGGTCATATTTAAGTCAGTGCAGCTGTGGAGTATCTGAAAACTTTAATGGCATTTGTAGCCAAAACTATAAAAAACATCCAGAGGCTGTTTATGCCCAGACTTCATTTAAAGTTCAAAACTGTTATAATGAAGGCCGTTTATTTAAGGAGCATTAAATGTGATGGATATGCTGTCAGTTTTATTTATATTTGGTAAAATGAAGGAGGAGTGCTTTCTCTTTTATTCCAAATTTATAAGCACTTTTATGAAAGGTGGAACTATGGCTAAAGGTGGAACCTTATGGCTTAGTAGAGGTTACAACAGGTGTACAACCTACAATCAACTTACCATGTCTGACTATGATGTAATTTGCAGTCTGAAATTTTCTCTGCCTTTGTGGTTGTGAGATAGTTATGATGTTCTAGGAGCTTACGTCACATTTAGGTCATTTAGTAATATTGTTAAGGAAACTGAACAAATACATAACTTACATATATTCAGTTTTCTTTCACAGTTTATGCCATTCTGCTTTTATTGACCTGATATAAACGTATAATATTTTCATAATGCAAAGCCTTACACTCCTACCAATGTGTCTCAAAAACCTTTTATTTAATTTTTATTTTGAAACATGTTAGGTAGTTGACATTAAAGGGTTAGTTCAACCCAAATTAAAATTCTGTCATTAATTACTCATGTCGTTCCAAACCTGGAAACTCATGCGTAACCAGTGAGGTTTATTCTGGTGTTGTTAGGCAGCACATTTGAGCTTCCAGAAGAGGTTTGTTCTTGTGCGTTATTCAGGTTATGTTGAGCTTCTGCTTATGTTTGCTGATTAGTGTTTATATGTGAATAAAAGCCTAAATTAAATCTGTTCATTTTAAAAAGCAGTCAAGTCTCGCACTAAAGTTAGACTAAACTGCTTGACTCATAATCCGATCTCTTTATGAACTTTTTGAAGCATCAAAGTTTCAGTTGCGAAGACAGTCAGTGGAAGGAAATCTGACAGCATTCTGTCATCAAAAAGATCTTCATTTGTCTTCTGAAGATGAACAAAAGTCTTACGGGTTGGAACGACACAAGGGTGAATAATAATGACAATTTTCATTTTGGGGTGAACTAATTTTTTAATCATGGTAGGCACCATATATACATATATATATTACGAAAACAAGCCTATGAGGGATATACCTACAGTCTATTAAATGCATGCTCTCTATATCAAAGCGATGCACTGTATAAAGGTTCTTTTTGCCTACTGAAAGTCTTTTGGAAACATGTTTTGTCAGCTGAACAACAGTACAATCCATTGAACACATTGTACTTCCCTCACAGCCTTGTTTTCATTCCTGTCAAAAATTAAATATGGCACCACCCTGACTAAGGTCTTTTGTATCACCCCTCCAATCACAAAACATTTTTTTTTAGAGTTCCAAAGCTTGCAATCCATGCATATGGATTATGCAAGCCAGCAGTTTCTACAGACACTGTAAGAGCAGTCATCCATTTGAATAAAGTAAAGGTTGGAATATTTGTCAGTACTGCCTGTGAAAATGCATTCTGGTCTGTCTAGGAATTGCCTAATGGTTAATATTTGAAATGATAACACTGATTCAAATTTTCAAATGTGCATAGTAAATTGTGTATAGTAAACTGTAAAGCACATTGAAAAGAGAATGTCTGCTAGCAACGTAAACCTGCCATTCAGAAGTCAAATTGTGCATGTGGAAGATCAAGTGATGGACATGTGAAAGGGTAAAGGGTATAGTTAAAACAGCTTCTCACACATTTGGGTTTGATTAAAGTCATCCAAACTCCACCTTCTCACCCCTTAATATAGCACGTGCACAACAACAAACACCACTGCATATGCATACATTTTAAACAAGTCACACATGTACATCACAACCAGGTACACAACCAAACACTGATAAAACACACACAAGAAATGGCACACATCACACATGTGGAAGCTTTCTGGGCCAGCGGAGTTCCTGTAAATGCTAAAAAATAGAGGAAAGAGTGGCTAGAGCCAAGAATGATCTAATGCCTAAACAGATGCACTGTGTGTGTGTGTGTGTGTGTGTGTGTGTGTGTGTGTGTGTGTGTGTGTGTGTGTGTGTGTGTGTGTGTGTGTGTGTGTGCGTGTGCGTGTTTTCTTGTTTTCTTGTTTATATTACATTGTGGGGACCAAATGTCCCCACGATGTAATATAAACCTGAGCTCACCTACATCGTGGGGACCGGCCACCGGTACAGTATAAAATGCATTGCGGCCTATGGAAAGTCCCCACATTTCACAAAAACCTAACATGTGTGTGTGCGTGTGTGTGTTTGTATAGGCTGTATGGTTTATGAGGACACAAATGTATATAATGACATATGTATTGTAATGTAAACATGGTTAACTAGGACACTTTCTATTAAACAGTATTTTTTTTTTTTTTTATTCAAAAAATGCCGAACGTTTTAGGGTTTAGGGGTAGGGTTAGTGTAGGGGGATAGAATATACAGTTTGTACATAATAAAAACTATTATGCCCATGTAGAGCCCCCATAAAAACACATATTCAAGTATGCATGTGTGTATCTTTATGCTTTATAGGTTGATTTGTTTCTTTTCTATCCCACTACTCCCTATTACTCTGTGTGTTATGCTGTTTAGCATCTGTTAGTTCTGGTACTGGACAATGTCCTATTGAAGTCATTATCAACTTATACTGGTGCTGACTTGCCCTCAGGCACTGCACTATGGCACAAATCCCTCTTGATACATGCAAAACACACAAACATAGCATACATTTCCTAAATTCAATCAAAGCTGGTAAGCAAACATGACACTGTATGAGTTCTTGAAACTAGCATACATATTTAGCTTCTAAAAATTTTAATGAATCTTAAAACTAAGAAAATGTGGTTAAGTTAAAAGTTAAGTTTGGCTTTTTATGAACATTAAATATATTAATTAGATTTTAGAATAAAACTAGTCAACTCAGCTTGCTTTGTTTTTGTTTGTATCTAGGATAAAATAATTACAAGATAATACATAATAAAGGAATATTTTAATAAAACTTAAAAGCATAGTTCACCCATGTCCACAAGAAATGATAAATTATGAAAAAAAAAAAAAAAAAACACAGCACAGAAATGTTACTAATTTAGTGCTCATGGGTTCTCTTGTTCTGATCTGCCCTCTGTGGGACATAATTCATATCATTGTTGTTTTAAAATTTCTTATCTCTGTTATTCTACACCATTTAATTGTAACATGTAAAACATGATTGAATGGTTCATGTGAAACAATTATCTTGCATTAGGTTCACTTTATTTAATTTCATTTTTTAATTGGGGCTTGTGTATTCACTTATCCACAAAGGACTTACTTTTATGTAAAATCACAGTAACAGCTGTATATTTTGTAGTTGGCCCTATACAACTATATAGCTACATAGTATACTACTATAGTATACACAATAGTGTAAAGCTGGGAAGGCAACATCTAACTATAGTTTTGAGTGTGACAGATTAGGTTCCTTCCTGTTCATTCAGTTTTTTGGGAGCAGGAAGTGACCTCACACCAGCTTGTCTCACGTCCTTCCTTCCAATTGTTTCCCCTAGATCTGACATTTAAGAGCCTGTGAACATGTAGTATAGTATATTTTGATTTGCTTTATTTTGATTTTCTATAAAACCTTAGATCAGATCAGCTTAAATCCAGAAATGCTCAAACAACTTTTTTTTTTTTTTTTTTTTTTTTTTATGTAGCTACTGTTTAAGCAACTGACTATCCCCTGTTTTATTCTTTTAATTTAGTTGTAATTTGGTTTTCTAATTTATTCCTGACCTTGGTTCATCTGAATCCCTGGGTCCCTCCTCCTAAAGATCATGTGACTCATCCTTATTGCAGAGGTTTACTTTAAAATCTTTCCTCTTGGGTCAGTAACACTGAAGTAGAGCTGTGTCTTCTGCCTCAGTGAGGTCATACCCAGACCACCCGTCCAAACATGTTATCCATGCACAAGAGAGAGGGGCTGTCAAAATGGTGAAAAATAGATTTTTATTAACTAAGCGCCTCCTGCTGGTGCATTATGTCTATGGAAAGATATCATAAAACATGGAAACCCAACAACCTCCTTCTCTTCTCACTAGCTAAATCTGAGATAGAGAGTGGGTGTCTGAGATTTGGGAGTAGAAATAAGATACAAAGATTTTTTCATTGTTGTGAATGTGAAAAATGTTTTGTGTGCCAAATTCATTTTTAACATAAGATAGATGTAAGCAAGGACAAGTAGAGAAGAAGAGCGAAATCCTGCTCACAGAAGTCATACTATACAGACAGCAAATACTAGCAGTCACCTCCAATATTTTATTATAAATATATAATCAGTCAGTTTACTCAGTCATTGATTAATCTGTATAAAAAGGTCTTAATTATGAAGGATACAACATATCCTTTTAATCATGAAATTCAGGAGGACATTACAGGACACCAAAGACCCGAAAATTCTTTTCTTTACAGATAATGTTTTTATGGACATCTTACTGAATTAAGGGCAGTTCACACAAAGAATTATAACTATAAGGATAAGTATATCTATAAAGTTTATTAATTGTTCTAATTCTGTGAGAATAGAGTAATCCACATCACAGCTATAACGATAAAGACACAGAGAAACGATAGCACTCAAATTACTTTCAGAATGATTATTTCCAGCTAATAAATGATAAAATATATTGACAATATTCCAATCAGATTCCACATAACTTTGAAGAGCTTGAGCATGGAACGTAGTTAGGCCTTAAAGAGTCGTCATGTTGAGGCTTCCATTCTTAGAGCTCAGCTAGGCATTGGTACTGAGTGTCAGGTTCTCTGGTACTCCTGTGTTGGGAACGTTGCTTGGCCTCCTCTCACTATAGAGAATCGTTTTGTTAGAGGCTTCTGCTCCCCCGAGCTCCGTGGGGATAGCAATATCAAATAGCTATCCTTGGTAAGCTGTCCTAAATGTGTTGGATGTAGCTAGGCCTCGTCTCACTTTAGAGAATCGTCTTGCTGAAGCCTCCATCCTCAGAGCTAGACCAGGTGGTAGTACTGAGTCGTTAGGCTCCCTCTGAGCCTTTTTTGGTTACTGCCTGTACTCTGGAGCATTGTTAGGCCTCCTCTCACTTGAGAGAGTTATTTTATTGAGGCCTCTGCTCCTCAAAGCTCTGCTAGGATAGCAATTATTGATTTGTAGGCTCCCTGTGAGCCACCTTAAAAGATATCCTGAGTGTGGGGTGTTGTTAGATCTCCTCCCATTTTAGAGAGTTGTCATGCTGAGGCCTCCACTCCTAGAGCTCGGCTTGGTTGTTTGCCAAGTGGTTGGGCTCTTTGTGAGCCTCTTTGGCTGCTGCAAGTGTTGCTAGGCCTCCTCTCACTAGAGGGTGTTTCTATTGAGGCCTCTGCTCCCCAGAGCTCTGCTGGGATAGCAATTTGTGAGTTGTAGCCTCTCTGTGAACCACCTTGCAAGATATCCTGAGTGTGGGGCGTTGTTATGTCTCCTCTCGTTTAGAGAGTTGTCATGCTGAGCTCTGCTAGGTGGTAAGGTAGTATGCTAGGTTGTTAGGCTCTCTGGGCTACTGACCTCAGTGTGGAATGTTGCTAGGCCTCCTCTCATTATGAGACTCGTTGTTTTGAGGCCTCCACACTGTGGAGCATCGCAGGCCAGTTAGACTGAGTTTATGGCTCTTTCTGAGCTTTCTGAGGAAGGAGTCAAGATGGCGCAGCGGATGGCCGCCTTGGTTTGTAGCGTCTTGGTACTTTTGTTATTTTTGTTTGTTTGTCCTGTTTTGAGTAACTTTTTTCAGATCAGCTTTACTAGGGACAAACTCATAGATATCAGAAACAACACACCAAATAACTTTTTGCCAACTTTTGAACATTCAGATTGTGACAAAGCTGACCTAATTGTCACCGCTGGGCAACACTGGTACACACACACACACGCACTCACACAGAAATACTAACCTTTGTAATGGTCCACGCTCATTTCCCCCTCCCACTGTTTCTGCCGTCGACAGCGCGGGTGCACACGCAGTCCCGATGACACACAGACATGTTGAACATCATTTCTTTTCCCCTCCATCAGTATTCATAACCCTGGACATTTCACACACTCACACTGCTTGTTGTTTTATGTATTGTCCTGTCTTGTCCTTGTTTTAGTGTGTTTAATTGGGCGTGTGATGGTCGGTGTTCCGGTGTGAGATGCTGCATCGCCAAACAGAGCAATCGAGCAGCGATGCAGCATCTTTTACTGGACATTCTAGTTGGAGGATCTGCGATCATATACAAGCGCTCCAAACAATGCAAATGTGAAATTCCGTCAGCGCGGGTTTAGGACTCCACTGCCGAGTATTCATCTGGCGAATCTCCGCTCCCTAGCAAATAAAACAGACAAACTGCTTCTCACGTGCGTGAACAAGGACTTTTCAAACTCTGCACTTTGCTTCAAGGAAACCTGGCTGAAAGGAGCCATCCTATACAGCGTGCTTCATCTGCCGGGCTTCCAGCTGTTCAGAGCGGATCGCGTCACAGAGACTTCGGGGAAAACGAAAGGCGGTGGATTATGTTTTTATATCAAGGAAGGCTGGTGTACAGACGTGACAGTGTTAAAGGAGATGTGCTGCCCTGATTTAGAGGCTCTCTTCATTAACTGTAAGCCTTTTTATTCACTGCGGGTGTTTTCTTCGTTTATTCTGGTGAGTGTTTACATTCCTCCTGATGTGTGCGTGAGTGCGGCGCTAGAGCAGCTGGTTGATCAGATCACACACACGGAGCAGTGTTACCCAAACTCTTTCATTATTATTCTTTGTGATTTCAATAAAGCTAATCTCACCAGTGAACTGCTTAAATACAGACAGCACATCCCATGCCCCACCAGGGACAGTAACATACTGGACCATTGCTTCACTGCTTTAAAGGATGCATACTACTCTGTC
This sequence comes from Chanodichthys erythropterus, assembly GCF_024489055.1. Taxonomy (NCBI): domain Eukaryota; kingdom Metazoa; phylum Chordata; class Actinopteri; order Cypriniformes; family Xenocyprididae; genus Chanodichthys; species Chanodichthys erythropterus. Next base: position 15,077,903 of record NC_090241.1, on the reverse strand, counting down.
CCCAGAGTGGCTTTGGGACTCTCTGATCACTGTTTGGTTCATCTTCTACCAGCCTACAAGCAGAAACTGAAATCTGCTAAGCCTTTGGTAAGAACTGTAAAGAAATGACATGACTAGCGAAACAGAGTGGCCTCTACAAGCCTGTTTCGACTGCACTGATTGGAGTGTTTTTGAGGCTGCAGCCACTGATCTGCATGAGCTCACTGACACCCTGACATCCTACATCAGTTTCTGTGATGACATGTGTGTTCCCACCAGGACTTATTTAACATATAACAATGACAAACCTTGGTTTACTGCAAAACTCAGACAGCTTTGCCAGGCCAAAGAGGATGCCTACAGGAGCGGGGACAAAGTCTTGTTCAAACAGGCCAAATACACACTGAATAAGGAGATCAGTGTAGCAAAGAGAAGCTATGCTAAGAAGCTAGAACACCAGCTTTCAGCTGCTGACCCAGCATCAGTGTGGAAGGGCCTGAAAACCATCACCAGCTACAAGACCCCATCCCCCAGCGCTGTGGAGAACTAACATTTGGCCAACGAGCTGAATTCATTTTACTGCAGGTTTCAAAGACCTGATCTCACACCCCACACCCACTCTGACCAGCTCACTGCACAGCCATCAACACCCTCACCCCTCCCCCTCCCCCTCCTGCTTCTCAACCTGCACTTCAGATCAGTGAGAAGGATGTATGCAGAGTCTTCAGGAAACAGAAGATAAGGAAAGCCAAAGGCCCAGACGGTGTTTCACCAGCCTGTCTCAAAGCCTGTGCTGTCCAGCTGTCATCCATCTTCACACTGATCTTCAACAGATCACTGGAGCTGTGTGAAGTCCCCTCCTTCTTCAGATGCACCACCATCATCCCTGTACCCAAGAAACCAAAAATCACAGGACTAAATGACTATAGACCTGTTGCTTTGATGTCTGTGGTCATGAAGTCATTTGAGAGACTGGTTGTGGCCTACCTGAAGTACATCACTGGACCCCTGCTGGACCCCCTGCAGTTTGCTTATCGAGCAAACTGGTCTGTGGATGATGCAGTCAATATGGGACTGCATTATATCCTACAACATCTGGACAAACCAGGAACTTATGCAAGGATCCTGTTTGTGAACTTCAGTTTGGCTTTCAACTCCATAATCCCTCCTGAATAAACTGACCCAGCTCTCTGTACCCACCTCCATCTGTCAGTGGATCACCAGCTTCCTGACAGACAGGATCTCCTCAGGGCTGTGTTCTCTACCCACTGCTCTTCTCCCTCTACACAAATGACTGCACCTCTAAAGACCCCTCTGTCAAGCTCCTGAAGTTCGCAGACAACACCACAGTCATCGGCCTTATCCGGGACAGAGACGAGTCTGCTTACAGACTGGAGGTTGAATAGCTGGCTGTCTGGTGCAGTCACAATAACCTGGAGCTGAACATGCTCAAAACAGTGGAGATGATAGTGGACTTTAGGAGAAACCCCCCTGCACTCCCCCCACTCAGCATCATGAACAGCACTGTGGAGGCAGTGGAGCCATCTCTCAGGACCTGAAGTGGGACAATCACATTGACTCCACTGTGAAAAAGGCTCAGCAGAGACTGTACTTCCTTCGCCAGCTAAGGAAGTTCAACCTGTCACAGGAGCTGCTGACACAGTTTTACTCAGCTGTTATTAAGTCAGTTTTTTGCACTTCTATATCTGTTTGGTTTGGGTCAGCCAGCAAATCATATATAAGAAGACTGCAACAGATTGTTAGGACAGCTGAAAGGATAATTGGTATGCACCTGCCCAACGCCCAACCTTCAGGACTTGTACAACGCCAGAGTGAAGAAACAGGCAGGTAACATCATCACAGATCCCTCTCACTCTGGACAGCCTGTTACTGTTCTTTGTGCACTAGAACATCTAGGCATAAGAACAGTTTTTTTCCCCAACGCTGTCTCCAGCTTAAACAGCTAACATAGCAATTACCCCTGTTTTAGTATTCACTTTTTGTCACGATCACCTGTGAGAGTGCCTTCAGCCTCTAGAGGGCACTCCTTCCCGGACTCATTGTTTCACTCATTTCATGAACTACATTTCCCATATACACTCCCTGGACTAATTACCATTCATCATTGCACCCAGCTGTTTTGTGTTTGTTAATTAGTGTTTGTCTATTTAATCTCAGTTGTGTCTGTCCCTGGTTGTGGTTCGTTGTTTTTTGTTACGTGCTCTTTGTTTCTCTGGCTTTTTGTTTTATGGACTGGGATTCTGGATTTTGACCCCTTGCCTGGCTTTGGATATATGTTTCTGGATTCCCCAATAAACAACCGCTGCAATTGGATCCTATCTTCTTGTTTTTTTATGTGCACCGTGACAGAACGAACCACCATTATAAGGATCCAGCAGCATGAGGACTATTCCGTCAGCCACTTGCAGGGAGCGTGTGGCACTGCTTGGGGCAGTGATGGCTCTACGCCAGGAGGGAGAAGAGGTAGGATGCTTCGCCAAGGTCTTTTGGACGATGGCGGTGGGGCTGAGATACAACGACGTGGCGCTGAAGGATACTTTTAATTGCTGTCTCGACGATCCTCTTCCTCAATGTGAGATGGAGGGGCTACGGAGTTTAGATTTCTGGAGGTTCGCCACATATCTTCGCCGTCGGAGGGAATGGACCTCACTGAGTCAGCCAGGCAGTTTGTATGCTCCAGCCCATGATTCCGTTTCAGAAGGCATTGAGGAGGTGGGCACTGAGCCTCAGCTTCACCCCGGTAAAGGGAGGAGGAGGAGGAGAAGGAAGAAGTCTCCAGCTAGTGAACCCGTTCCAGTCAGTGAGTCCACTTCAGAGCCCGCTTCAGCCAGTGAGTCCACTCCAGAGCCCGCTCCAGCCAGTGAGTCCACTCCAGAGCCCGCTCCAGCCAGTGAGTCCACTCCAGAGCCCGCTCCAGCCAGTGAGTCCACTCCAGAGCCCGCTCCAGCCAGTGAGTCCACTCCAGAGCCCGCTCCAGCCAGTGAGTCCACTCCAGAGCCCGCTCCAGCCAGTGAGTCCACTCCAGAGCCCGCTCCAGCCAGTGAGTCCACTCCAGAGCCCGCTCCAGCCAGTGAGTCCACTCCAGAGCCCGCTCCAGCCAGTGAGTCCACTCCAGAGCCCGCTCCAGCCAGTGAGTCCAGTCCAGAGCCCGCTCCAGCCAGTGAGTCCAGTCCAGAGCCCGCTCCAGTCAGTGAGTCCACTCCAGAGCCCGTTCCAGCCAGTGAGTCCACTTCAGAGCCCGTTCCAGTCAGTGAGTCCACTTCAGAGCCCGTTCCAGTCAGTGAGTCCACTTCAGAGCCCGCTCCAGTTAGTGAGTCCACTTCAGAGCCCGCTCCAGTCAGTGAGTCCACGTCAGAGCCCGTTCCAGTCAGTGAGTCCACTCCAGAGCCCGCTCCAGTCAGTGAGTCCACTCCAGAGCCCGTTCCAGTCAGTGAGTCTACTTCAGAGCCCGTTCCAGTCAGTGAGTCCACTTCAGAGCCTGTTCCAGTTAGTGAGTCCACTTCAGAGCCCGCTCCAGTTAGTGAGTCCACGTCAGAGCCCGTTCCAGTCAGTGAGTCCACTTCAGAGCCCGTTCCAGTCAGTGAGTCTACTTCAGAGCCCGCTCCAGTCAGTGAGTCCTCTCCAGTCAGTGAGTCCACTACAGAGCCCGCTCCAGTCAGTGAGTCCACTCCAGAGCCCGTTCCAGTCAGTGAGTCTACTTCAGAGCCCGTTCCAATCAGTGAGTCCACTTCAGAGCCCGCTCCAGTTAGTGAGTCCACTTCAGAGCCCGCTCCAGTTAGTGAGTCCACGTCAGAGCCCGTTCCAGTCAGTGAGTCCACTTCAGAGCCCGTTCCAGTCAGTGAGTCCACTTCAGAGCCCGTTCCAGTCAGTGAGTCCACTTCAGAGCCCGTTCCAGTCAGTGAGTCTACTTCAGAGCCCGCTCCAGTCAGTGAGTCCGCTCCAGTTAGTGAGTCCACTTCAGAGCCCGTTCCAGTGAGTGAGTCATCTTCAGAGCCCGCTCCAGTCAGTGAGTCCACTTCAGAGCCCGCTCCAGTCAGTGAGTCTACTTCAGAGCCCGCTCCAGTCAGTGAGTCCACTTTAGAGCCCGCTCCAGTCAGTGAGTCCACTCCAGAACCCGTTCCAGTCAGTGAGTCCACTTCAGAGCCCGTTCCAGTCAGTAAGTCCGTTCCAGCTCGTGAGTCCGTTCTTGAGATCACTGAGGAGGTGGGCGCTGAATCTTCGCTTCCCACACGGAAGAGAAGGAAACGGAGGAGGAAGGCTCCAGCCAGTGAGTCCGCTCCAGCCAGTGAGTCCGCTTCAGCCAGTGAGTCCGCTCCAGCCAGTGAGTCCGCTCCAGCCAGTGAGTCCGCTCCAGCCAGTGAGTCCGCTCCAGCCAGTGAGTCCGCTCCAGCCAGTGAGTCCGCTCCAGCCAGTGAGTCCGCTCCAGCCAGTGAGTCCGCTCCAGTCAGTGAGTCCGCTCCAGTCAGTGAGTCCGCTCCAGCCAGTGGGTCCGCTCCAGCCAGTGGGTCTACTACAGAGGCCGCTCCAGCTAGTGAGTTCATTTTGGGTGTGCCACCGCCTCACCCTCATAAGCAGAGGAGGAGGAGAAGGGCTTCCTCCATCCTACAAGGCCTGGAGGCCACTCTAGAGGTTGTTCTTTGTTTCTCCAAGCGCCTTGCCCTGCCGGCGCCACCGAAGCGCCTTGCCCTGCCGGCGCCACCGAAGCGCCTTGCCCTGCCGGCGCCACCGAAGCGCCTTGCCCTGCCGGCGCCACCGAAGCGCCTTGCCCTGCCGGCGCCACCGAAGCGCCTTGCCCTGCCGGCGCCACCGAAGCGCCTTGCCCTGCCGGCGCCGCAGCCCCAGTCTGAGCACGCTGCCGTCCCAGAGCAGCCCCAGTCTGAGCACGCTGCCGTCCCAGAGCAGCCCCAGTCTGAGCACGCTGCCGTCCCAGAGCAGCCCCAGTCTGAGCACGCTGCCGTCCCAGAGCAGCCCCAGTCTGAGCACGCTGCCGTCCCAGAGCAGCCCCAGTCTGAGCACGCTGCCGTCCCAGAGCAGCCCCAGTCTGAGCACGCTGCCGTCCCAGAGCAGCCCCAGTCTGAGCACGCTGCCGTCCCTGAGCAGCTCCAGTCTGAACCCGCTGCCGTCCCTGAGTACTCCGCTCTCCCTGATACGGCCACGAAGCACCCTTGGCCAGCCCTGTCGCCATCGTCCAAGCCTTCTGCCCTGCTGCCGCCGTCCAAGCCTTCTGCCCTGCCGCCGCCGCCCAGATCTTCTGTCCTGCCGCCGCCGCCCAGATCTTCTGTCCTGCCGCCATCATCCAAGCCTTCTGCCCTATCGCCGCCGCCCAGGCTTTCTGCCCTGCCGCCACTGCCCAGGCCGTCTGAACCGTTGGAACCAGCCTGGTCAGTTCCTCCGCCACCACCCTGGCAATCAGCCAGGATTTCAGAACCGTTGGAACCAGCCTGGTCAGTTCCTCCGCCACCACCCTGGCAATCAGCCAGGACTCCAGAACCACTGGAACCAGCCTGGTTAGTTCCTCCAGCACCACCCTGGCTATCAGTTGGGCACCCTGGATCTGGCCCACCATCCCTCCCCCTGATCCTCCTCCTGTCCACCTCCCTCCTGAGTTTTTTTTTTGTGTTTTTGTTTTTTGTCTGGTGGAGCGTCTGGTAGCCGCTCCTTTGAGGGGGGGTAATGTCACGATCACCTGTGAGAGTGCCTTCAGCCTCTAGAGGGCACTCCTTCCCGGACTCATTGTTTCACTCATTTCATGAACTACATTTCCCATATACACTCCCTGGACTAATTACCATTCATCATTGCACCCAGCTGTTTTGTGTTTGTTAATTAGTGTTTGTCTATTTAATCTCAGTTGTGTCTGTCCCTGGTTGTGGTTCGTTGTTTTTTTGTTACGTGCTCTTTGTTTCTCTGGCTTTTTGTTTTATGGACTGGGATTCTGGATTTTGACCCCTTGCCTGGCTTTGGATATATGTTTCTGGATTCCCCAATAAACAACCGCTGCAATTGGATCCTATCTTCTTGTTTTTTTATGTGCACCGTGACACTTTTAGCAGTACTTGAGAGAGAGTAAAAATTAGTAGTTTTATATATATATATATATAAACCTGGTGAATAAAGCTTATTCTGATTCTGATTCTGAAACTTGGTATTGCCCTTGGGTTAGAGTGTTGCTTAGGTCTCTTGGTTGAGGCCTCCACGCTTCAGGGCTGCCTGAACAGGAGTTCTGAGTGTAAGGCTCTCTGTGAGCCTCCTTAGATACTTGCCTGAATATGAACTTTGTTAGGCTTCCTCATTTAAATTCATCCTGTTGAGGCCTCTGTTTTTGAGAAGCTCCAGTCTATGATCGTGTTGCTGGTGTGCACCATAGGGATTAAGACTACTTTGAGTCCTTTAACTTAGCTCAGCTGATGGGCACTCATTCCTCCAGTATGGCAGTGTGGGTATTCCGTTCCCCATAGCGACCCCTTGGGGACACAGTATAGAGTTCCCTTTCGAAAGAGAACGTCTTAGGTTATGCATGTAACTATGGTTACCTGAAAATAGGGAACAAGATGCTGCGTCCCTTTGCCATGCTTTCAGTATTCTGGCAAACGTCTCCTTTCAGACAAGAAGTGGATGACGTTTTGCTGCCCTTCTATACTCTCGGTCACACCAGTGGTGATGTCATAGGTTGTCGCCTACCAATGTCAAGTTCATTGTCATGTTTAGACTCATGCTTCAGACACCTGTCATGCTGGAGGCATTCCCCATAGTGACCCCTAGGGGACGCAACGTCTCATTCCCTATTCTTAGGGAACCATGGTTATGCATAACCTGAGACATTCTTTTTATCTACAGTATTCGGACATACTACTCTGTTGGCGTAGTGTTTTTCGCATACCATATAGTTGAGAAGTATTCACTTTTGCACTCAGCGATACTGTACACAGCCTCAAAGAAAGTGAGGAAATCTGTAACAAACACACCCACTTGCACTCTGGAGTGTCCGATTGTTTTTGATAAAGTTGTGTGTAATGCTGACAGAGGACTCCTCTGTCTCTGAGAAGAGTTGAGCTGAGATGCGTCACTGGAAATATGACAGTCCTCTCTTGATAAAATTTCCGGAAACATGTGTTTACTTTATATGGTGGGAGGGAGGTCAGAGGTCACACAAGTTTCCCACCACAGTGCAAACCATTCAAATGACTTTACTGTGGGGCCTCTCTGACTTTATTCTCAGTCTGCCCCTTTTGTCTTATCATAGATATTCTATGTGCTTGATTGCCATCTGATTTCTCTCTCCCTCTTTATCTCAGATTTTTTTTGTTATTTTTTTTTTGTCCCAATATAATTATTTAAACACTTTAGTCTTTTAATTTCATAAGAGGTTGTTCAGTGTAGCCTTAAATTATGACTGAGCTTTAGAAGAATGTATCATATCAATGAAGACCAACACTAATGTGGTGAGTGACATGTAGCAAGACATAATATCTCATGAAATCAAAAACCCCTTCAAAACCCTTCATGTTATTACCAGGTGTAAATAGTGTTCTGTCTCACCTAACCATTTAAAATTTATCTTAAATCCAGGTGTAAAAAGGGATTTTGGATTTGTTGATTTCATATATATTATACTTACACGCAAACAAATAATGTGCATATGTACAGTACCAGTAATTGTACTATTTTTTAAGTTAGAATGATAGGCAGTAACATGACGATAAGGTGGAATGAATCTTGATCTCTCTGAGCAGAGCCATCCATCCTCACAATACAAAAAATTATTATAACAAGTAGGGGTGTTCAATAAAACCAGTATCTATTTCTGTTACGATAACAAAATGATTTATTTTGGATAAAACTAAATTTGGTCAGTTTATTTTAACAGTCATTTTAAATTTAAGTCTGATCTACTCATAGTTTCAATATAGCAAGTAGGCTATGCCTATAATTATTATTTTAAAACATTTATGTAAATATCTTTTAATTAAAACAATAATACTAAATGTTAATAACAAATAAAAGGAAAAGTTTTTTAATTAAGTACATAGGTGTCATTTGAAATGTCCATTTCCATTTTTCATTTGAAATGTCCATTTCCATGTTTCATTTCCATTTGAAATGAAAACTACTGAAAAAAAAGCAGCTGGAACCCATGTTCAACAAACAGAAAAGACATCTCCAATCCCTCATTCATCATTTAAATTCACTCTTTTGTTGTAATTTTAATTGTTTATCCAAAATATTGTGCCGTCACCTGGCTCAGCTGTTATCCAGCAAGCACAAATGAGAAATTGCATCTAACTTTTTTTTTATTTATTTTTTTATTATTCATTACAATTTGTTTATTCATTTTGAAGTCATTAAAATGCCTTTTTGATAAAGGTATTCGACTTCGGGCGAATACCCTAACAAGGATCATCACATAGGGATATTATTTGAACCACAACCTCACCCCTTCCCCCGCAGTGGTCTGACTGCATCGTATGTTTGCAGTGGACTCTGATGAAAAGCATTGATGTCTGTCTTTAAAGGAGAGAAAGAGAAATGATTTAGTCTGTGGGGGGTGCAAAACAACCTTTGACCTATCTTATGTTGCCTGTGTGTTCTGCATATTATGACCTCATGACTCACAGCTGTCAGCCTCAGGTTACAGAACAGCAGGGTTCATCCAGCTCTAGGGGGTGATGAACAACACTATTCATGAGAGATGTGATGTGGACCTGTGGATTGAGTAACTGTAAACATGTTAGAAGCAGTGCAGCAGTGCAGCAAATGACCAGACAACTGGAATAAATTAACAAACTTGATTACAATACACTGTCTGTCTTTTACTATACCTCAGAGAAATAGGCTTTAAAAAAATAACCAATTTTCCCAAGGTTGTTTTTCCCTTTTTAAAGGGTTAGTTCACCCAAAAATGAAATTTCTGTCATTAAGTGCTCACCCTCTTGTCGTTCCAAACCCGTACAACCTTCGTTCATCTTCGAAACACAAATTAAGATTTTTTTTTATGAAATCCAAGAGTTTTTATCCCCCATAGAAGGCAAATGAATTACCGTCATTTGTGGCACATAAAAGTAGTAAAAACATAGTTAAAATAGCCAATGTGACTACAGTGGTTTCAACCTTAATGTTATGAAGCACCGAGAATACATTTTGTGCACAAAAACAAAACAAAAATAATGACTTTATTCAACAAATTTGTCTCTCCCCTGTAATTCATAAAAAAATATTTAAAAAAACTCTTGGATTTCATCAAAAATATCATAATTCAGCTGTTCTGAAACCGAATTTCCCATTTCAGGGTAAGTCAACTCAGAGTTCAAATTTTAATTCAGAGTTTGCTGAACCTCCTTTCTGGAATACACCCCATGTGTTTGTCTTGTTGTTCATTGGGGGTATTCCAGAAAGCAGGTTATGTGACATACCTGGGTATGTTTAAGAGTAAGTAAGCAGATAACCTCAACTTTTGGTTCCAAAAACGGAGGTAACTTTCAGGGTATGTAAGTAGCCATAGCAACTTACTCTCTGCAGTTTGTTGCAGGAAAACTTACTCCGTAGCAGGTTATGTTCCAGGGTTGGTTTGCTTAAGAGGTATTCAGATGCGTGTTATATAATTAATATAGTTATATTAATGTTACTAAATTTGTTATATAGTTACAGTTATATATCCAATACTATATATATATATATATATATATATATATATATATATATATATATATATATATATATATATATATATATATATATATATATATATACCAGCATACCTCGAGTAAGCAAGGTTTGGGTTAATCAATCAAGAGTTAAGGGTATGTGACGGTAAGTTAACCTTGCTTTCTGGAAAACCCCCCTGGTCTTGTTGTGTGAGCATGCGGTTTCGAGGTTGCTTGGACAAGACTGTACGCTCTTCTGTCCGTGTGTGTTGTTTACATATACCCTGAACTCTTGTCTGATTAACCCAAATCTTGCTTACTCGAGGTATGCTGGTTCCAAAAACACATCCAGGAGTAAATTCAGCCAACCCAGAAATGGGTACTAAGAAAAAGCATGCTGTTCTACTTCCTTCTTCTTCTTTTGTTTAATGGCGATTTACATAACCTACTTAATGTACATGACCACCTATTTGGTGGTTGTGCAATATTTTTGTTTAATATTTTTTCACTTTATAAAAGTGATTTAAAAAAATAAAAAATATATAAATACTTACCATTTTATTTTTTATCTCAACTCAGTGCACATGATAGTGGTATATCAACACGGAAACACGGGGAGGTACATCTGTGTTGCCCTCAAAAATTGATCAGATTGATTAGATGAAGGATGTGTATAGGATGTGACATGATCATAGAATTCGGACATGCCTTCCTACCACTGTATGCTGCCTGTGAGGCAGTATTTTTCAGCTAGCTTTGCATGTTTGGACACAGAGTGAATTAGTTCAGAAAACCAATCTTAAAAAGTAATCAATGTCTGACCGTGGATTATGGCTTCAGTGAACCATTGAGACTCTTTAAGATGTTTGTAGGTGACAGCTTTACTATAACCACATATCATCCTCAACCTAAATGTCCTCGAGTTGTTTAGGACAGAAAAACACCAGGGGACAGGAAGGTATTAAACCCAAACCTTTTCCAGATAAGACAGAGCTGCAGTCTTAAATCTCTGAAGGCCTTAAGAATGAGTCATCCTCACTGCCTCGGTACTAAGAAAGCTGTGAAATCAATTCCATATGCTGTAATTATAAAGCGTGCCTTTCACTATCATATCTAATCTTGCACAGCCCAGGCTTCCTCCTCTACACTTTCTATCTCTCTGTCTTTTTGTCTCTCTCTGACTGGTTTTTATTCATTTTGCTCTTGGGCAGTGATACACCTTAGTTTGCTTTCTGATAACTTCCTGTGGGGAAAACAACATAAACATTCATTCTAGAATAACAAACAATTCCAGTATAGAATCTCAGGAAGAGGCTGACTATGTGTGAAGAGCAACAACCGGCCAGTAATATTTGAATGTTTATGGTGGTTATCATTAAAAGGAAGTTATGTTGTCAAACCTCTAAGGACCAATCTTGTATGTATATGCGTAATTAAGATAAGCAGAAAAAACCCACAGGAAGTCTCTCTCCCACTCTCTCTCTCTCTCTCTCTCTGTCTTTCTCTGGTCAAGAGTTCCTGAGTAGCATAATGTAGCTGTTCTCATATGTATTAGGATTACACATGAATGCATCTCTGACAGACTACTTCCTGTACCCTAAAATCATTGTCTAGCCTCTCTTATTATTCTCAGTCTCTTAATAGTTGTTTATACGGTGTTGCCATCTCAAAAGGCTGAAATAAACGCTGAACATGTGACTGTCGTATCATTACAATCACAGTGTAGAACGCAGTTGTAGGATGTGGTTACTCTTAGACACAGGAAACTGCATTAGTTTGTCTCATAAGAATTGTTTCAAATGAAGCTTCAGAATAAGTAATGATAATATTTTTTTTTAGTTTAAAAACCCATATTTTGAGAACAAATTTTATTATTGGAGGAACATACCAGTAGTTTGAGCCAAAATATAAATATGTTAATATACGTTTGTTTTAATATAATATGACATTTTATTAAATTCATTCATTCATTCATTCATTCATTCATTCATTCATTCATTCATTCATTCATTCATTAAAAAAGGTAGCCTATTTTTCAGAAATCTAAACAAAACTGATTCACTTACAATTATATGCTACTAATAATACAAATTACGATTTATTATTTTAGTGAGAATAATTTAAGGGATTCATGGCATATTGCTTGTGATTGTGTTCGTTGGCTATAATTTAATGGATACATGGAGAGACACACAAATGTTTGTTTTTATATCATGGTGGGGACTTTTTTTTGTGACTTCCATTGTTTTTATACTGAGCTATTGGATTTTGTACTTACTCTACCTTATACCTAACCCTCAAAAATATATCAGACATTATTTTATTAAGCCGTTATGCTTCCCTCACACTGTACAGTAAATAAAAGTTTTACTATTTTCTTAGAAGACATTTTGTCCCCAAAATGTAGGCAAAATCTGAGCCACACACACCATGACATATTCTACTATAGCCTGTATGAATGGGTGATGAGTGCTGCTTGGCTGCTCTGTGGTCACATGACTCTAGAGTGGGCGTGGCTGTGAGTCCAGCTGGTGTTGCAGGCTGACTCAGGCACAGAGAAAGAGGGACAGAAAGAGAGATAAAGAAAGACAGCAAGAGCTACTAAACGAAGGGTGAGTCACAATCTGCTCTCCATAATTTCTTTTATTAAAACAGACTTTCTCTGCGTAAGTTTTACATCTCTTTCCATAGTCTCATTCAGAGAGGCTGTAATGCTTTTACAGAGCTACAGAGTGGGTGCGCGTGCGCGTGTGTTGCTGTTTGCACAAGTTTCCCAGGTGTCCTCACTGTGTTCTTGCCAGTGAGGAAAGGAAGCAAGTGAGAGAGAAAGTGAAGAGGAGATTTTGGCTAGTGTTATTGAGATTTTTTACCGTGTTTTAAGACCTCTTTTTCTCCTGTTTGTCTGTGCATTAAAACAGATAAGCTCAGTGAACCCCTCCTTTACTTTTCTTCCACCCCCTCCCTTTCTCTCCGCCTCCTGGCCCTCTCCTTTCTTTGTGTGGGGTGTGTGTCATCACCAATGTTGGGGGTAATGCATTACAAGTAACATGAGTTATGTAATTAGATGACTTTTTCAAGTAACTAGTAAAGTAATGCATTACTTTTAAATTTATAAATCTTCAAACAAGTTACATTGTTTTCCCATTGATTGATTGACACCTCACCTGTCCCCATGTTGAGAGAAATCAGGTGCAGAGTTATTGTGTATGCTGTGTGAACATGGTTATTGTAGTTCTAGACTAAATGTGAGCATGCATTTACTCATCTTACTTGCATGAAAACAAATTCAGTATTCCTCAAAATGAATAAAACAGTAAAATGCAAACTCAGAATATTACACAAACCTGTAATAATTAAATGTTAAATATCAAAAATATGTAATCTCACTTTATTAACCAATGTATTTGCTGTTGATCTTCAATTATCCAATTCAACCATACCAGTAAGCAAAAATTACTTTAGATAAACATCACATTTGTTTCTTTTTTCCTTTTCTTTCTTTCTTTCTTTTTTTTTTTTTTTTGTTTTATTTGCTTTAGTAAGAGTGTTTAACTTTCTTCTACTGCATCCTATTTATCTGCAATCCAGAAGGGCAGCACAGCTGAAAGGTTTGTTTGAGCTGCACCTTTTACTGTACAGCAGTGAATTTGCATTTCCTTCAGCCTGAGGCTTATTCATATTCTTTACATTTGCCAAAAGTAGAACTTTTATTTGTTGTTGTTATTATTATAATTATTAAAAAACAAGCAAGCGAGCTCAGCCCAGGTACGCAAATGTAACTTTCCAGAAAAAGTAATGCAAATCACGCAATTTTACTTTTTTTAGCAAGTAAAGCAACATTAGCTGAGTTTCCTTCCAAACGTGAAGTGAATCTTTTCAAAGTTCGCAAAAAAAAGTGAATTAGGTGCATTTCCATCAGGTTGTTAGAGCGGATGAAGGTGGTATTGGCAACCTAGTAACCAACAATAAATAAAACACCATCATTAGAAACAGCCATTAAACCCCACGTTAATGATCTCTACGTCAGAATTTATTCAGCAAATGCATTTCCATCTCCCATTATTTGCATTAACTCTTTTTTGCACAAGTCAAAAAGAACCTCATGCGGCCTTCCAGATTTAATTAGTTTACATCCAGCATCCCACATGTTTAAAATTGTGTGTCATAGCTGTAAACATGCTCTATTTATTATAAATATCCAATCACCAATTATTTTTAATGGCTTCCTATGTTAATTCTGTTATTTTTGTGCTGCATGACAATATAGTTCCTGCTGTTTAATTGTAAAAGTAAATGGACCTTTTTGTAATCAACACAGATCTGTTCTGTTCCTCTGTTTAACTTCTCATTCCATTTGTCAGTAAGTGTCAGATTACTTCCAGTCATTTTCTTACAGTAACAGCAGTTAGTAATTTATCTAGCACACGGATCTTTCAGTTAAGTTTGAGCTTGGTAATAAACCAATTACAAATACTTGTCATCTTCAGTACAACAAGGTAATATGATACTTGTTCAGCCGAGTTCCTTTTTCAGATAAAATACCACTTCCTCATATTTCGAACCAATTGTTTCACAGCAAATCCTTCCACATCTGTAGAACAGCTGCCATTCAACTTTTTTATGTTATATTATTCCCTTACAGCTGTTTTCTTTCTTTTTCGAAGCTCTAACCCATTTTTTAACATCATGTACAAGCATCCAAATTCAACACATTCTCCAAATGTTTAAAAAAAAAAACTTAGATGAGTTATTAGCCATTTGTGGGTTAACTTTAAGCACTGTAATTACTTTATAAGGTGCATTACATGGGTTAAATTGCAGTGTAACAATAATTGGATCTGTCTGAAATGACGTGAAGATTAAGGACAATTTGTTGTTGAACACTGGTGTTGATTATTACATCAGTGATATAGTGTGCATGTGGAAAATGAGAAAGCTTGTCACCACCATACCATATCACGATCTTGTCTAAAATTGACCATCCGTTTTATTAATGTTTAACATCTTAAAATGTTTAAAGCCTCAACGTTTATGTTCAGTTTCCTATTTTATTCTTCACAATAGTGGTAGGCTGATATAAATTGGTCAGGCTGATTCAATATTTGCCTATTTTTTGATTATCAGCTTTTAGATGATAACCAGGCTTGACAAATGAATAGAAGAGGTAGCTTTTACTTATGTAAATTCCAAGGTCTACTTACAATGTATATAACATTGTAACATATATATATAATATATATGTATAGTTGTAAGAAAAAGTATGTGAACCACTTGCAGAATTGCAGAATCTGTGAAAATACAAAATGCATGTTATTTTTTTTATTTAGTACTGTCCTGAATAAGATATTTTACATAAAAGATGTTTACATATAGTCCACAAGAAAAAAAAAAAAAAAAAAAAAGCCGAATTTATTCAAATGGCCCCATTCAAAAGTATGTGAACCATTGGTTCTTAATACTGTGTGTAGTTACATGGATGATCTATGACTGTTTTTTTGTTTTGTGATGGTTGTTAATGAATCCCTTGTTTTTTCTGAGAAGTTAAACTGAGCTCTGTTCTTCACATAAATCCTCCAGGTCTTGTAGATTCTTCAGTTTTCAAGCATTTTTTGCATATTTGAACCCTTTCCAGCATTGACTGTATGATTTTGAGATCCATCTTTTCACACTGTGGACAACCGAGGGTCTCAAACACAACTGTTAAAAAAGGTTCAAACATTCACTGATGCTACAGAAGGAAACACTATGCATTAACAAAGTGGTTCACATACTTTTTCTTACAACTGTGTGTGTGTGTATATATATATATATATATATATATATATATATATATATATATATAATATATATATATATATATATATATATATATATATATATATATATATATATATATACACACACACACAGTGGGTAGAGAAAGTATTCAAACCCCCTTAATTTTTTCACTCTTTGTTATATTGCAGCCATTTGCTAAATTAATGTACATTTGCTCATTAATGTACACACAGCACACCATATTGACATAAAAACACAGAATTGTTGACATTTTTGCAGATTTATTAAAAAAGAAGAACTGAAATATCACATGGTCCTAAGTATTCAGACCTTTTGCTGTGACACTCGTATATTTACTCAGGTGCTGTCCATTTCTTCTGATCATCCATGAGATGGTTCTACACCTTCATTTGAGTCCAGCTGTGTTTGATTATACTGATTCAGACTTGATTAGGAAAGCCACACACCTGTCTATATAAGACCTTACAGCTCACAGTGCATGTCAGAGCAAATGAGAATCATGAGGTCAAAGAAACTGCCTGAAGAGCTCAGAGACAGAATTGTGGCAAGGCACAGATCTGGCCAAGGTTGTAGAAAGTCAACCATCACTGCAGCCCTCCACCAGTCGGGGCTTTATGGCAGAGTGGCCCGACGGAAGCCTCTCCTCAGTGCAAGACACATGAAAGCCTGCATGGAGTTTGCCAAGATAGTGAGAAATAAGATTCTCTGGTCTGATGAGACCAAGATAGAACTTTTTGGCCTTTATTCTAAGCCGTATGTGTGGAGAAAACCAGGCACTGCTCATCACCTGTCCAATACAGTCCCAACAGTGAAGCATGGTGGTGGCAGCATCATGCTGTGGGGGTGTTTTTCAGCTGCAGGGATAGAACGACTGGTTGCAATCGAGGGAAAGATGAATGCGGCCAAGTACAGGGATATCCTGGACGAAAACCTTCTCCAGAGTGCCCATGACCTCAGACCGGGCCGAAGGTTTACCTTCCAACAAGACAATGACCCTAAGCACGCAGCTAAAATAACGAAGGAGTGGCTTCATAACAACTCCGTGACTGTTCTTGAATGGCCCAGCCAGAGCCCTGACTTAAACCCAATTGAGCATCTCTGGAGAGACCTAAAAATGGCTGTCCACCAACGTTTACCATCCAACCTGACAGAACTGGAGAGGATCTGCAAGGAGGAATGGCAGAGGATCCCCAAATCCAGGTGTGAAAAACTTGTTGCATCTTTCCAAAAAAGACTCATGGCTGTATTCGATCAAAAGGGTGCTTCTACTAAATACTGCGCAAAGGGTCTGAATACTTAGGACCATGTGATATTTCAGTTTTTTTGTTTTTTTTTTAATAAATCTGCAAAAAAGTCAACAATTCTGTGTGTTTTTCTGTCAATATGGGGTGCTGTGTGTACATTAATGAGGAAAAAAATGATTTTAGCAAATGGCTGCAATATAACAAAGAGTGAAAAATTAATTTATATATATAAAACAACTGAAGTGTTCATTTCAGCGATTGTGCAGGTATATTGCAGTCATGATATGATATTGGCGTTTTTTACCACCTTGATCTCTAGAATTGGCGTCAGCCATTAAAAAACACAATGGGTTAGATTTATAGCATCTTGTTAGTGGCGTTAACAGCAAACCATAAAATTTTGAAGGATTTGATGTAATTATAAATATTTCGATTGACAAAGTTTGCCTCTCACTGTGGTTTCATTTTAATATATTATGCATAATATGCATAAAATAAGACATTAATTCTCTATTAAGCTTCAGATTAAACATTTACATTAAAGTGCCATAAAATGCATTGATTGCCTGATCTGAATAAAAAATACATTTATCTGTGCTCATCACAAATGGTTTTACAGTGGCTCTTTTGGTTCTCTGCAGTTTTGTCTGCCTACAGCACTTGCACAGGCTACTTTTTTCCTTTCTAGTTGGTTATCTGTAGAAAACTATATTTTAACACCCTTCATCACCATCTGCTTGTGGCATGTAATGGCAAAGGTTCAATTCTCAAGGGATGAGCAGAATGAAAGATGAGTCCTCCAGTAGCATTCTTCATGCTGAGCACCAGAGTTCAGTCTACAGTTGTGAGGTAAACTAGCTGTATACAGCTCAAAACAGTTGGAAAAAAAGAACATCCTGAATACATACCTCTTGGTTTGGTGTGTGGATTATCTTATGCAGGGTCTGACATGGCTGTGCATTGACAGCTTTGATAGTGTTTGATGCATGCTGTCAAAGGAGTCTCAATTTACATCACGAGATGCAAATGAAAGTCAACACACATATACATTGGATTACAGTACACCACTGGGTGTTTCAGGTGCCCTGGAAAGAGTCATCCCGTTTCCAAAAGATTATTAGATATTTATGCTTCTTTAGATTTCCACAAGGATTGGTGGAACATTACACACATCATTTTGAACCAAAAGCAAAATAATACCATTATTTTATTCTTTACTATATGGAATGCTCACCCAAGTCCACCATATAATAGCTAAAAAAAAAAAAATGCAGATTTCCCAGTGATTTCATGCTTAATTTTCTTTCTATTTAAGACAATGTTGAGTTGTCTTTTATGCTATCACCATATTGTATTGTCTGAATTTGGAATTTTTCCATATTGGAATACTAAATAGATTGACTATTGTTAAGTATAGTAACTAACTGTGTATTACATTGGCCTAAATTGGCAATTCAGTGTATAGAACATGACTTGAAGGGCTTCAGTCCAAATATCCTCAGAGCTCTCCAGTTCATGAGAAACACATCCAGATTTGTACATAAATTATGATAGTTCACTATGTTACATTGCTTGTGATTGTCTGTTCTAATGAGACTTGAGGTCAATGTTTCACTTTTTTGTCTGATGCATCTGGTGAACACATGAAGCTTGTGAGAATCATCCATGTCTTCCAGCTGGTGCTTTTTACTTGAAAGTTTCTAGAAATGCTCCAGGTAACTCAAGGCTCCATATATCTGCTTCTGTCAAAGAGAGACATAAAACTTTATTACCGCTTCCTCCTTCAAGTTCACCCTGGATCTGTGGAAAGGGCCTCTTGTGCTCTCCGACTGATTGTCTAGACGTGGCTATACATTCCGCATGGTTTCATACACTTATTCAGAGTGGACTGGGTGTCACAAATTGAGGATTTGCAATCAAAATTTATGAACTCGAAAAGATCATACTTCTGCCATGAGGATTTTTTCTCATCAGACCACATCTATGGGAGCTTGTGTTTAAAATGTGCAATAAATAATTCAGCATTAGTTCTGCCCGACTTTCCTTGCACTCATTATGGATGGTTATTTTTGCATTCACATAATATTACTGAACCATGATAAATTTGGTTAGTCTGTTGAGAGTTTCCTGAAATGTCTTGTAATGTGGTATCAAAATAAGTTGGTATATAGCTGGTATATACGAGGTGATATCAGTTCCTTCCTCCTTTATTTCGTTGTTCTTATAAATTGACACTCTTTTCAGTAAGAAAAGCCTTAGCAGCATTTGCATTCTTATAGCTTAGCATATCCAAAACGTTTAAATACACATTTAGGGCAATTGTCAGATCTAAGCTTCATTGGCTGTTGACACTAATTGTTAGTTGTACAAAGGCTTTTCATTCAAATGATTTTGAATGTCTGTTGCCAGACCAAAGTCCAGTCACAGGGGCCAATATACCACAGACCACTAAACATAGGAAAATTCCCAAATGTTCTGGGTCAGAATGAAGACAGAATTGAACTGTATGTTGCCTGTGAGGAATTAATTGTTAGATGGTCTTGTTTCAGTGTTTGCCTTGCTTTTCTGTGGCTATATGGTTTCTGCACAGAGTTGGATCAGCCTCATAAGGGGGACACACAATCTCTTGGGTTCAGTCTCTAAACTATGTCAGATTTTCAATTCAGAGGGAGAGAGTTTTCTGTGGTTTTACGTATCTTGGAGAACTCATTGGAAACATGAGACTTGTGGAATACTGTTGCTATAGTTGGGGATTTTGTGGTTCTAAATGTTGTAATTTTCAGAGAGGACAAACCCGGTCATACTTATAGATGTACCTGATGGAATACATATTGTGGTCTTTGACCAAACTGCAAAATAGAAAATTAAAAGCATGTTCCAACTGTTAAGGCAAACTATTCAGAATTGACTATTTGAACAGCTTCATAAAGAAGTGACCTAAAATAAAAAGCAGTGGTATCAATTCTAAAACAAGAAATTACATAAGAAACATAAATGTGATGTTTAGTTACAAAGGCAGAATGTGCATATAAATTTGCTTGCATTTGTGTGCAGGGACACACTTTAGCGGTAGACCCTATTTCCTGTTTGTTAGAACTCCGACACTTGCTAATATAGGCCACATGCTTTGCATGAGAGACAGGATAACTGCCACTGAAGCTACATCTTTTCAGAACTGACTTGTATTGTTTTCTGTAAAGATGCTTTATAATGTAAAAGCTGTGAAGACTGAGATTAAAGGATTAGTTCACTTTCAAATGAAAATTACCCCAAGCTTTACTCACCCTTTAAGCCATCCTAGGTGTATATGACTTTCTTCTTTCTGATGAACACAATCGGAGAAATATTAATAAATATCCTGACACATCCAATGAGTATGGGCTGAAGAAAGTGTCTCCATCCACATCCATCCATCAAAAACATGGCTCTGATCATTAATAAATGCCTTCTGAAGCAAAGTGATGTTTGTGTAAAAAATATCTATATTTAACAAGTTATGAGGTAATATATAGCTTCCGCCAGACTGCCCTCGTATTCAACTAAGAAAGTGTAAAAAGTGTATTTATTTGTATAGCAGCCAACCTACAAAAGGCTTATACAGTGTCTCTGCATGTTAAGCTAGGAATGGAGAAAGTGTTTTTTTTTTTTTTTTTGTAACATCTACAAAATTATGTTTCTTTTAAGAGGCCTCTTTTAGTGCATTGTTTGATCTTTATGCAGGGTTACAATCCACACACATTTTTTCATGCTTTCCTGCACAAATCAGGTTTGATAAGGCAGGATCATTTGTTTGAAATACAGTAATATTGATGTGTATCAAAAATGGCATTGTGTGTACAGTGCCTGGACAGTTAGAGAACCACTGCTCTAGATAATTAATTGTTTTTTGACAGTTATATGGAATTTAGCACTTCACATTTTAAATGAGGCATAAAACATAATCAAAAGAGGAACTAATTGAGATTTATGGTATATTTTAAATCATAGTTTTTGTTCCTGTGTCACTGGCCCCTTTCCTATTCATGCCTCAATTTGTTTCTTAGCAGATGGCAAACAACAGGTGCTGGCATCATCTACTTGGAGGGCAGCGCAGTCATGTAATCAATGGCACAAATTATGGTTGGTCTGTGTATTAAACCATAATTAACATGACCACATGTTGTGATCACTCGGACCCACCATGCCAGCAAAAATCCTGCCTTAGATTCAGTAATGACTATTTGGCATTCTCTGAAAATGTAAACTTGCAGGGATAACATTTCACTTTGGCATTAAAAAACTGTGGTTCACTCAAGGTTGAACTGTGGATTTCACATGTGATTGACTGTTGGGTTAACATATGAAAAATAGAGGTCACAGTAAACCATAAGGCTTCCCTGAGATGAATGGAAAGTTCTAGGCCTCAATAGTGAAGCTCGTTGATGGGTTATGTTTACCTAGACCTATCATTTTATTTTAATTGTCTTTAGGAGTTTTGCCAAAACTCCATACAAACTGAAAGAATGCATT
Organism: Chanodichthys erythropterus; assembly: GCF_024489055.1. Taxonomy (NCBI): domain Eukaryota; kingdom Metazoa; phylum Chordata; class Actinopteri; order Cypriniformes; family Xenocyprididae; genus Chanodichthys; species Chanodichthys erythropterus. The sequence continues at coordinate 15,056,710 of NC_090241.1, read as the reverse complement.
AATCATACAGTGTTTGGAGCCAGAGGCTGAAATGAAGGTGGAGTCTGAGGTAGAAGGTGGAGCCTGAGGGGTGTAGTTTGCTCTTGCCTCTATGTTTTGCCAATATGTTTTATGGCCTTTAAGTTGCATTAATTTGTGAAAAAAGAGCACTGTCTCGTATTCAAACTCCACAGCTACCTTGGGAGCTGTTTAGCAAGTGTGTGTTAATGTGTGATGGGTCTAAATTGGGACTTTTAAAAAGATACAAGAAGCTTTTCCTGAACAGGGTTTTATTGAACAATTATTTAGGATTGGTTATAAAAGGAAAAGTGAAAAATAAAATAAAGTATATAGTGTGAAAGAGCAGTCACCTAATGGTGACCACTGACCAGAAAATGTTTCTAATTTGAATAATAAGTAAGACAGAAATTGAAATGTATGAGTACACAGCATGTTTAGTTTGCTAATTCTCTGTTTAAATGGCATTGGTAAAATTCTCTGGCCAAAACAAGGCTGCTTGTAGTTCTGTTACTGTCTAGTGTTTTAGGTTGAAGTTTCAGCATGCCACGTTTTCTGAGAAAAGTCTGTCAAGTAGTGTGTGTAATTCACTGACAGGAAATCGTTTTCTCAATGCTTTGATACTGTACATCAGCCAGAGGAACACATGCAAAAAAGTTTCATATTTGACTTATAGTTTTGACTTGACTCCTTACACACATGAATCATTACCTCAAAACATGGGAGTGAAATATAAAGTGTAAAAATTATAAAACATAACAAGACTGTTTCTTAAAATGATATAAAATAAAACTAAGCAAAAAAAAAAAAAAAAAAAGCTATTGTCATTCTCAGTTTTGTGTTTTATTGAACCCTACTCTTATACTTCATAATTAATTATATTTACAAATGTGTGAATTACAGCATAAACTGTGTTGGTTAAGTCACAGATCAGGATTTCATAGTTTCCACCTCAGGCATCTGATGAAGCAATAGTGAGTTTCATAAGTTATGTTTGTACATGCCTATATTTTTTTGCTGTTCAGTAAAATCACCTTGCATTATTATTTGGACTTACATTATTTTTGACTTACATATTATTTATTTATGAAATCACCATTGGCATTTTTGGGGATATTTTCTTTGGGTATATCTTCTTAGTGAGGCTTTTGTGCAAGTGTCTAGACGCTCTATGAAAAGAGGAAGCCACATTTAGTCGTTATAAAAGGAAAAACAGCTATCTTGTCCCCTCCCACATTCACATATTGAGTGTGTGTCACTTGTTCACTGTTAGACACACATTTAAGCTACTGAATCATCAAATTCAACAACTTTGTAGACTTAACTTTCGTCTTCTGGGTAAGTTTGTGGTTAGCTTTTTTGTATCTTTTGGTAAAGTTGATGATCAGTTGATCATTTGAGGAGAATTTAGTTTGCTCTAGAGGTTTCATGAATTAATTAAGTGCTTTATACAAGTGGTTTTGTAAAACATGGTAATATAATGGAAATTTAGATAAGAATTGTTGGAGTACACAAAATGTGTTGTATAGAATGAGTGTATTGTATAGAATGAGTGTATTGTTCATATGTTTATGTATGTTTTGTTTAAGCTGAGGAAACTTTATAACTGTTGTGGGTTTTCTGACCTACTTTATTTCCATGTGTTCTGACATCTGGTCTCTTTTCAGAAACATCAATACAATATGTGTTTGCTCATTAATAATTAGCACAACTTCAGCAACCAGGAATCAGACTATTTTCATTTTACATATTAATACATTCCAAATATGATTAAAAAAAAAAAAAAAAAAAAAAAAATTTCATTTAAATATGACTTTTACACAAAGTGAAAATTGCTGTTTGGTTTAGTTGACCCACATCTAGTGGACCACTAAACCTCTGAATGCAGTGGTAATGCTTGTGTCAAGCATTTTGCCACTTCTGGTAGCAATGTTTTATCATACCTATTTTACTAGGCTCTGAGCGTGTCTACTTTATTCTGCACATGTAGAACACACATGAGGTATTCATGAAGCTTTGACAATGACCATGTCATTGAAAATTGCACATGAGAAATGTTCAAGCCAAAAATGTTGCACAATAATCTTAACCTGATCTGTTTCTGTCTGTCTTTCTTTCTGTCTTATAAATTCATTAGGGCCAGAGGTCATTACAAGTATTTACGGCAATATGGCAGACGTAGGAAAAACGCCTGTGGCACGGAGTGAGAAGACCAGCAGTGATTTTGGCTATGTGGGCATTGATGCCATCTTGGAACAGATGAGGAGGAAGGCCATGAAGCAAGGCTTTGAGTTTAACATCATGGTAGTGGGTAAGTACAGGTGTGAGTGTGGAAGCCTAGATGCGTGTGCGCTTTTTGTTATATACAAAATACACATTTAGTATCACTAAATGTAAATATTTAAATAGATCTAGATCAGGGTTGTCCAATTCAGCTCCTGAAGGGCCACTGTCCTGCAGAGTTTAACTTCAACCCCAATTAAAAAACCTGAATCAGCTAATCAGGTGTGTTTAGGGAAACTGGAGCTAAACTCTGCAGGACTGTGGCCCTCCAGGATCAAGTTTGGACACCTTTCAAAAAATTGAAGAGGGTCAAACATTACACTTTAATTTTAAGTCATGAAAACCATATATACTTAATATTATTTATTAAAATAAATGTGATTAAGGGATATTCAGTTAAAATTTGGCCTGGTTATAAATTGACTGCTGGCAGGTACAACTTGTTCTTGATAAACATTTTACTATTTTTTATTTAAAAAAATGGCCTTAAAATGGCTTTAAAACTTGTTTTAAATATTCTCCATCTTTCCATATTTTAAATATCTGCTCTTAACTGTATTTTATGTTATTCATGTTTGGAAAACTTTGAAAGCTAAGCTATGGTCAAAATATAGGCCTATATAATGCATACTGTAAAAAATGTTCCATTTGATTAGGTTATGGAATGTAATCAAGGCATGAGGACTTTTGAACTCACTTGTGTTTTGCACACAAGAAATCTGCTCTATTAGTGAAACAATTTCAACTAATTCAGTCAGTCATAAAAATGATTACTGGGCCAAATTTGGCCCATCAAGCTGTAAGCTAAAGAGTCCTGCTCTAGTCAACTGGTGAGAAGAACCAGGTACCAAACTGCACCAGAGTTTGTTTTGAAGCGAAGTGAGACCCACTTTTTCAGTGGTCTTAGTCCACTTGTTTGGTGTGCACCAAGGTTCAGATGGCAGTGTTCACACTTATTTAAATGAACCGCACTAGCAGAGCAATCGCAGTTAATTTTAATCGAATCAATCCTGCCAAGTGTGAACACACCCTTAGTGAGCAAGATGGTTTCTAGTCATTGCCATTACATCTTGGATTCAAAATGGCTTAGATTCAGGCAGACCCATTTGAAACTACAACCTTTGGTTACCAGCAGGTAACACCACCCAGGACTGGTCCAACAATTTCACCTCTAGTGGTGCAATATGAATGCCCTGAATGTCCCCAACTGACTCTTAATCATGACCATGGTTCTAGATTCAGGCTATATATTTCCTACATGCCATATTCGCAGACCCTAGTGCATCAGTATGGAACTGCTCCAGAACACGTAGTGACTTGCCTGGCAGCAGACTGGCAACCCACTCCTAAGATATAACGACAAGCTTTTTAAAAAATTTATTTATCTTCCTGGAGTCTGATTTGTTATTCTCAAGCATTATATATCCCTGATTTTATGTTTTTCTTGGCAGTGTATAAAACTCTAAAGCATGGAACCTGTAGCCACTTGCAGAGTCTTAGAAGAATTGTTTAATGACAGTGCTGTTTGTCTTTTGCTTTGAAGACTTAAGAACTGAGACAAAAGCTTTTGTGTCTCTGAATGAACATGTCGATGTTTGTTTTAATCCAGTACTTTGGTAAGGTACTATATGGATATGTAGTGGCTGTACAGATATATTTAAGGCTTGTTCATGGGTTTATCTTTCTTTAAAAGTTCTTTTAGTGGTTGATGAGTGGTTTTGTCAGTTTGCAGAGTGTCTTCTGAGGTTTGTTGTCTAACTGTAATCCTCTAATTACTTTTTATCAGGTCTTTAAAGCTTAAAGCTTAAAACTTATTCTTCACTTTGTGAACCATTTAGGTTAGGGGGGCAGGAAGTAGAACAGGTTGAATCCTTCACGTATTTGGGCACTATGATTGTGACTCACTTATGGAATCTGTCATGACGTTTAATATTGTTTCTTGGTATAGTCTACTTTCAGCTGGAAATAAGGAAAAATTATCAAGAATTATTAAGCAGGCATCAAAGATTATTGGGGCCTCACAGCTTCAGCTTTCAAATCTTCATTATGTGGCAGTTAAGAGGAAAGCAGTTTATATTATCTCAGATTATACACATCCTCTTTATGAGGCTTTTCAGTTACTTCCATCAGGATGCCGGTTTAGAACTCCTTTGGCTAGGAAGAAGTTTGGAATTTTTTTGTACCCAATGCAGTAACCATTTTAAATAAGGTTAAGTGATTGTGTGTGGGTTGTTTTTTTTAATTCTAGGGTGTTTTGTTTTAAAATGAACTGTGTATTGTGGACTGTATGTATGTAGTATATTGTATTGTATGAGAGCCTTTTAACCAAAGAAAAATTTCTATCATTGTTGATAGACAATAAAGATTCTCTGAACTCTGAACTCTGAACTTATTCAAACATTTGAGTTCATTTAATTCAATTACATGCCCACCAAAAAAAAAAAAAAAAAAAAAGCACAAAAATGTTCAATCGGACATGGTTAATGTTTTCTGCAGTGAGAGCATCTGCCTGGCTGCTCCACTCAACTGATTCCAGCTGTAACCTTTGTTCTTGCTTTATCATGGATGTCAATGAGAGATCCAACAAGCTGCTCCCATGAACCTCCTCTAGAAACACTTGTTCTTTTATAGTCGACAGTATGATGAGAGGGTGTGTGTGTGTGTGTGCGTGTGTGTGTGTGTGTGTGTGTGTGTGCTTTTGTTTATATTACATTGTGGGGACCAAATGTCCCCATGATGTAATATAAACCTGAGTTCACCTACATCGTGGGGACCAGCCAGCGGTCCCCACAATGTAAATGGGTTTATAAATCATATAGAATGAGTTTTTGTGAAAAAGTAAAAGTTTGCACAGTTTCCTGTGAGGGTTAGGTTTAGGGGTAGGGGCAGGGTAGGGGGATAGAATGTACAGTTTGTTCAGTGTAAAATGCATTGAAGTCTATGGAAAGTCCCCACAATTCACAAAAACAAACATGTGTGTGTGTGTGTGTGTGTGTGTGTGTGTGTGTGTGTGTGTGTGTGTGTGTGTGTGTGTGTGTGTGTGTGCCAAATGTCCCCACGATGTAATATAAACCTGAGTTCACCTACATCGTGGGGACCAGCCACCGGTCCCCACAATATAAATTAATTAATAAAAATACTAAATTATGTTTTTGTGAGAAAATAAATGTGTGCACAGTTTCCTGTGTAAGGTTTAGGGTTAGGGGTAGGATAGGGGGATAGAAAGTACGGTTTTTACAGGATAAAAATGCATTGCGGCCTATGGAAAGTCCCCACAATTCACAAAAACAAACGTGTGTGTGTGTGTGTGTGTGTGTGTGTGTGTCATTGAAAGAACTAGTGGCAGGTGGTGGGTTAGCATGTGCGGATGAAGCATTATATATCCCTAACATACAGGCTCACACACTCAAACACACGTTTTAAAGGGTTAGTTCACCCAAAAATAAAATTTCTGTCATTAACTACTCATGTCGTTCCTTCATTCATCTTTGGGACACAAATTAAGATATTTTTTTAGGTTTTTTTTTATCCCCCATAGAAAGCAACATAATTACCATCATTCAAGGTCCAGAAAAGTAGTAAAGACATTGTTAAAATAGTCAGCATGACTACGGTGGTTCAACCTTAATGTTATGAAGCAACGAAAATACTTTTTGTGTGCAAAAACAAAACAAAAATAACGACTTTATTCAACAATTTCTTCTCTACCCTGTCAGTCTCATACGGAGTTGACACAGTGAACACAGTTCAGCGCTTCCATATTTACGTACAAACACTGGCTCAGTATTGGCTGAGGCTGTTCACGTGAGCACCACAACGCATGCATGTGATGCTGACACAGGAGCTGGCCAATACTGAGCTGGCGTTCAGACGTCTTACAGGTTTGGAAAGACAAAGGTGAGTACTTGATGACAGAAATTTCATTTTTGGGTGAACTAACCCTTTAAGTCCCTTGCCATATTTACTCCACTCAGTAAATGGACATTTTGTTTGTTTGTTTGTTTTTTATTTGATTCTAGAACACATTTAAAGTAGGGCTTCATTTTGAAAGCATTTAAAAACGGATAGGAATGGAAAAGAATGGAGTTGAAAGCTGGTGTCTGGAATTGCATTTTTAGCTTTTATAGTGGTGTTTTACTGATGGTGTAAGATGCTAAATAACAGTGAGAAATGACCCAACAAGCTGTGATTACTTTGAGAGACTTTTTGCCTCAGACACCAGCCGAATCTGCCTTTTCCCCTACTGTATAGTGGGTAGGTTCCTCCACTCTGGCCCTCAAAGCACACAGAATTTACTTACAACCCGGATCAAACTCACCAGTCTGTCATCCTAGTAATCCTGAAGACCTTGATTAGCTTGTTCAGGTTCATTTGATTAGGGTTAGAAGCTTTGCAGGACAGTGAACCATGAGAGTTGAGAAATAAAGTAGTAGGTAGAAAGAAGTATATGAAAAGTACCTAGATGACCTACTGTTTTTGCTGAGATTCCAGTGGAGGTCCAGTGGACACTTTACTCTATATTTGCCATTGAGATGAATGATGATTGACAGGGAAGGTGCTGACTACAACTGACGGTCACCTGACAGTGCCAATATGCTGAATGTATTCGTCCATATTAAATTCATACAACACGCATGCATACTTTATAGTACTATGCTTTATTAATACTCCATACATGCATACTTTTATATGTAGAACCTCCTCAGAGACTTTGCAATTTGCAAATCGATGAGTTGAGAGAGGAAAGGATAGCTAAAGGCCCAAACAAAGAAGAGGTGCAAACTCTGACCAAATATATAGAAAGATGCAAACCTTGTGTGTGAAATGTTCTGTCCCTGTCTGAAAAGTCATTCTTGCATTATCTTTGAGACATATGGGGAGTGAAAGCTCAGACTGCAACATACTTTACAGTAAATCTAAATTTGCTCATTCTTGCATTTTAAAAATTGTCTAATGCTGTATGTATTTCTGCATTTCCATGAACAGTCCAATACGACTTTATGCATTCTATCCATTATAGTTTTTTTTTTTTATTTATTCATATAATTTTTATTCGTATAATAAAAAAATGAATTGCACAAAATTAACATAAAATTTACATCCCTACATTCAATTTCAATTATTTCCATTTGTACAGGTCAGAGTGGTCTGGGTAAATCTACACTGATGAACACACTTTTTAAGTCTAAAGTGAGTCGCAGATCGGTGATGACAACAGAGGAAGAGCGAATTCCCAAGACCATCGAAATCAAGTCTATCAGTCATGGTAAAAAGGCCTACAGAACTAAAACTAAAACTTTAACTTGTGCTTATCTATTAAGAGATGGATAAGCAGAAATCTTATTTTAACAATTGTGTCATTCATTTAGTTATCCACAGTGCGCATTCACCTCTTTAAACTCATCTTGTATACAGATATTGAGGAAAAAGGAGTGAGAATGAAGCTGACCGTCATCGACACACCAGGCTTTGGAGACCAGATAAACAATGAAAACTGGTCAGTGACAGTGTCTCCTTATTTACCAGTCAGTGCTGATGCCTGCTATGAAAAACATATCAATATATAAATCATGGAGTATAAGTAACTTAATACTAACTGTTATTCAAATATTTCTTAGATCACATGGTGGTCTTTTTAGATCTCACGTGTTTTCTGGTGTCTCACTGTCTCTCTGATCTCTTTGCAGTTGGCAGCCCATCATGAAGTTCATTAATGCACAGTACGAACAGTATTTACAGGAAGAGATCAACATCGACAGGAAGAAGAGGATTCCAGACTCAAGAGTCCACTGCTGCATATACTTTATTCCTCCTACTGGACATTGGTGAGACACACACACACACACACACACACACACACACACACACACACACACACACACACACACACACACACACACACATTCTATCCCCCTACACTAACCCTACCCCTAAACCTACCCATCACAGAAAACCTTCTGCATTTTTTGAATTAAAAAAAAAAACGCTGTTTAATATGTTTTTTTTTTAAGTCATTTGGTTCATGAGGACACAGAAAGTGTCCTCAGAAACCATATTTACGTTGTAATACCCATGTCATTATACACATTTCATAACTTACAGTTTCAAGTTTGGTGGTAAGGGTCCAACTAACAGGCTTCTGAGCTTGTATAGTTTGATCACTGATGATGCACATGAATTATTTGTGGTTTTGCTCATGGGTACTTTTGGTGAAATATATAGGCCTATTTGTTATTCAGAATTAATAGGTGTTTTAGCTCTATGTAGTGTTTTTGATTATATTTTGTTGTAAAAGTTGTGTTATGTTTCAAGTCACCATTGGAATAATTAGTCTTTTCCATTTCAATGAGAATATACTAATTGTTTTGGTGTATAGACGTAACTCTATATAACTTTTTCAGTTTGCTTAACAAATTGCTGCTCAAATTAGACAAAGTATGAGTTAGACAAAGTAATGTTAACGCTCAGCTTAACTGAAAATGAAATTTTATTCAACTCTAGGGGTGTGACGAGATCTCGTGTCACGATATGAATATGAATTGTCTGTGCACTGATATGCAGTGAAAACAAGATAAAGAAAAGAAGGATATGGAGGAGGAAATGGTTGGGGAGACGCGAGGAACACCTCCCCAAACTCCCCGCTGCTCTGTATCTTGCTTTCTCATTGGCTGTCGGTCATCGCTGATGTAGTTTTCAGTCAGAACACTTTTCACACAGCAGAATTGTGAATCACCAACAGGTCCAGATATTTAGTATGCCAAATATCTCACGTGTGTCGACGACTCGTCAGCGATTCTCTCAGATCGCGTCTTTGCTCATTCACTCTGCGTGATTGTCACTCGCGTGAATGAGCACCGATTTGCCTGTGATTTTGGGTATTTGTCTGTGATTTCTCAAAACCTGTCGGCGAGCCAAAATCGGGGCTAAAATCGTGCAGTCTTAACTCGGCTTAAACTGTGACGAGATTTCTCATGATGTTGCCATAACAGAGTGGTTAGGATGATTAGGAAAGAACTAATGTAGCCACTGCTACATTTACATTTGCTACATTTACATTTACACTGTCGTTTTGCTTTGTATTTAAATAAAAATCATTTAATTAAGTTGTATAACGGTCGCCACTCCATATTTACAGAGTACGCGCGATCACGAAAATTAAAGTAAACGCGAGCGCGCATTCAAACGCGATTTCAATACCCCGCATTTTGAAAGCGGCTCCCTGATGAATACAAATATCTCTCAATATGAAAGCTATTTTAGGCTGGGCAGTGTAGTTGTAATCTCTTAGCTCTGTATCAAAGAAAAATTTGGTCTTTTTTGCACTTTGAATATTGAGAGAGTGCGATTATGGTTGCACTTATGGTAAAGTGTTACCAAAACTGAATAACAGTTTTCTCTTAATCTTATTAAGCACAAAAAATAAGGTTTCATTTGTTAACATTAGTTAATGCACTGTGAACTATCATGAACTAACAATGAATGACTATTTTTATCAACTAACATAAACAAAGATTAATAAATACTGTAGCAAATATATTGCTCATTGTTAGTTGATGTTGGTTAATACATGAATGTTAATAAATGAGACCTTATTGTAAAGTGATAACATTTTCATTTATACTGTTTTATTTCTATGATCAATTTGTGAAAAGAAGTTCAGTTAGGAGGTCAAAAGTTGTAGAAGCTTATATATCATGTACAGTAAGGTCTGAAGAGACTGAAATCATACAGAAGAGAAGCCAGTCAGTTGAGTTAGTGGCAAAACCTTTTACAGTACTTGAGTATTGTTGTCTTTTACTGCATATATTAATTCATACTCAGAAAGTAGAACTGAAATGACATTGATTACAAGATGATTAGTTAAAACATTTGCAGAATTTTTTCTACTCACGTATTTCGCCATCTTGTCTCGTCTCGTGAACTCAGTCTCGAGTCTCATCTCGTCTCATGAGATACCTGTCTTGTCACACCCCTAATAAACTCTGATCCAAAAGTTAAAAACATTTTTTTTAATTCCTTTTTTTTTTTTTTTTAGTTTATAGAACTTTATTATAATATGTTTGATGAAGACTGTTGATACAAGACTTTTTCCATAATTTGAGTATTGCATTTTTTTTGTAATTTTAAGTTTAAGTAAATTTTTTACATTTACAGTATAGACCGCATTTACACCTGGTATTATTACCTGGTAGTATATATATCACACACACATTGTAAGTGATGCATTTAGTCATGAAATCAGAGACCCTTCCCTGCCAACTGATCAGAAGTTGTCACGAGACAACATTACTAGAAGGCATAAACACACTCCTGTGATAAGATGACTGAGATGTATCTTCATATCAGGTATAAATAGGAGTGTATATATCTATTAAAGGGATAGTTCACACAAAAATGAAAATTCTGTCATCATTTACTCAACCTCAAGTGGTTCCAAATCTGTATGAATTTATTTCTTATGCTGAACAAAAAAGGAATATATTTTGAAGAATGTTAGTAACCAAACAGATCTCGCCCCTCATTGACTACCATAGTATTTGTTTTTCCTACTATGGTAGTAAATGAGGGGCGAAATCTGTTTGGTTACTGACATTATTCAAAATATATTTCTTTGTGTCCAGCAGCACAAAATAAAAATCATACAGGTTTGGAACTACTTGAGGATGAGTAAATGATGACAGAATTTTTATTTTTGGGTGAACTATCCCTTTAACCTCTTCCTTTTGTCTGCTAGCTTTCTAACTCGCTTGCATGCATGGGAAGAACCACTGTGTGTGTGCGTGTGTGTGTTTGCATGTGTTTGATGGGGATGGAAGAAAAGGACATTGTGTGGTCCTGCAAGTGGGTTTGCTGTCTCGCTTTCTATATGTGTATGTGTGTAGTGTGTGCACAGGAGAGAGGATGGTTTGGGGGGTTAAGTCTTTTAAAGAGGGCATTTCGTTCTATGAGTGTGTGTTGGTGTGCGCACTGTTATTAGACACTGTCTCGCAGCTGCTGCATACTTGTCAGATATCTGAACAGCTGCTTGTTTCGCCACATCACAAGTCGCACACAGACTTCAGTGCCTGTGTTTGAAAGTTTGTCCTGGAAACAGCTCCTTTCACCTCAAGAGCAGAAGCGGAAATATGGGTAGAGCCAAAGGGGCAATGGGCCTAGCAGAAATCTGATTGGCTCCTTAATTCCTCCTGTCTTGGGAAATTATTGGTTATAGTAAGTCTCTGGCCAAACATAACTTTGGATGTTCAGTCTTGTAGTGGCATCAGACAATCAGTGTTTACAGACATAATTTTCAAATTTCATTATGAGTGATTAGTCACATTAACTACTCATTGGATATTGCAGAGATGGTTTGTATACTCAAGATCTGGTAATGCACCAGAAGCATCTGGTAATTGTCACCTTTTCTTTCTTAAATTGTTTGGGGAAAAATAGCCTAATATGTACAGTATGAGGTTATATTGTAAATGTAAATTTCAAGAACATGCCATATATGTCACATAAAATTAATTTGTTATCTCTGCATATTTTGGCAGTGAGTGCCAACAGATCCAAGACCTTTATTTTATGGTGTCTTTGTTACAGTGTAGTTATACAATTAAGTATTGAGTAATAGTAATTTTAACTACATATTGTTTAATGAGGGTTGGGGTTAAGGTTTGGTTTAGGTTAGTTGCATGTAACTGTGCATAATTGACTGTTATTACTATAGTAACTACATGTAAAATGTTTAACAGGGACACTGTAAAATAAAGTGTTACCCAACAGTCTTTACTGTTACTTGTGCAGATTTCAGAGAATTCCAGGAAGTACATGAACTTGTGGCAGCAGTTCTATATGTTAAAATACATGCAACTAAGGCTTGTAAGGAATTTAACACTCAGTGCCATATTACATATACAGTATATGTACATTTTTCACTTGGTTACTATGCCATAATTCCACAATGAGGAAGTTCTGTTTAAAATTGCAGCCATGAATTTTAAGTAATAGCAGTGGGATGTTTTAGTATGTAATATCACAGCTATTTATTTATGTTGTCAAGTGCCTTCAGGGAATTTTGAGCATCATGACAGCAATACCACTGTCAGCATTTGGCTCTTTGGCTAATTACTTTTAAATCATCATGTTTTCAGAAAAGCAGAAACAAGCTATAAACCCTGTAGTTGTTAGTCAAATCCAAGATCCAGCTGTCAGCACTGGCTGCAAATTTGCCATGAGGTTCATTCTTGGGCATTTCACAGAGATCCTTTCCCTTGTGGAGACTTTTATAATCTCATTAGTGGATGTTGCACTCTGTTGGCTAGCCATTTCCATGTGGTTTGTTACGAAACAGGAAGTGAAATGAGAAGTGTCCACCACAGATCGTGACTCCTTCCTCTATGAAAAAAAAAAAAATATATGAGACCAAAAGATAGGGGTAGGTGCTCATATATCAAATTGGCATTTCCCCTGCCAGGGCTTGTGCAAGTTATGTGTATCTTATAATGTGAGTTTCCTTTCAAATATACATGAGTATATCAATCTAATTGAAGTAAATTATACAAGTAAATTAGGCAAATTCCTGTGTAAATTAATTTATCCTGGCTTTGTAGTATTCGTTTTTACCATAGTACATAATCTGGTTTGTACAAAAAAAAAAAAAAAAAAAAAAAATCTGGAATTTGAACGCTATTTGCTGCAACCCAATGTCAGGGAGATGAATTTACTTACAAAATGATATATAATAAATTAATTTAATATCATTCATTGTAATTACACCTTCTTAAATTCTAGTTCAATTTACAATTCTGTAAATACATTAGATTTACTACCTTCAATTTAAGAATTTGAGTTAGAAAGGCATTCTCATTCATTTGTGTATGCCACACATATGCAGCTTCTAATAATTGTAATGGTTCACCCTAAACCTACTTCTCCATACATAAGCTTAAGCACATACAAAAACATACGCGTTTCAGTTTTGTGGCCTTTCACTTTTTACCATCCTATAATTTACTGCATTGTGTCACTGTGTGAAGGTAATGCTCATATATTCAGAGGCATGTAATCGTGAATGCACGTAATTCCTCAGAGCTTCTCGTGCACGTGTATATTTTGCGTGTTTTAGCACTCACCGCACTATTCAAAGCCCTCAAGCTCTGCGGTCCTCGCCATGTGATAGTATGCAAGCCCAGATTGTGACATCGTTTTGTCCTGCGGACCAAGAGGCTCTGTGCATGTTCATTCCAGTTTATTAAAAAGACAAAATTCAGTGTGTCATGTGAGATGAGTGTACTGGATGTTTGGCCATTAAAGATGTCAGTGTTGCTTGTTTGTGCCTTGTGGTTGTGAATGCAGTACACTCCAAATCAACTCAGTAGACTTAAATACGCGTGCCAGCTGGTTATATGTACAATTATTTTCGTACAAGTAATGCAAAGTCACAAGCACAAAAGAAAGTTCAATTTATCCTTAAGGGCATAGTTCACCCAGAAATTTACATTTTGTTATAATTTACTCCCCCTTTTGTTGTCCAAAACTCAAATGATTTTCTTTCCACTTTAGACCACAACATTTTATTTTATATTAATGTAAAAAAAAAATATATATATAATAATAATACTAAAAAATAATAATAATAAAAAATAAGAGTACAAAAAGGCACCATATAAGTAGTCCATAAAAATGTGTAATTTTGTCATACATACAGTATATTCGAATTGGGGACACCATGACTTGTTACAAGACAAACAAGAACCAATAACATTCCAGATTTATATATTAAAACATAGTCACTCCAGTCACTGTTCTCTTCTGCTGTGTCGAAAAGAGCAGTGTCAACATCCTGCTAAACATCTCCTTTTTTGTTCCACATATGAAAGAAATGATATGAGGGTGCATACATTTCCCCTACTTTTTAAACATTTAACCTTCGGTAGTAAATTCTCCACATTGATTGTTGTCTGTCATTTGTGCCTTGTTGATTATTTGCTCTGTTCTTACAGTATTAGATTGGGATATGTGAGGTTAAACTACTTATACACTGTATACTTTAAATGATTACATATTAGACAGACTGAATAGACATTACCTGATGATCTCCAATTTGTCTATTTTGTGTCTGATTGCTTTCCTTTGTTTGTTTGTTTGTTTTTTCCCCTTGTTTTAGTTTGCGGCCAATTGACATTGAGTTTATGAGACACCTAAGTAAAGTGGTGAACATCGTTCCTGTTATCGCCAAAGCAGACACACTGACCCTGGAGGAGAGAGACTTCTTCAAACAGAAGGTGAACTCCATAGAATATAGATATTGGACCTCTTCCAGTTCCAACTGTATGATAAAAGCTTTTATTACATATTTTCAATACCTCATCTTGTAAAATGCCGGTGAGGGGTTTCCCCTCTTGTCTACATCATTCTCATGGGTCATAAAATGAATTTATTTGGGAGCAACTGGCAAGTTTTCCATTAATTTGAAGACATATTGCCTCACTCATCCAACACCAGTTGTATAATGATGGATTTTTATTTTATTTTTTAAACATTTAACCTCATTACAAACTGTCATCACACAATGTCTGTGAGAACCTCTGTGGGTAAATATCTGTCCATCAGCTTTCCTGATGGTGTGAATTGGTGCAAAACTGCTCCCCCCTGACCATTTCTCAAGGCATTTCCTTGTTGTCATGTTGAGTAACAGACTACACCATATGCATGTGTATAATGACACAACACTGTTTCAGTTCTGATTAGTTGGTGCAGTTCTAGCATTTTGAAATATGTGATACGGTAAAGGTTTAGTCACTTTTACCATTGTTCACCAAAATTTCACAAGCAAAATCTCATAAGCCATGCATTTGGGATTTATGCACAAGGGCAAAATACAGTAATCAACATTTGAAGTGGATCAAAACTTTTCATCAAAGTTGTCCTAAAACCTTCTTCTTAGGACGAATTTGATTAACTTTTTTGATCCACTTCAAATGTTGACTACTATATTTTAAATAGCTTGGTTTAAAACTGACTTCTGTGTGAGAATATTGACAGTAGACAATGGACATTTTTGCCCACAAAATTTTGACATGAAACGCCTGGGTGTTCTTTAGCTGTTCTTAAGTTCTTTCTTAAATTGGAACCTAAAGTCTACAGTGGGGGCTTAGTAACTTCCAGCTATTTTGTAACTAACTCCTAACTCATCTATTTGTGCACATCATCATAATTATTATTATTATTTTATTATTATTATTTCTCTTCTCTTCTCTTCTCTTCTCTTCTCTTCTCTTCTCTTCTCTTCTCTTCTCTTCTCTTCTCTTCTCTTCTCTTCTCTTCTCTTCTCTTCTCTGATGAACTTTGCAACTAGGCAAAGTTGTAACTTATGCTCACCTGGTTCAACCACCCTCATTCACCAATGACATGTTTACTTCATAAAATGTACTTTTTAAATAAACTTTTTAAATAAAATGTGGCACATGCCTTACAACACCCTTCAGTTTTCAACTATATTCTGGATATACCATAGGCTGCTTTTTTTTTTTTTTTTTTTAAAGGGATCTCTATAACCACCCATAAATTGTAGAAATGATGTTTTGGAAAATATCTTCAATCATGCTTGCACATTCTTAATTATGGAGTGAAAGCCTTAGAACTAGTTGAGTATTTTGTGTTCTTTTTTGGGTTCAGGGGCTGCTGAGGCAATTTATTTATTTATTTTATTATTATTATTATTATTTTTTTTTTTACCTCAACTTAAACTGTAACTTCAAATGCTGGTAGAAGCAGTTCACAGGACAGATCCAGCAGTGGGCAGCTGAAGTTGGTACTGTTTATGGAGGCTTGCCATAAAACCAGCACAAACATGTAAACTGATGACTTACCCTTTGGTGTGCAACAATAATGTGTTGTCCAAAAGAGATCTTAAGGACTGCATGTATCTAGCACTTTAGTATGTTAGTGATTATGTAGTGAAGTAAATGGCTACTGATTGAAGTGATTAAACTGCATCAATCGTTAGTATAATTACTTCTTTTTTTTATCCTGTTAACATGTTTGCTTGTGCTCTTAACATACTTCACCTTGTATAAAGTCTGTTTGTTTTGCCTGTGTAAAAGCTGCCAGAGGAAACTCGTGGGCATCCAAGCTACCGTTTCCTCCTAACATTTGCTTCACCTGCCAAACAGAACAAACTGTAGGCTTCAGAAGCTCTTCAGGCTTGTATACAACTGTTATGTTTGGCTGTGTGGTCAGCACATAATCCTTAGATCTTTTTCCTCCACCCCACACGGCCTTTGACCTGACAAGAGAGAAGGGTGACTCCATTTTCAACCTTGAGAACATTGATGTGGACTTGCTGAATTTATCTGGTTTATTTGCTTTAATGTCCAACTCAGGACATCAAGCACATGGAAGCAGAGAATCAAAACAAACACCAGCTCAGAGTTGATTCTGTGAAGGGTGTAGTTTTGATTCTTTGTCATTCATTAAAGCCTCCCGCAGGCTGAAAGTTCTTTTCATTATGCTCACCATGGCCAGTTTAAATCTTCACTGCCAGAGGTCTGAATTCATGTGGGTTACGATTATTCAGTTTGACATCTGGAAAGTGTGGTGACCCTTAATATACAGTAGAGAATGCGTCATTAACAGAAAAGTTCACCCACAAATGAAAAGAATTCTGTCATCCTCCTACTCTTCTTCATGTCGTTCCAAACCCGTATGACTTTCTTTCTTCTGTGGAACACAAAAGGAGAAAACATGAATTACTGGCTGCTCGTTTGCTTATAATGAACTTGAGTTGCCAAAAAAAAAAAAAAAAAAAAAACTCCATGAAAGTGTCATAAAATTTGGCCATGCCAGTGTTAACTAGCACTGTTAACTAAAACTATTTCAAATAATTTCTGTTTGGAATAAAGCTTAAAAAAATTAAATATTATTTGAAAAATTTAATGTAAAATACTTAATGAACTAACCCTTTAAGTACTAAAATGACTAAAAGTTAAAACACTTTTCTGCTATAACAAGTACAGTCCAAAGCGCTGTACAAAACAATACAATAAAACCAAACATAACACAATAAAACAGAACATAAAATACAAAAATTAAACCTAAATAATATTTATTAATATAAGCTATAAGAAATATAAAGAAATATATTAAAAAAATCAAATTTCTAAAAAAGAAAAAGCATATAACAAAATGACTAAAACTTAAACTTAAAAATAAAGTGAAATATAAAATATAAAAATGGAAGCTAATTCAAAATAGTATTAAATAATATAAGTGTTTATAATTTATTTGAAAATAGCACTAGTCCATATGGCTCCTACACTATATTCCAAGTGTTTGGAATCCATATGTTTGGATAGTATTGTTATTTGACACAAGTATGGACTACTTGAAACTTGAAACCTTTCATTTTCATTATGGGGAAAAAGTCTAAATGGTTTGTTTACAAATAGAACTAATTCGATTCTTAAATTCAACTTACGATTTCAATGGTTAACTGCTCACAAGAGGAGAAAATATCAGTGAAAAACTTTTTGTCTACATTACACAACGTTACTGTATATCTTCTGATGACTGTATTGAGATGAATGGACCATTATTATAAGGTTTTTGCATCCTTTTTGAAGCTTGAACTCTCCATGGAAAATGGCAACCGGTACATTCTTAAGCATTTCTTTTGTGTTCCATGCAGGTTTGCAACAAGTAAATGATGACAGAATTTTCTTTTTCAGGTGAACTATTACTTCATTTTCATGTCTTTTATTTTCTTAAGGCCTTTACTTGTTAATGTGTTTAGTAAGAGTTGAACTCTTACTCTTTTTGAAATCATCCTGAATCATCCTCTTTTGTTGACAGAAGATAATTAGGCCTCTTTTTGTATAGGATGCCTCAGACATAACTACAATCCCTAAATAACCTAATGTTCTGTGCGCACACACTCGTGCATGTCCTCCATTGATGAACCAAGAACTAAACAATGATTCATTGGTGTGTGTGTGTGTGTGTGTGTGTGTGTGTGTGTGTGTGTGTGTGTGTGTGTGTGTGTGTGTGTGTGTGTGTGTGTGTGTGTGTGTGTGTGTGTGTGTGTGTGTGTGTATGTATGTGCAGATAAGAGAGGACTTGCGAGCCAATGAAATCGACATCTATCCTCAAAAGGAATTTGATGAGGATGCAGAGGACCGAATGATTAATGAGAAGATCAGGGTATGTCCACTTGGGCTGACTGGGCTGTATATTGTTATTACAAGTGTTGCTTTTGTATATTGAGGGTTTCCATGTGATCTGTGTTTTAGGAGATGATCCCGTTTGCTGTGGTGGGAAGTGATCAAGAATATCAGGTCAATGGAAAAAGACTTCTGGGCAGGAAAACAAGATGGGGGACAGTAGAAGGTAGTCCGCGCACACACACATGCACTCTCTCTCTCTCTCTCTCTCTCTCTCTCTCTCTCTCTCTCTCGCTCACACACACACACTCACACACACAACACTTTTCTTCAGTCTTACTTTTTCTTGCCCCAAACTCACATCTGCACGTCCTCTCTGGCAGTAAGCTCTGTTGTTGGATTGGTGTCCTGTACTTCTTTTCTTCATTTGGTTGTGTGTGTAAGGAATTTTATGTACTCATCATGTCCACATCATACATTGCTGTGATTGTTTTATTTAAACAGATTCTCAAGATTTAAAGAGCTGAGCCAAACTCTTAAAGAGCCACAAGACATAACTGCTTTAACTTTGATATTGTTTTATGTATTTTGAGACAGAGTGTGAGAGGAATAAGATGGAATTGAATGAGATGTTAACTACAAAAATATATTTTAGTCCTAATAGGCTACACGTTCACATAGGCCTATCTGTCTTGTACTTCTGTGTACAATATGGTTCTCATTCTTGCTGCCAATAGCAAATCAAGTTCCTGTTCCCAATTCATCCATAGGGAATAGAGAGCATAAGGAACCATTCAAATGAGAATCCAAACTACTCCTTCACATAGAAAGCATATGATCGGTAGGATTACCAATAGGAGCACAGATCAGCTCATGTGACTTTTTTAACAATCAGTATTTAGACAGTCACTATGTGTGTAAGAGTTAAAAAAAAAATACAGGAAGGAAATGGTGCTTCTGTTACTATATGGGCCATTCTACTAAACTGGTTCAAAGTCAGACTTGGAAACGTCTTGAAAAATGTATTTTTCCACAAATTATGTGTGTGTGTATATATATATATATATATATATATATATATATATATATATATATATATATATATATATATATATTAGTACAGTCCAAAAGTTTGGAACCACTAAGATTTATAATGTTTTTAAAAGAAGTTTTGTCTGCTCACCAAGGCTACATTTATTTAATTAAAAATACAGTAAAAACAGTAATATTGTGAAATATTATTAAAATTTAAAATAACTGTTTTCTATTTGAATATATTTCACAAAGTAATTTATTCCTGTGATGGCAAAGCTGAATTTTCAGCATCATTACTCCAGTCTTCAGTATCACATTATCATTCAGAAATCATTTTAATATGCTGATCTGCTGCTCAAGAAACATTTAATGTGTACAATTGTACAAAATATTTGTGTACAATATTTTTTTTCAGGATTATTTGATGAATAGAAAGTTCAAAAGAACAGTGTTTATCTGAAATCTAATCTTTTGTAACATTATAAATGTCTTTACTGCCACTTTTGATTGATTTAATGCATCCTTGCTGAATAAAAGTATTCATTTCTTTAAAAAAATAAATAAAAATAAAAATTCTTACTGACCCCAAACTTTTGAACGATAGTGTATAATGCTACAGAAGCTTTGTATTTCAGATAAATGCTGTTCTTTTGAACTCTCTATTCATCAAGGAACCCTGAAAAAAAAAGTACACAACTGTTTTCAACATTGAAAATAATCGTAAATGTTTATTTAGGAGCAAATCAACATATTGGAATGAAGGATCATGTGACACTGAAGACTGGAGTAACGATGCTGAAAATTCAGCTTTGCATCACAGGAATAAATTACTTTGTCAAATATATTTAAATAGTACACAGTTATTTTAAATTTAATATTATTAAATGTAATATTTAATATTATTTTAAAATTAATATATATATATAATGTATGTTTCATAGGTAAATAACAATTACAATTTTAACAATGTTTCAAGTGTAATTCATGAGATTTGTTGTATTTTGAATCCAATCTTTCTTTGTAAAAGGCATAAAGTTTATCATACTGATTTCAAAGTTAAGGATTCGTTAGTTTGAACATAGATTGAACCAATCACTATAATAACATCTTAGTTAATAATTTAATATACTTTATTTTTGACAAAACATCCCATGTTTCGGTCACGACTCAATAATAACTAATTTTAGATACTTTTGAGCCTAGCTCAAAGATGATAATCAGCACATGGTTTTCTAGCACAGTTCTGAACAGTTGTACATACATAAAAACAAAATTTTATGCAATAAAACCCCCAAAAAGTTTGCTTAAATGTAGAAAACATACACTGTTTTGGTAGTGACATGAAAATGCGGGACACATTTTTTTTTTTTTTTTTTTACATAAAGTTTCATGATTTAAAAATAAAATATAGATCTTTTTTTTTTACTTCATTTGAAAAAAAAAAAAAATCCAAAATATATTTTTAAAAACAACAATGGAAAAAAAAATGCAAAAATTATTTCAATATAATACACATTTCAATAATATATACATTGAAATTTAGGGGATAGGGTTCGGGACAGCCAACTCCCAATTGAAAGTACCCAATAAATGATGATTTTATATGTATTAAGCTTACAGATATTTTAAATATTATTGTGGGATTCAATAGATAATAGAAGGATCTTAGTAAGCATCCAAAATTTGAATACGTGTGACAGCAGTTTGCACCAGTTCTGTAGAATAGCCCATATAGACTTATAATTTATTGTTCCATATCTAGTTGCTTTTATGTTTTCTATTGTTCTTCTCATTATACCCCATATTGTCATTTTTAACATTAATCAGCTCTGCATTTTAGTTTTTAACTACCAAAAATCAACAGAATCCAAAAATCTTCAATTTCTTTTATTAATGTGACTTCATAAGAGTCTCTATGCATTAATGCACACGCTTGCTCTCTCAGTAGCCTATTTTAAATGCGATGTGTCAAACCATTTTGCTGCTTAAATAGCTCACTCTGTTGTTGTCTATTTTACTGCACTGCCATCTAGTGGCAATAATATGTTACCACACCTCAAGCACAATAGAAAAATATAGAAACATATAGTGGCAGATTCTTTACACAACATGTTATATAATAATTTGTTAATGTTTGTTGTTTTTCATGACTGAATTACTCTCTAAAACAACATCATCTTCCTTTTTCTAATTATTTTTGCAGTTGAGAATACAGCACACTGCGAGTTTGCCTATTTGCGGGACCTGCTTATCAGGTATTCAACATTTCAGTTCTTTGGAGTATTTGTATAAACAAGACTGCAGTTCATTTTTTAGTAAATATATTTCACTATAAGTGTTCACTCTGTGCCTGTTTCCCCTGTTCTAGAACTCACATGCAGAACATCAAAGATATCACAAGCAGCATCCATTATGAGATGTACCGCGTACGCAGACTCAATGAGAACAACACACAAACAAATGGGCAGCAAGCAATCCACACCAATGGCATACCTGAGCCTGAAGTCCTCTCCCACGAGATGTAGATGTCTGTCTAACCATCCATCCATCCATCTATCCATCCATCCATCAGTCCGTCCATCCATCTATCAATTGCTCCTTCAATCTCTTAATTTTCGAAAGTCTCTCCTTCAATTCACTCTCCCTTCATCATTTTGTCTCTGTGTTTGTTTTACACCAAAAAAAAATAAATAAATATTTCTGTGGAATATGAATCTTTAAGTGTGTAGCAAAATTTGATGTTCTGTAATGAGAGTTTTATTAAATATGTTACTACATGTCTTTCTCTCTCTCTCTCTCTCTCTCTCTCTCTCACTCTATATTCTCATTTATGTTAACTGCTCAGAGATCAGAAATAATGACATCTGTCAAAATGTCACACTGCTTAAAGTTCTCTCACTTAATCATTACAAATAACACATTAAAGTGGTTAAATTGCAATTTGAAGAACAGATACATATTGTATGGCTATTGGGTATAAAAAGGGAGGGGCTCTGCAGGATAAACATAAATCATGTTTTTGACTATTTGGAAATATAATGGATCAAAGACAAATGGAAAGGGATCTAAATATTACTGGACTTCTGACTGTACATTCACACACTTTTAGACAAGAGGTTTGATCTTGATTGAAGCATTGTATGAATAACATTTTAGTTGAGTGTAAACATAATTCAATTTTAGTAACCCCTTTTTTGTAGTGACTCTGCCCTGTGTTGTATCTTTACCAATATACAATTCTATTGTGCTTTGTGCCATGTTTGCATTTGTTTTTTGTTTTTTTAAGGCTTAGTTTGTTTATTTTGTAATTTTAACTATTGTTGTGCTGTTTAATTGTAAAGACTTTGACATACTTATGTGAAATTAAATGTTCTTTTTGTTTTTAAGAAAGGCAAGCATTTTTAAGTTGTAAAGAGTTATGTATTTATATACAGCATAATTTACCCGGATATAATAGTGTGGCTTTTGTAGGTCAAATGTTCATATTTCCAAAATTGCACCACAGTGACCCAAATCACCTGTACTTGTGTTTTGTTTTGATTTTTTTTTTTCTTTTGCATCTGTCAGTATTCAGTAAAGCAAGTCCTGAGCCATTCTATTCTCTGTATGTATTCTGTAATATACATGTGACTATGATTTGTTGATAGATGTATTTCATGTTAGTGATTTCATGTGTTTCATGCTTAGTGACCCCCCAAACGTTTTGGACACTTAAGCCACACTTAAAAGTGCATAGATGTTTTTGCATTATGTACAGTAGCAAAATATCAAAAACAAGTGGCATCTCAATCACAAAGAATTTGTGTGTGTGTGTGTGTGTGTGTGTGTGTGTGTGTGGACAAGAGGGGAGCAGATTTTATTCTTCCAAGGTTTTGTTTGTTTGTTTTTTTGAAGATGCCATTTGGTTTAATATTTTGGTTTGATAATTCATACATTTTTTTTTTAAGTGTGACAAAGTGTACACAATTGTAAAAATATTTTCTGGGTCAATATATGGACAAATATAAGTTGAGCAATTTCCTTAGTTAAACTGCACCCTGGACATATGCTGACCATTTTTCTATGTAAGGAAAAAAATAATTACCACATATTTTGCCTACGCCGTTTAAGGGGATGTACATTTAAGCCTTTTTATTTTTTTAACCCTGATTCAAAATATTATATTTTAAAAAGATTATGCATACTGCTTAAAAATGGGGACAGTTTTCTCAGGTTCCAAAGTCCCACCCAGTGCTGCCTAGTGATTTGCATAATATTTGAAACATGACATGTCTGTCAAAATCCTGGCAGTCATGTTATTTTGCAGCCATAATGAACGGACACCAAATATCCTTTTTTTTTTTTTTTTTTTATTGTTTTATTCAACCTGTATTGTGTAATTTGTGTATGTCCAGACTGGCCAGAGATATTATATACATTAAAACAGATTATTTTATGATTATTGTAAACATTGTATTTTTTTGTATTATAAGGTAAGATTTATCTTATACTGTTGATTTGGGGGGAAAAATAAAGATTGCTATTTTTATTGTCATCTAATTGTTCATAGGTTGTAAGATAATAATATATAGCTAAATTAACAATCCTGGGCTTGTGATTTGTTTTGCATATTATCATACATTGTAAATTTATGAATAAGAGGGTAATATGATTCTTATGTAGGGTATGTGAGGTAATGATCATGAAGAAATTATGCTAAACTGAATGTAAAAATACCACAGTGAATATGAATTTTAAAACAAAGAGACGAAACAGACTATATTCCGTACAGAAGCCTAATGAAAATGGGAAACATTTATTTAGTACTTTATTTATCCAGCTATGGAAATAATCAAAATGTCATTTCACCAGGAGCCTCCAGCAGAGGGACAGAGAAATTGATAGTAAATGAAGTAATCTGTCTCCTTGGGCATGTGTGTATATTCAGTAAGTTACAAAAAAGTGGAAAATATGCCATTAAAAGGTTATTTCAATAGTGGCTGACAATACCTCTGAGATTGCATATCTAAGTTTTATATCTAGACTATAAGCCTAAATAAATCTTGAATATAGTTATAAATCTTAATATAACCCTATTCTCAGGCATAGCAATGGACAGACACCATTTTTTTTTTTAACCATTCTCTTTCAAGGCAAGTTTTGTATAGTTTATAGAATACAATATTATGAATACCATAGTGGGGAAGATCTGTTCATTTACAAGAACCATTCAAATGAACCAAATGCACGAGAATGAATAGGGCTTTTCAAAGAGAGCGGGTTCTGTTTTAGACAACCTGATTCATTAGAATGAATCCAACTTTCCAACACTACATATGAGAGAGAGGTCCATTTAGGATGAACCAGTTCTCTAGAATGAATCAAACTTTCCAGAGCTATTTTACATATGAGAGAAACAGAGTCAGAGGCAGTGAAGGGTCTATCTGTTGTTACTGGAACAATCGTTTATCGACACAGAACCATACTGAAAGTGTCCTTTCTGACAGTCACTTTCGATGTTGTGTCGAAATACTGACACTAAGGGTCACCCTTGAGAGCCCCAGACACCATATTAAGAAAATCCTCAGCATCAGCTGCATTCTTAAAGAGGCAATTTCCCTTTCACAAACAGCAAATTCCTCTAAAAGAGCTGCATGGTGGATATCTTTTTAAAATGCCATTTTTGCTGTGTTCTTCTGGATGCAAGCAATTACTCTCTCCCTCGGATAGGCACGGTTGCTATCTGCACTGTTTTGTCCGCACCCATACTGAAACAGCTTTCGCGGATGGTTCATGCTCTCACTGTGAGAGCATGTCCATTAGGACATTGCAGTCACGACTCTCGTACTTCTTCAAGAAGCCAAGAGCTTCCTCAGCTGCTTCCCGTCCTTCTACCTCCAGGTACAAGGACTCGGCGGCGAATGCTGAAGGCAATCTGGGGACTACATTGAGAGAGCTGTCACTTGATCAGTCCCTGCATGCCTCTCATTCCTCAGCATGCTCAGTCTCCCCGGTCAAGTTTCTGGATGAGTTTAGCGTCTCGTCCTCGGGCAAGCTTAATTTCTCATCTGGGGCTCATGAGTAAGATGAAATATCATTCACAGAATCGGAGGGAGGGCTTATGCCTTCAGTCGCAGATGACTTGTCTGTGCTCACACCGTCGGGTGTGACAGCACAGTCTGAGGCTAATGAAGAGTTGGAGCCGTGCTTTCCCGGGCAGCCGCAGCATTGGGTTAGAGTGGACTGGCTGGACGATTGGTTCCTGGGGTCAAAGCGTGATGCTTAGCCACGCTCCACCCTGGTTCCATTTTTCACGTAAGTGCACGAGGATATTGTGAAGTCATGGAAGGCACCTTTCTTCACTTTGCAGGCTCACTCCTGGGGCAAATAGCTTCTTTCGCTATGGTCACGCCGCTGAGGTTGATGCATATGAGACCGCTTCAGCATTGGCTTCAGGACGATTCTGTTTATTCAGCCCTTGGTCAGACCTTTCTGTTCTACGAGCAGGAGTTCTTCTAGAACAAGTGTTCAATCGTGTTGTCACAACAGATGCCTCTGAGATGGGCTGGAGTGGTGTATGCAATGGGCATGCAGCCTCGGGTCCCAGGCCCTGACTGCATAGGCACATCAACAGCCTTGAGATGTTGGCCATGCTACTAGCCCTGAGGAGGTTTCTGGTAGGGTTGGCAACCGAGAACCAGTTCTTATCCAGAACCATTAGTGTTTTTTGAAAAGTCTGAAAAGTTTTGTTCCGAAAACAGTTCTGGTGTGATGGGTGGGCGAAGGGCGAGGAATGTATCCTTTAATAGAGACGTCTCACCTCATGAATATTATAGCAATGAATGCACTGAAAAGCCCTCGTGCTATTCATATACGTCAGATATCAATGCAGAGAGAGAGAGAGATGCACGATTAATCTTTAAAATATTGCGTTCTCGATTTCATCACCCATATGATTTAATTCCTAAATGACAATGATTCGCCCGTGTATATTAAACCTTTGACAAAAATAAAATCGTGACATTCAGATCTGCATTCACATTGCTACTGATCTAGACAGAGATCTTTTCAAACACACAGTATAATTATTTCTGTTACAAATATATCAATTATCAGAGAAGTATACAAAAGTTTATTATTCAGATATAAACACTGACGTCTACGTTACCAATCAAAATAGAATAAATCACCTTTTGAAAGTAACTTGGTGCTTCAAATAACGACTGTATCGATTGCATTGTTATGACACTAGGTGGCCACAAATTACTGTTAAAACTATATCTATCACTGAATCATTCTTTAGAAACAAGTGAAGTCTTTATGAATCCAACTTACAAAAATATTCTGTTTCTGGATCTAACATGTGTGTTCAAGCATCTTATTTGTGCTGAATTTGTGGTAACACTTTACAATAAAGTTCATTTGTTAACATTATTTAATGTATTAATTAACATGAACTAACCATGAGCAATACATTTCTTACTGTATTTGTTAATCTTTGTTAACCTTAGTTAATAAAAATACAGCTGTTCATAGTTTGTTCATGTTACTTCACAGTGCATTAACGAATGTTAACAAATAAAATTCTTGATTTTAATAATGTATTGGTAAATGTTGAAATTAACATTAACATTTAATAAATGCTGTAGAAATGCAGTTCATTATTAGTTCATGTTAATGTAGTTAACTAATGTTAACTATTGTAAAGTCTTAGCAAACTTAATTATAAAAATTACTAAAGGTTAATAAATACTGTAGAATGATTGTTCATTGTTAGATCATTAATTAAATTTTTTAGCCCACTAATGCATTAGTAATAACATTAGTTAATGCACTATGAACTAACATGATCAATATATAATTAATATATTAATATTTATTATTTATATTTATTTAATTTGTTAAGTACAGTACATTTTCAGCACTGTTTGTTTGTTTGTTTGTTTGTTTGTTTGTTTGTTTGTTTGTTTGTTTGTTTGTTTTGTAGTGAAGTTCAGCACTAGTTTACTCTCAGAGAGATTGGATACACTGCTGCTGATGCAGAGCAAGCACCAAGATTTGCTACTGCCAAGACATTCATAGACATGCTGCACATATAACATACATGAAATAACACCCGTAGCGGATCTATACAGGTAGAGGGTTTGTGAAAGCACGCTGCAGTAAACAGCAAACACTACCAGTATTTGAATGTTGAGCCTCAGCTCATTGGCTGCTGATGCAACAGCAACTAATGAGCTGCGCTATGTAGATAACGATGTGATTGAGTTAAGGACATATCAGCCTACGCCATCTAGAGTTTCATGACATATCTTAGTATTTCATGTTTTTTTTATGTGGGAAATGTGGGAAATAATATAGTAATCAATATTAGCTTTATTTGACAATAGTAGAAGTCCCCATTTAGTAGGTAGCTAGGTCATTTTTGTGTGTGTGTGAATGTGTGAGTGTACACACTGGTGGCAGACAGTCATCTAACTCAAGTCGTTAGTTTCCCAATAAAAAATCATTGTCCTCTCTCCTTTCCATCTGACCCTCATCTATGAAAGTCGACAAGCTCCAAAACAAAAGCTCGTCATCCTTCTTAAGATCAGCTAATCGGCACAACGCTAGCACGTTTGTTCAGACCAAGAAAACCAAGGTAATTGCTGATAATGAATTGCTTTTTATTAATAACTTTGAAGTAATAAATGTTATTTTTTTTACACTTTATACTAATTTTGTAATTAACCTGCAATTTGGTGATTGGGACAGCTCACCCATTGTTCTGTTCACAATACCCTTGAGCCAATTTTGCAAATGTCCACATTGTTTGTTAGTCTATCTAAATTGCTAGCATCAATTTTTTCACTTGCATAATTTTGATTTCCATTCCACCTCATCTGCCTGTCATCTTTTACCACCACTCATCCGTCCTGTTCAAATGGATACAAACATATACACATGCGTATTCTCACACTGAGACACTATTCTCTGACTGTCTCCTGGCATGATGCCAAGTCTTTTTACAAAGGAAGGGTTGGGCTGTTACCCTTCCCATATGCAAATTAATCTAATTTTTATTAAAAGACAGCTGCAAATTTAATTAGATTCTACAGCAGAGAGAAATATCATGCTGGTCCTCTCTGGAGGGGAGTGATTTACTTGAATTAATGTTTGCCAGACTTGCACTTGAAGTAAACACAGGGATAAAGAGAAAGGTACGTTGTTGCAGATCTTTTACGAAGGGCAATGAGGCGTTTCTATAAAATATCACTGAGGAAAAACCCCCTTGCACCGTTTAATAAAGTTTGAAGCATTAAAAGCCCAAATAACAACATAGTAGAAGCCTAAAAGAGCTGTCTTAATATGCACACAGATTATTTAAATAAGAGTCAGCCTCCCTCCCTCTTTATGATTATATTAGTTTTTTAACAAATGCAAAAGCATATCAGCAATTTACTAGTTGAGATGTTTAAAAAATATATCCCAGAAACATGGGAAACCAGAATTTACATTTGAAGTGTTTATTTATTTATTTATGATATCAGTATTTTCCCAGTTTACACCATTCTTCTGATCAGCATTAAATAGTATGATTCCACAACATCATCTCCTGGTGTCATTCACATAACTGTGTTTTTTTTTTTTCACCTGTAAAAGATTGTAGAAAGTAAATGTTACGGTATGCTGGTGCAGAGATGAGGCAGATACGGATTTCCACAATAATAGATGCTTTTTAATAAACAAAGGTAAGGAACGCCAGACATACACATTAACAAAACAGAGAACGGACCAGGAGTGAAGGGAGTGAGTGCAATATATGGGGAGTGCTGACAATAGAGTCCAGGTGCAGGTGATGAGTGACGATGAGGAGCTGACGAGGGAAGTGAGTGCAGGTGTGGAGAACAGGAGGATTCTGGGAAATGGAGTCCAGGGAAACAAGGGATCTGTAACAGTACCTCCCCCTCCCGGTAGGCTCGTCCTCGCGCCGTAGATGTAACAACCGGGAGGGGGGCGGGCGCCCTGGAGACCTCAAACCGGAGCAGGGGGATGAGTAGACTGGAGTGGAGGTCTCCAGGGCGGGCTCAAAAGCCATGGCGGGTCAGGGGCCGAAGGCAGCCATGGAGGGTCAGGGGCCGATGGCAGCCATGGAGGGTCAGGTGCAGAAGGCTGCCATGGAGGGTCAGGTGCCGAAGGCGGCCATTGGTGGATCAGGAGCCGTGGGCAGCCATGGCGGGTCAGGTGCAGCGGGCAGCCATGGCGGGTCAGGTGCAGCGGGCAGACATGCAGCGGGCATACATGGCGGGTCAGGTGCAGCGGGCAGCCATGGCGGGTCAGGTGCAGCGGGCAGCCATGGCGGGTCAGGAGCCGAAGCCTTCGAGGCGTTGAGCCCAGGCGTCGCTGAAGGACTGGCGGGTGATGGCGGAACCGAAGGCTCCGCCGACCGACGCAGCCGGTGCTCCAGAAGGCCGCAGTGTAAGACAGACGACATACAACAAAGTGAACACTGGGGAGAGTGAGGCGGCCAACTGGAGCTGAGGGACGGAGTGACGGAGCGAAGACGGAGGAGTGCAGTCCAGAAGTGAGGGCAGGCCGACGAAGGAACAAGGTGTGAACGGGGGCAGGATGGAGACTGGTGACACTGGTGGACTGCTGGACAACGGTGGAGCAGAGGGGAGGTTGGAGCCGGGGTGAAGGTAATCGCCCAGAGGTCCGAGGTGGAGATCTGGGCGAGGGCTTGAGGTGAAGGTTCAGTGCTGAGACATATGGACGGAGGCGGGAGAGGGAGGCAGGGAGGGGGAAACAGTCTTTGGGCTGGAGGTTTCAAAAACACAGTTCATAGGAGCAGTTGGTTCGGCGGCGGCGGCGGCTGGAGCGGCTGGCTCGGCGGCGGCGGCTGGAGCGGCTGGCTCGGCGGCGGCGCCTGGAGCGGCTGGCTCGGCGGCGGCGGCTGGAGCGGCTGGCTCGGCGGCGGCGGCTGGAGCTGAGGGCTCGTAGGCGGCGGCTGGAGCTGAGGGCTCGTAGGCGTCGGAGACTGGAGAACTTTGCTCGGCGTCGGAGACTGGAGAACTTTGCTCGGCGGCGGAGACTGGAGAACTTTGCTCGGCGGCGGAGACTGGAGAACTTTGCTCGGCGGCGGAGACTGGAGAACTTTGCTCGGCGGCGGAGACTGGAGAACTTTGCTCGGCGGCGGAGACTGGAGAACTTTGCTCGGCGGCGGAGACTGGAGAACTTGGCTCGGCGGCGGAGACTGGAGAACTTGGCTCGGAGGAGACTGGAGAACTTGGCTCGGAGGAGACTGGAGAACTTGGCTCGGAGGAGACTGGAAAACTTGGCTCGGAGGAGACTGGAGAACTTGGCTCGGAGGAGACTGGAGAACTTGGCTCGGAGGAGACTGGAGAACTTGGCTCGGAGGAGACTGGGGTTGAGGGCCATTTCATCCCCTCAAATACAATTAAAATCCCCACAGGCACTGGAGCTGGCTCTGTGGGGACTGGAGCTGGCTCTGGAGATACTGGAGCTGGCTCTGGAGATACTGGAGCTGGCTCTGGAGATACTGGAGCTGGCTCTGGAGATACTGGAGCGGGCTCTGGAGATACTGGAGCGGGCTCTGGAGATACTGGAGCGGGCTCTGGAGATACTGGAGCGGGCTCTGGAGACACTGGAGCGGGCTCTGGAGATACTGGAGCGAGCTCTGGAGATACTGGAGCGGGCTCTGGAGATACTGGAGCCGGCTCTGGAGATACTGGAGCGGGCTCTGGAGACACTGGAGCGGGCTCTGGAGATATTGGAGGGGGCTCTGGAGATACTGGAGCGGGCTCTGGAGATACTGGAGCGGGCTCTGGAGATACTGGAGCGGGCTCTGGAGACACTGGAGTGGGCTCTGGAGACACTGGAGCGGGCTCTGGAGATACTGGAGCGGGCTCTGGAGATACTGGAGCGGGCTCTGGAGATACTGGAGCGGGCTCTGGAGATACTGGAGCGGGCTCTGGAGACATTGGGGCCGCTTTCTTCCTCCTCCTCCGCTTACTGGGCCCAGTAGCGGAATATGGGTCCAGCCTGGGGCAGGCAGGGAGTTCGCTGGAGCGGTGTGCGGAGGAAGCCGGAGGTTGACTAACTGGCCCGGCCAACCGTGTTTCTGGATGGACCGGACGACAACACTGATCCTGAACCTCTTTCACTAAGAATTTGGAGCCATTCAACCACAAAATTAAATTGATAGTTTCGCTTAAGGAGAAACAAAAAACAGGTTCATCAAAACGGATAGTGTCGTCATCCAATCCATCCAAAAACAGGGAGATCAACTGAGCGTCGGGCCAGTTAGACAAGTAAGCAAGCTCAACGAACTCCTCCACATACCTCTCCAGCGAACGTCCTACCTGCAGGAGCCCGATAATCCGTTCGCTGGCTGTTAGGGTGAGAGGCGATGGAGGAGCTGGATCCAGGGAGCTGGGGAAAGTCTCCATTTTTTTTTTCTCTCTGGAAATCCGGTCGGTTTAGGTCCGTTCTTCTGTTACAGTATGCTGGTGCAGAGATGAGGCAGATACGGATTTCCACAATAATAGATGCTTTTTAATAAACAAAGGTAAGGAACGCCAGACATACACATTAACAAAACAGAGAACGGACCAGGAGTGAAGGGAGTGAGTGCAATATATGGGGAGTGCTGACAATAGAGTCCAGGTGCAGGTGATGAGTGACGATGAGGAGCTGACGAGGGAAGTGAGTGCAGGTGTGGAGAACAGGAGGATTCTGGGAAATGGAGTCCAGGGAAACAAGGGATCTGTAACAGTAAAACTTTAGTAAAAATTTTAAACTCGCACTGCGTCCCCTATAGAACACTTTGGGGAATGCCCCAGGCACGACTGGTGTCTGAAGTGAATGTGGAAACACAACCAGTTTTAGACAAGCACTCGCAAACTTCCCTGAGCACTTCCCCTCGGGGGAATCCCTGTCGCCATTTTGAAGTGCGTTCCACTTTGTGAAGTGGAAAAGGAAAGTTTACATGGACAGACCCTCATCCCCTCAATTTTGACCGAGGGAACGAGTCTACTTCAGATGACTCTTTGAGAAGGGTCATCATGCTCGCAAAATAATTATATAGAATATGGCCAGTATTGCTTCTCGCATTCCCACATCTTATATATGTTGTGCAATAGTATGGAATGCTTTTCCCTCTTTATTGCACTTAAAGCTGTGAGATGTATATAAAGAACTATTCCGCGGCTCACATCCCACCTTTCCAACTGTGATCCTCACAGTGTTGTGAATTTGTATTAGGAAGATGGGCAGTATCGCTTCTTGTGTTCCCACTTCTTCTAATCTTTTCTGCAAACACACAGAGTAGCTTTTCCTCTGTTTCCCTCAAGACTGTAAGATGTAAATGAAGAAGATGGGCTATTCTGCTGCTCACATCCCACTTCTTAAACTGTGATCCTCACAATGCTATGAATTGTATGTTGTTATATAGAAAATGGGCAGTATCGCTTCTTGCATTCCCACTTCTTATATAAGTAGTAGTATAGAGTGGCTTTCATTCTGTATTGTGATTAAAGCTGTGGGATGTACACTGCGTTCCAAATTATTATTCAAGAGGCAAATCAGTAAGATTTCCGTACAATAAACATTCAGATTTTAGTTTTTCTAAGAAAATGTTTGTTTGTTTATCCATGTCTTTTTAAATAACTGGTATCAATCTCAGAAAAAATAATTTGCCAGATCTATGGAAACCCTACGTAGAGGTTGTTCCACATTATTAAGCAAGTCACAGTTCTCATGCAATATGGGGAGGAAGAAAGATGTGTCTGAAGATGAAAAGCATGAAATGGTGCAATGTTGTGCAAAAGGCATGAAAACAACTAATATTGTGTGAAACTGAATAAAGATTATCAAATTATCATAAGATTTGTGAGTGATTTAGAGCACAGCAGAACTCAGTCAGATAAAGGGTTATTTAGGAAAGTTCCTGTCAAAAAAATTGAATTGTATTAAAAGGGCAGCTATAAGAAAAGCCAGTGTTGAGCAGCAAACAGGTATTTGAAGCTGCTGGTGCCTCTGGAGTCTCAAGAAGCTCTCCATGCAGGCTGGCAGTTGTGCGTAAAGATGCATTTCAGCCACTCCAAACCAAATCTCACAAAGAGAAACTTTTACAGTGGGTGTAGAAATACATGAAGACTCATTCTAAATAGTTTTATTCACTGACTAATGCCATACTACAATGGATGGTCTAAATGGATGGATTTCTGGATAGTTGGTGAATGGCCACCACATTCCAACAAGACTGCGATGTCAGCAAGGAGCTAGTGGGTGATGATTTGGGCTGGAATACTGGGAAGTATTAAAGGTATTAAAATGACTTTTGCAAGATATGTGGAGCTCATAACTGGCCATTTTCAGCTATGGTATAAAAAGGAGGATAGTGCATAGTACAATGCACTATTTGTACAATGCACTATGCACTATCCTATGCTGCAAAAAACACCACAGCAATAAAACTGTTTGAAAATGTATTTCTACACCCACTGTTAATGTTTCTCTTTGTTAGGTTTGGTTAGTGGTGTCTAAAATGCCTCTTTACACACAACTGCCAGCCTGCATTGGTGAGGCTCTCAAGACACCAGCAGCTTCAAATACCTGTTTGCTGCTCAGCACTGGCTTTTTTTTTTTTATAGCTGCCCTTTTAATACAATTAATTTTTTTGATAGGAACTTTAATTAATAAGGCTTTATCTGACCGAGTTCTGCTGTGCTCTAAATCACTCACAAATCATATGATAATTTGATAATCTCCATTCAGTTTCACACAATATTAGTTGTTTTTATGCCTTTTGCACAAAATTGCACCATTTCATGCTTTTCATCTTCAGAAAGATCTTTCTTCCTCCCTATATTTTGCATGAGAACTGTGATTTGCTTAATAATGTGGAACAACCTCTAAGTAGGGTTTCCATACATCTGGCAAATTATTTTGTCTGAGATTGATACCAGTTATCTAAAAAGACATGGATAAATAAATAAACAAACAAACATTTTCTTAGAAAAACTAAAATCTGAATGTTTATTGTACTGAAATCTTACTGATATGTCAATTGCATAATAATTTGGAATGCAGTGTATATGAAGAATGTGGGCTATTCCGCAGCTTGCGTCCCACCTTTTCAACTGTGATCCTCACAGTGTTATGAATTTGTATTAACATAATCTGTTGCATAATAAGACAGAGTGGCTTTCCCTCTGTATTGCGCTTAAGATTGTGAGACGTGTGGGCTATTCTGCGACTCACGTCCGACTTCCTTAGCTGTGATCCTCACAATGTTATGATTTTGTAGACTGTTTTTAAGAAGATAGGCAGTATCGCTTCTCGTGTTCCCACTTCTTGTAGCAGGTATGCAGTATTACAGAGTGGCTTCCCTCTGTAATGGCTTCCCTTTGTAAGGCTCTTAGAACTCCATTTAATTTGACATTCCCTTAAAGGTGTGCCAAGCCCTCAAGCTCTGCCAGTGGGCCGAGTTCTTTTTGATTCAGTCTTGCAGGGAGGGGAGGAACAGGAATGTGTCTTCTTTGGTAGGTGTACAGCTTGGGCCTTGGCCATAGGGAATTAGTCATGACAGCTGCTGGTGTGTACCCCAAGGATGGGGACTCCTTAGAGTCTTCTCTTAATCTCAGCCGATAAGGCACTCATCCCTTCAGCATGGCGGAGTGGGTACTTGTTCCCTAAAGTGTCCTCTAGGGCAGTGGTTCCCAATCCTGGTCCTGGAGGCACCCCAACACTGCACATTTTGCATGTTTCCTTTCTCTGACAAACCGTTTTCAGGTCTTGGAGTCTCTACTAATGAGCTGATGACTTGGACCAGGTGTGTTTGATTAAGGAGACTGCAAAATGTGCAGTGTTGGGTTGCCTCCAGGACCAGGATTGGGAACCACTGCTCTAGGGGACGCAGTATGAGTTCCCATTCGAAAGTGAACGTCTCAGGTTACGCATGTAACCATGGTTCACTGAGAAGGGGAACAAGACACTGTGTCCCTTTGCCCTGCTTCAGATATTCCTGTGTATATCTCCTTCAGACAAGGAAGCAGATGATGTGCTCTACAGGTGCCCTTTTTTACTCACTGCCAAAATACTCCAAAAACATTTTACAGTATGTTGTCATCAGCAGTCTTGTAGTAGGAGAACCTGTGGTGTCTCCCAGTTTTTACAGGCCTCCTCACCCAAGTAAAGGATATGCCTCATGATTTCCAGATGGAGGAAAAACTCTTTGAATAATAGGATTGACACCAGTGATGGTATTTGAATACCAGTCAGGTAGGATATGGACATCTACCAAGGACATGCCCTGTGTAGGCCGTCTTTCAGGTTTAAATAGAGATGTCTACAGTTAGTGCATGTTGGATCAAGATATTCTTTAGTTAGCGTGTTGTGTTTCCCAACTTCTGGGAACAGTAGAAGCATACTATTAATGTATGTTATTCACAACACACTGCCTCTTGAGTTCTTTCACCAACTTGATGTATGTATGTAAGAGTGCATTTTATTGGTATGTGGTCCCTTAAAATCAAATCCATGACCTTACTAGCACCATAATCTATCAGCTGGACTACTATTGAATAAAGAGTGGCTGATTTACACTACAGTGATAGCATTATAATCCTTTTCTTTTTTTTAAAATGCATCTCATAGGCTACGTATCTGCTCCTAAACATACAATTATAAACAGATTCAGAGAATGGAGGGCAAATTCAGGTTTACAGTATGGGATATAGTAAATGTTTTGACCAGTATAACAAACTAGAATGGGAATACCAGTGGCTGTAAGCCATGACTGGTGGTGCATTGAAAGTGAGTAAAGATCCTCTCTAAGAAAGTGATTAGAGAGATGATGGGAGTCTCCAAAATATTATGAGGCTTTAACAAATTTTACTTGTTTTATCTCTTCAAAGCACTCACCACGCTCTCCCAACTAATTAGGTGCTGAGACCTACAGTATGTATCAGTAGATAAAAATAAAAAAAAAGGTCTGCACTCTAAAATTGTTTTAGTAAGTTTAAACAGGAAATAAAATCAGGACAAAATGTTTAAGCCTTCATCAGTGTAACAATTCACTTGTTTTCAATGAGTTCTCAATTAAAAGTTGATACTGTCTTGGTAGATGTTGGTACTATCTACACCTCAGTGTTTTAATCACTTGCAAATTGTTGAATGAGTCACATAAGCAAAAATAAACATGCTTGCAATGGTTAAGCTACTAATTTTGATAACTATCATTTAAAGTTTCTATAGACTCAGCAAGATTGGCAGGCATGTGTATAATAGTCAAATCAGTTATTAAATGTCTATTACAGGTTTGCATAAGAGGCTTTGTGTGGTAGTGGGAGTAGTGGGCTTTTGTTTCTTTCTTTCTACTGTAAAACGTATTACAAAATGGTCTTTAAATGTTATTATTATGCTTTAAAATGCTTCTTAAAGCCATAATGTCAGTTTACTATGAGGACATGCATGTTATTAAATCTCTGCTGCCCCTTGTGTTAGGGTGGGTGTAGTGTCTTTGGCTGCTGTGTGAGACATGAGAAAATGATCATTATGTTTGATGTCAGATTCACAGTTATAGAAGCCTCCCGCCCTTACACTTTTTCTTTCTTTCCTTTTTTCACCCCTTACTATGTCACACACATGCCATGCATATGCAGTTTTCAACTTATTTTTATGTGAAAAAACACTTACATCTTTCCTTATTTACATTTATATGATCAGATTTACTCTCCTGTGGTAGCTATGCAAATTTGCCCTTTCTCAAAAAGCTGTTTGCTGAGAATACATTTTCAGCGGCTGAAAAATAATAAAGTCTCCCTCCAGGAAGAATGCACATGTAAGTTGGGTTCTTTTTCCTTCCTCATGAATTTAATAACACATTGGTTTATGTAGACCCAGCTAAAGCCTTATCAGGGTATTTTGAGCCTTATATTCCATATTCTCATATCAAAATGAACTCTACACTGAAAAAAGAAGTGGGGTGCCTTTGAATTAGTGGAACCTAATTTGCATTCTCAATCAACAGAAAACCGAAATTGTGTCCAAAAACTCCTCAAATCCCCCATAGAATCTTGAAAATATGGAAAAGTATGTGTATGTTCAGTGCTGCAAAATTGATCGTAAAACTGTTGATCGTAAAAGTGGAAACCTGATCAGTCCATTATGTCTTGGTGATCTGAAGGACCTGCTGGATGTGTGTATTACATGCAGGTGACATGCTCACACAATATCTGAGTGAGAAGGGGCTAGACAGCACACTTATGGTGTGGGAAAATTGGAGATAGAACACACTTCACAAGCAAATTGCTTTCTACCAACATATTGGCAATGCCAATCTTTATTCCTGAGACTGAGGAGCCTTGTCTTTGGTCATTACTATTCATTCCAATTTGTGCATATGTGCAAATGTGACACTGAATGAAATGCATATGGAATATTTTAAAAACTTTCCAAGTGAAACCTGATACTATAATCAGGCAATAAGAAATTAATTTTCTGACTAATTAATTTGACTAGTTGTAGATTGGAGGTGGGCTACTGGCCACAACAAAAATATCTTATAGATGCCTTGAACATGCCAAATTGTACAAGTAATATATGTATTTATGCTGGCACTCCATCTTGACTCTCACTATACTGACTTCTAGACATGAGTGACTTAAAGATCATAATATGGCAATCAGGATCAAAGCTCTGGAAGCCAAACTGTTGACCTGTCCAGGCGGCCCCCAATCTGCACAACACAGGCACAAACAAATGTACATTATAGTACTGTCCTGTCAATGTAGGGAATGGCACACTTTTTCAAACTTACAGTGAATTAAATAAAAGTCCAGTAAATAAATTACTTTTAATTAACTACTATTCTACTTGAGTAAAAGTACACACATTTGAGGTTTAAAATATTTGAATGCAAGTTTAACAAGTTCACACTTACATGTAATCAGATATCAATCAGGTATTGTTTTTGTTAATTGAAATAAAGCACAAATAAAATATAAACAGGCTATTAGATGAAAATTTTGAATCTAAAAAAAACTTTTAACAATTTGTTGACTTGGCTACTAACTGAATAATATAATATAGTATATTACCACAATTTTACTGTAGTGAAATTACTAAAACTATCACAATTTTTAAAAATCAAAATCTAAAAATGACTAGAACAATTATTTACAAAATTACCAAAATTTAAACTAAACTTAAAATAAAAACAGATAATACAAAAAATAATAATGAATATTAAAAAAGTATAAATAATACTAAAATAACACTGCTGAAATGTTGTGGAGTAAAACATCTCAGGTTACACATGTAACCATGGTTCCCTGAGAAGGGGAACGAGACACTGCGTCCCACTGCATGTCTGAAGCACTTGATTCAAATGCAACAATGTCATTGGCTGGCAACAGCCCGTGGCGTGCCTACATGTGCAACTGTGAGTACAAGAGGGCACCTGTAGTACACGTCAACAACTTCTTTGCCTGAAGGAGATGTGACCAGGTATGCCTAAAGCAAGGCAGCGAGACGCGGAGTCTTGTACCCTTCTGAGGGAACCATGGTTACATGAGTAACCTGAGATGTTCCCTTTCAAATGAGCACTTGCACTGCGTCCGAAGACACCATGGGGAATGAATACCCACTCCGCAATGCTGAGGGAATAACTGCTGAAATGGCTAAGATAAACAAAAAGAAGGCTCAATGGACTTAGATGCCAGAGACCAATCCCTCACTTAGGTCATACACAGGGCTGTCAGTGACACTATTCCTTAAGGCCACAACCTGGGGCCTTGCCCTATGCAAGGAAGAACCCTTACCGGGGCGAGCAAACAGTGCCTGCCACAGGGCAGAGCTCAAGGTTTGGTAATGCCAGTCCCTGACAGAGAGATATATATTAGAGAAAAGTAAGTTCCTTCACCTTGTCACTATACTAGGGGGATCTGGTTCAACCCTTGAGGAGGGTTCAACCCCAGGGGAGCTGAAAAGACATGCTCAAACCTGCCTGACTCAAAGCCAGCATCTCTGAGACAAATAAAAATTGGGCCCGAGACGGGTCCAATTAAATGATGTTTTATAAACGTAGTTCAGGAGGAACAAGTCAAATAAGATACCCAATCATTACATCATTTTAATCATTACGTCATCTCAACCAGCTGTCAACAATCTGTAATCAACGTATCTACCCAATTGGCATGAGTTCAGGCCTGTATATAATCACAGTCAAACTCACCCAAGGATCCTCGACAGTTTCCAGAATCCCTCCACCACCCCATCTCCTCACACTCTCTGGATTACTTCATATAATCTAAAAGGAGGGGGGGGGGGGGTACTCTGTGTTCGGGCTGATTACCGAGCTCAGAGCCCTCTCCCCAGACAGCATGCCAAATACGTTTACCAACTAAGTTACCTGACTTATTTGTAAGTGTGAACTCGTGAAAGACAATTTACCAAGGTGGCCTCACAGAGGGACGAACACTTGATGTCACTGTCTAGCTGGAGCTCAGGTGAGCAGAGGCCTCAGCAGAATGACTCTAAAAAACAAGAGGAGGCCAGCCCTACCCAACCTTAGAAACAGTTTATCAAGGGGGCCTCCCAGAGGGCCGAACACTTAATGTCACTGCCTAACTAGGTGAGTGGAGGCCTCAGCTGAACGAGTCTCTAATGCGGGAGGAGGCCAGCCCTTGTCAACTTTAGAGACAGTTTACTAAGGTGGCCTCCTCCCACATTAGAGGGTGGGGGGGTCAGATGAGCGGAGATATACTAAATTAAATCAAATAGCAGTACCAGAGCTAGCAAAAGGAGCTTAAACAATAAACATTCCTGTTCGACTTCTGCCACATTCCGCCTACAACCCTTGCGCTCGATCCCACCTAACCGCAATGGCGGCTGCGGGACCCGAGCCGCAGAGAGTTAGTGCTTAACTCAGGAGCCTTGTCTCTGGTGATTACTAATCTGGTCATGACTATACAAGAGAGAGTAAAGCCTGGGTGGAACAAAACACAGCGACTGCATCACACAACATGCATTTGACCCCCTCAGGAGCTAATCACACTAAATTTAAACATTAGATTCTGTAACTCTGAAAGAATCATGCGAGAACAACCATGCATGCATCACTATGTGTGCCTATAACCCCCTCAAGAAGCTGAACGCACTTGTGCAAACGCTAACTACTATCCCTCAGAAGAGAACAGAAAAGACCAAGCTCCTTTACTGTTTCTGTAGATAGTTATGAGAATGCATCCAAAATTGTTGATGTACTATAGGTGCCCTCTTGTACACACATTATTATACTTTGGTACGCAGTGAAACTAGAGTTTCCCTAACATGTTGTACATTACTGTCCACCATTATTTGGAGCACTTCAAGACACGGTTTTCAACATTTGAAATGTGTTATTGACTAAGAGTGGTCCTCTGGCCTGTTCCTTGATCACAGAAGAATATTCAAGAATATTCTCAACATCCAAACTCTCTCTTTACCCCTCCCCCAGTCCTGCTGTATCACCCTGCTTGTGCTGGGAATCACCATTTATAACTTACACACAAATACACACACATGCATTACTGCTCACTGCCCCACCTGAGCACATTTGTCATCACCGTTCCACATTTGTTCCCTCACTGATGGAAAAACTCGCACCAATATGCAAAAAAGACAGAAAAGGTAAATGTGGGTTGCCTGGGCAACAGCGAGGTTATTTCCAAACCCTGATGGAAATCAATGTCATGTGCCAAGCTGCTCTGTCCTCAGGAAAATTAGAAAAATAGGGAGGGGGAATGTGCATACAGTGTGTGTGTGTGTGCATGTGTGTGTGTGTGTGTGTGTGTGTGTGCGTGTGTGTGTGTGTGAGATAGAGAGAGAGAGAGAGAGAGAGAAATAGAGATAGATAGATAGGGCAAGAATGGGGGGAGAGAGAAGGGAGAGCCAGAAGAACAAAGAGAAAAGAAAAGAAAGAGCAAGGGGAGGAGAGAAATCACATTTCTCCTTGTGTTCCTTAAGGGCTTCTCGCTGTTCTTCAAAGGAGCCAGAGAAATTCTCCATTTCATTAGGCTCTCTGTACAGCCCCCATCAATTTCCTACCTTATTTGTTTATGCACAGCAGGAAACATACCCCCTGGATGGGCCACAGTATGAATAGCAAGCTTTTTCAAAGATTGTCTATTGTTTTTTTTCCCCCTTCTTCTTCTCACTAATCTGCTCTCCTGCATGAAATAACATCTCACAGCTATTGTGATGTTTTGATCTTCTGAAATGGTCAAATGTAGAGATCTTGTGAATAAAT
The DNA here is from genome assembly GCF_024489055.1 of Chanodichthys erythropterus. Taxonomy (NCBI): domain Eukaryota; kingdom Metazoa; phylum Chordata; class Actinopteri; order Cypriniformes; family Xenocyprididae; genus Chanodichthys; species Chanodichthys erythropterus. Next base: position 15,014,980 of record NC_090241.1, on the reverse strand, counting down.
AAAAATCAATCAGTTGATTACTGAATGTAATCAACTCTCATTTACATCTTAAATGGAGTCTTGAATGTACATTATACTATATTTATGTATACTGAATGTACTGTTTGTTATTTTTTTTTTTTTTATATATTTTGTCATTTGCTTTATTGCATGTTGTTTCATTGTCATGCTAACCAGACCTGTCAGTCTTTAAGTCCAAGTCTATGTGCTTAAGTATTTAAAATAAATTGTCTTTGTGTTGTTTCTACATTAATTTGGAGAATAACTGCAAAATTATTACATTGTAAAATATATTAAAAATTAATAAAAGCTTAAGTGTTTTTAATTGCGATTAATCACAGAAAAAAATGTGTGATTAATTTACTTAATTTTTTTAATCGATTGACAGCACTAAAAAAAAAAAACATTGCATTTCATTTGCTATGTCAATATGCTTTAGGATACTTGTATCTTCCACATCGACTGCAAGCTGGTGTGTGGTAGGCGTTCTGGCACAATATGGCTGCCGTTGCATCATCCAGTTGGATGCTGCACATTGGTGGTGGTTGAGCACAAAGAAAAGAGCAATATAAATGTAACAAATTATTATTGTTATTATTATTATTATTGCAAGTCTGCATTATGTCTTGTCCAGTCAAATTCTGATGGATAATATATATGTTGTTGTAAATCTGTTTAACACAAACTGGACATATCAACTGCTGCACTTAGTTATTCCATTGAAATTTTACCTTGAGAAGATTAGGAGGAGGTCACAGAAGAAAGATGGAATGAAAATACAGGGACAAACACCATGAAAATTCTGCCTGGACAGTCTGATTGCACAGAGGTTTTCAGAGGTATCATTCCTCACATCTTTTGACATTTTCTATTATGTCTTTCACACATGGGTGAGGTTTTCTTTTTTTTCCCTCCAGGCTATCCCGTTTTCCTCTCACCTTCACTTTGTTTTATTTTTTCCAATGCTTCTCTCCCTCACTCATCCTGAATTTTTTGGTATAGTGACATTTGAAATGTGGTCAGATTTCTAAAGGAACTCATCAATCTTCACACACTATATTCAGGGAAAAGGAATGAGAGAGAAAAAGAGATCAAGTGAGTTTTGCTGACTATGACAGGTGCATAACACTTTATGTGATGACAATATACTTCAATGAGAAAATGCAAAAACATTCTTTAACAATTTAATTTCATTGTATGCAATTTGTATCACATTGTAATCTATCTGTGTTAGTCTGTAATTTCAAATTAAAACTAGACATTTCTTTTCACAGTAAATAATGATTACAGGGGCAGATTATTAATTAATAAAGACTTATTTTTGTGGTTCCTTCCACAATTTGAAGTTATTTCATATAAATTTGGGAGGTGATTGCTGTCAAGTTCATGTTCAGTTAGTTTCACTTTCATGGACTTTTATGCTGCGTTCCAATTCGCCTACTTATACTACGCCCTAAAAGTATGTACTCTTTCTGTGAACAAAAAGTACTTACTTTTGAGTGTGTAGCAAAAGAGTAGACAAATCTCTCAGCGTCGATCGCGCTTATCCGCCATGTTTTGTCGTTTTTTAACACTTTTTACTCATGTTTGTAGTTCTGAACTGAATCCTCGTCCAATGCGCAATGGGTTGTGGGCAATATTAGCCGTTATAGTGTGCACGGATCCACACTTCGAAAATCTACCGGAAATAGTAGACCATCCGGGGACTTTTGGCATACTCTTTTCAACATACTATGCTTTGGGACACACTTATTTTAATCTCACATATTATTTAGGATGGATAGTATGGACATTGGAACGCAGGGTTAGTTTGTTTGTCTTCAGTCACATGTTTCCTTTGTTCAAGATTTCAGCCACTCATCAGTAACTATGGACACTCATGCATTCATCACAGCTGTTCGTCATTTAGTTCATCACCATGTGTATTTAAGTTCCTCACTTTCACCTTCAATACCTGTTTGTCCAATATTGTTTGTGCTTTGCACACTTTTTTGTGTAATTGCTCTTGTTTAATAAACCGTGTTGTTATTGGGAAATACTTATTCTGCCTACATCATCTTTGACCTAGGTTAGTGACACACGCCCATCTAATCTTTTTAATATTACCAGGATATAAAAGCAGTCTCTTTATTTTTTCCCAGTGTCAGTTCTTTCGGCATCTCTTCTCCTCCTCTATGTATTTCACCTATGTAATCATCACTATTAGTCAATTTTAGACAAATCGGAGCTTGAGTAGTTTATCCTCCTCCTGAGCCCTGCCATATATAGCAGACAGCAAGCCAAAACTGTTTACCATGTACCACTATATGGGCACACAAATTCATAACAAAAATGTTATGGCCATAAAACCTTTTTTTTTTTTTTTTTTTTACCATGCCTTGTATTACAATAAATATTGACATTTGCATCACATAAGCAGCTCCATATGTATGTTTTTCTGACATAGTAAACCTGCTTGGTATCTCACCTGGCACATAGTACTATGCTAAGTGCTCTGGTTCAAGCCCAGTGAAACAGCTCAAAGACTTGCCAAATGACAAAATGGCAAATGCATTGTCATCTCACGTTTGGTGGGTTGTGTTAATCATGTTGTTAGCTAGCGTCATCAGTTAGCTTTAGGCTGTAGATGCAATGTGCCATGCTATTTTTGAACATGAGAGCATTAAACTTTTAGCGCCAATCATCGGTCATTTCATTTATGAACTGCCACAATGCACACAACAACTAACTTAATAAAATGTTGCCACATTCATATTCATCTGTTTTGGGGAAAATTTAATTTGTTTTTAGCATTGAGATATTTCATTTAGTGCCGCTAACTGCAGCAATTACCTGCAGTTAGGTATTTAAAATTTCAGTATGTAAAGTCACATTTTCCCATTATTTTGCATAATTATTGCAGTTCACAGTCAGCCATCTAACTCTTAACATAAGTCAAGTCAAGTCACCTTTCTTTATATAGAGCTTTTAACAATGCAGATTGTGTCAAAGCAGCTTTACAGTGATAACTGGTATATAATTTTGGCTGCAAAGCAGCTCTTAAAGAAAATTGTGTCATTATCCATCTTAAGTAAATTCAGTATTGATTCATTCTGATGTAAGAATCAACAGTTAGTTCATTTATCTATATCAGCAGTGGAGTAAACAGTAATGTCATCATCCAGCTCAGTTCAGTTCGCATACAATCGTGTCAGTGCAGTCAGATCAAAACACGGTTGAATTTCAAATGTCAAGTCTCCCCAACTAAGCAAGCCAAAGGTGACATAAACTCACATCCTTTTGGTAGTGCTAGCCCTTTTCCCTCAAAATCCAGAGAGAACCCATGGTTTGAAATTGCTATTTCTCTTCAAGAAAATGAACATCTCCAATGACTTTGTTTCTGCTTTTGTTAAACAATAGTGTTTGCTTATTTAGAAATAATCTGCATAGACAAATATTTTCATCACTGTGTGGTTGAACCATTTTTATTTTGTTCAGTTCTCTTTCAATGATAAAAGGGTTTATAGGACTCTATCTTATGTCTGTGTAGACATTAACTTATGGCACAGATTAACACAAGTTGAGGTAGAGAGAGAGAGAGAGAGATGAGGTGGTGTCAGAATTCTGATTAACGAGAGTTTAATTTAATCAGCACTTCCCATCTCTGTAGTGGCTTATTATTTTTAACAGGTCTCTCTCTCTCTCTCTCTCTCTCTCTCTCTTTCTCTCTCTCTCTCTCTCTTTCTCTCTCTGGAGTGCCCTGTATGTGGTGATAGTGTGTGAGTTAATAGAGGAATTATGATTAATGGAAATTCATGGCTTGTGCAGTATGCCTCCTCTGATTCCATATCTCCTCTGACTCCCTCCCCACTTCCCCTCTCTCTCTCTCTCTCTCTCTGTGTCTTGAACAAAGCTGACGGCTGCAGTGCCTCTGGCTGTTGTCTGAAATAAGAGAAGATGAACAGCATAGAAAGAATTGAGAATATGCAAATTCATGACTGTCAAATCACTATCATCTGACTTTATGTGTGTGTGAGTGTTTTTCTGCGCTAGTGTAGGTTTTATGGTCATTTTTGCACTGGGATTGGGAGGCAATGGAGACAATGACTCCCTAAAACAATTTGGCAGTACAAAAAGAAAAAAAAAATCTAAACAAATATTATGATGCACAGCATCGAACACTGTTTTTTCAAATATAAACCAAAAGCTGCACCAGTGGATAGTTTCAGGAGAGACAATATTCTCACTGAGCTCCTAAAGCACAGCATTATAGTGAAAGATGTATACAATGTGGATGAAAAGTGAGAGAAGACAGTGCCTTATGTCGCTGTGATTGGCAGTTCATCCAGTCAATATGCCTGTCTTTTACCCATTCTGCAAATGGAACTGAAGAGATTAAACTGACTGTCTAATTAAAAAGTAAACTCACACACTTAGAGATCACCATATTTGCTCAGGACCAAATTGAAATTAACTTGAAAGAATGGAAATGATAGCATGGTTAAATTACAGTTTTTTACAGACGCTAGGACACATTTCTCAATACTTAGGTCACTTTTGCAAAACTCTTCACACAGTGAGCACAACAGAAGTCTATATGGGCTAAACTGAGGATCAATTATCATTGCTTTGGCACAAAATGCATTCAATGACTACATCTCTCAAATTTCATGAATTCTTTTCTCAGACTCAGACACAACAACTGCCAAAACTCTTTGTACGTACAGGCCAATTTGCACATGCTTACATACTGTTTTCAAAACTGTTAAACTTATGTTCAAAACAATAACATAATACAAAACTGAATAAGACAGAAATTTGTTACATTCCTACAGTAATATTTTAATGAAATATATTTTAAATCTGAAAATTAAATGCTATAAAAACAATTGAATTGTATCTGTATCAGTGGATGGTGTGTATACAAATTCTTGTATTTTGGAATTATACAAAATTATAAAAATAAATAAATGACATAAAATATTGACGAATTCTGCATCATGTCTGATTCATTCCAGTAACATATATTGCAGTGAATTATAAACAGAGATGTGTCCTTGATTTACACAAGAAAACATTGTATAATGCTACATGTTGTTAGTGTTTTTTAGGTCATTGTTTTGTGGGTGACAAAGTGTGTTTGTCGGCTGTCAACCTTTGCTAGTGTTCTGGAAGAATGAGTTGATTTGAGACCTGAATAAAGTGTTTTGGTAGTTGTAGTGCATTTTGAGTGTGAAATGAAATGCTTTGCCAAGATGAAAGTTGGTTAGGAGAACTGTGTGAAGAGTTTTGCAAAAGTGACCTAAGTATTGAGAAATGTGTCCTAGCGTCTGTAAAAAACTGTAAATGTATATAATAACCAAACAACAGTAGCAGTAATAAATCAACACAAACTGGGCTATTTACTGTATTATTGTAGCTCATGTTTGAGGCAACACAAAATTGTTCCATACTGTTGGGGTTAATAAATAGTATGGAAATATAAAAACAAATATTTTACAATACACACATTTAAATATGTAATTCAAGTGGTACAGCACCAAAGTTATAGAACCGACTCTATATATACCTTTAATGCACTGTTGCCTTGGATTAAAAAAAAAAAAAATTGTCTGCCTAATGCACACATGTATGTACATGTAACTTAAACAAACATCAAATGGAACATAAATTTACATTGGACAAAAAAACAAAAACAAACACATGAAAAGCTGCCTCATTTCAGAAGTGTGTGTGTGTGTGTGTGTGTGTGTGTGTGTGTGTGTGTGTGTGTGTGTGTGTGTGTGTGTGTGTGTGTGTGTGTGTGAATATTTCATAAAGCTAACCATCTGTGTTTGTTTGTGTTTAGAAGCTGATCTGAAACTGCAGTTTCCGTTCCGGCATATTAAAATGTCTAGTGAAGATCCAACACCTCTGATCCACCATCCAGAAAACACCAACACATTCATAGAGTGAGAGATTCTCACCATAAAAATCCCACACTGTATTCTCAAAGGAAATGTTGATGTTTAAAAAATGGCTCAGTTATCAAAGTTAATCTGTCTCTCGGCACTGAGACCGACATGCAGGACACAGACACATCCACCCCGCTCATAATAATCACTTTACTCTTTATTTCAGCATGCTGGATGTGGAAATGGCCTTCACCTCCATAGAGAGAACTACTGCCTCTTTATTGCTGTTTGAAAAGTACTTCACCACCGAGTCTTTGTTGGATAGACATGGATTCTTGCAGGAAGATCACTTTCATTAGTTTTACAATGTTACCTTTGTTCTCTAGCACGTTATCAGAGTCACCCAGTCCTTTCAGGAGCAAAGCAGGGGATACTGGACACATCCTCCTCCGCATGGGAGAATATTCCTCCATTCAGATGGGAGTTTTATTGGCTAGAACATGAAATGTGTTTGAGAGGGAGAGAGAATTGATAGAAAGAAAAATTTGCCAAGGTGGTGTGTGATGTGTCCACTCTGTTTGGCCAAAACAGCACATTGCGTTATGTATATCTGCTTTATTTTTTATATATATTGCTTTATATTTTTATATTTTATATTGCTGCTGTACTGTTGGGCTGAATATTCACCTAATTCCATAAAATTACAGTCATCCCTCAAAATATTGCAAAAAGGGATAGAATATTGTATGTAGAAGAGAAGGGAGATTGCTTTTGAAGAGGTTCCATGGATAAAAAAGAGGTTTCAATATCTTGAAAATCAGATGCACAATATTGAAAGTGTCATCTAATTGAAACAGATTTACGGCCACAGGCCTGTGTTAATGTACTGCTTTCCTCTCTGCTCTCTGTTGCTTTATGATTCATTTACAAGGAAAGGGTTATTGAGAGCACTGTTTATAAACCATACAAACAACATAGTATGCTGTAGGAAGGGGGATCCTGGTCGCTATTTTTCCTCCCAGAAGCAATGCACATAGATGCCTTTGTCCACTTTTTTTCCCCCTCAGTGTTCATCTTTCAGTCCCTGTTTCATATTTAATCCCTTCATGTTTTTATTTTTATTTATTTATTTATTTATTTTTTTGTCCTTGTAATGTTTTCCACTAATAAAATTGCAGTCATACATACAAACAATATTACTTTAATTTAACATGAACAGTTAGTAGGCCTATGTTACTTCCTTGAAACATTAAGATGTTTCTTTTTATAATTGACAATAATGGCCATCTGGTCCAGGTTTCCAACGGATTGGTATGTTGGTCGGCTTTTTTGCAATGTATTTGTGGGTTGTTATGAACGAGCTGTAAAAGGGGACATTTCCAGGGACAGAACACCAAAAACCGGGGACATCTGGTCACCCTATTATACAGACTACTTAAAGATACTTAACAGTGCTTATACACAGTTGGTGTGTTTATTGAGTATTATTGTAGTGCTAATGTCAGTGAGTTATAGTTTATATGGTGGAATGTATTGTTCTAATTTTTCTTTTACATAATGTTTATCAGACAATTGCACAAAGTGAGTTTATTGAACTAGAGTTTCACTCACACTGCCAGTCATTTGAAACACACTACTGTGAAATGAACTCTGATTTCTTGTTGTGTTTATTAATTTTGCAGAAATAAAAACCCATATGTGCCACCAGAAAACATAGCTTCTTCTGTGTGTGCAATAAGAGCACTGAGTACCACAACAGCCAGGCACAAGAAGAGTTTTGTGTATACATATTTTCTTTCTATATTTCTATTACATTACTGTACTATACTGCATTATTTAAATTTTGTTTTCTCACAGAAGTGAGTACACCCCTCACATTTTTGTAAATATTTTATTATTTCACGAGTTCACACTTACAAATAAGTATTTGGCGTGCTGTCCGGGGAGAGGGCTCCGAGCTCGGTAATCGGCCCAAACACAGAGTACCCCCCCCCCCCTCCTCCTTTTAGATTATATGAAGTAATCCAGAGAGTGTGAGGAGACGGGGTGGTGGAGGTATTCTGGAAACTGTCGAGGATCCTTGGGTGAGTTTGACTGTGATTATATACAGGCCTGAACTCATGCCGATTGTGTAGATACATTGATTACAGATTGTTGACAGCTGGTTGAGATGACGTAATGATTAAGATGATGTAATGATTGGGTATCTTATTTGATTTATAAAACATAATTTCACGAGTTCACACTTACAAATAAGTCAGGTAAATTAATTGGTAAACTTATTTGGCGTGCTGTCCGGGGAGAGGGCTCCGAGCTTGTTAATCGGCCCGAACACAGAGTACCCCCCCAAAAATGCAAAATGTTGGCTACGGACAGCAGCCGGGAACTGTAACCCCCCAAAAATATAGAAATAAGGCTGAAGTTTGCAAGGAGAAAGCTGTCTGCTGATTTTAATTAATTTTTTTTTTATTTAATTAAATTTATTTGTTTACTTTTTAGTTCCATTTCCCAATACTTATCCAGACCTGGTACTCAAATTACTCAAATCAAATTCCATGCTTTATCAACCGCAGTAAAGATAGTTTGCGGTTTGATATTCAGATTTCTTTTGGCTATAAATACGCAGTGCGCTGTCATAGACATGCAAATAATACCAAATATCGTTCTCCATGATTTGTGAATTAAGGTGACGCTGTCCTTTGGGCCGAAATCAGGTTTTTTTTCCTGTAGCGACTCTTAATTTTATAATGGCTATAGCTCCAAATGACCACGAGATAAAATGCTATTGTGAAAGTTCTCACAAATCGAGCTCGACCTAAAACAATGTTATTTTATTCCAGCAGTCTGCGTGTTCATTGGTAATAGACGTTAAACATGAAGAACGCCTTTATTTCACATTCCTTACTGGCGGACTTACCAAGGGGTTTACGGACAAGAGCTTTGCTGTGAAAAAATTCACAGATCAAGCTGGTGAAGATGACACCAGTTTCATTCCTCTAAGTGTCCAACATGTGGAGCTATAGCCATTATAAAATTAAGAGTCGCTACGAAAAAAAACCCTGATTTCGGCCCAAAGGACAGCGTCACCTTAATTCACAAATCATGGAGAACGATATTCGGTATTATTTGCATGTCTATGACAGCGCACTGCGTATTTATAGCCAAAAGAAATCTGAATATCAAACCGCAAACTATCTTTACTGCGGTGCTTTACCGAACTGCGTAGGAACATACAACATAACAGTTTATTCACTGGTTATTTGTCTATGGTTCGTACTTACAGATTTCTGCTAGTTCTAAATATAGATGAACATACAGATGAATAGGAACAGTAACATTTATTTAAATGCATCAGCAAAAGAAAGTTTTTAAGAATTTGTCCTACCAGTCTGTGCCTCGTCTCAATAGTGAAGCTGTGGGTTGAAGTTACAGAACATTACAGGGGTTGAGCCGATGGAGTGGAGAGTGTGATCCGGCTGGGAACTGGATCTGCGCTGCAACGCGGCTCCGGGTTTACTGAAGGCCTGCTGCGGCGGCCTGGCGCTGGAAGAAGGCCCGTTCCGTCGCGGGAAGAGGTGGCATTGCCCGAGACTCGAGCTTGGTGCTCGGCTGCCTTATTGTCATTTTTCTATGACAGTAATGATTGAATGGACCAGAGTAGGGAAATACACAGAAGGATATCGCGGATGATTCGGACGTGGTGACAGGCCTCAGCGTTTTGGCATGCAGGGACCCGTTTGTTTGGGCTGACGCCCCTCCGAAATATTGCCGTTGGATTGGAGAAAAATTGTTCTTAAGGCCAGAAGATTGTGGCAAAGATTCCTCGAGGATGAAAGATTCTTCATCGGACGCGACTTCATGTTAGGAACTTAGGGCGGGACCAAATGCTGGAAACTGTCGAGGATCCTTGGGTGAGTTTGACTGTGATTATATACAGGCCTGAACTCATGCCGATTGGGTAGATACGTTGATTACAGATTGTTGACAGCTGGTTGAGATGACGTAATTATTAAGATGATGTAATGATTGGGTATCTTATTTGACTTGTTCCTCCTGAACTACGTTTATAAAACATCATATCTTTTCATGTGACAACACTGAAGAAATGACACTTTGCTACAATGTAAAGTAGTGAGTGTACAGCTTGTATAACAGTGTAAATTGGCTGTCCCCTCAAAATAACTCAACACACAGCCATTAATGTCTAAACCGCTGGCCACAAAAGTGAGTACACCCTTAAGTGAAAATGCCAGTGTCAATATTGTGTGGCCACCATTACTTTCCAGCACTGCCTTAACCCTCTTGGGCATGGAGTTCACCAGAGCTTCACAGGTTGCCACTGGAGTCCTCTTCCACTCCTCCATGATGACATCATGAAGCTGGTGGATGTTAGAGACCTTGCACTCCTCCACCTTCCATTTGAGGATGCCCCACAGATGCTCAATAGGGTTTAGTTCTGCAGACATACTTGGCCACACCTTGACATTTACCCTCAGCTTCTTTAGAAAGGCAGTGGTCATCTTGGAGGTGTGTTTGGGGTCGTTATCATGTTGGAATACTGCCCTGCGGCCCAGTCTCCGAAGGGAGGGGATCATGCTCTGTTGGCATTCATGGTTCCCTCAATGAACTGTAGCTCCCCAGTGCTGACAGCACTCATGCGGCCCCAGACCATGACACTCCCACCACCATGCTTGACTGTACACTCTAAAAAATGCTATGCTAAAAAGAGCAATTGGGTTGTTTTAACCCAGTGGTTGGGTTAAATGTTTGCCCAACGTGCTGGGTAGTTTTATTTAACTCAACTGTTGTATAAAAATTACTGTATTGCTTGCTTAAAATGAACCCAAAATATGCTGGAAATGAACATTTATTAATATGTTTAATAAATGAGCATTTATTAATAAGATAATGAATAATAAACAATAAACATTTATTAAATTGCTTATTAATAAATGTACACCTTTTGATTATTATTGTTGCCTCTAGTAATTATGTGTCTGATTTTTAATTTCTCACCTATTTTGGATTCATTTTAAGCCAGCCATATAGTCATTTTTAATCAGTAGTTGGGTTAAATAAAACTACCCAGCAGGTTGGGCAAACATTTAACCCAACCACTGGGATAAAACAACCCAATTGCTGGGTTTGTCCATTTTCAACCCAACTTGGGTTGTTTTTAACCAAACATTTTTTAGAGTGTAGGCAAGACACACTTGTCTTTGTACTCCTCACCTGGTTGACGCCACACACACTTGACACCATCTGAAGTTTATCTTGGTCTCATCAGACCACATGACATGGTTCCTTAGTCTGCTTGTCTTCAGCAAACTGTTTGCGGGCCTTCTTGTGCATCATCTTTAGAATAGGCTTCCTTCTGGGACGACAGCCATGCAGATCAATTTGATGCAGTGTGCGCCCCCACCCCTTTAACCTCTGCAGCAATGCTGGCAGCACTCATGCATCCATTTCCCAAACACAACCTCTGTATATGACGCTGAGTACCTTCTTTGGTCGACCATAGCGAGGCCTGTTCTGAGTGGAACCTGTCCTGTTAAACCGTTTTATGGTCTTGGACACCATGCTGCAGCTCAGTTTCAAGGTCTTGGCAATCTTCTTATAGCCTACGCCATCTTTATGTAGAGCAACAATTCTTTTTTCAGATCCTCAGAGAGTTTTTTGCCACGAGGGGCCATGTTGACCTTGCAGTGACCAGTATGAGAGAGTGAGAGCAATAACACCAAATTTAACACACCTGCTCCCTATTCACACCTAAAACCTTGTAACACTAACGAGTCACATGACACTGGGGATAGAAAATGGCTAATTGGGCCCAATTTGGACATTTTCACTTAGGGGTGTACTCACTTTTGTGGCCAGCAGTTTAGACATTAATGGCTGTTTGTTGAGTTATTTTGAGAGGACAACTAAATAGTTTGGATGAAAATTCCTTATGGGGCCCACAGGGGTGATCACACTGGACCCACAAATTATTAATTTAAAAAACATTTATTAATTTCTTTAAAGATTCCAGTGGGTCAAATAATGAGCTACTATGCAAAATTTACTTTCAAATCACATGTACCTGACCAAGCAAAGAATTGCTAAAATCAGCTGATTTTATGTGGTTCTGTATATTTGTCAAATTACATGATAAAATATTTAAACTGTAAAGAAAATTACTTCAACTCGGTATGTGTAAATCATGTTTTTTTTTTGTTTTTGTTTTTTCTTTATTGAACTTCAAGATAAATCCTCTTGAATGCATCAGGATGAAAAGCTCTTATTCCTGGGCCTATACAGACTCCTCAGCTTCAAATCTAAAAAGTAAAGAAAGAAAAGACAGAATTACTAATATTCAGCTGGTCAAATGTGCAAACAGCATAAAGCATTTATTCTAATGCAGTGGTTCTTAATCCTGGTTCTGGTGACCGACCACTCTGCACTTTTTGTACAGGTGCTTCTCGACTTTATTTAGGCTTCAAAATGTATAAATGTTAACTTGTAAAGATTAAATGGAAGGCTGCATCTTTGTCTTATATTTCATAATAAACTCAGACGAGCTCAGTACAGACTCGTTTTCCATCTGTTAATTTTGTTCAATTTAAATATGTGCAAAGGATTGTGGGTCATTTAAAACCGTGAAGGATACATCCAATGCATCCTTCAAAACAGGCCGAAAGAAGGACGTGAAACGAAGGTTGCCTTCCAAGGATCCTTCTGGTTGAGATGGCCTTCAGCGACATTTGATAACGTGGCAGCCGAGATTTGCAGTCTTTGTAGGATGCAGCCTTCCATTTGAAGAGCACCATGTGTTTCCCCTATTTAACATACCTGATTCAGATCATCAGCTTGTTAGAAGAGAGCTCCGTGAACTCAATTTAGTGTGTGAGATAAGAGAGACATACAGAACTGACCTGCCAATATTTTATTTTTACACACCAAACTCTAAGAGGCTTTTTCTGACATTTAAGAGTCCAGAAAGCTATTTCTATTATGTTCTCCTTCATCGGTTTACTGTATATCACACCCATGCATCATAGCAGCCTTGAAGATTGAGTCTGACACATGTAAGTAGTGTATCAGCTGTGGCTGGAGGCCTAAACTATTAGAAAAGAGTAGAACCACAGTGACTGAGACTATTACTGCAAAAACAAGTGGAACTGGAGTTATTACATACAAAGCCAATACAATCTGATTGATGACAGCCTTCATAACACTTACGAGGGGTTTTCTCTTCTGAGAGCACACTCTGACACTCTTAAAGCTGTATTTGTGTGTGAGGCAGAAAGTGGTTTAAGCGTGGTATTGATCTGTAAAGCTACACATCTTTCCAATGACATGTTTTTCAAAATTATATTCATCCTCACTGCTTCCATCTAACAGATGGCTGAGCATCTAATGTGTCCGCTGGTTGATACATCTCTGTCAAGGATGTTGAGATGCAGCCATCAGCCAGGGAGAACCTGCTGTTTTGTCTCATCATTCCAGTTATAGTACACAAAAGCACATGGAACTGGAGACTCAGCCTGCTTATTTAGTCAATGGGACCCTTTACAAGCCATTTAGTTGGATGAAAAGGCCTGTCCTTTTTACACCAAATAGAATGTTTCTGGAGCAGCTATGGGGGCTCTTACAAGCTGACAGCACAGTGCACTCATGATTAAGACATAGTAACAACACACACCAATGGGTGAATACTTTCCTCCCTTTGTAAAGGCAAGGTTGCAAGTGAGTGTGACAATAAATTCTGGGTCCCAGGAGTATCTTTGCTCTTGATGTCCTGTTTTGATTAACTGAACTGAAACTGCATAGTATCTCTTAGCAGAGACAAAGGCACCAGTTCACTTTATCTCTGTCCAACTAGCAGCCATAATAGGGGAAATGGCATTCACAACTAAAGAATGCTGGTCTGTGCTGTAATACCAGTCCACTGGGACAATTAACAAGCTCAATGCATGGCACACCGGAACTAATTGTGTCTCTGTCGTATGTAGAGAGAAATATATTCACAATTTCTGTTTGAAATAGTCATACAATTATAATTACAAGTTAGAATATTGAGGATAATTTGTGTGTTTCTTCAACTTTTTCACATGTTTATTAAACATTTCCACCATATTTCACATTATGTATTCTGCTTGATAATTATAATTGTTAAAAAAATATATATATATTTATTTAATTTATTTTATGTATCCTAATTGGACACTTCTGACTGTTATGACCTACAACAGTCATGATTTGTAAGAAAAAAGAAAAAAAAAGTTTTTATAATTCACATGACAAACATTCAAATTTAATATTGTTTGTTTGGTAACACTTTACAATAAGGGTCCATGAATAATCATGTACTAATACCTGAATTAATACTTAATTCAACATGAACTAATCTTGATCCAATTAAGAACTATCCTTAATTACGACAGGAGTCATATGGATTCATGCATGAATAATTCATACATGTTTGATAGTTAATGCATTAATTAACATTTATGGCTAAACCAAATCAAACAGCCTCTTTAAGAAGTAGTAATCAGTAGTAATAAGACTTTGAAACAAATTTAAATAATATTATCAGAGTTTAAACTTTTGACTGCAGCTTTGTCATAAACATTATTTAATAGCACAAAATTAGTTGATCCTCATTAAATGTAGAAAACACCAAATACACTAATAACTGATCTTAAAAGGTCTTTATCTATTTTGTGGTGTTCTCTTTCCCTTCAAACTCACCCTCCTGCAACTTATGCACAGTTAAAAAAAAAAAAAAAAAAATCAAAACCCACATAGAACATTTGTGGAACAGTTCCCAAAGAAGTGTCCAAACTGGAATCATGGTCAGAACATTTGCTGGGATCAGTACAGTTCAATCCAACCCGATCTCACGGCAATTCATACATACTTTATGAGGTGGCTAATTGGTACGAATTCATATGACCTCACTCGTACGAATTCATATGTTTTTTGCTAAAATGTATGTATTTTACGAGTTGACAAATTCATGAATTATGATGAACCCCAAACCACCCTATTATGATGAACCCCAAACCACGCCCCTAAACCTACCCGTCACTGGGGTTTAGACAAATAGAGTGAGGTCGTACGAATGAATACGAATAGAGTACCTCAGAGACTTTTTTTTTTGTTTGTATGTAAAACCTGGAAGCGAGTTAGCATTTTAGAACTTACGGTTCCATCGCCCTGAAGTCTATAGGCTTTTTGAATGGGTTTTTGCTAAATTGCCTGAAAAAAGGTCTGTGGTTAACAAAGCCTCTAAATATTTTCACATTTTGATGTATGACATAAAACACACCAGTTATAACCTGCTTGTGATTTTTTTAACTTTTATTGTGTCTTAAAAACGGCGGTTGCTAACAAGTTGCTAAAAGGGACTACCCTTTGGCGGGAACATTAGACATCATCATGACAAACAGGACATTTGGACAGCATTTCTCATAAAAAAGTGGACAAGTATTCATACACAGCGCAGATCATAATCAGCGAGCATGTTTTTAAATGTTAAAAGTTGTTTTTTAAATAAGGTTTTAGTGGTGGTGACGTTGATCCGCGACCATGGTGTGCTGTAGTCCGTTTATAGACTATTGTAATCTGACTACTTTATTTAGGCTTCAAAATGTATAAATGTTTTGTTAACTTGTAAAGATTATCTTGCTAGACAAAACGTGTAAGTGTCATAATGACTTGACTTGAAAGGGCCCAGACATAATTAATTCGCTGTTACCTACTTACTAAATTCAGCACATTATTTATCATAAACTTACTACCAAATACACAACTAGTATTCAGGCCAGTTAAGTGATGACGTGTGGCTTTTCAAGAAGTCAGAGAGAGGAGGTACAGTATCATCACGGCCTGCATCTGGATGGAGAATGAACTCTACTGATCCCAGCAAACATTCTGACCATGATTCCAGTTTGGTTGTTTCTTTGGGAACTGTTCCACAAATGTTCTGTGTGGGTTTTGAATTTGTATATTTTTTTATTTAGCTTTATTTAAGTTGCAGGAGGGTGAGTTTGAAGGGAAAGAGAACAACACAAAACAGATAAAGACCTTTTAAGATCAGTTATTAGTGTATTTAGTGTTTTCTACATTTAATGAAGATCAATTAATTTTGTGCTATTCAGTAATGTTTATGAACAAAGCTGCAGTCAAAAGTTTAAACTCTGATAATATTATTTACATTTCTTTCAAAGTCAGATTACTTCTTATTCCTTCTTAAAGAGGCTGTTTGATTTGGTTTAGCCATAACCGTTAATTAATGCATTAACTATCAAACATGTACTAACATGTAGTTAACATGTCGTTATTCATGCATGAATCCATATGACTCCTGTCGTAGTTAAGGATAGCTCTTCATTGGTTCAAGATTAGTTCATGATTTTTTATTATTCGTTAGTTCATGCTGAATTAAGTATTACAGTTTTTTCCAATTGCTAACACACAATTTTTCAAACTAGTCTGGTTTTATCAAAACACTTAACACAATTCACAAAACCACACACCCAAACTGCAAAATACCTCATATATCCTGCAAAATGAAGCACTGCAACCGAAACTACACAGAGCATTATCAAAATCAAACTTTTGCATGAAATGGCACACACTTCATTCATATTACCAGATTTTTGCCTAACCACCTACACACTGTTGGGCATAATGAAAAGCACCCCCATCTTTAGTATGCTTTGCCATAATACTAATATATGTATCAGATTCTTCACATGCACAGAAATATTTGCAGATACACACACATGCTGTTGCAACATTTTTTATTTTTTTTTCCTTCACTACAGTAAACAAGTCAGTACAACATAAGCACAGCAGATATATTTACATGGGACTGAACAAAAATATTCTTACAAAAAAAGTAAACTGAAAAAGAAAATTTCTGAAAAAAAATATATTACAGTAAAAAAAAAAAAACAAAAAAAAAAAAAGGCAAGAAAAATAATTAGGCAGCATCTTGCCGCACAGCCGGGTCTGGCCACAACGCCTCGTCAACATCACAGGCAATATCTTCCCTTGCCAGACATCGAGGGAAGAAGCGCCTTGAGTGCCTTATCCATCCCTGAATTGCACCCACATCAATCTCATCACATGCCTCTTCCATGGCCTGCACAAGAGGCATGCGCACAAAGGGCTGCCGGTCGTATACCTTCCACCGCCATGCCGAAAAGAATTCTTCTGTGGGGTTCAGAAATGGTGAGTATGGTGGGAGGTATTGCACGAGAAATGTTGGGTGGTCAGCAAACCAGTTTTGGATTGGGGCTGCACGATGAAAGCTCACGTTGTCCCATACTACAACGTACCGGTTTCTTTGATGGTCTGCATCATTCATACACTCTGGTGGTATGAGAATGTTGTGAAGTCTGTCCAGAAATGTGAGAATATGGGCTGTGTTGTATGGTCCAAGTTTGGCATGACGGTGGAGGACACCATGCATATTGGAGATGGCAGCGCACATTGTGATGTTCCCACCACGTTGGCCAGGAACATCTATAATGGCTCTGTGGCCAATGAGGTTTCTCCCTCTTCTTCTGGTCTTTGCTAGGTTGAACCCAGCCTCATCTATAAAGATGAACTCATGTGGGATTGCATGAGCATCCATTTCCAGTACTCCCTGAAAACAAAGAACAAAAATCACTCAATATGGTGTTATCCAGTACACTGGGAAACAATGTTGTGTGTAGTGTACTGCAGTCAATATAGTACTTACATCCACATATGCTCGTCTGAACTCTTTGTTTCTTTGAGAGTTTCTCTCAAACGGCACCTTATAAAGTTGTTTCATTCTGATTTGGTTTCGCTTGAGAATGCGAGCCAATGTGGACAGACTAACTCGTTGAATGTTGTTGAATAAGGTGTTGTCTTGGATGATGTGGCTTTGAATTTCTCTTACAGTTTTTTCCAATTGCTAACACACAATTTTTCAAACTAGTCTGGTTTTATCAAAACACTTTACACAATTCACAAAACCACACACCCAAACTGCAAAATACCTCATATATCCTGCAAAATGAAGCACTGCAACCGAAACTACACAGAGCATTATCAAAATCAAACTTTTGCATGAAATGGCACACACTTCATTCATATTACCAGATTTTTGCCTAACCACCTACACACTGTTGGGCATAATGAAAAGCACCCCCATCTTTAGTATGCTTTGCCATAATACTAAAATATGTATCAGATTGTTCACATGCACAGAAATATTTGCAGATACACACACATGCTGTTGCAACATTTTTATTTTTTTTCCTTCACTACAGTAAACAAGTCAGTACAACATAAGCACAGCAGATATATTTACATTGGACTGAACAAAAATATTCTTACAAAAAAAGTAAACTGAAAAAGAAAATTTCTGAAAAAAAATATATTACAGTAAAAAAAACAAACAAAAAAAAAAGGCAAGAAAAATAATTAGGCAGCATCTTGCCGCACAGCCGGGTCTGGCCACAACGCCTCGTCAACATCACAGGCAATATCTTCCCTTGCCAGACATCGAGGGAAGAAGCGCCTTGAGTGCCTTATCCATCCCTGAATTGCACCCACATCAATCTCATCACATGCCTCTTCCATGGCCTGCACAAGAGGCATGCGCACAAAGGGCTGCCGGTCGTATACCTTCCACCGCCATGCCGAAAAGAATTCTTCTATGGGGTTCAGAAATGGTGAGTATGGTGGGAGGTATTGCACGAGAAATGTTGGGTGGTCAGCAAACCAGTTTTGGACTGGGGCTGCACGATGAAAGCTCACGTTGTCCCATACTACAACGTACTGGTTTCTTTGATGGTCTGCATCATTCATACGCTCTGGTGGTATGAGAATGTTGTGAAGTCTGTCCAGAAATGTGAGAATATGGGCTGTGTTGTATGGTCCAAGTTTGGCATGACGGTGGAGGACACCATGCATATTGGAGATGGCAGCGCACATTGTGATGTTCCCACCACGTTGGCCAGGAACATCTATAATGGCTCTGTGGCCAATGAGGTTTCTCCCTCTTCTTCTGGTCTTTGCTAGGTTGAACCCAGCCTCATCTATAAAGATGAACTCATGTGGGATTGCATGAGCATCCATTTCCAGTACTCCCTGAAAACAAAGAACAAAAATCACTCAATATGGTGTTATCCAGTACACTGGGAAACAATGTTGTGTGTAGTGTACTGCAGTCAATATAGTACTTACATCCACATATGCTCGTCTGAACTCTTTGTTTCTTTGAGAGTTTCTCTCAAACGGCACCTTATAAAGTTGTTTCATTCTGATTTGGTTTCGCTTGAGAATGCGAGCCAATGTGGACAGACTAACTCGTTGAATGTTGTTGAATAAGGTGTTGTCTTGGATGATGTGGCTTTGAATTTCTCGTAATCTGATTTCATTATTTTCCAAAACCAAGTTTACAATGGCAGCTTCCTGTACCCCGGTGAACATTTGGCCCCTTCCTCCACCATGGTGTCGTCTCTCAGTCCTTTAGAAAAAATAAAATAAAAATATATATGGGGCTTGGACAATGCAGCCTAAATATTTTCCCCCACAGTAGAGTACATTGTACAGGAAACTTGTACAGTTCATGAATGGCTGATGTCATACACTAAGTAAACAGGTGTCACCCAACTGATACACTATGACATGGGGTATACTACATGTGTACTACATGAAATTTTGGTTACATACCTGTTCTCCAGTCTAAAGGTCCGGATGACAGAGGCGACAGTAACGGCTCAAGTTTGGCTGCACTCTCTGTCCAGCCTCACGCATTGTCAACCCATGGTTGATGACATGATCTACTAAGGTTGCTCTGATTTCATTTGAAAGTGTTTGTCTTCTTTGGCCATGAACTCCTCTACCTGCTCTACCCCTACCTCTCACTCTTCCTCCCCCTCTTATTCTCAACCTCCCTCTTCCTCTTCCTTTTCCGCTCTCTGCAATGTCTTCCATTGTTGTTGTAAAAAAAAAAGGTTCTCACCTGTGGTCTTTTCATAGTGCTTACATCCTGATTGAAGTGTTAACAATTAACCACTGAGGTGTTTGGCCAGGTGGCACATGTAATTGGCCAATTAGCTCATGTAGTGTCATTTTGAATGGCAGTGTTTTGAAATGGCAAACATGTGACTTTATGTCAGATTGTTGTGTCTTATGCAGAGAACTGTATTTAGTGAATTTAAAAAGTGCTATTTTGAAATGCAAAATGTGTGTAAAACACAAAAGGTGTTTAGACTTTTGGAGACTTGAGAAGAAGTTTTGCTCTCTGTGTGTCAGTTTAAATAACTGTGCTGTGCATGTCATTTTAGTGTGTTAGCAATTGGAAAAAACTGTAATCTGATTTCATTATTTTCCAAAACCAAGTTTACAATGGCAGCTTCCTGTACCCCGGTGAACATTTGGCCCCTTCCTCCACCATGGTGTCGTCTCTCAGTCCTTTAGAAAAAATAAAATAAAAATATATATAGGGCTTGGACAATGCAGCCTAAATATTTTCCCCCACAGTAGAGTACATTGTACAGGAAACTTGTATAGTTCATGAATGGCTGATGTCATACACTAAGTAAACAGGTGTCACCCAACTGATACACTATGACATGGGGTATACTACATGTGTACTACATGAAATTTTGGTTACATACCTGTTCTCCAGTCTAAAGGTCCGGATGACAGAGGCGACAGTAAAACGGCTCAAGTTTGGCTGCACTCTCTGTCCAGCCTCACGCATTGTCAACCCATGGTTGATGACATGATCTACTAAGGTTGCTCTGATTTCATTTGAAAGTGTTTGTCTTCTTTGGCCATGAACTCCTCTACCTGCTCTACCCCTACCTCTCACTCTTCCTCCCCCTCTTATTCTCAACCTCCCTCTTCCTCTTCCTCTTCCTCTTCCTCTCTCTGCAATGTCTTCCATTGTTGTTGTAAAAAAAAAGGTTCTCACCTGTGGTCTTTTCATAGTGCTTACATCCTGATTGAAGTGTTAACAATTAACCACTGAGGTGTTTGGCCAGGTGGCACATGTAATTGGCCAATTAGCTCATGTAGTGTCATTTTGAATGGCAGTGTTTTGAAATGGCAAACATGTGACTTTATGTCAGATTGTTGTGTCTTATGCAGAGAACTGTATTTAGTGAATTTAAAAAGTGCTATTTTGAAATGCAAAATGTGTGTAAAACAGAAAAGGTGTTTAGACTTTTGGAGACTTGAGAAGAAGTTTTGCTCTCTGTGTGTCAGTTTAAATAATTGTGCTGTGCATGTCATTTTAGTGTGTTAGCAATTGGAAAAAACTGTAATTTAGGAATTAGTACATGATTATTCATGGACCCTTATTGTAAAGTGTTACCGTTTTTATTGTTTTTCGCTATTTTACTATTTTAAGATTGAAAGTAGTATCTGACCAGGGTAAAACAAAATCTATACATAAATAGCATTTTGAAAAGTAGCAAAAATAACTGTTTTAATGCAACCTTCATATCACAAGAATAAGTTTAAATAGTTTTGATAAAAATTAATCCCTATGACAAAAAAGTGCCTGTATGTAACATTTTGCTATGATCAAAAGTGCACAATGAAGAGTATCCAATATATGGACAAGGAACCGAAAGAATACAGGGCTTATAAACACTGCGAGAAAATGTTAACAACACAAAACTTGAACAGACTGATTAACTGATTCATTACCTAGGAGACAAACTAGAACTTAGGCAAACACAAGGAAAAAGTGAACATACGCATGACAATATATTTATATTGTGTACTTTTTGTGACTGCTGCTAACTGTTATATCTACAACCAGACCTGCCACTCCATCCAGTGACTGGGCAGAGGAACTGGCTGAAGTTTGAAGAGGAGGTGGGAGAGGTAGGCTAGGAGGGATCATAGGACGCGCAGGAGAATTGGAGCTGGACGGGACCAGCATAGATGCAGGAGAACTGGAACTGGACGGGACCTCCGGGGAAAGGAGTGACAGGGTAACATCCTCTTCAGACAAATCATTAATGGCGGGAGTGTGGATGGGCTACTTTCCATCCCATCGAACTCCACAAGAACTACCATGATGACAGACAAAGTTACCAGCTCACACACCTAGTCAGACATTTTGCGAGGCTCAGGCTCCGTGATGATTGCTCAGTGGTAGAGCATTTGTCTGCAGATCAAGAGATCCCCTGTTCATATCTGGGTACCCACTTTGCTGTGACCAAATACTAATTAGTTCTTAGGAACTACTTTGGTAGGTTACATCAAGCCAAACACTTCGGCTCATCACCACAAGTACCCACAAATCTCACAACCAACTTGCTGTAATTTACACATGCAACTGTATCACAGACAACATTTTGGTAAGACCTCTGCAAATTTCCAATAATTTTTACAGTTTTACTCTACAACTCACTACTTGTGCACCACCAATCCCTCTACCAGTTACCTTCAGACGAAACCTGCACTCTCTTTCTCCTTCTCATCTTTCCAATAATTTTTCCAGGTTTACTCTACAACTCACTACTTGTGCACCACCAATCCCTCTACCAGTTACCTTCAGACGAAACCTGCACTCTCTTTCTCCTTCTCATCTTTCCTCTGTTGTGTCATCCTCCCTTTCCTCACCCACACAACTCTCATCGGATGTGAATACAGCAACAGACTTTATGTTCCACTTTAACTTCTTCTCTACATAGCATCTCTATCCCCTGGTTATCTAATGTTCTTCGTGAACACCAGATCAAACTCAGGGCTGCAGAGAGAAAATGGAGCAAATCCAAATACCTATCTGACCTAGGTAGGTATCTAAAGGTATCCTTTTCTGATGATGTCCATACTGCTAAATCTTCATATTTCCACAACAAGATCAACAGTACTTTAACCACCTCTTTATCTGCTGTTGATTTCACTAATTTCTTCACTAACAAAACATCAACCATCAGTAGCCAATTCTCAGCTCCACTCACACAGGAACTCAGACCACCCACAGCCACAAATGTCCTCTCTTCCCTAACTAAGGCAGAAATATCCAAACTTCTCCTCTCCAGTCACCCTACCAACTGCCCTCTAGATCCCATCCCCTCAAACCTTCTACAAGCAATTTATCCTACACTTTTACCGGCACTCACACACATTATCAACACATCTCTCCACACTGGCATTTTCCATACCGCATTCAAGCAGGCCCGGGTAACCCCACTGCTTAAAAAACCCACATTAAACACATCACTTGTAGACAGACCTGTCTCTCTCCTACAATTCATAGAAAAACATTTGAACAGTGGTGGGAAGAGTACTGAAAAATCATACTCAAGTAAAAGTACTATTACTTACCAAAAAATGTAATGTGAGTGGAGTAAAAGTACCTGTCCTAAATACCACTCAAAGTACGAGTAAAAAGTAGCCCCTTCAAAAGTACTCAAGAGTAGTGAGTAGTGAGTATTATGCTGTGACTTATTCCACCTTATACCCTGTGAATTAAAAATTTAGCTTTATAACAGTGTCGTTCTCTTTTATGGACGTTTCTCAGTAAAAAAATAAAATTACTCAAAGAGTTTTATTTTTTGACTGCTAGGACTGAAAATCCAGGCATGTAACATTTGGAAAAGCAATAATCTGGTAACGTTTATGACCTCTGTAGAGGTTTTCTTGCAGCTTAATAAAAAAAATAAATAAATAATAATAATGTTGCAAAGCATTGTACATTAACAATTTAACTTAAAAAGGTTACGTTAACATGCATTAACCAACAAGTCTCTTAACATGAACGCAGACTTGCAGAGATTTTAATGTAGGGGCC
This sequence comes from Chanodichthys erythropterus, assembly GCF_024489055.1. NCBI lineage: Eukaryota > Metazoa > Chordata > Actinopteri > Cypriniformes > Xenocyprididae > Chanodichthys > Chanodichthys erythropterus. The sequence continues at coordinate 14,991,319 of NC_090241.1, read as the reverse complement.
GACAACAATCCTACATTTTGAATTTGTTGTTCAGTTTTACAATGAGCTGATTCTCAAAATTTGTACTGTCCAGCCTTGCTCGTTTAGGTGTAAACAGCAGCCCAGCACAACTAAAAAGGCGCTCGCATGCTGCAGAGGCAGGCAAGGCTGTGTTCAGTTTGAGGCTTAGCTTTTTCACCAAAGGAAACGAGTGAAGCAGTCCCATCTCTTCTGAGGCACAAGCCAAGTATCCAATTCAGATGCAGTTGGAGAATGAACAGTCTTAATGGAAGAAAAGAAATCATCCTCGTCAGAGGCATCATGCTGTGAGTCGTTTTGCTGGGTGTCCTTAATGGCGTCAAGATGATGCAGGATGTAATCCATCCCTACCATATACACAAAATAGAAACATTAATAATAATGATAGACAAACTACAGCATGTTTACTAGTGTGTTATGGACTTTGGGGTTGTCATGGTTATTTTAGAAATGAAATAAAGCGGTTTACTTGCTACATAAGCACTGTTGCATTTACTACCCTATAACCCCTCAATACCCTTGTCTTTACGAACATAGTTTCATAGTCTGACTGTGCTACAGTAGGCAAGTAAATAAATATCGAACCAATAGCTTAACGCCACATAAACCCATAAAGTAGTGGAACAGTTACAAGTGGGATAAGCAAAATGTATTATGACTCCTGACATTAAAAATTGAAATAACAAAATTCTGCATGCTCTCAATCTTTAACAAAACTGGCATAAAATATCAATTTCATCAGATAATCTGTATTCATGAACAAAATAGAAATCTCTTACCTGCTTTTATGATGTGGGCCTTGTCAGTCCATGACGTTTTGAATTTTGGAAGAAGAATTGTAGCACTGATGAGTTCCGGATCTTCCATAAACTCCCCATAGCTCTTGTAGACCCTTCTGCAGAGCATGAATAAGGGGAAGACATATCTTGATTGAAGCCTCCATCTTTTTGAGCTTGGAATCAAGAAGGTGTCACAGACACGTCAGGTTCCAACGTCACCCAATCACAGCGCGTACCTTCTCCAGAATACTGATCACCGCCACCTGCACCTCATCACTCTCCTCATCAACAGCACTATATAACACTCACGCACACAGCACTCCACATCCGGTCTCGTTTGCATACAATTCATGTTTATGCTTACCTCAAGGACTCCTCTTCGCATACCTACCTGTCTCCATCGTGTCTTTACCCATTGTGTGCTTCGTCTGCTCCGTGAGTGTGTTCCCGTCAGCTCCCAAGTGCTCCAACGATCTCCAGTCTCCAACGTTTATCTCCCTGCAAGGAAAAGGACAGTAACTATTCCACGTATTATCTGCTCAAGTCAAACTACTACCAGTTCTCTTACCTGTTTCATTCTCCCTGCTCTCCTGTGGTCAAATAAAGCTACTGTGTTACGTTACATCTGTGTCTGTCCTCAGTGTACTGTAACAGAAGACCGGACCAACACCGTTGACCCAGGATGAGCCAACCCGACCCCTTTCATGATTTGGTGGATGCGCTCGGGGGCGCACACTGACCATCCATCCATCGCCACCATCTCCAGTTCCTCATCCTTCACCTGCACCAGCACCAGCTAACCCTACAGCTCACGACAACACTCCTCCTTCACTGCCGCCGTACGCCAGTCCCATGGCCAAACCGGCGCCCTACTCAGGATCGGCGGAGGATTGCAGCGGGTTCCTGCTGCAATGCACACTGGTCCTGGAGATGCAGCCGCACCTGTACCCGAGTGACACCTCCAAAATAGCGTTCATCATCTCTCAGCTCAGCGGCAAAGCATTGAAGTGGGCCGATTCCATCTGGTATCAGCAGGGCGCAGTAACCCAATCCTACTCGTCGTTTATTTCCCACTTCCGGGAGGTGTTCGGGAAACCCATCACAGACTCTTCAGCTGGTGAGAAACTCTATAATTTGAGACAAGGATCCATGTCCATTTATGAATATGCTTTGCAATTCAGAACGCTTGCAGCACTCAGTGGATGGAATGAACAAGCCCTGATAACGAACTACCGGCGAGGATTGGAACCTCGGGTGCGGCTGCAACTCGCTGCATGCGAGGACAACATCGGCTTAGAAAAGTTCATCCAGCTCTCCATCCGCTGCGCCACTCGCATGCAGGCGTGCCTCCAAGAGCACCAGGACCAGTTCCTCTTCACCGTGCCACTCTGCCGATCCGAACCCGTCAGCACTCCAGAACCAGCTCAAGAACCCATGGATGTGGAAAACTCTCGTCTGTCCTATGAAGAACGCCGCCGCCGTCTTACTCTTCGTCTCTGTCTCTACTGTGGTGAACCGGGGCATGTGATTGCAGCATGCCCCACACGACCGCCGCGACCCCTGGTGAGTGCCATTATTCCTGCTACTCGCAAAATGAAACCACTCACTACTGCCGTCAATCTTACTGCCGTCAATGTCTCCCTTACGGTGGTCGCGCTCATCGACTCGGGGTCCGCCGGCAACTTCATCTCTGGTGCCCTCTGTCGCCAACTACGTATCAAGACCTCTCCGACTCCGACCATCTACAAGATCTGCTCCATAACTGGCCCATAACCGGCCGACCCCTGAGCCGTAAGCGCGTCTGCACCGTGGCGGGTCCAGTTACCATCCAAGTAGGACTTCTACATCAAGAGGAGGCTCATCTGCTGGTTCTGGAGGACTCCACCGCTGACGTGGTTCTGGGGCGCCCCTGGTTGGAGCAGCACAATCCCACCATCTCCTGGAAGACGGGCGAAGTCCTGAAGTGGGGCGACACTTGCTTCAATCACTGTTTGACGGATTTGCCAGTTCCACCAACCTCCTCACTTGATCTCTCTCTCTGCACCACGTTCATCGAAAGTCCTGTTGAACAACGTTCTGTTGAGATCCCCAAGTGTTACGCCCCCTTCAGCGACGTCTTTTGCCCTCAGTGGGCTTCCAAGCTGCCTCCACACCGGCCATGGGATTGTGCCATCGACCTGCTTCCGGGTGAACCAGTGCCTAAGGGAAAGATCTACCCTCTTTCCATCCCGGAGGAGAAGGCCATGGAGGTTTACATCAAGGAAGCCCTCGCCCAAGGTTACATCAGGCCGTCTACTTCCCCTGCTGCTTCCAGTTTCTTCTTTGTGGCTAAAAAGGACGGAGGCTTGCGGCCCTGTATTGATTACCGTGCACTCAAAAAGATAAATGTGAAATTCCGTTATCCCCTTCCTCTCGTCCCAGCGGCCCTAGAACATCTCCGTGGTGCCACTGTATTCACGAAGTTGGACCTCCGCAGCGCGTACAACCTCATCCGGATACGTGAGGGGGACGAGTGGAAGGCCGCCTTCATCACCCCTACTGGCCACTACGAGTACTTAGTCATGCCGTATGGACTAGTCAACGCCCCCTCCGTATTCCAAGACTTCATTCATGAGGTGCTCCGGGAGTTTTCCACCGGTTTGTCCTGGTCTACATTGACGACATTCTCATCTACTCCCGGAGCCAGGCCGAACATCGCCAACACGTTGCGGAGGTCCTCACCCACCTACACCAATATTATCTGTTCCTCAAGGCCGAAAAGTGCACTTTCCATCAACCTTCCGTTTCATTCCTGGGATATAACATCGACCACAGTGGCATCAGGATGGACGAGAGGAAGGTGGAATCCATAACCAACTGGCCAGAACCCACCACCATAAAAGAACTCCAGCGTTTCCTCGGTTTCTCAAATTTCTATAGACGTTTCATCAAAGGTTACAGCTCTATCGCCCATCCACTCACCAGTTTACACCGCAACCAGCCCAAGTCTCTGTCCTGGACCCCGGCAGCCACCAACGCCTTCAACCAGCTCAAAGAAGCCTTTACCACCGCTCCCTTACTCGTACATCCTGACCCAGAGAAGCAATTCATCGTTGAAGTGGACGCGTCTACCACTGGAGTGGGAGCGGTGTTATCGCAGCAGCAGGGGACACCAAGTAGACTCCATCCATGCGCCTTCTTCTCCCGCAAGCTCAGCCCGGCGGAAGTCAACTGTTCCATCGGAGACAGGGATATTCTAGCGGTCAAGCTTGCCTTGGAAGAGTGGAAGCATTGGCTGGAGGGAGCCAAACATGCATTTCTAGTACTAACGGACCACAAATTCTTGGAATACCTTCGCTCTGCAAAAAGATTGAACCCTAGACAAGCTCGTTGGGCCATGTTTTCCTCCCGCTTTAACTATACGATCTCCTTCCGCCCTGGTACGAAGAATGTAAAAGCGGATGCTCTCTCCCGTCTACATGCTCCTGAGGAAAAGACCGAAGAACCAGAACCCATCATCCCTAGCTCCCTCATCGTGAGCCCCATAACATGGTCAGAAGAGACCATTCCCTCCTCCAATGCCTCCACTAACCCTCCGCCGGGCTGTCCACCCGGCTTGCTCTATCTTCCACGGACCCGACGCACTCCCACCATTCACTCAGCTCACACGTCACTTGGCACTGGTCACCCGGGGGCCAATGAACCCTCTCGTTGCTGAAAGAACGCTTCTGGTGGCCAGGGATGGCTGCCGATGTCAGAAGGTACGTGCAGGGCTGTAGGGAGTGTGCCATCTCCAAGTCTCCTCGTCATCTGCCAGCTGGGAAACTCCTTCCGCTGCCCGTTCCAGATCGTCCATGGTCACACCTAGGAGTGGACTTCATATCTGATCTCCCTGTCTCAGATGGATACACCACCATCATAGTTGTTGTGGACCGGTTCTCAAAGTCATGTCATTTAATTCCACTTCCTTGATTACCCACTGCAATGGAGACCGCCGAAATACTCTTCAACCAAGTTTTCAGATACTTCGGAATCCCAGAGGATATCGTCTCCGATCGAGGGCCCCAATTCATATCCCGAGTATGGAAGTCCTTCTACTCATTCCTAGGTGTTGCCGTCAGCCTAACTTTTGGATACCACCCCCAGTCGAACGGGCAGACGGAAAGGAAGGTACAGGAGATTGGCCGCTTCCTCCGTACCTTCTGTCATGACCACCAGGACTCTTGGAACCAGTTCCTGGGTTGGGCCGAGTACGCCCAAAACTCTCTCCGACAGTCAACTACTGGGCTTACACCGTTTCAGTGCGTGCTCGGTTACCAACCCCCACTGTTCCCCTGGGATGGGGAACCCTCCAACGTTCCAGCAGTGGATTACTGGTTCCGAGAGAGCGAGAGGGTCTGGGACTCAGCACACCACCAACTGCAACGAGCCCTGCGCAGACGCAGAATGGTAGCCGACCTCCGACGTTCCAATACCCTGGTCTTCCAGCCTGGTCAGATGGTCTGGCTATCCACCCGTAACATCAGACTGCGTCTGCCCTGCAGAAAGCTGAGTCCCAGGTTCATTGGCCCATTCCCCATCATCAAGCAGGTCAACCCAGTCACCTACCAACTCCGTCTTCCACAAGGGTACCGTATACATCCAACTTTCCATGTGTCACTCCTCAAAGCTCACCATCCCTCTGTTCTCCCCACAGGACCTGACGTGGCTCCCGCCGAACCCCCCCCCCTTCCACTCATCCTGGAGGACGGAGCTGCGTACGAGGTTCGAGAGATCTTGAACTCCCGGCGTCGTGGTGGTCAGCTTGAATACTTGATGGACTGGGAAGGATACGGTCCCGAAGAACGCTCCTGGGTCCCAAGGAACGACATCTTAGACCCCAGTTTACTCCAAACCTTCCACGACAGTCACCCTGAGAAACCGGCACCGCGGGGAAGAGGATGACCACCACGGCGTCGGGGTTCTCGGCCCTCTGGAGCGGGCCGTGGAGGGGGGGTACTGTCACAGACACGTCAGGTTCCAACGTCACCCAATCACAGCACGCACCTTCTCCAGAATACTGATCACCGCCACCTGCACCTCATCACTCTCCTCATCAACAGCACTATATTACACTCCACGTCCGGTCTCGTTTGCATACCATTCATGTTTATGCTTACCTCAAGGACTCCTCTTCGCATACCTACCTGTCTCCATCGTGTCTTTACCCATTGTGTGCTTTGTCTGCTCTGTGAGAGTGTTCCCGTCAGCTCCCAAGTGCTCCAACGATCTCCAGTCTCCAACGTTTATCTCCCTGCAAGGAAAAGGACAGTAACTATTCCACGTATTATCTGCTCGAGTCAAACTACTACCAGTTCTCTTACCTGTTTCATTCTCCCTGCTCTCCTGTGGTCAAATAAAGCTACTGTGTTACGTTACATCTGTGTCTGTCCTCAGTCTACTGTAACAGAAGGTAGATGGTGGGAAGCAGCCACCCCATCTGAGTGTTTGATTGTTTGATTGAAGGATGTTCAAGTCCATGGAAATAGGCTTCATCACAATGCAGTATTCAGAGAGATAAGAAACTTCAGTAGGATTTAGCCTATTTTAAAATTAAATGACGACAACAACAAACGTCAAATCTAAACAAATAACTTAAGTATTCCAATTAGAACACACTGAGATTGAGCACACAGACTTACATTTTGATTTTGAATGCTGCAAATACATTCCGAAGGGATGCTTCTCCCTGCTCCTTCAGGATCCACATTACCCTCTCTGCAGCATTGTACATTGAGTTCCATCTTGTTTGGTTGGACTGAATGAACTGCAGCTTACATTCTTCTTGGACGATCTCAGCATTGATGGCAGACCGGCTGGTTTTATTATATAATGCCTGGCATTTCGCAAACGTTGAACGGGAAAGCTTCTTATATACCTCACTGCTGTCCTCTGCTTTGGAAGCATCCACAGTAGCAACCAAATTAAGAAGATGACACACGCAACGCTGATGCTTAGGTAGATGATACTCCAATCCAGTGTTAGTATTTAAAATGGAACAGGTGTCCTGAACCTCAACTCCTTCTTCATTTTCCTCACTCGCCAGTGTCTCTGCCTCAGCAGAGTCAGCACCAATCAACTCTTGCTGATTCTGTTCACCATACACCTTAAATGCTTTGATAAAATTTGATCCACTATCAGTTGTTGTTCTGACTATTTTTTCTGAGATGCTATATTCCGAGTGAATGTCATCCAGGGTTCCTGCGAGCACATCAAATGTATGTGATCCTTTCAAATGTCTAAAGGCAATGGAAGCAGACCTCTTTCCAGTATACATTCATCAATCCAGTGTGCAGTTAAGCCGATGTAACTCCGTTGTCGTGCTGTTCAACAATCAGTTGTGGTACCTATATAGCTGACTTTTGCCATCTCAGCAATGATGTTCTTCTTAACCTTTGTGGCTGCTTCCTCAATTCTCAGCTTCACAGTTGGTCTGGACATAACTGTACAGCCAGGTTGCATTGTATGGATTAGATTTTTAAATGTTGGAAGTTCAACTACGGTAAAGGGCTGAAGGCTTTCGCAGAAAAATTCAACTACAAGCCTGTCAATTGTGGACTGAGCAACCTGCCTGCACAACATGGAATAGTCTTTAATCTTCATCTGTTTCACAGCTGAATCATTCGGTTCTTCTAAGTTCTTTCTTTTCAAGATGCATTTATAGTATTGTTTTATTTTTGATGGATGTTTTCTCTGTAAAAAGAATACACTTCAAAATTAAGTAACTCATATCTTACACCACTGATAAACTTTTGCTAGCATCATTTAAAAATAAACATTTATATATAAAACTGATGTTTTATGAAAGTTATTTGCCATTCATAAACTACAATTTTAAATCGCCATGCAAGAACACATTACATTAACATATACATCTATAATTAAGCCGACAAAAAGTAGGTTAATGCGTTTATATGTTGAGCAAAATATGTGTAAGGGGCATAAATCTAATGATAGGTTAATGCTTAATGCACTTTGAACCCTGCTAACAAGCTAAGGGTGTCCAGCAGCTAGCGCCTCGAGTTCGTGCAGCACTGACAAAATACATTAAAATTGCACATGTATTAGAAAACATAACATTCTGCAGTGTATTTAGTAACGGTTTAAAGCCATTTTGCGATTGAAGTCATTATACATAGAGTATAACCAGCAACAACCCCGCTCCCTCTTCTCATCAATGACAACTGGAGAGATACAGTCTTATTAAGCAGTAGTTGCTTGTGATGTTTTTTGCGTTTTCTTGAACACGTCCATACTGCTGCATTAATAAAACGACTGTGCCTTCACTCCAAGCTGGTTGCTAATCGCTAACGTAATTGTTTTTGGCCGAATAATTTCGGTTGCCTGGAACACTCGGTGCATCCCTAATTCACATTGGCTCATAAAACCTAACACACTTTTATTTATGCCCCCCACACTATATTTGTGACGTTTATTATACCATTTAACATAAATATTTAAAATATGATACTTAGCAAATATTAAAAACTTACCTCGATGTGCTTTTTAAAAACTGATACAGCACTAAAAATGTACTCAAGTACAAGTAAAAGTACACTGTTTTTAAACTACTTAATAAAGTACAATTCCTGAGAAAAAAATACTCAATTACAGTAACGAGAGTATTTGTAATTCGTTACTTTACACCACTGCATTTGAATGGGTTGTTTTCAACCAGGTATCGTCTTTCCTCTCACAGAATAACCAGCTGAATGTAAACCAATCTAGAGCGGCAATTCAACCGAGACTGCACTACTGTCAGTCACTGAATCCCTGTGGATTGCAAAGGCTGATTCCAAATCATCAGTTCTCATTCTGCTGGATCTATCTGCTACATTTGATACCGTGAATCATCAGATCCTACTGTCCACCCTGTCATCACTGGGCATCAAACAAACTCCACTTCACTGGTTTGAATCTCACAGGTAAGTCTTTCAGTGTTGCCTGGAGAGGGGAGGTATCAAAAGCACATCTACTGGTCACAGGGGTTCCTCAGGGTTCAGTTCTTGGACCTCTCCTCTTCTCCATATACACTACATTACTTGACCCCATCATACAGGCACATGGTTTCCTCATACCATTGCTATGCTGATGACATGCAGCTCTTCCTTTCATTTCATCCAGATGATCCCACAGTAGCTGCATGAATCTCAAGCTGCTGGCGGTCATCTCGGCATGGATGAAAGAACATCACCTGCAGCTCAACCTGGCAAAGACAGAGCTTCTCATCTTCCCTGCCAATCTGACTCTACAGCACAATTTCACCATCCAGCTAGGTACATCATTGACAACCCCATCAAGGTTGGCCAGAAATCTTGGAGTAATCTTTGATGACCAACTGACTTTCAAAGAACACATTGCAAAGACAGCGCAGTCATGCAGATTTGCACTACACAACATCAGGAAGATCAGGCCTTTTCTAATAGAACATGCAACACAACTTCTCGTCCAGGTCCTGGTCATTTCTAGACTTGATTACTGCAATGCTCTTCTGGCTGGACTGCCATCATGTGCAATCCAACCTTTACAAATGATTCAGATCGCTGCAGCACGTCTTGTCTTTAATGAGCCCAAAAGGGCCCGTCACACCTCTATTTACCTATCTGCACTGGCTACCACTTGCTGCTCGCATCAAGTTCAAGGCATTGATGCTTGCTTAGAGATCTACCACAGGCTCAGCACCTTCCTACTTTCACTCACTCCTACGAGTCTACATCAATAGCAGAGCTAAAACATGACAAATTGGGGTCCAGGTAAAGACTGGCTAAACCGACCGTCTGCTAGCTGTCTCACGTCACAAAAGTCAGATAAATCCCAACACATAGAGATTCTTTCACCTAGATATCATCACATAGAGACTGTGTCTGTTCCCTGGATTAGTAAATGCAAAAAACTTCCAAGCCATTTAAAGGTAAAAAATTTAATTGATGTTCAACAAATAAAAAAAATAAATAAAAATAAAAAACCGAACAAATGATAAAGCTTGGGTTGTTGAATAATAGATCCCTTTCTTCAAAAGCACTTATTGTAAATGATATGATCACAGATTATAAACTAGATGTGCTGTGTTTGAAACAAACCTGGCTAAAACCAGACAATTACATTACAGTCCACCCCCTAATATGACTGTTATAAAAACGAGCCTTGTCTGAAAGGCAAAGGGGGAGGTGTTGCAGTAATTTATAGTAATATCTTCAGTATTACTCACAAGTCTTTTAAATATAATTTCTTCGATTCCTTCATGAAGGTACTTTATGTAACGTTATGTAGTGTAAGTTTGACATTTGTACTGGCTACTGTATACAGGTCAACAGGGCACCTTTAGCAAAAACTTCATCAAAGGTTTTGCTGATTTTCTATTGGACAGACTAGACTTATCGATTCTTGGGATTTAAGAATCGATATCGGTTCATAAAAATCGATTAAAATTGAGAAATCAATATTTTTTACCCAGCCCTACAAGCTACCCTTGGGAGATATCATTGTCAGATATCAAGTATGGCATTAGTTACGCTGATAATGCTCAGCTCTATATTTTTTTGCACCCTGACAAAACTTACCAATTCATAAAATTAACGGAATGCATAGCTGGAATGCTACCATCTGTAAAAACACATTCATCTTAAAATATATATCTAAACTATGACATATGCTTTCGATGACAATTCCGGAACAGTTAGTTCATGCGTTTATGACCACAAAGGTAGATTACTGTAATGCTCTACTGGGTGGTTGTCCTGCACACTTAATAAACAAACTACATCTGGTCCAAAACGCAGCAGCTAGAGTTCTTACTAGAACCAGGAAGTATGACCATATTAGTCCGGTTCTGTCAACACGGCATAAGCCGCTTTTCCACTGTCTGGCCAGTGTGAGTCAGGGCTTTCAACAGGCCAGGCTGGGCTAATAGCTTCAGACCTGTAGCACCAAGCTCAAAATCATGCTGCGTTTCCATCATCGAGCTAGAAGCTATTCTTATTTACCATGTTTACTATGGTAATGGTTAGTGTAGTCCCATAGTCTTTTGCATCGCATATAAATATTTCTGCCTTATACGGTGATCAGAATACACATCGGATCACAAAAAGAAGTTATTTCAAACACTTGCTGCTGTCTGAAAGTAAGTTTCGAGCTAAAATATTTTTAAGTCTTTAAAGGGAACATTGGATGCAAAATTCACTTTTACATGGTGTTTGGACATAAATGTGTGTTGGCAGTGTGTCTGCACAACCACCCTATAATGATAAAAACCCACCCAGTGCTTTTTTTTTTTTTTGTAAATCCCCACAAATCATAAGCACTTTGTCAGATCAAGCCATTCACAGATTCTTGGCAAAGTGGCGTAAATTTGCACATGCCCTTCCCACGACTCTTGACGGACACTGCCGTTTTAGCATAGACCCGCTGAGTTTTGACGCAGTCCGCAATGGTTTTGACGCAGCGCAGGTGTAGACAAGAATGTCTCCAAAGCAACTGAGGTGTATTGTTATTGGATATAAGAATGAACATAGCAGTCATCCTTTACTCTCGACATCTGAGCCGCTGAAGACGCAGTGGATTAATTTTGTTTTTGAAGGGAATGCGCCCCCGGATCTACCTGTATGTGTTTATGTCTGCGCTAAAAAGTTCCTGAAGGATGGATCAGTACCTCCAGAAGACGTGAAGGGGGTGGTATTAAATAATCGCAAAACCTCTGGTAGGGAAGTATTTAAATCTGAAAGATAAAGCATAATATCATCAGCATACAATGAGATGTGATGATGGCAGTGTTACAGTAGACTGAGGACAGACACAGATGTAACGGATAACAGTAGTTTATTTGACTACAGGTGAGCAGGGTGAATGAAACAGGTAAGAGAACTGGTAGTAGTTTGACTTGAGCAGGTAATACGAGGTATAGTTACTGTCCTTTTCTTTGCAGGGAGATAAGCATAAGCATAAACATAAGCATAAGCATAAAATTATGTTTAAGCATAAACATGAAGGGTATGCAAACGAGACCGGACGTGGAGTGCTGTGTGCGTGAGTGCTTTATAGTGCTGTTGATGAGGAGAGTGATGAAGTGCAGGTGGCGGTGATCAGTACTCTGGAGAAGGTGCGCGCTGTGATTGGGTGACGTTGTAACCTGACGTGTCTGTAACAGTACCCCCCCTCCACGGCCCACTCCAGAGGGCCGAGAACCCCGACGCCGTGGTAGTCGTCCTCTTCCCTGCGGTGCCGGTTTCTCAGGGTGACTGTCGTGGAAGGTTTGGAGTAAACTGGGGTCTAAGATGTCGTTCCTTGGGACCCAGGAGCGTTCTTTGGGGCCGTATCCTTCCCAATCCACCAAGTATTCGAGCTGACCACCACGACGCTGAGAGTTCAAGATTTCTCGAACCTCGTACGCAGCTCCGTCCTCCAGGATGAGTGGAAGGGGGGGGTTCGGCGGGAGCCACGTCAGGTCCTGTGGGAAGAACAGAGGGATGGTGAGCTTTGAGGAGTGACACATGGAAAGTTGGATGCACACGGTACCCTTGTGGAAGAAGGAGTTGATAGGTGACTGGTTTGACCTGCTTGACGATGGGGAATGGGCCAATGAACCTGGGACTCAGCTTTCTGCAGGGCAGACGCAGTCTGATGTCACGGGTGGATAGCCAGACCATCTGACCAGGCTGGAAGACCGGAGTGTTGGAACGTCAGAGGTCGGCTACCATTCTGCTTCTGCGCAGGGCTCGTTGCAGTTGGTGGTGTGCTGAGTCCCAGACCCTCTCGCTCTCTCGGAACCAGTAATCCACTGCTGGAACGTTGGAGGGTTCCCCATCCCAGGGGAACAGTGGGGGTTGGTAACCGAGTACGCACTGAAACGGTGTAAGCCCTGTAGTTGACTGTCGGAGAGAGTTTTGGGCGTACTCGGCCCAACCCAGGAACTGGTTCCAAGAGTCCTGGTGGTCATGACAGAAGGTACGGAGGAAGCGGCCAAACTCCTGTACCTTCCTTCCAGGAAGTGGAATTAAACAACATGACTTTGAGAAATGGTCCACAACAACTAGGTTGGTGGTATATCCGTCTGAGACAGGGAGATCAGATATGAATTCCTCTCCTAGGTGTGACCATGGGCGATCTGGAACGGGCAGTGGAAGGAGTTTCCCAGCTGGCAGATGACGAGGAGACTTGGAGATGGCACACTCCCTACAGCCTTGCACGTACCTTCTGACATCGGCAGCCATCCCTGGCCACCAGAAGCGTTCTTTCAGCAACGAGAGGATCTCATTGGCCCCCGGGTGACCAGTGCCAAGTGACGTGTGAGCTGAGTGAATGGTGGGAGTGCGTCGTGTCCGTGGAAGGTAGAACAAGCCGGGTGGACAGCCCGGTGGAGGGTTCGTGGAGGCATTGGAGGAGGGAATGGTCTCTTCTGACCATGTTATGGGACTCACGATGAGGGATCTAGGAATGATGGGTTCTGGTTCCTCGGTCTTTTCCTCCGGAGCATGTAGACGGGAGAGAGCATCCGCTTTTACATTCTTCGTACCAGGGCGGAAAGAGATCGTGTAGTTAAAGCGGGAGAAAAACATGGCCCAGCGAGCTTGTCTAGGGTTCAATCTTTTTGCAGAGCGAAGGTACTCCAAGTTTTTGTGGTCCGTTAGTACTAGAAATGCATGTTTGGCTCCCTCCAGCCAATGCCTCCACTCTTCCAAGGCAAGCTTGACCGCTAGAAGTTCCCTGTCTCCGATGGAATAATTGACTTCCGCTGGGCTGAGCTTGCGGGAGAAGAAGGCGCATCGATGGAGTCTACTTGGTGTCCCCTGCTGCTGCGATAACACCGCTCCCACTCCAGTGGTAGACGTGTCCACTTCAACAATGAATTGTTTCTCTGGGTCAGGATGTACGAGTAAGGGAGCGGTGGTGAAGGCTTCTTTGAGCTGGTTGAAGGCGTTGGTGGCTGCCGGGGTCCAGGACAAAGACTTGGGCTGGTTGCGGAGTAAACTGGTGAGTGGATGGGCGATGGAGCTGTAGCCTTTGATGAAACGTCTATAGAAATTTGAGAAACCAAGGAAATGCTGGAGTTCTTTTATGGTGGTGGGTTCTGGCCAGTTGGTTATGGATTCCACCTTCCTCTCGTCCATCCGGATGCCACTGTGGTCGATGTTATATCCCAGGAATGAAACGGAAGGTTGATGGAAAGTGCACTTTTCGGCCTTGAGAAACAGATGGTACTGGCGAATGCGGGTGAGGACCTCCGCAACGTGTTGGAGATGTTCGGCCTGGCTCCGGGAGTATATGAGAATGTCGTCAATGTAGACCAGGACAAACCGGTGGAGAAACTCCCGGAGCACCTCATGAATGAAGTCCTGGAATACGGAGGGGGCGTTGACTAGTCCATACGGCATGACCAAGTATTCGTAGTGGCCAGTAGGGGTGATGAAGGCGGCCTTCCACTCGTCCCCCTCACGTATCCGGATGAGGTTGTACGCGCTGCGGAGGTCCAACTTCGTAAACACAGTGGCACCACGGAGATGTTCTAGGGCCGCTGGGACGAGAGGAAGGGGATAACGGAACTTAACAGTTATCTTGTTGAGTGCACGGTAGTCAATACAGGGCCGCAAGCCTCCGTTTCTTTCCTGCCTTCCTGCTTCCAGTTTCTTCTCCAAAGAAGAAACTGGAAGCAGCAGGGGAAGTAGACGCCCTGATGTAAAATTGGGCGAGGGCTTCCTTGATGTAATCCTCCATGGCCTTCTCCTCCGGGATGGAAAGAGGGTAGATTTTTCCCTTAGGCACTGGTTCACCTGGAAGCAGGTCGATGGCACAATCCCATGGCCGGTGTGGAGGCAGCTTGGAAGCCCGCTGAGGGCAAAAGACGTCGCTGAAGGGGGCGTAACACTTGGGGATCTCAACAGAACGTTGTTCAACAGGACTTTCGATGGACGTGGCGCAGAGAGAGAGATCAGGTGAAGAGGCTGGTGGAACTGGCAGATCCGTCAGACAGTGAGTGAAGCAAGTGTCGCCCCACTTCAGGACTTCGCCCATTTTCCAGGAGATGGTGGGATTGTGCTGCTCCAACCAGGGGCGCCCCAGAACCACGTCAGCGGTGGAGTCCTCCAGAACCAGCAGATGAGCCTCCTCCTAATGTAGAAGTCCAACTTGTAAGGTCACTGGACCTGCCACGGTGCGGACACACTTACGGCTCAGGGGTCGGCCGGTTATGGAGCAGATCTTGTAGATGGTCGGAGTCGGAGAGGTCTTGATACGTAGTTGGCGACAGAGGGCACCAGAGATGAAGTTGCCGGCGGACCCCGAGTCGATGAGCGCGACCACTGTAAGGGAGACATTGGCGGCAGTAAGATTGACGGCAGTAGTGAGTGGTTTCATTTTGCGAGTAGCAGGAAAAATGGCACTCACCAGGGGTTGCGGCGGTCGTGTGGGGCATGCTGCAATCACATGCCCCGGTTCACCACAGTAGAGACAAAGACGAAGGGTGAGACGGTGGCGGCACTCTTCATAGGACAGACGAGAGTTTTCCACATCCATGGGTTCTTGAGCTGGTTCTGGAGTGCTGACGGGTTCGGATCGGCAGAGTGGCATGGTGGAGAAGGACTGGTCCTGGAGCTCTTGGAGGCACGTCTGCATGCGAGTGGCGCAGCGAATGGAGAGCTGGATGAATTTTTCTAAGCCGATGTTGTCCTCGCATGCAGCGAGTTGCAGCCGCACCCGAGGTTCCAATCCTTGCCGATAGTTCGTTATCAGGGCTTGTTCATTCCATCCGCTGAGTGCTGCAAGCGTTCTGAATTGCAAAGCATAATCATAAATGGATCCTTGTCTCAAATTATAGAGTTTCTCACCAGCTGAAGAGTCTATGATAGGTTTCCTGAACACCTCCCGGAAGTGGGAAATAAACGACGAGTAGGATTGGGTTACAGCGCCCCGCTGGGACCAGATGGAATCGGCCCACTTCAATGCTTTGCCGCTGAGCTGAGAGATGATGAAACGCTATTTTGGAGGTGTCACTCGGGTACAGCTGCATCTCCAGGACCAGTGTGCATTGCAGCAGGAACCCGCTGCAATCCTCCGCCGATCCTGAGTAGGGCGCCGGTTTGGCCATGGGATTGGCGTACGGCGGCAGTGAAGGAGGAGTGTTGACGTGAGCTGTGGGGTTGTCTGGTGATGGTGCAGGTGCAGGTTGAGGAACTGGAGATGGTGGCGGTGGATGGATGGTCAGTGTGCGCCTAAGCGCATCCACCAAATCTTGAAAGGGGTCGGGTTGGCTCATCCTGGGTCTACGGTGTTGGTCCGGTCTTCTGTTACAGTAGACTGAGGACAGACACAGATGTAACGGATAACAGTAGTTTATTTCACCACAGGTGAGCAGGGTGAATGAAACAGGTAAGAGAAATGGTAGTAGTTTGACTTGAGCAGGTAATATGAGGTATAGTTACTGTCCTTTTCTTTGCAGGGAGATACACGCTGGAGCTTGGAGATCGCTGGAGAACTTGGAAGCTGATGGGAACACACTCACGGAGCAGACGAAGCACACGATGGGGAGAGACACGTTGGAGACAGGTAGGTATGCGAAGAGGAGTCCTTGAGGTAAGCATAAACATGAAAGGTATGCAAACGAGACCGGACATGGAGTGCTGTGTGCGTGAGTGCTTTATAGTGCTGTTGATGAGGAGAGTGATGAGGAGCAGGTGGCGGTGATCAGTACTCTGGATAAGGTGCGCGCTGTGATTGGGTGACGTTGGAACCTGACGTGTCTGTGACAGGCAGTTATTAATTGTTATAGGTGAAATTGATTGAATTTGTCTAAGGGCTCTAGTGAGAGTGCAAATAAAAGTGGTGATAAGGGACAACCTTGCCGGCAACCCCTTTGAAGTGGAAAAGGTTGTGATTGACAGAAACCTGTCATTACAGAGGCAGTAGGACATTTATATAACAGTTGTATAATATTTAAGAATTTAGGGCCGAATCCAAAACGCTCCAGAACAGCCCATAAATAGTCCGATTCAAGTCTGTCAAATGCTTTGAGAGCATCCAAAGAGAAAATGGCAGAGGTAACATTGCTAGTGCGAGCATGGTCGATAATGTGTAACAGTCGGCGCATATTATCTGACGCTAGGCGGCCCTTCAGAAAGCCAGTCTCGTCATAATGGGTCAGATTGTCAATGTATGGTTCCAATCGTAAAACCAATGCTTTAGCAAGGATCTTCACGTCAGCTGAAATCAAAGAAATTGGGTGATAACTAGAGCAACTTAATGGATCTTTATCCTTTTTAAGCAACAGATTAATGAGGGCTACATTTTGGTCTCTGTGAAGTGTGCCATGATCAATGGCATAAATCATGGACTTCAGAATTAAGGGACCAACAATGTCCCAGATAGCTAGGTAGAGTTCTGGAGGAATTCCTTCAGGGCCGGGTGATTTGCCTTTCTTTTTAGCTGCATTGTGGAGTTCCCTAGGGGTGCATCTAGAGATTCTTGAGCAGAAATTGGTAAAATGGGAAGATTCGAATCAATAAGAAAATCACAGCATTTTCCTCTGTCAAGGGAGACCTCAGACAAATACAACATAGAATAAAATAATTAAAACTCATCATTAACAACTTTAGGGTCCGTAGTAATTTCACCAGAGCTAGTTTTGATTACGTCAATGCTGGCTTTAGATTCACACACTTTGAGTTTCAATGCAGGCAATCTACTAGACCTGTTTACATTAAAATAGTATTTTTGCTTTGTTCTGTGAATGATAAATTCAGCTTTAGAAATAGATAGAGAAGTATATTCTACTTTCAATAAAGAGAGCTCCTGATTAAGCTTGTCAGAAAAAGCATGGGTCAATTGGCATTCTAGATCATGGATTTTATTTTCCAGCTCCTAAAGCTGTTTATTCCTAGATGCCTTAGCTTTGGAAGAGTATGAAATGCAGTTACCCCTTAAAAAACATTTTGTAACTTCCCACAACACCTGTGGATTATGACACTGAGAGTTAATCTCCAGAAAGATAATTAGTTATTGTCTAAGTTGATCTAAGAAGGAGGTGTCATACAATAGCGTATTATTAAAGCGCCATCTACTGACTTTAGGAAATGTGACTGGAAAAGTTTTTTAGGAAAAGTGACTGGTGAATGATCTGATATCAAAATAGGCAAAATATCAATAGTACTTATGTGTTGGACCAAAGGGGGATCAACTAAAATATAATCAATCCTAGAAAATGACATGTGACGGGTGGAATAAAATGTATACGCTTTAGCATTACCATTTTTAATACGCCATGGGTCTGCTAGATTAAGCTCTGCAATTACATTATTACTGAAGATGGCATTGCCGCATTAGGGTCAGTGGAGGTGCGATCTAACTCTAGGTGGACACAGAAATTGAAATCTGCACCAAGAATAATGTGGTAGTCGTTAAACTTAATCAAGGTTCCAGAAATATTGTCCATAAATTGGTGGTCACATACGTTCGGTGCATATATAGATGTTAAGAGGACTTTGGTATGATTAATTCTAATGGCTGTATATATAAACCAACCACAATCATCTTTTCCTATTGTATCCACAGAAAAATGTAATGATCTCTTATGTAGAATTAAGACACCCTTAGATTTATTAAGAGCACACGGACATGCCAATATCTTGTAAGTTTTATTTTGAAAGCTGTGAACGTCTTCATCTTTTAAAAGTGTTTCTTGGAGCAGCGCAATAGATACATCTTTCTGCCGCAAAAATTCCAAGCAACGAGTGCGCTTTACTGGTGAGTTTAACCCCCGCACATTCCAATTTAAGATGTTAAGAGTAGACATGTGTACAGGTAGAAAGAAGAAATAAGTGTAGAAAAGCCCAGACCTCGAAAACCACTTAAAGAAAATTGTACATTGTAAGTCAGTTGCCGCCTTGAACAGAACACAAGTGAACATAAACCAAACTATGTACATACACTTTGCAAGCTGCGAGGATACCTGAAACCCTCTGGCTAGCGTAAAACTAGAAATTACAAGAGCCGTGACTGCTCAATTGCGGTGATCCCAACCACTACTGAATATCAATTATAGAGTGGGGAAGGATTTATGATTGTAATAAAAAAAAAAAAAAAACATAAAAATAATAATAAATAAATATATCACCCCTGTTCAGGGGATTAACAGCTTATGACAGTATAAAATAAAAGGGGGACCTACCTCTGTAACATTTTGTGGTCAGAAAAAAAAACCTTATCTCTGCTCAGTAACGAACTGCTCCGTATCCATATCAGCACAGCGGTCCAGTTGATCAGGCAGCCCCACAGGCGCAATGATGTCATGCCCAGGCTGTGAAGACAGAAGATACTGCTCGGCCTCCAATGGCGATCGAAAGAGGTTTTGTCTCCCTGCATGAATAACCTTGAGTGTGGCAGGGAAGAGGAGAAACAACTGTATTCCGAGAGTATCCATCTTCTTCCGCACTTCAGTGAAAGCCTTCCTTTTCTTAGTAGTGTCTGCGCTGTAATCCGGGAAGAAATGAAGAATTTTGCTGCCGTATTTGACCAGGTATATGGCCCTCGCTCCTTTAAGGATAGCTTGTCTATCGGTTTAGTCCAGCAGTTTGAATATAACCGTGCGGGGGTGGTTAGATGGCTTGTCTGAATAGATCCGATGTGCACATTCGATTCTGATCTCTCTGTTCGTGATGGAGGGTATCCATTTGGGCAGATTCGCCTTTAAAAAGGCGATGCAATCATCTCCCTCAGCACCTTCTCTGAGGCGACTAACCGCACATTGGATCTCCTGCTGCGATCTTCCATGTCAGCAATCTTTAATGTGAGATCGTTGAGTTCGGATTTCAGATCGCTGATTTGATCCCTGTCCTTACGAATGGCAGCTTGGGTGGAATCGCATCTGGATTGAAGCAGACATGCCGATTTTTCCACTTGCTCGATTTGTCTGGTTACGGCGGTAACTGCTTTGTTGGTGTTTTCAATTTCACGCTTCAAATCTGAAATCAGAGGCGTCAGTACTTCATCTATGGCAGATTTGATAGCGGCAGTAACACTTCTGTCCAAATCAATCTGTCACTCAACACTTGTTTCACTCCCGCCAAAATGGTGCCATCCAGCTCAGCTCGGGAGATGACAGAGGACTCCTTAAATCTCTTCTTAATTGGAGAGTTTGCATCGTCCCGAGTAAGAGCAAGTGTGGTCTGAGTCTAGCATTTAGTTGTCCTTCAAGACCTAAAAATATGCGAGTGGTGTGGAGAGCATCTTTTCAAAGCTGCACCACCATCAACGCGTCACATGACTCTCCATTAATTCTGACATTCAGCTTTCATGCAGGATCAACAAAGCGGATTTGTCCAAACTATACATTACCTTGCAATCAGCCACCTCTCTCCTAAGTCCACCCCAGCCTCCAAGGAAGACAATAGGCAGACCATATCTCACAGCCCTTGAATTCACCTCACCCAACACCAACACTTTCCTCCCGCACAAGATCTGGCACTCAGTGAGCATCGGGCTGTAGCGGCAGGCCATCAGCGAGCCTGGGCTGCACCCCAGATTCCACCACTCGGCTCAGCCATCAGGCTGACTCAAGTGTGAGGCTATCTCCGCCGACAGTTGCGGCCCAGGCTTCCCTTATAACCTTCTCCTAAATGCAAAATCACATTATTCTCTGTTCACAGCAACTCCGATGCCCGTCCCATCAAACACAGTCACCTCGGAACCACCCCCAGTGGCTCACAACAACCGAGCACAGATCCTGGCAGGTGCAGACGCAGACCTTTCAAACTTACTCTCACAGCTTCCTGTGTGTGATTCTAACTGCCAGATAGACTGCAGGGTCACATTAAAAAAAATCCAAACATACATTTTTCATGTTTACTTTCTTTTTCTGAATTCACCATTGCTTTCAGGCATTTCACAGAAATATTTTTTCAGCCTTCCTCCATAGGTGGCGCGAACTGAATGATTATTTAAAGGTGCCATTGAATTGAAAATTGAATTTACCTCGGCATAGTTGAATAACAAGAGTTCAGTACATGGAAATGACATACAGTGAGTCTCAAACGCCATTGTTTCCTCCTTCTTATATAAATCTAATTTGTTTAAAAGACCTCCGAAGAACAGGCAAATCTCAACATAATACCGACTGTTACAGATGCAGTTAACAGTCGGGGTGTACGCCCCCAATATTTGCATATGCCAGCCCATGATCAAAGCATTACACAAGGGCAGCCAGTATTAACATCTGGATCTGTGCACAGCTGAAACATCAGACTAGGTAAGCAAGCAAGGACAACAGCGAAAAATGGCAGATGGAGCGATAATAACTAACATGATCCATGATAACATATTTTTAGTAATATTTGTAAATTGTCTTTTTAAATGTTTCGTTAGCATGTTGCTAATGTACTGTTAAATGTGGTAAAAGTTACCTTCGTTTCTTACTGTATTCACGGAGACAAGAGCCGTCGTTATTTTCATTTTTAAACACTTGCAGTCTTTATAATGCATAAACACAACTTCATTCTTTATAAATCTCTCCAACAGTGTGTAATGTTAGCTTTAGCCATGGAGCACTATCAAACTCATTCAGAATCAAATGTAAACATCCAAATAAATACCATACTTACGCGATTAGACATGTTGCATGATGAACATTTTGTAAAGATCCATTTTGAGGGTTATATTAGCTGTGTAAACTTTGTTTATGCACTGTTTAAGGCAAGCGCGAGTGTGAGCATTTAAAGGGGCCGCAGCCTAAATCGGCTCATATATAATGATGCCCCAAAATAGGCAGTTAAAAAATGAATTAAAAAAAATCTAGCTCATTTCTATACTTATGTAACAGGATTAGGTGATTGACAGCAGTGTTTGTCTATCAGCGAATAGTACTTCCTATTTAAAGGCCGATTGGCTGTTACCTGGGATGCATCACGTCCGTTTTCCCCCTTTGTTTTGGCTGTGTTGACGGTGGCTGTGGGTAAGTGTGCTGTGTTTTAATACGGTGACTTAGAAATTGTTGGCGTGCATAATCTAAAACTGTGTGTTTATTTAGAGTGCAGTCTTTATGGTCCGGTGCTGTTTTCCTTTTTGTGCTGCTTGGTGGGTTTGATGACTGTTTGCCTCTCAGGTATGCAATGTTAATAGCTCGTTGCGTGGTTAGTATAAAGTGAGTATAGTATATTTAACATCTTTTCTTGCTTAATTCAGTATATATGACTTCTTGTACCCCATGATGGTAGCGGTGGGTATGACTGTAACAAGCCCGTGCCTATGAAGCATTTTGTTCGGCGTGATATCCTGATGGTAAGTGTTTTAAAGGCAATTTATATCTGGGTAAGCATAATATTATTCTTTTTAACATCTCCTTTTGTTCGATGTAGGATTCTCCCTCTCGTTCTATGCTGTGATTTGTTTGCTGCCGTGATCGTTTTATGCCGTGAATGTTTGCTGCCTTGAGTTCTTGCTGCTGTCTTCGCGCTGTTAAAAGAGCGGCTGTCCATACAGCCGTGCCGACGAAGTCATCAACGTTTATTAAAGGGGACTGCTGGTTTGATTCTATTACGTGCCTTTCTTGTGCCCTGCTTCATGTTTTGGTTTATTTCATTATCAGTTACCATGGTTAAATCATTTAACCTTTTTCTTTTTCTTTAAGTTTGTGGATATTTGTTTGATTGTATTGCTTTGATTTTTCTTTCTTTGGTGAAACTATAATCTGTCGACATGTGCATGTTTAACCTATGAATGCAATTCAAATCGTGTGGTGATTTACTGTATAGAAGTTGGTGTTTGTAACAATTTCAGGTGATTAACTATCTGATTTTCTGGTTACATTGTTGCTTCTCCTCACTTTTGTTTGTTGATGCCACTTATGTGAGGAGTTGCTGCATTGATGTCATATTGCCATTTCTGTCCAGTTTATTTTCAAAGTTATTTATTTTCCTTTTGATTTATTGCAGGAGCTGGGGTCCCACGGGTGGTTTGATCTCCCTCCTTGTGGTGGTGGTTCTCCTTCATCGTGTGCGGTGTACACCTTGAGTGTTTGATAGTGTGATTAGAGTGCACGGGTGTGTGTGCGTGTGGAAGTGTGCTCTTGTGAAACCAAACTCTACATTGATCCCAGCCGTTGGGAGCCTCAGCCCCTGCTGGTATTGCTGTTTTTGTTTTACATATACATACACATATATAAATACATACTATCTCAAGTTGGTTTTGTTTGATATCTTTTTCTCTTGTTGTAATTTGTGTTTGAAGTGGGGTTTCATGTATTTTTTTGTGATTCATTGTTTTGTATTTTAATTAACTTTTGTATTAATAAACATTTTGTATTTTTTTATACTCATGTCTCTGGCCTCATTTTTGAGGGAACCGAACCTGTGTGCTATATTCCCCAATTTGGGTGGTTTGAGTATTTTCCCTGGGGTTAACACTAGAAGTCCCAGAGAGCAGCCATTTGGCTTTTCTACCTATAAAACCCGCAGGACAGCCGATGGGCTGGATGTCTTTAGGCTAATATCCTTAATCAGCTGTGAACAGTTGCTTTTGTTATGTAAACAATGTGGGGCCATGCTGAGCCACTTCAAGGAAACTTGTGTTTCACTTTGCCATCTTAGGGAGAAATCAACACACATGTTTTTTTTTTCCTTTGTTGCTGAGATCTATTGATAAAAATAGTACAAAATAAAAAAAAGAAACCAACCATTTGTACACATATTTACAAATAATATTAAAAAGTGAGTGAGTACATTCCAGCAATCACTCACAATCCTGGCACTGCCTGGCAATATATTATAAATACATTTTGTATATATTCATTATATATTAATCTTATATTTGACATACATCATAAGTCCATTTTTAAAAGTGTTTGAAAGATGGGTTCAAGTGTACTACAAGTGGTAACTAAATACATTTTTTCTATACAGAGATAGTATGTTAAAGCACATTTTAGTTCAAATTCATGGTGTCTCGAAATAGCACAGTTGAGTACACTTAGATGTTCTTAAGATTATCTTAAGAAGTACTAAAGAAGAGCTTTTAGTATATTAAGTACAAAATAAGTGCACGGAAATAGAGCACTGTACATTATGGAAGTGTAAAAGTGTACTAAAATAAAGAGTATTTTACTGCACTTTTTTTCACCTGGGTAGACACTCCAACACTTTCCGTTTGCATTAAGATTATTTTTATTACCACACTGGCAGATATTGATCATTTTACTTAAGTAAAATGCACTTAATTTAGATCCCCCCAGGAAACAAGACTAAATATCATATATAATTTTCTCATATAGAAAATCCATCTTGATTTAATTTTTTTTTTTTTTAAATTTACTTTAAATAGGATAAAAAAAATACTTAGTATGAAAAGCATTTTTGCAGTGTGAATGAGTGAACTTTTTAAACATCACTTGCACTCCCTCATTTCAGGGTTAACATACTCAGAGTTTTCACTTAACCTCCTTTCTGAAACCGGCCCAAGTTCTCTGCTTTTAGCAGCCCTCCCTCCCCCACACATACAAACAAGCCACAAGCAACCATTCACACACACACCCCCAACCCCCCTGCAGATTGCTCAGGTAATGACCATATTTACACATGAATTGATGCTAATGATAGCCAAAAGACTAGCCAGTTAGCATCCACTTGGCTAAAGGAGGGTTACAAATCTCTGGGACTTCTAGTGTTAATCCTTAGGGTGGCGTAGTCGGACTTTATTATTTATAGGACTTTATAGTTTTATGAACAAAACCTTGGGCTTGTGTCTCAAAATTACACCGCCACGCCACATTCTGGCGTAGTCGGCAGGATCCCCTCTTGTGTAGTCCAGAGACGTGGGTTTTGTTTGTATATTTGCTTTTTTTTTTTTTTTTTTTTTTTTTCTCTCTCTCTCTCTCTTCTGGTAGGAACCAGACAACAGCAGTCCCTCTTTGCGTGTGCAGTTGCAGATATGGAGGACGAATTGCGAGAGTTAAGAGATTTGGTAGCTCAACTGAAAGCTGATAATGAAAGGCTGCGGCAAGAGCCAGTGTCTGTTGCGCAGCCAGGTCCATCTAATGTTGCTATTCCTGTGGCTGAAAATCCCCCACTTATTGGTGCTGGTGCATCGACAGCGGAGCGGTTTGTTTTCATTCCTCTGGATCGCAAGTGCCCAAAGTTTAGCGGTCGGTCGGGCATTGGCATCAATGAGTGGGTGGAGGAGGCTCAGGCCTTTATGCGGCTTCGCCATCTGTCTACAGCTGATCAGGCATTTTTCTTTTTTGATCATCTGGAAGGAGAGGCGAGGGAAGAAATTCGTTATCGATCGAGGAACGAGAGGGAGGATCCAGATCAAATTATTCAGGTATTGCGTGAATTGTACGGTTGTACAAAGTCTTATGTAGCACTTCAGGAGTCGTTCTTTTCCAGAAGACAACAGGATGGGGAGACGCTGGTGGAGTTCTCCCTGGCCCTGATGAGTCTCCTGGAAAAGGTTAAAAGTCAGTCACCTCACGGCATGCCTAACGCCGAAGTGTTATTAAGAGATCAGTTTGTTGAGTATGTTAATGATTGTGCTCTTCGGCGTGAACTTAAGCAATTTGTGCGTCGTCAACCTACTGCTACATTGTTTGACATTCGCAGTGAAGCTCTTCGTTGGGAAAGAGAGGGCATGCCTGGGGGGGTACGTGGTCGGAGCCAGTCTGTTCCATCCGCTTATGGCATCCAATATGGGGTACAGGGACATCAGCATGTTAATAGTAGTAGTGGTTCAGCAACGTCAGAAATGAGTGAACTACGTGACATGCTCAGAAAGCAGCAACAACAATTAAATCAGTTAACCCAAAGTATGGCTCAGCTTCAAAATTCTCAGCCACGTTCGCGACCATTTAAGGCTAACTTAATTTGCAGAAGGTGTCAGAAACCTGGCCATTTTGCCAGAGATTGCGATGGGGAGCGGAGATCTGCTTCACCATCAGCCCGTATGAATTCTGCCGTAATGAGGGGTGGACAGTCATCCGCGCAGCCGTCGGAAAACTAGTTCCCACCGAGTTGCAGGGCCACAATTTGGTTGGGAAAAGGATAGGCTCCAAAACTGTAACTGATTTTGATTTTATGTCACGCCTTATGTCTACTTGTCCACAGCTTATTGTATCTATGGGTGGGGTTCAGATACCTTGCCTGGTGGACACTGGTTCTATGGTGTCCACCATTACTGAGAGTTGGTTTGTGACAAATTTTGGGTCGTGGGGTCAGGAACAGCTTAGATCGTGTCATTGGTTACAACTTCGAGCTGCAAACGGTCTTTCCATTCCTTATGTTGGTTATTTGGAATTAGATGTGGAACTCTGAGGGCAAGTAATTTTAGGCTGCGGCATATTGGTGGTCAGAGATCCTCCCGGTGGTGTGTGTGCAGAAGTTCCTGGGGTGTTAGGTATGAACATCCTGAGCCGCTGCTACCGGGAGCTCTTTGGCCAGCATGGCACAGCTCTCTTTGACTTACCAGTGGTATCACAGGCCCCTAATTTTGTTTTTCAGGCCTTACAGCATTGCCACCAGGTTGACGTTCAGCCAGTTTCAGATGGCGGAGGGCGAGTTAGAGTGCGGGGACGTCAGGCGTGGCGCATCTTGGGTGGCACCATGAAATTGGTTGCTGCAACCTGTTCAGTGCAATATTCGAGTGGTACAGTACTGTTTGAACCACCAGTTTCTGGTCTACCGGCAGGTTTGCTAGCCTCTCCTGCTCTTTTAAGGGTGGACGGTGGTACAGTTTATGTGCCAGTAGTTAATGTGGGTACTGTAGATGTGGTATTGTACGCTAGCACTGTTATTGGCACTGTGAATAAGGTTGATGTGATTAGTTTGCCCCCGGAGGTCGCAGAAGTTAAGACCGTTACAGCTAAGGTGAGTACACAGTTTGTGCAGGTTTCCCCTACTGTGCAAGAACAGATAGCCATGTTAGACTTATCTGTGTTGTCAGAAGAAGAACAGGGTAAGGTCAGGGCACTACTGGAGAAGTATGTGCCTGTGTTCTCTGCAAATGATGGGGATTTGGGATGCACAAATTTGATATCCCATGAGATCCCCTTGTTGGATGACATCCCTGTTAGGCAGCGGTTCAGGCGTATTCCTCCATCCGAGTATGAGGTGGTCAAGGCACATATCAATCAATTGTTGGAAACTCAGGTAATTAGAGAGAGCTGCAGTCCCTATGCGTCACCCATTGTTCTGGTCAAAAAGAAGGACGGTAGTCTGCGCATGTGCGTGGACTACCGTCGCTTAAATTCAAAGACTAGGAAGGATGCGTTCCCTCTACCACGTATAGAGGAGACTCTGGACTCACTGGCTGGGGCCCGTTGGTTTTCTACCATGGACCTGGCCAGCGGGTACAATCAGGTACCTTTAGCTGAGGGGGACAAATCTAAAACTGCTTTCTGCACCCCGTTTGGCCTCTTTGAGTGGAATAGGATGCCCTTTGGGCTGTGCAATGCCCCAAGCACCTTCCAACGATTGATGGAACGGTTGTTTGGGGATCAGCAGTGTCAGTCCCTCCTCCTTTATCTTGATGATATTGTTGTCTTTTCCTCCTCGGTAGATCAACATCTTGCCCGGATGGAGGTAGTCCTGAGCCGCTTGCAAAGTGAAGGGTTGAAGGCCAAATTATCGAAGTGTGCTTTTTTCAAAAGGGAAGTGCATTATTTGGGGCATGTCATCTCTTCAGATGGAGTTTCCACTGATCCAGGGAAGGTGGAGGCGGTTGCACAATGGCGTTGTCCCACCAGTGTTGTGGAGTTGCGCTCATTTTTGGGATTTGCTAGCTACTACCGACGGTTTGTGGAGGGGTTTGCCAAGTTGGCTGCCCCTCTTCATAGGTTGGTGGCTCAGCTGGCAAATCCCAAGCGACTGAAGCAGGGTGTTCAGGAGTTTGCTGAAGCCTGGTCAGCAGAATGTCAGTGTAGCTTTGAGGGGTTGAAAGGTAAGTTAACCACAGCTCCAGTGCTTGCTTATGCTGACTTTTCGCTACCTTTTATTTTAGAGGTAGATGCCAGTCATGGAGGACTAGGGGCAGTCCTCTCACAGGAGCAACAAGGTAAAGTACGCCCTATAGCTTATGGCAGCCGCAGTCTTAGGCCCACTGAGCGCAATACATCCAATTACAGTTCAATGAAACTGGAGTTTTTGCGCTCAAGTGGGCCATGACTGAAAAATTTAGGGAATACTTGCTGGGCCATAAATGTGTGGTTTTTACTGACAACAACCCCCTCAGCTACCTGACTTCTGCAAAGTTGGGCGCCATGGAGCAGCGTTGGGCTGCCCAATTGACATCATTTGATTTTGAGATCAAATATAGGTCAGGGAGAAGCAACCGCAATGCTGATGCCTTGTCGCGTCAAAACTTTTCAGGTGCAGGGGTGGTACATGAGTTTTGTCCTGCTGTGGCTGTTCCAGTGGCATTGCAGCAAGCTGCCCAAGGTGGATTGGTGACCTCGGTCAATCAGGTTATCTCATTTCCTTGTACTTCAATTAGTGACATGAGTGCTCAGCAGGTAGCAGACTCAGTCATAGGTGAGTTGTTGGTTTTTTGGAGGCGTAAGTTGCCCCCAACTCCTGAAGAGCGCAAGAAACTCTCCAGACTGGCAGTTATTCTGCTCCGTCAATGGGACCGCCTAGTGGAGACTGATGGAGTGCTCTATCGGCGTGTATTGCGCTCAGATGGCGGAGAGGAAATCTTCCAGGTATTGTTGCCTGCAGCCATGAAACAGGATGTCTTGACCCAGCTTCACCAACAGCATGGGCATCAGGGGGTAGAACGCACATTTCAGTTGGTGTGGCAGCGGTGTTATTGGCCTGGTATGTCTGCAGACATTACTCGCTGGTGCCAGGAGTGTGAGCGGTGCCAGTGTGCCAAAGGCGTCCCTTCTGCACCTGGTAGTTTCATGGGGCATTTGTTGGCTGCTCGGCCAAATGAAATTCTGGCCTTGGATTTCACAGTGTTGGAGCCCTCAAGGTCTAGCCTTGAAAACGTGTTAGTTATGACTGACGTTTTTACAAAATACACCTTGGCAGTACCAACTAGAGACCAACGGGCAGAGACGGTAGCTCAGGTTCTTGTGGTAGAGTGGTTTTGTAAATTCGGTGTGCCGGGTCGTATCCACTCCGACCAAGGTCGGAATTTTGAATCCGTCCTACTTCAACAGCTTTGCAGTCTGTATGGAGTCGAGAAGTCACGTACGACCCCATATCACCCGGCCGGAAACGGTCAATGCGAACGTTTTAATAGAACGTTGCATGATCTGTTGCGCACTTTGCCGCTTTCCAAAAAGGGTGACTGGCCACTCTACCTCCCACAAGTACTCTTTGCATACAACACCACTCCTCATCAGACAACTGGGGAATCCCCGTATTTCTTAATGTTCGGACAGGAACCCAGACTTCCTGTTGACTTCTTGCTGGGCAGAGTCCAAGAGCCGTTGGCCGGCAGCGTTCATGGGTGGATTCTGGAGCAGCAGGATCGGTTGCAAGTGGTGTTTGAGAGTGCTCGTGAACGGTTGGGTGCTGCAGCCGATCGGCGAAAGGCTCTCCATGACCAGCAGGTAAGGGAAGCACCACTGAAGGAGGGTCAATTGGTATACCTCCGTGATCATAGTGTGAGGGGTAGATGTAAAATCCAAGACCTGTGGAGCTCAGTGGTGTAACAGGTCGTAAGGGCACCCAAGGAAGGTGGAGCGGTATATACCATTGCTCCCACCATGGATCTGGGAAAAGTAAAGCATGTGCACCGATCTTTGCTGAAGGCTCAGATCTGTCAGGAGTTGCCTATTGGGTTGTCTGATAGTCCGGTGGCTGAATCTTTGCAGCCTCCGGAAGAGGGGTATGATGATGAGGAGGATTTGTTTGTCTTAGTGCCAGAGACACCACAACTTGGAGGTAGGACGAGGCTACACAACATTGGTCCTTCTCTTCCTCAGACATCTGGTGTTCGGCAAGCTGTGGAAACCCCTAGGGCAGTGGTTATCAAACTTTTTTCCCAGTGGTCCGCACAATGGTCCAAGTGCAGGTCTCACGGTCCGCATATAATTTGCATATGACGTCACCAATGCAAACCAATCAGATTTAATGTTATGGTATTAGCAGATAATACTATTATTATACTAAGATGTTGCACACAATAAATAACAAATAAAAACTAACTTACTGACATTAGCTTTACAATAATAATCAGTAATGCTCAATGAACACACAAACTGTATCACTTTAAGTTGCTATTTAATTCTGTATGACTTTATGACTCTTTTCAACAGCATCGCAATAGTCACCAAACAATCACATAAACGCCTTAATAAGCAAATGTTACTCAGCTCTTTTTACAAACAACATTGAGCGCACTGTAGGCTAATTACAATCTCTGACGAGATCAAGCATTCTGTCACGTCGCAATCCCTCGCGCAGCATCGGATCCGCGAGCGCGCGCAGAGTTGGGCTCATCCAGCCGCGGGTGCGCTGATGCGGTTATTTTACTGATTTAAAATACATCAAACAAACACATCGAATTCACAGTTCAGTCTTCTGAAATTGTAGGTTTTGCTTGTCAAGTACTTTACTACAGAGCAAACAGGAAGGCTGCCCATCTCGCTCATTAGGCCTAACAGCAAACTGATTCTTCCATTCTTCTTACCTTTGCTGCTGATGCTGCGACTCTTCTTGTGTCGTGTCATTTTATCTTCCACATTTAGCTTTTCTCCTTTAATAACAAATTTGACCATTTTGAGGCTTAAATTTACAAAATTAGCCTAACTACTGTTTGAATTCTTCCAAAGCGCGCACTTGTGTTTGTTTCGTTAACTGAGTGATTGAGTCATTAGCTTACCTTGCCTGATGTCTGAAAATAATAAATGCTCACCAAAATTATTTTATATGACAAATAAAGCATTATAGTTCATTTATATTTATTTATTTAATTCACTTTAATTTAAATTTTAAAACAAAAATAAATTGTATGCTATTTTTGTTTATTATTATTATTGTGGTCGGCATATCGCGGGCAGCATTATTTGTGACGGGCCGCAGGCTGAGAACCACTGCTCCACACCCATTCAAACACTTTAATTTCGGACCATCTCCAAAAAGACATAAAACACTAAACAAATGATTTTGACATGCGTTTTTCAAAGTAAGAAATCCAGATTTTTAATCCCTTACACACAGTTACTGCTGTTGAAATACGAAATGGAGGCGGGTCCGGATTGAATTCCCTCCGGGTCCGGATCCGGACCGGAGTCCGGACTTTGAGAAGTGCTGCCCTAGGGTAACAGAGGTTGAGGTGGGCTCACAGCCAGTTGTATTGCCTTCCGACTCATTAGAGGTAGGTGAGGTTACGGTAAGAAGGACTGGGAGGAGGACGGCAGGTCAGCACTCTAATTTGCACCACCTCCCTCGAACAGTAGGGGCAGGTTCAGTGGCCAGCATAGTGAGTAGTACAGCTGGTACCCTGTTTCGGCCTTGGGACTGAGTTCCTAGGTGGGATTTTGTTTGATTCACCGTCGGGACGACGTTGCAGAAACTGGGGATGGAATGTAACAGGATTAGGTGATTGACAGCAGTGTTTGCCTATCAGCGAATAGTACTTCCTATTTAAAGGCCGATTGGCTGTTACCTGGGATGCGTCATGTCCGTTTTCCCCCTTTGTTTTGGCTGTGTTGACGGTGGCTGTGGGTAAGTGTGCTGTGTTTTAATACGGTGACTTAGAAATTGTTGGCGTGCATAATCTAAAACTGTGTGTTTATTTTGAGTGCAGTCTTTATGGTCCGGTGCTGTTTTCCTTTTTGTGCTGCTTGGTGGGTTTGATGACTGTTTGCCTCTCAGGTATGCAATGTTAATAGCTCGTTGCGTGGTTAGTATAAAGTGAGTATAGTATATTTAACATCTTTTCTTGCTTAATTCAGTATATATGACTTCTTGTACCCCATGATGGTAGCGGTGGGTATGACTGTAACAAGCCCGTGCCTATGAAGCATTTTGTTCGGCGTGATATCCTGATGGTAAGTGTTTTAAAGGCAATTTATGTCTGGGTAAGCATAATATTATTCTTTTTAACATCTCCTTTTGTTCGATGTAGGATTCTCCCTCTCGTTCTATGCTGTGATTTGTTTGCTGCCGTGATCGTTTTATGCCGTGAATGTTTGCTGCCGTGAGTTCTTGCTGCTGTCTTCGCGCTGTTAAAAGAGCGGCTGTCCATACAGCCGTGCCGACGAAGTCATCAACGTTTATTAAAGGGGACTGCTGGTTTGATTCTATTACGTGCCTTTCTTGTGCCCTGCTTCATGTTTTGGTTTATTTCATTATCAGTTACCATGGTTAAATCATTTAACCTTTTTCTTTTTCTTTAAGTTTGTGGATATTTGTTTGATTGTATTGCTTTGATTTTTCTTTCTTTGGTGAAACTATAATCTGTCGACATGTGCATGTTTAACCTATGAATGCAATTCAAATCGTGTGGTGATTTACTGTATAGAAGTTGGTGTTTGTAACAATTTCAGGTGATTAACTATCTGATTTTCTGGTTACATTGTTGCTTCTCCTCACTTCTTTTTGTTGATGCCACTTATGTGAGGAGTTGCTGCATTGATGTCATATTGCCATTTCTGTCCAGTTTATTTTCAAAGTTATTTATTTTCCTTTTGATTTATTGCAGGAGCTGGGGTCCCACGGGTGGTTTGATCTCCCTCCTTGTGGTGGTGGTTCTCCTTCATCGTGTGCGGTGTACACCTTGAGTGTTTGATAGTGTGATTAGAGTGCACGGGTGTGTGTGCGTGTGGAAGTGTGCTCTTGTGAAACCAAACTCTACATTGATCCCAGCCGTTGGGAGCCTCAGCCCCTGCTGGTATTGCTGTTTTTGTTTTACATATACATACACATATATAAATACATACTATCTCAAGTTGGTTTTGTTTGATATCTTTTTCTCTTGTTGTAATTTGTGTTTGAAGTGGGGTTTCATGTATTTTTTTGTGATTCATTGTTTTGTATTTTAATTAACTTTTGTATTAATAAACATTTTGTATTTTTTTATACTCATGTCTCTGGCCTCATTTTTGAGGGAACCGAACCTGTGTGCTATATTCCCCAATTTGGGTGGTTTGAGTATTTTCCCTGGGGTTAATCCTTAGGGTGGCGTAGTCAGACTTTATTATTTATAGGACTTTATAGTTTTATGAACAAAACCTTGGGCTTGTGTCTCAAAATTACACCGCCACGCCACACTTAACACAAGCTTTTCTCTGCTAAGTGTGTTGTCAGAGTTGCCCAGTGGAACCAGTGCCCCTACTAGGGTGCACTCAACCCTGACTTACACAGCAGAGTACTCCTATGCTGCAGGAATATTTCATGCACTGTCTGCAGGTCACATTCTACCATAGCATGCCCACAAATTAACTCCTTCATCCCACCTTGCCTGGACACAGCCTCTGTTAAATCAACCAGCTACATACCAAAACCTGCAACCATCAACACAAATCCACACAATTCCTACTTCAGATGCAGAGCATCTTCCTCTACTGACAAGAGACAACCTTACAACAACTTCAATATCGGCACGTGCACCAGACAGCATTGTCGGAACTTGAACATATGCAACTTCTGCGGCAGCGCTCATGCCCATTCTGTATGCCCTGTGTTTAAAGCTGTTAATAAAAAACCCAAAAATGACTTATAGACTCCTGTGAATATTTCTCATCTATGTATCAAACTAGCTCACCACCCGGACTTCGACTTCAAAAACTGTTTAAAAACCGTCTCACCCAGCATCCGCCAGCAGCCACGGGTGCACCAATGTGGTTATTTTAATCGATACAAGTTAAAATACAAGTACATCAAATAAACACATCGAATACATGTCTTTTGACATTGTAGGTTTTGCATATGCCAAATACTTTACTACAGTGCAAACAAAGGCTGCCCCTCTCACTCATTGACAGCAAACGTCTCGGGTTACGAGTGTAACCCTTGTTCCCTGAGTAAGGGAACGAGACGCTACGTCGGATGACGTGATGGGAACCCTCTGTATTTTTGTGTTCGTGAAGCACCTCTGTATCCAACCAATGAAAAGACGCGACGTCAGAGGCGGGTGACGTCACGGATCAGGAAGCTATAAAGCACACCTGAACACAAAGCACGCCAGCTTCTGTAGGTTGTCTGAAGCAAGCGCACCAGGTATGCAGGAGATACGGCCACGTGACGTAGCGTCTCGTTCCCTTACTCAGGGAACAAGGGTTACACTCATAACCCGAGACGTTCCCTTTCGTGGGAACTATCGACGCTACGTCGGATGACGTGATGGGAACGCAATCCCAACTACGCCGTCTCTCCAAGTGTCTGGCTGCTATCTTGTAGCACCCTGGCCCCCGGAGTGATATTAAGGTGAAGATTGTAAAATCTGATAAAGGTGTGCTGGGATGACCATCCAGCCGCACCACAAATGTCGTCCATAGAGACACCAGATAGAAGAGCTCTGGACGCGGCCATACCTCTCGTGGAGTGAGCCCGCACCATCAAAGGACACGGGCGCCCCACCGTCTCATATGCAAGTGAGATGGCCTCGACCACCCACTTGCTCATCCGCTGTTTAGATGCTGGGCCCCCCTTCTTAGGGGACCCATAACACACAAACAATTGTTCTGTTTTTTTCTCCACAGGGCAGCTCTGTGGACATACGCATCTAATGCTCTTACAGGGCAAAGCAGATTCTTCCTTTCCTGATCCAAGTTTGCAAAAGGAGGCGGGCAGAAAGCCTCAAGTACAATGGGGCCTGGGACCCTCGTCGGAACCTTTGGAACATAGCCCGGCCTGGTATGCAAAAGGCTTTCACCATACCAGGCGCAAACTCAAGACAAGATGGAGCTATTGACAGCGCTTGTAAATCACCAATTCTCTTCAAAGAAGAGACGGCCAAGAAGAAAGATAGTTTTAAGTGTCAGGAATTTGTCTGACACCTCCTCTATTGGCTCGAAGGGAGCCTCAGCCAGCCCTTGGAGCACAATAGTGAGGTCCCAGGTCGGGGTCTTTGTGCGCACCACAGGCCTCAACCTGAGTGCACCACGGAGGAAGCGTACTACTAGAGGGTCTCGACCCAGCGAGGGCCCCCTACAGGAATATGATGAGCCGAAATAGCGGCCACATATACTTTCAGCGTGGGAAGGGGTTAAACCTTCCGAGAACTTTTCCTGAAGGAACCGAAGCACGTCTGAGACTGAAGAATGGACCGGGTCCAAATTATGTTGTTCACACCACACAGAGAACAATTTCCATTTGTATAAGTACAACTTCCTCGTGGAGGGAGCTCTGGAATGAAGGATGGTCTCCACAACCTCAGTTGGGAGACCAGATCCTATGAGCCTTGCCCCCTCAGGGGCCAGGCCCACAGTTTCCACATTTCTGGGCGGGGATGGAGAATCGTGCCGCCCACTTGAGACAGGAGATCCTGCCTGAGGGGAAGCTCTAAGGGAGAGCCGTGCAGAAGAGACATTATGTCCGAAAACCATATTCTGGTCGGCCAGTAAGGGGCCACCAATATTAGGTCGACCTTCTCCTGGCGAACCTTTTCCCAGAACTCCCGGGAGCATTGAGACTGGGGAAATGCATACAGACGTAGCCTCGGCCACGTCTGTAGCATGGCATCCAGCCCTAGAGGTGCTGGGTGCTGAAGTGAGTACCACAGAGGACACTGAGCTGACTCCTCTGTGGCAAAAAGATCGACTTGAGCTCGACCGAAAGTTTTCCATATTAACTCCACCACCTTGGTGTGGAGTTTCCATTCCCCCGATCTCGCGCCCTGCCTCGACAGGGCGTCCGCTCCCCACATTCAACCGCCCGGGGATGTAGGCTGCTCTCAGCGAGAGGAGCTTTCCCTGGGACCAGAGGAGGATGCGACTGGCCAACTTTGATAATGGGCGAGACCGCAAACCCCCCCTGATGGTTGATATACGAGACCACCGTAGTGTTGTCCGTTCGGACCAGCACATGATGGTCTCTCAGGTCGAGGAGGAAGTGTTTCAGTGCAAGAAGCACCGCCATCATCTCCAGCCGATTTATGTGCCAGGAGAGCTGATGGTCCTCCCAAAGACCCTGAGCCGAGCGACCACTCATGATCGCCCCCCAGCCCGTGAGGGAAGCATCTGTCGTAAGCATTACACGACGACCAGAAGTCCCCAGCACGGGTCCCTGGGTTAGGAACCAAGGCTTCTTCCACATGACCAGAGCACGAAGGCATCGCCGCGTGACTTTGATCATGCGAAAAGGATTTCCCCTCGGGGAAAACCCCTTGGTCCTGAGCCACCACTGTAAGGGTCTCATGTGCAGGAGGCCAAAAGTAATGACGTTGGACGCAGCTGCCATCAGACCCAACAGTCTCTGACACTGTTTTACAGTGAGTGACTGGCCTAATTTCACCCCCTTTCACGGCCCCGAGAATGGAACTCACACGAGCAGGGGACAACTGCGCCTGCATCGTGGTGGAATCCCAGATTACACCTAAATAGTTTGCAACCTGACTTGGGACCAGCACACTCTTTTTGGCGTTGAGCCTCAGCCCAAGCCTTTTCATGTGCGACAGAACAACATCTCGATGTTGAACTGCCAATTGTTCTGTTTGAGCTAGTATCAACCAATCGTCGATATAGTTCAGCACGCGGATGCCCTGGAGTCTCAGCGGAGCCAGCGCTGCATCCACGCACTTCGTGAACGTGCGGGGTGAGAGGGATAGGCCGAACGGAAGAACCCTGTATTGGTAAGCTTCGCCCCCGAAAGCAAACCTGAGGAACTTCCTGTGTGAAGGATGGATGGATACATGAAAGTATGCGTCTTTCAGATCTATCGCTACAAACCAGTCCTCGGACCTGATCTGAGGGATGATCTGTCTGAGTGTAAGCATTTTGAACTTCAACTTCCTTACTGATCGATTTAACACACGTAAATCTATGATCGGACGCAACCCTCCATCCTTCTTCGGAACAATGAAGTAGCGGCTGTAAAGCCCGACATTTTGCTGGGAGGGGAAACCCTTTCTATAGCCCCTTTTTGCAAAAGCGTCGTTACTTCTTGCTCCATCACCAGAGACTGCTCTGGGGTTACCACCGTAGGAAGCACCCCATTGAACTTGGGCGGTCGTGAACCGAACTGAATTCTGTAGCCCTGTTCTACCATGAGCAGCACCCACTTCGAAACATTCGGGAGATTTTTCCACTCTTCCAAATATTCTACTAAGGGAACCAGTCTCTCGAGACTGGTCTCTGGTGTTTTTGAGCACTTGGCTCGTCCATCTGACGCGGCGCACCGGCAGACAGGCGAATCACGTGCTGGCCAACCCTCCTCGGAGGATCGGCGGAGACCGCTGTGCCCTGACGCACGCTGGGTGGCAGGGTTGACAGGAACGGTCCCCTGAGGGCACCGGGAGGGACCCGATATCCGAATCCCCCCGGAGGCGGCTGCCCTCAGAGATCCTGCACTATAAAGGTCAGGACCTCTTCTTTGAAGCCTTCCGGGAGATAATGACGGTCCTCAGATCCGTCCTATCTCCGGAAGGCTTCGCCTGTGCTCCGCCCGGCCCCCCAAATCTTTGTGGGGGAGCGCGGGGAGCGACACTGGCTCTTTGTTGCACCCTGTGTGCTGAGGAGCTGGCTGTCGGCCGAGGCTGCTCCCGCTCAGCAGCCTCGGGGGATGAGAGCGGCGGGGGAATAATTTTAGAAAATGCCGCTGTCTGCTTTCGTGTCTCCTGAAACCTGTCGACGACAGTTGACACTGCGTCGCCGAACAGGCCATCAGGAGACAGCGGCGCGTCCATGAGAACATTTTTATCTCTCTCCTTGATGTCTGAGAGGTTGAGCCAGAGATGCCTCTCCGTGGCCACCAGGGCTGCCATAGAGCGGCCGATGGATTTGGCCGTCTCCTTGGTGGCCCGGAGAGCTAAATCTGTTGCCTTTCTGAGCTCGTGAATAGCCTCAAAGGACGCTTCCCCAGTGTCATCAATTTCCCCCAGCAGGTCGGCTTGGTATGCCTGTAAGATAGACATGGTATGAAGGCATGCCGCCGCCTGACCTGCCGCCGAATAAGCCTTGCCCACCAAGCTGGAAGTTGTCTTTAGGGGCTTGGTGGGCAGCGTCGGGGTCTTAAGGGACGATGTGGGCTCGGGTGAGAGATGGCTCGCGAGCGTCTCCTCGACCCGAGGCATCGCCCCATAGCCGTGGCGTTTCAGCCCAACTATATTGCTATATAGTGACGTCTGCGGGCTGTACAGTCTGTATTGTACTGGCCTCTTCCACGACCTCGACACCTCGGTGTGGAGGTCGGGAAACGGCAGACCCGGCGCTGAGGTAGTGACCGCGCGGGAAGAAACCTTTCATCAAGCTTACTTTTTGGTTTATTTTCAGCTTTATCCGCGGGCCAGTCGATTTTTAACTTTTCTACTGCCCTGGTCACTACCTCTAATAGCTCCTCATAAGCAGGGGATGAGGATGGCGGTTCCTCATCGACGCTCTCCACATCAACCTCCTCGGAGGAAGATATGTTAAGCATCGGTGCCTCTCTTCGGGGGAAGAAACCGCTACGCGTGCTTCCGCCACCAAAGAAGAGACACTGGGTCTAGCAGGTAAGGGAAGCGATAGGGCAGTGCCCGTCTCTTCCCCCTCTGCTAGATCCATCTGTGAACCCCACGAGTGCAGCCTTCGCTGTGCCTCGGCAACAGCGGGACCAGACCCGCGGGGAACACTCGCCTCGGCGCCCTCCTCAAAGAGCGCCCGGCGAGATCGCAGCACTCTGAGGGTGAGCTGATCGCAGTGTACACAGACGGCTCCCTCGAGAGCCGCCTGTGCATGCTCAACCCCCAGGCATTTCACACACATGTCGTGTGAATCTCCTGTCACTATGTAGCGTGGACAAGGAGGAGTACACTTTTTAAACTGTTGCTGCTTTTCCGCCATAATGCTTTTTGTCTTATTTTTGTGCTTTGAAACTCTTGTCCTCGGACGAAGAGATCACTGTGTGAATATGTATATATATATATATCAGACAGACAACAATAAATAAGACAGACAAGATACAGAGAACGCTTGCTGAAGACAACAGAAGCTGGCGTGCTTTGTGTTCAGGTGTGCTTTATAGCTTCCTGATCCGTGACGTCACCCGCCTCTGACGTCGCGTCTTTTCATTGGTTGGATACAGAGGTGCTTCACGAACACAAAAATACAGAGGGTTCCCATCACGTCATCCGACGTAGCGTCGATAGTTCCCACGAAAGGGAACTGATTTTTCCATTCTTCCATTCTTCTTACCTTCGCTGCTGATGCTACGACTCTTCTTGTTTGCAATGTGTTCTTTCATTGTTATGTTCCTTATTTCATTTTTCTCCGTTAATAACAAATTTGTCCATTTTTATCCCTAAATTTACAAAAATAATGGCTACTACTGGAATTCTGCCAAAGTGCACGCTTGTAAGTGTTCGTTAACAGAGTACTCCATATACAATAGGTCTGCACATGTCTGAAAATATATGATCACCAAAATGATTTTATATGACAAAAAAAAAACATTATAGTTCAAACTTATATTAATTTAATCCATTTTAATTTAATTTTAAAACAAAAATAAATTGTAAAACTGGAATTTATTTTTTTAAATGTGGTCAGCATACTGTGGGCCGCATTTGCATTCGTAACTTGAACCACTGCTTTAAAGTCTGGGAAAAGTCACACCACTTAGGGTTGACCTGACCAATGAGAAAGGTGGACTTTCCAAGTGGTAAATTCCTCTGTTGAGGGTTTTTTTTTATGGCTCTTTATCCTTCTAGCAGGGCCTTTGCATAAGTAACTGGATTGGTTGTTGAAGAAGAAACTATTAAAGATTCTTGTAATACCAATAAGTTGCTCAGGTATCGACATTGTCACAGACACGTCAGGCTCCACCATCACAATGCTCCCAATCACCGGAATACTAATCACCGTCACCTGCACGTCATTATCCCCATCATCACCACCAGTATATAGAGCACTCACACCCTAAGCTATACTCACCTGTATGCACCTGTATGGACTCCCTTGATTGCTACTTACCTGTCTCCTGTGCTACCTGATCTCCCAGTGTGTTCCTCGTCTGTGTGTGAGTGCTCGTCCATCTCCTGCGTTCTCCTGCTCCATCCCGTTCCAAGTCTCCACCATCTGCAATCACAAAGGACAGTAACGGAGGACTGCAGCGGTTTCCTGCTGCAGTGTGAACTGGTCCTGGAGATGCAGCCGCACCTATACCCGAACGAAACAGCCAAAATTGCGTTCCTCATCTATCAACTCAGCGGCAAAGCATTAAAATGGGCTGATTCTATCTGGTCACAACATGGCAAGGTAACTCAGTCATATTCAGCCTTCATTTCCCACTTCTGGGAGGTTTTCGGAAAACCCATCTCAGATTCGACTGCTGGTGAGAAACTTTACAATTTAAAACAAGGTTCCATGTCAATTTATGATTATGCTTTGCAATTCAGAACGCTGGCTGCCGTAAGTGGATGGAATGAACATGCTTTGATCATGACTTACCGCCAAGGATTGGAGCCTCGGGTGCAGCTGCATCTCGCTGCATATGAGGATTCCATCGGCCTAGAAAAATTCATCCAGCTCTCCATCCGCTGCGCCACTTGTATGCAAGCGTGTCTTCAAGAACACCAGGGCCAGTTATTCTCCGACTCACTCCTCTGCCGGTCCGAACCCGTCAGCTCTCCAGAACCAGCAAACGAACCCATGGATATCGAGAACTCTCGTCTCACCCCCACTGAAAGAAGACGTCGGCTGACCCTGAACCTTTGTTTGTACTGCGGTATGCTGGGGCATGTCATCTCCGCATTCCCCACACGATCTCCTCGTGTAATGGTGAGTGCCATTCTTCCCTCTACTCACAAAATGAAACCACTCACCACTGTTTTCAATCTTACTGCTGCTGATACTTCACTTACAGTGGTGGCGCTCCTCGACTCAGGGTCAGCCAGCAACTTCATCTCCGGCACCCTCTGCTAGCACCTCAACCTCAAGACCTCTCCATCTCCGATTGTCTACCAGATCAGTTCCATAACGGGAAAACCTCTCAGCCGTAAACATGTACGCTGTGTGGTGGGACCCCTTCAACTGCAAGTCGGACTCCTTCACATGGAAACCATTCATCTGTTGGTTCTACAGGAATCCACCGCTGACGTGGTTCTAGGGTGCCCCTGGTTGGAGCAGCACAACCCGACCATCTCCTGGAAAACCATCGAAATCCTGAAGTGGGGCGAGGCCTGTTTCTCTCACTGCATCTCCACACTTCCTGTTCCACGAGCTCCTTCCAACGAACTTCCAATCTGTACAACCTCCATCCAGTCGAGTCCAGTCGAGAAACGCTCCATCGACATTCCAGAGTGTTACGCCCCCTTCAGCGATGTCTTCTGCCCCCAGAGAGCCTCCAAGCTGCCTCCACACCGGCCATGGGACTGTGCCATCAATCTGCTTCCGGGTGAACCAGTGCCAAAGGGTAAGATATACCCACTTTCCATCCCGGAGGAGAAGGCCATGGAGGAGTACATCAAGGAGGCCCTCGACCAAGGTTACATTCGTCCTTCTACGTCCCCTGCTGCATCCAGCTTCTTTTTTGTGGCCAAGAAGGACGGAGGCTTGAGGCCCTGCATTGATTACCGTGCCCTCAATAAAATCACCATCAAGTTCCGCTACCCCCTTCCTCTCGTCCCAGCGGCCCTGGAACATCTCC
This sequence comes from Chanodichthys erythropterus, assembly GCF_024489055.1. NCBI lineage: Eukaryota > Metazoa > Chordata > Actinopteri > Cypriniformes > Xenocyprididae > Chanodichthys > Chanodichthys erythropterus. The sequence goes on along the minus strand of NC_090241.1, from coordinate 14,949,807 downwards.
GTGGTGCCACTGTGTTCACGAAGCTGGACCTCCGCAGCGTGTACAACCTCATTCCGATACGCGAGGGGGACGAGTGTAAGACCGCCTTCATCACGCCCACCGGCCACTACGAGTACCTCGTCATGCCATATGGCCCTGTCAACGCCCCCTCCGTATTCCAGGACTTCATTCATGAGGTGCTCCAGGAGTTCCTCAACCGTTTCGTTCTGGTGTACATCGACGATATCCTCATATACTCCCGGACCCTGGCCGAACATTGCCCACACGTTGCGGAGGTCCTCACCCGTCTTCCAAGGATTCCATCTCTTCCTGAAAGCCGAAAAATGCTCATTCCATCAGCCTTCTGTACACTTCCTTGGTTACATCATCGATCACAGTGGCATCCGGATGGACGAGAGGAAGGTGGAATCCATAACCAACTGGCCAGAACCCACCACCATTAAAGAACTCCAAATATTCCTGGGATTTGCCAACTTTTATCGCCGCTTCATCAAGAATTACAGCTCCATCACTCATCCTCTCACCAACCTCCTACGCCATCAGCCCAAGTCTATGTCCTGGTCACCAGCTGCCACCGAAGCCTTTAACCACTTAAAGGAAGCCTTCACCACTGCTCCGGTTGGAGGGAGCAAACCACCCTTTCCTGGTACTAACTGACCACAAGAACCTCGAATATCTCTGTGCTGCGAAGAGACTTACCCCTAGACAAGCCCGTTGGGCCATGTTTTTCTCTCGCTTTCACTTCACAATCTCCTACCGCCCTAGATCTAAAAATGTGAAAGCTGATGCCCTCTCCTGTCTCCATGCTCCTGACGAAAGAACCAAAGAACCAAAGAACCTGAACCGATCATTCCAAGTTCCCTCATCGTAAGTACCATCACCTGGTCAGAGGAGACCATACCCTCCTCCAATGCCTCCACGAACCCTCTGCCGGGTTGCCCACCAGGCTTGCTCTTCATCACCTGGTCACGACGCACTCAAATCATCCACTCAGCCCACACGTCACTTGGCACTGGTCACCTGGGGGTCAATGGAACCCTCTCGTTGCTTAAACAGCACTTCTGGTGGCCCAACATGGCGCCAGACGTCAGAAGGTATGTGCAGGGCTGCAGGGAGTGCGCCACCTCCAAAAGTTCTCGTCACCTACCAGCCGGCAAGCTCCTTTCTCTGCCCGTTCCAACCCGGCCCTGGTCACACCTAGGAGTGGACTTCATCACCGACCTTCCAGCCTCCGATGGATTCACCTGCATTCTGGTTATCATCGACCGCTTCTCCAAGTCATGTCGTCTTATCCATCTGAAATGACTAACTATTGCTATGGAAACAGCTGAACTGTTATTCAACCATGTGTTCCGGTACTTCGGAATTCCAGAAGACATTGTTTCCGACAGAGGACCACAGTTTATTTCCCGTGTCTGGAAAGCCTTCCACTCACTCCTAGGTGTGGCCGTCAGCTTAACATCTGGATACCACCCACAGTCGAACGGGCAGACGGAAAGGAACATCCAGGAGATCGGCCACTTCCTCCATACCTTCTGTCAAGACCACCAGAACTCTTGGAACCAGTATTTGGGTTGGGCCGAGTACGCACAGAACTCCCTACGTCAACCAACTACAGGACTCACACCATTCCAGTGCGTACACGGGTTCCAACCCCTACTGTTCCCCTGGGATGGGGAACCCTCCAACGTGCCAGCAGTGGATTACTGGTTCCAGGAGAGCGAGAGGATATGGGACTCAACTGCAAAGAGCCCTGCGCAGACGCAGAATGACAGCCGACCTTCGCCGTTCCGACACTCCAGTCTACCAGCCCGGACAGAAGGTATGGCTGTCTACAAGGGACATCAGGCTGCGTCTGCCCTGCAGAAAGCTGAGTCCCAGATTCATTGGCCCCTTCAAGATCATCAAGCAGATCAATCCTGTCACGTACCAGCTCCAGCTCCCACCAGGTTACCGCATTCACCCCATATTCCACGTGTCCTTACTCAAACCTCACCATCCTTCTGTTTCCTCCTCCACAGGGCCTGACGTGGCAGCTGCCGAGCCTCCCCCTCCACTCATCCTGGAGGACGGAACAGCCTACGAAGTACACGAGATCTTGGACTCCCAGTGGTCAACTCAAATATCTCGTAGACTGGGAAGGTTATGGCCCTGAGGAACGCTCCTGGGTTCCAAGAAATGACATCCTCGATCCCAACCTACTCCAAACCTTCCACAGTCACCACCATGACAGACCTGCCCCGCGTGGAAGAGGACGGCCACCACGACGTCGGGGTCCTCGGCCCTCAGGAGCGGGCCATGGAGGGGTCCGCCGAGCCCTCTGCTCCAGCCGCTCCAGCCGCCGCCGAGTCAGCCGCTCCAGCCTATCACGAGCCAGCTCCTATTATGAACTTTGTTATTGAACTTCGTCCTTGTTCTTCTGCGGCCTTCTGGAGCCCTGGCTGTGCTTCGGTCGGCGGAGCCGCTGGTTCCGTCATCTCCCGCTGGTCCTTCAGCGCCGCCTGGGCTCGACGGCAGGAAGCCTTCGGACCCTGATCCTCCATGGCTGCCCGCTGCACCTGACCCGCCATGGCTACCCGCTGCACCTGACCCGCCATGGTTCTTGGACCTGCCAGGACGCGCCTTCCGGGAGGGGGGGGCAATGTCACAGATCCCCTGTCTCCCTGGACTCCATTTCCCAGCATCCTCCTGTTCTCCACACCTGCACTCACTTCCTTCATCATCTCCCCATCATCACGGATCACCTGCACCTGGACTCTATTATTAGCATTCCCTTTATATTGCACTCACTCCCTTCACTTCTCGTCCGTTCTCTGTTTAAGTTAAATGTATGTTCGGTGTTCTCTGCCTTCTGTTTATTAAAAATATTGTTGTTATATTGGAAATCCGTATCAGCCTCATCTCTCTACCTGCATACGTAACAACCAGCCACTGAAATGGGACCCAGCATAACCGCCAATAATCAGTACTTCCCCGCTCTGATTCAATGGCACTCCAGGATGCTGCCAAGGATTTTTGTTGAAATGCTTCATTTACATTGCCCAACAGCCACAAGCATTTGTGAATGAGGAAGCCAAAGTGGTGTTTATCATCTGTAGTTGTCAGGCAGATTGATAGAATGGGCTCATGACACAACAGTTTGTTTCTCCTTAATCCCAAACCGTTTTGTTGTGACGCATAACGAAACATTAGCATATTGCACGCCCACTTATCGAGTGCCCAGATGCCAGGAAAAAATTTTTTTTTTTCAACAATACCACAGCAGTACAATCTTTTGTTGTGTTGCTATCATTTTACTGACTACTGTTTCTCAAACCTCGGGGAGATTAACACAGGATTCACAAAACGCTTGGTCTTAAAATATGGATCAGTGCCTAGTGCTCCTCTGAATCTCAACCTGCACGTAAGTTTAAAATATTCTGGCTGAGCCCCCAGCATGAGTTTTTCAAGGTGACTGTTATTTAGGACGTGTCACTTTATTGTTCCCATGGTGACACGTCATCGCTTGTCATGTGACACACTGCAGCGCTGTATGACTGATGGTCTGCTTTTATTTAATTTTTCCTTTCTTATACAAAATATTCGCAAATTTGTTAACTATAGCATTAAATATCTGATATTCCGATTGTCAAATATGTGCAAGTGGATGTGTTTTGCTGTTTTATAACGATCGATATGATTCTAATCATAATCCGCTGTGATCGTACATTCCAGGAACCAGCCAAGACTGATCACACCAGTGTGATCGTACATGTCAAAGGGTTAATAATTGATGTTAATATTTTCTAGCAATTGTTCAAAATTCATATTTTTGTATGTTATGTTGTGTAACATTTACATTTACATTTTACATTTATTCATTTGGCAGACGCTTTTATCCAAAGCGACTTACAAGTGAGGAATACAACAAGCGAGTCGTCATGACGAGGCAAATAGACAAGAAGTGCTCATAATACAAGTTATAGGCAGTGCTCAGATTATCCTAAGCTACAATAGAGAGGGATGGAGGCAGGAAGATCATTCCACCAGCAAGGAACAGTGAACGAGAACTTTCTGGAAAGTGATTTTGTGCCTCTCTGTGATGGTACCACTAGCCTTCGCTCCTTTAATGAGCGCAGGTTTCTGGTAGGAGTGTAGACTCGTAAGAGTGAGTGGAAGTAGGAGGGTGCTGAGCCTGTTGTAGATCTGTAAGCAAGCGTCAACGCCTTGAATTTGATGCGAGCAGCAAGTGGTAGCCAATGCAGAGAGATGAAGAGAGGCGTGACGTGGGCTCTTTTGGGCTCGTTGAAGACGAGACATGCTGCTGTGTTCTGAATCATTTGTAGAGGCTTGATTGTGCATGATGGCAGTCCAGCCAGAAGTGCATTGCAGTAATCAAGCCTAGAAATGACCAGAGCCTGGACAAGAAGTTGTGTTGCATGTTCTGTTAGAAAGGGCCTGATTTTCCTGATGTTGTATAGTTCAAATCTGCATGACCGAGCTGTCTTTGCAATGTGGTCTTTGAAGGTCAGTTGATCAACAAGGATTACTCCAAGATTTCTGGCCGAATTTGACGGGGTGATTGAGGATGTACCTAGCTGGATGCTGAAATCGTGATTTAGAGTCGGATTGGCAGGGAAGACGAGAAGCTCAGTCTTAGCCAGGTTGAGGTGTAGATGATGTTCTTTCATCCATGCCGAGATGTCCGCCAGACAGCTTGAGATTCGTGCAGCTACTGTGGGATCATCTGGTTGGAATGAAAGGAAGAGTTGTGTGTCATCAGCATAGCAATGGTAGGAGAAACCATGTGCCTGAATGATGGGACCAAGTGATGTAGTGTAAATGGAGAAGAGGAGGGGTCCAAGAACTGAACCCTGAGGAACACCCGTGGTCAGTTGATGAGCTTTGGATGCCTCCCCTCTCCAGGCAACCCTGAAAGACCTTCCTGTGAGACAGGATTCAAACCAGAGAAGCGGAGTACCTGTGATGCCCAGTGATGAGAGGGTGGACAGGAGGATCTGATGATTCACCGTGTCAAAGGCAGCAGATAGATCGAGCAGAATGAGAACTGATGATTTGGAATCAGCCTTTGCAATCCGCAGGGATTCAGTGACCGACAGCAGTGCAGTCTCAGTCGAGTGGCCACTCTTGAAACCAGATTGATTAACATCCATTTGGTTGCTCTGTGAGAGGAAAGATGACACCTGGTTGAAAACAACTCGTTCAAGTGTTTTTCCTATGAATGGTAGGAGAGAAACAGGTCTGTAGCTGTCTACAAGTGTGGGTTTCTTAAGCAGTGGGGTTACCCGAGCCTGCTTGAATGTGTTAGGGAAAGTGCCAGTGTGGAGAGATGTATTGATGATGTGTGTCAGTGCTGGTAAAAGTGTGGGAGCGATGGCTTGTAGAAGGTGTGTGGGTATGGGATCTAGAGAACAGGTGGTTGGATGGCTGGAGAGGAGAAGTTTGGATACTTCTGTCTCAGTGAGGGGGGAGAATGAAGAGAGGAGGTGTGTGGCTGTGTGTGTGGTTGGTCTGAGTTCCTGTGTGTGTGGAGCGGAGAACTGACTGCTGATGGTAGATGTTTTGTCAGTGAAAAATGTAGCAAAAATATCAGCAGTAAGGGATGAGGTGGGTGGTGGTGGAGGGGGGCAGAGGAGAGAGTTGAACGTTTTGAAAAGTGTGCGCGTGTTTGAAGCGCTGTTGATTTTGTTGTGGAAATAGGAGGATTTAGCAGCATGAATTTCAGCAGAAAAGGATGAGAGCAGAGACTGATAGCTACTTAGGTCAAATTGGTCTTTTGATTTGTGCCACTTCCTCTCTGCAGCCCTGAGTTTGGTCCGATGTTCACGAAGAACATCAGATAACCAGGGATTAGAGGGAGTGGCACGTGCAGGCCTGGATGACAGAGGACAGATACTACATAGTATCTGTCAGTATACAGTATACATAGAGGACAGTATACTACATAACATACAGTATACATAGAGGACAGTATACTACATAACATACAACATAGTCTGTATGTCTCCTGCTAACCAGCTAACTCAAGTTTCTGTAGTTCTGCTACTCAGATGTGGGTTCAATATTGTCTAAAATGTGTAGATTAATGCAACTTGTCTGTCTTATTACTTGCAGTAATGATCAAGGATGAAGCACGACTTTTGTTTACAAAGTGAAATGCATTATCACCTATTCAAGTTTGTGCTCAGCTAACGTGGGTGTTTACAACATAGTTGTGGCCCCGGTTTGCTTACATAACTGTAAAACAAACTGTTTTTTTTTCTCTGCGTTTTTATTATTACAGTAGAATGGAGCTCTATCTGTATTGTAATAGGATGTTACGATGCTAGTCCACACTAAAGTATTCTCTCTGTAAACAGTAAACACCCATGGTAATGTCAAACAATGATACTTGTATGCAGATATCCAATAGCAGGCCTAGCCACTAGTAACCACAGACAGTCATCTCTTTTGGACTATTTATCTCCAACAGCCAAGTCAGTACCAGCTTCTTTAAAATCTAATTTAACAGGAAAATGTGTGGAGTTTTCAGTCCGGATTTCATACGGTTGTTGGAAGAGGTTTTATTAACCTAGCGCAAGACCTAATAAATGTGGGGGCTACATATGGCTGCGTCTCAGTGGATAGTGTGTTACCTAATCCCATAACCATCTCTCAGAGATATAAGGAAACCGCAGCTTCCAAACGATGTGGTGCTGGTCAAAGAAATATCGGAGATTATGTCTGATATTAGTGTTGGGATGACCATCGACATATGGACTGATGATTATCGCAAGACCAGTTTCTTAACAACCACTTGCCACTACATCACAACAGATATTTTTCTTTGAAGCAGAGTCCTTACTACAGCGACATCTGGAAAGAATTACAGAGATAGCTCATATATGTACTTGGATTTGATGCTTGTGTTAATAACAAAGTCGTCTTGGTTACTGACAAGGGATCAAACATGATTGCTGCACTTGCGCCGTATCATTGGCTGGATTGTCAGAACCATGTTTATAACACAGTATTCAAATGCTCGATTCTGCCAAACTACAAGACTGCGCATCAGAGTTCACACAGACTTTGTTGGCAGCAAAGGCACTCGTGAGATGCAGTACGTGAAGCAAACAGGTATAATAAGCCACTTATTAACAACTGTAAGGCAAATTTAAGACACCAGGTTTAGCATTGTGTTCCTTACCTTGGATTTAATTAAGCAGGTATACGCTGAGCTTCGTGAAAAACTTGAAAGCTGTACGGAAAGCTGAAAAATCAACAAAATATCTCCAGATGTCTTAGAGATCCTGCTGGAATTTCTTTGTCCATTGTACCAGGCTCAGAGGGAACTAGAGGGCGTCCAGTATCCCACACTTAACCTGGTGGTTTTGTGGCTCGAGGGGCTCAAGCGCCACTGCAGACCTGTGACGCCAGACAGTCCTCATCAGGCCATCATTCATGAGTGACATCTTGAATGGCTGAACTGCAAAATTAAAATCGAGACACTGCATAAGCTTGTCATATTTATATGGCCAAAGTTCTGTCAGCTCCTCATGCTGTCTCATCCTGAAAGAGAGGATATAGCATTTACTAGTAAGGAGTTTGAAGGCAGCATTTGAGGAATGAAGGCACTAGATGGAAGGGGCACAACATTTGTTCATGGTCCTGACTGATTACCAACACCTGAAATAAATTCAGGGAGCCAAGTGGCTCAACTCAAGACAAGCCAAGTGGGCTCTGATTTTTTTTTTTTTTTTTTTTTTTTTGTGACTTCTCTGACTTCTCTGTCACATATCACCTATGTTCCAAGAATGTGAAGGCAGGCATGCTGTCCTGGATTCGTTCCCAGGATAAGCAAAGGGAAATGGCACATCCCATTCTAAACCCAGCACTAGTGATCTCCCCAGTTTCATGAGATTTCATGAACAAGAAATGGCAAAATCAGCTTCAGGAACCTACAGTAACTCCATCAGAAGGAAACCACCATCCTGGTGGTCATCTACCAGTTCTCCAAAACCTGTTGTCTCATTTCTCTTCATAAGCTACCTTCATGTGTTTCAGTACTTTGGCATAGTGGAGGACATTGTATCTGATAATGGACCCCAGTTCACCTCTAGAGTGTGTAAAGCCTTCTGTGAACTTCTCCAAGTCAAGATCAGTCTGATTTCTGTGCACCACCCCAAGTCAAGCCAATCTCTTGATTATGCCACTCTCAAGGCCATTTATAGATCTTATTAGAGCAACAACCAACAAGAATGGGGATGGTATCTCGCATGGGCTGAATATGTGCAGAACTCCCTCAAGAAAACCTCCACAGGCCTGAACCCTTTCAAGTGTCTGCTGGCTTATCAACCCCCCTTATTCCCTTGGTCTGGGTGATGCTCATGTCCATGTACAAAGGGTTGTGCAACATCAGAAGATCCAGGCGGATTGTCATCACTGGCAGCTCCCAGATCTCTGTCCTCTGTTGTGGCTGTCTACCTGGGATCACCGGCTCCCCTTTCCCTGCAGAAAGTCACAGGTACATAGGTCCTTTCAGGATTTTTTGACAAATTAATCCCATGTCATACAAATTGCAACTCCCTGCTTATTCTCCTCTGTTTTCCTTGTCTTTCTGCTAAAACTGCCAGGTACAGGGGGCCACAGGACTACGGACGACCTCACACCTCCACCAGACTGCTTACCAGTTCAGCATCTCACTTGACTACCATTTGCCAACGTATGTAGTACTACCACACCTGCCACTCCCTCCTCCTGCCATGAGGAAGCTATCGCCCGAATTCTAATATCAAGTTCCCTCCACATCTGTTCTACATTTGCCATTAGTCAGACTGTGTATAAATAGCCCTGGTATTCCACTATACCTTCGCGAAGTCTTGTTCATCTTGTTCAATTCTAAGCATTCTCTATCTGTTACCCGTCTTGTGCCACTGCCTGTCGATTTGGACATGTTTGCATGGACTTTTTGACTGTTTGTTGACCCTGCTTTTGTCTTGCCCAATGAACCTAAACCTGCAAATGGAACCTTAATAAAAATGCCAAGTTAAGCTGCTCTTAAAAGGTGCTAAAGAGGATCTTTTAGTCGACTGAGAAACCAAAGACTGTTACTGAGTTTTTGAAATGAGTGCATGCATAAGAACAACCCCCCCCTCCTTTCGAGGGAACGCCTCCCAAAACGTTCGTGCACGAACGTATTGGAACACGAGTGTTTACAACCGGCATTCGCTGTATTGTGTTAGTGGATTCATTATGTCAGATTCACCGCAGGTAACTCATAATCTGCAGTTGTTACTCCTGTCTCCGGACAAAAACATTGCATGCGGTGCCTGTGGAGTGTGGAAAGTTACTGGAGCGCGCAGAGGGCCAATCCGCGCACATCTCTCACAAGGACCGTCACGGCAGTGATTGACAAGCCAGAGGGCCAATCAATTGGCTGATGATTTTAAGGCCCTACCTCGTGCACAGATTATGTATATTAAGTCTTTTATCAGTTAGTAAAGACAGTTTCAAGTAATATTGCAAAAATGTATAAAACAAAACATCCTCTTTAGCACCTTTAACTGAGAATTCGGTGGAAAAATAGCTTTTTACTTGCTAGGTTACAGTGGCAAATGGCTTTTGGGTGCTACTCATATTTAAAGCTGCAGTCCGTAACTTTTTTTGTTTAAAAATGATCCAAAATCAGTTTTTGAGCAAGTACATAATCAGCCAGTGTTCAAAACCATCTCCTTACCTTAGCCCGATTCACAACGGTAAGCTTGCAATAATGTTTTCTAATTCAAGTGGTACTGTTAGGTTTCCACAGGAAACTCAATCATGCCACCATTCGTCTTTGCGTCATTACGTCACGTCTGTTTACATAAAGAACAAGTCCCAGCTCTTAAGTCCCTAACTGCAATTGTAGGTTACGAACAGAGATGGCAAAGAGGAGGAAAGAGGCAAAACTTACAGACTGTAGCTTTAAAATTGTGTATTTTTAAAAAGTGCAGACCTCATTTGCGGGTTAATATCTCCATTGTCAAGGGTCACTCTCTCTCATGTAGTGATTTGGCTTTTGCAGGAACTGTGCCTAGTGTATTAATAACAATAACAATAAAAAAGCAATAAAATCTGTAAAGACAATATGCGCTTAACATTTGCCTAAAAGCCCTTAAAGCTCACCTCATCAAATTGGAGTTTAGTGGCAGCTGTAACTTTATTAGAAGCAGAGCAGGGATAGAGAGAACATAAATAATTCAGTGAGCAGTCTGTGGGAAAGCACTGTCTGTGATTTAATTCTGCAGAATGGAGTTTGCGGCTACGTTGACACTACTGTATGAAACAAGTTCCCCTCATTCTTGTTCTCTTTCACTGTCTGTCTCCTGTGTTATACATATTCTCTCTCTCTCTGCACACCCAATGTTCACTTTGTGGTTCATTCCTTATCATCAGGTAGCACCATGGCAACACTCTTGCCAACTACATTAATCTCTCAGGCATGTGCCCTCAGCAGGAAGAGTGAGAGAGGGAGGAAGAAAAGGAATCAGAAAGGGAAGCTTGTTTTCCTTTTCGGAAGGAGGTTTTTGACTGACTTGTCATAATTTTTTTTTAAACACAGATTTCTGACTTTCAACCTAGTAAACACAGAAAGTTCTCCCACAATTATTGTATGGATCTCATTTGGTTATTCTTTCAGGAACCAAAAAATAATTACAGTATTACTTAATTTAATTTTTTATCATAAATGCACATTATTGACTACCATGACTTAATAACAGTCATGATTTGTAAAATCATTTTCACAATTCACACAATAAACATTCATTGTTGTTTAAAATAAAATAAAAAATGGAATTTTACATGTTTCATTATTTTTTCTCTGTTTTACTATAATTTTGAAAAGAGTAAAATAGTAAATATTTTCCACATGTGCAAGATTCAAATGTCATAACCACTGACCTCGTATGGTTCCCATTTGGTTATTTCTTCAGGAACCAATTCCTAATGTTCTAGGAACATTTAAAATAAATAAATAAATAAATAAATAAACATAAACTAACATTCTTGGCACCAGTAGTGGCTCCTGACCGTAAATTTAGGTAGTGCAGATTCTGGCTCTTGTAGCTAGTACATGATAAACATTTTTTTTTTTTTTTTTTTTTTGCAAGCTTTATATTCTAATCACATGCAGAACACTCTTGACAGAGGTTGTGTTATTCAGCCTGAGGGTGGTGCTCTAGAAATGCCTTAATGTAGCACTTGTTGCCTCCAAATGATGTTTTAAAATATTATAAGTTGTGGGGGAATTTCGGTGAGGAAAAGAAAGTCATGTCTATTTTTATAACAAATAATAAAAAATAAAAAAACACAACAGTACTATATAATAGCTAATGTGAAAATAAGCAGGGCAGCCAGAAATCTGCCCCAATGGCTCTCAATTAGAGTGTGCTGCAGTTCCATTTTCCACCACAGATTTACATTGGAAAATTGTGGAATGCTGTAGAGCTGGGAAGATCTTAGGCACCCGCTGCCCCGCTTAGTATCATTATATACATGCCTGCCAAAGCCATACATTAAATTTTAATATATCCTGCTCACTTTACGGCTTAAGCAGTCTAGAAAATCCCTCCAAAAAATACTTGTTGCAGAAAGCTGAAAACTTTTACAATTCATTATTGATTCAGTTTATATAGAGGTCTATGTTTGGATGATTATTTTAATGGGGTTCTGCCCCACCTGCCATTACAGACCAGCTGCGGCTGCTGGGCAACAAAAAAGGTTAGCTCGGAAGAGGTACATTTCTGTTTGAGGACACAGTAAAGGCTGGATGGACTCAAACGTACTGTATAGTTACCCATCTCTCGGAGTGCCGTATATATAAAAGACCCAAGTAAACCAAGCTCTTGCAGGATTGTTTTTTTTTTTTTCTGAGCTCATTTCAGATGAGAAGTTATAAACAGAGAGGGAGCAGGTTTTGTCAAGAGGAGTGAAATAGCTTTCCCTCCCATGTGTCACACTGTGGATCCTTAAGGAGCAGCTGCTGTGACTGATGTAATGGCAAGGCAATATCAGCAGCAATAGCAATAGCAGGGAACTGAGACACAGCTTATAAGAGCAGGACCTGGGGCTTGAAGTAGGGTGGGGGGTAATAGTGCAGAGAGGAGCAGCAGCCACATTGCAATCAGTTCCACTGCTCTGACTCGCTCTGTCACCTGGTGGCTTGTCACCACAACCACCCTAGCATTTCGATATGTGGGAGTTCCTATAAGACGATATTAATGGCAGGATGAACCCAGAGTTAGTTATCTGCCCCTGAAACACAGCCTCAGACAAGGCTCTTTCCTTAGCAAACTGCTGCTGATATTATATGGTGGTGAAAAATAACAGACAAAGAGGCTTCTCCAAGGCCATGGCAGTCAGACTCTCATTGAATCTCTTTCTTGTTTTATTTCAAGGCTTTATTCTGTTGGAAATATAAGTGTGTTTTTTCAAGGATAAAAGGAAGCTAGATTCACAAACACCTCTGCAGTGATGGGGAGATTTTAATGGCTCTCTTGGGGAAGCCTGTGGTCTGTTTTGGTGAGATGGCAGACCTCTCTACTGGGACATTTTTGCATTTCCCACTTCTCACTCTGTTCAAACTGCAAACACTCTGACACTTAAATACTATACTCACATCTCTTGTGATTATTTACAGTTTGGCCAGCAAGCTGTATGTCTGAATTTAATTTCAAATGCAAAAGGGCATTTCTTAATGGTGCAGCAGTGGAAATCACCCTTACAAAATTATTTGGTATACAAACTTCACTATCATTGAGTGCTAAGGAAAAAAAAATTATATGTATTGCATAGTATGCATTGCACATTTGGTTATGCATTTTTTATTTTATTTTTTTGCCACTAATTTTGTAATAGGTTGCTCTGCCTTTTATCAGAAATGGGCTATTACTGAGTATTGATACTCATTTTAAAAGGTCTTTTCACCTTTTAAGGCCATGACATACCAAGCCAACAAATAACTAGCAGTGTTGAAAGCCGACTGTGGTGTTGCCTCATGTCACCTGTGCCCAGGCCAAAAGTTATGCTTAAACACTATCCATAGGCTACAGACAATGGCCAACTAGTACGTATGTTCTGCAGGTACCAGCAGGTAGCCGTAGTTTGTATTTGTCATCCAAAAGGGAAACTGGACGTGCTAAGACTGTGGATACACAATCCATAAATAAAGCAGCGTTTGCTTGCCATTTTCACACCACGCTTACTACAGATGGATTTGTAAAATGAAAAAGAGCCTTTTGTGTGTGTCCTCTTGACTTTTCTTTTTCTTGCTTTCGTCACTTCTATTTTTCTTTTTGTGCACTATTTCTCAAAGTTGAACAGACAGTCAAAGTGATCCCTCTTACCAACATGCTGTGTCGGCAATTCAACATGCTCAGTCATCTGAAAAGCTGCTGATGGGGTCCGACTAGTACTAGTGTTGCAGAACACACTGCAACATGTGGTCAACTGTGGCTGACAGATGCTCATTGATGCTTGGTGAGCTGTCTTGTTGGCTTTGGTTTGGATGCCCTGTTTGCTTTAAGACAATCTTTATATTGAGATTTGCTAGACCTTCTTAGATCACTTGGTCTTTAGTAGACAATGCAATGTCTGGTTGTACTAGTAACCCTAAGATTATGAATGACACTACAGCTAAGATGTTAATCCATGTCAGTCCATGTTCAAATTGAATCAGTTTTTATGATGTTTTATTAACAAATTTCGGGAGGAACATGTTCAAATGTGTAGCAGCCCGGTTGAAATAATAAAGGATTTAGCTCCTCCACTGATGTTGTACTATTTCTTCTCTTTTTTTATTGTTCTTATTAATTCCACAACACCGTAAGAGCTAGAACAGACGAATAAACAATATTGGAATTTGTAAATAATTCACATTCATGTAAATAAAACAAAACAAACAATTGCCCATATAGCAAAAATTACGAAAATAATACTAACATTTATCCTAAACAACATAAAATTCTTTGCTCGGATATACGAAAACGGTTTGACATATCCACTTGAAATCCATAACTTTTTGTCACCATGGTCTGAAGATGATACGGTTCAATTTTGGTGAAAATCGGAGCAACGGTCTAGGAGGAGTTCGAAAAAGTAAGTTTTTAAAGAAAAACAATACGGCGGACAGAAAGTTCGGCCGGCTATTGGAAAATTTGATATCTATGTTCTCAGCATGACCCAATGAATCTACTGAGACCAGTTTTATTGTATGCACCTGTTCTGCACTCAAGCAGTCAGTTTTTTTTTTTTTTTTTCCCGCCAAGCAGCCTTTCAAAGTAAAGGTCTCTAGGCATAATAACTTAAAGCGGGGAAAATAACATTCCAAAATAAAATAAAACAAACTATTGTTAATTAAAATATAGAATTACAATAAATATCAGAATTATGTATTAATCTGCAAAATTAATTAAAATAACTGAGGGTTATTTACAAAACGATCTATCCAATCATCACGTCATTCCAACCAGCAATCAGCAATCAACATATCTACCCAATCAACATGAGAGGAGGCATATATATATCTCAGGGACGTTTCCTCCGAGCCAGGGAGGCAGTGAAAAAAAAAATAGGATGAGAAAATAATCCATATTACATATAAAACAACACAAATATTACAAATTATGATATTAAAAAGAGTGCAAGTCACGCGTATTTCTTAAGGAACACTGCCCAACAGTGACACCTGTAGGTAAAGTTACACAGAGGAGTCATGCTTTTCAGTCTGGAGTCATGCCTCCCTTTCCCCTCATAGGAAACCATATAAAATCATCAGACCCCGGCGTGCGGTGGGTTTTGTGGGGGGTAATAGAGGGTGTGCACGTGACGTCACTGAGTGGCAAAAGACTGAAGGGGCTCACACACCCAACGCGAAGCTCAGCGCCTTGCCACGTCTTTAAAATTCGAACGCATTGTTATGAGTGTACGAACACCGGCGGCGACATTCGGCGCCTGTCCGTGGCGCCCAGCTACGACTCAGAAAAAAAATATAAAACAATGCGTTCGAATTTGAAAGACGTGTCGTGGCGCTGAGCTTTGCGTCCGGTGTGCGAGCCCCTTGAGCAGCAGCACTGGTTTTCAGCGTGAATGTTGCGAAAAACACACAAAACACATCCAAAACGGGAAAGAGCTTTGTGATTGACTGTACAAATATCTTTGACACAAACCCTGAGGTAGCCTATATATTTAAAAACTGCAGAAAGCAACAGGGGAAAAAAGCAAATGGATCACTGCAATTCTCAGAAACAGCTCGACTGATTTTGAGGTAAAATCATACCGTATATATTGTATTGCTATATATTATATTATATTATATATTGTTATATTAGTTTGACAACTCATCAATTAATTATTTTCCATCTTATATTCTGCTGTAACGGTGGCGGCCCATCCAAAAATAAAAAATTAAAAATTAAATAAAAAAAAACTCTTGAAATCATGAGGCATAAACAGGAATGCAGTTCAAATGAATATATATTTTTTTTCAGTCAATCAGAAACTGCAATGCAATTATACCACAGAGATCACGTTCAATCAAAAACAATAATAACAGCATAAAAAACAAACAAACAAACACTTCAATATATGCACGTCCATCCTTGATAGTCATAACGTCAGTTTCACCGTTTCAGGTGTCCATTTTTCTCCACAATATAACTCCAAAAGGAGCCACAAAAAATAATAAAAAAAAAAAGAAGAGAAAAAAACACAACAACAAAGGAGCGAAGCAAATAATTGATTAAATAAACTCAACAGTTCCCAAGTTCAAAAAAAAAAAAAATATATGCCAATAGGCGAAATAACGAAAGTAAAGATGTGAATGCGTGACTTTGTTTATTATGTGTGTGTGCGTATTGTTGTGGTGAGGGTGTGTGTGCGGGTTGTTCTTTGGTGAGGCCTTCGAGAGAGTCTGGAGAGTTTTCAGAGGACGTGCATGGAGATGGAATATCTGAACTCTCTTCTGCAGGAAACCGGCACAGGTCTGCAGCTACTGTTAGGAGTAAGGCTTTGCTTTGTTCACTCGACTCGTTCGCCACGGTAGATGCGAGTCGCGTCGTCTCGGAAGAGCTGGTATGGATTTTTCTGCACTCTTCTGTAGGGAAATGGCACGATCTTGCTCCATAGCCAGTATTAGCAATAAACCGCTTGGTCTCACTCCCGTTTAGCCATGGCAGATGCTGCGAGCCGCGTCACGGAGGAGATGGAGCTGCTTCACCAGGTAAGTCAATTCTGTTTCCTCTCTCGAATACTTCACATCCTCTCTACAAGTTGACGTCCTTTTATATGTTTACTCTTAATTGTTTCTCTCCAGATATGGGCACGGATGCTGGAAGGCTCGCGGACTTCCGCACCGTCACACTCTCCCCCCCAGGAAAAAACAACCCATGGTTGATCAAACAAACAAACAGGTGTTTTTTTTTTTGTTTTTTTTTTAGAAGCCCAAGAATTCTTCATCATCCGAGCTTTGCTGGAATAGCAAAAATTCCTTAAATTCCCTTTCCTGGGACTCAAACTCTTCTGAGGTTGGGTAGCATGGTTTAAGGTTACATATGTGAGCTGTATGGACGTCCTCTCTGGTTTCCTCCAGTGCTATCTGGTAATTCAGTGGGCCTAACCTCTTTAATACCCGGTAAGGTCCTTTCCATTTTGGGGCCAGTTTTGCAGTAAAGTTGTGTTGAGCGCTGGACTGGGGAAAGTTTCTTAACCAGACACGGCTTTTTTCCTCAAATGAGGCTTCTCTCTGGGTTTTATTGTAACTTCTGAGCTGTCTTTTTTGGGCTTTTTTACAGCACTCATCTGCCTTCAACCTCAGCTGTGCAAGATGGTGGACAACATCATAGGATGGAGTGGATGGTGATAGACATTTACCCTGGAGTAATTTATCCATGGGGCCGTGCAGTTTCCTTCTCAGTTGAAGTTCTGCCGGGGACATCCCAATGCTCTCCTGTACTGCTGAGTTCATGGCAAAACAGAGTTCAGGTAAATACTGATCCCACTTCTTGTGGTTGTCATCCACATATGAGGCAATCATGCATTTCAGTGTTCGGTTAACTCTCTCAGTCATATTTGTTTGTGGGTGATATGCTGTTGTTAGTTTTTGAGTGATGTTCCATTTTGCACACAGCTCTTTGAATATGGAGGAAACAAATTGGGTACCACGGTCAGACAAGATGAAGTCTGGAACACCCCACCGGGTGAGGATTTCAGTCCTGAGAATTTTTGCTATGGTTGGAGCATTAGCGTTTTCGCATGGGGAAGAACTCAACCCAGCGAGAGAAATAGTCGACAAAAACCAGAAGGTACTCGTGACGTTGTGTGCTGCTTGGCAGGGGCCCCATGATGTCGACACCCACCATCTTGTTGGGTTGTGACACAGAAACGGGCTGTAGTTTGCCAGCCGGTTTTTGGTTCTCACTTTTCAGTGTTTGACATTTGATACAACACTTAACATGATGTTTGATGTCCGTCCACATCCCTGGCCAGAAAGCAACATTGTGCAGCATTTGTAGGTTTTATATATACCTGCATGGCCACTTAAATGATGGGAATGGTAGTGTTTAAGGACAGCTGGTATGAGACTGCGAGGCAGGTACACTCTGTAGTGGACTTGGCCATCTGACAGGTGGGTCTTATGATACAGTTGGTCCTCTCTAACCTCATATTTGTCCTTCAAGTTGTGGTGGTTGTTGTTGTTCTCTGCCAATGCTTTAAACACCTTGATGATTTCAGAATCTTTGTGTTGTTCCTCCCAAATCGACACAGCAGAGACTGGAAATTCAACAGCCTCTTCCTGGCTGGAGTACAAGCTGCAACAAGGTATGCTGGAAATCCTGGACAAAGCATCAGGTGCTACATTAAGTTTGCCTTTTCGGTATTCAATAATGAAATCAAACCTTTGCAATCGTAGGGCCCATCTAATGAGACGGCTGGTGGTTTTTGGGGAACCCATGACCCACTGTAGTGCAGTATGGTTGGTGACGACAGTGAACATTGTGCTCCAGGTAATGCTGCCATTTTTCAAGTGCCCATACGACTGCTAGGCACTCTTTCTCAGTAGCAGAATAGTTGGTTTCAGCTTTGTTAAGGGTGCGGTCTGCATATGCAATGACTTCTTCCAGTCCTTGGTTTTTCCGTTGTGTTAACACTCTGAGGTCTGAGGGTATCGCCGGCGATACCACCGCGTTTTTTTTCTTACCAGTGTGAAAGAGACTCAAAATACTCTGTCAATGTTGCACATACAATTAAGAGTTATACACCATTTTAATCTGTTGAATATCTTCTTTCATTTGTGTACACTCAGAGTAAAAACAAAATGCTGTGCTTTTTGTAAAATAAAGAAAACTAACATGATGCGTGATCCCTCGTCTCCCTCTGAACCAAGTCCAATCTGATAATTCTCAGAAAATGAACTGTGAATACGAATGACAAAAAAATTAAACTGATGTCTAAAGAGACATTGAAATGTCAGGTTTTAAATCATGCAAGTCAATTTAAAAACAAACATTTTGTGTTTATGTAATCTGTATGAAAAGAGAGCCATGTCAGAAGTCAGTGATTCAGCTCATTATCTGCTAATGCAGCCACGCCCACGGAGCCAGCGCTATTCAGACGCAAATTCAGAAGCAATGCATGCATACATCGTCTCAATCATGTATTTATTGTCTTGAAAAGTGTTTATCTGGATGTTAAAGCAATGGTTAGCAAACTCTACAAGACATGAGGTTAGTTCCTGGTTCTTCTTCTTTATATGTATTTGTGGCCTAAAGGTGTCAAGTATGAGTTGTATCCAGCACTCATAGTGATGATATATAGAATAAATATAGAATAAATATTACTCTGTACAGAAATATGACATAACCATACAGGTATAAGAGTCCATCAATATTTCTCCAAATGTGCATGCTTTAAGCTAAAAGCCTATATGAAATGCCATAGAGGTAACATAATTGTTCAGACACTTTGCATCACAGAAATACATTATATTTTAAAGAATATAATAGAATACCATTATTTTGAATTGAGCTGAGACATGATTACAGAGGGTTTTTTCACACCCTACCTGACTGAAAGGCCTTATTAATATACAAGTCATTTCAGGTCATTATTATTTGATTCTTTTGTCTTCTCAGGTGTAAATGGCCCATTATTCATGATCATTCATGCCTCCACGCATACTGTGTTTCTTGACAAAAAGGGACTTACAAAAACTAAATCAATATATTGTTTTATATGAAGGAGTAGGCAGCATAATTTTTACATAATTCTGAAGCAAAAACTCTAGTCTACAACCTCCAATACCCAGAAGTCTTATGAACACAGATTTAATATGTTTCTCTCCAGATATGGGCACGGATGCTGGAAGGCTCGCGGACTTCCGCACCATCACACTGCACAATAATTCAATAAACAACACTGACAAAAACTACACTATAAAACTATATATGTTTTAGGGCTGGATAATATGACGACATAACATTGATACAAGTAATTACGCGGATTGAAACCTACCTATGTTGTAGTTATATAAAATATTCACATGCAGTTTTGCTTTATGTATTTCCCCGCTGTCGAGATCAGGCACATATAAATGTCAGGAAACACGACTCCAGGCTGCATGTCAATATGGATTAGGTTTATTTGACAAGTTGTAAAGGAACACATGCAATTCCAACCTTTAGTGTAATTTGTTAGTTTACTCGCATTTTCGCAGTTTCCCCTGTTAAATCCAGTCACGCAGCAGGTTCTTTTGCCACTCAGTCCAGCTGAGGGAGCGCGATTTCGGCGGGAAAGTGACGTCGATGCATACCCTCTATTGAGAATGAATGGGGGAAAGTCATGTGAGAGGAGACAATGTCTCCATCGTGCTATGATTAGATGTAATTGGCTATGATTGGTTTGTGAGATAAATCCCGCCTCTCATTGATGTGCGCGTTCCGTGCATCAGTTTGACTGAACAAATAATGGCATCAATCGGAAGACTAATTGAAAAGTAAGTAAACAGATCACCCAGTTAGATATCACCGCTTAATGTCACATCAAAATCAAACTTGAAATGGACTGAAAGCATGATGACTGCGGGGGTTTTTAGTGCAATCAGCTTGGTGAAATTAAAAATACAATTTGTGTCTGTGACAGACGGTGTTAATGGAGCATGACTGATGATCCAAAATATCCTTTGTTTACAATTAAAAAGAAAAACTGCAATACACAAATAAAATATATTTTTTAAATTATTATTGCCTTTAGTTATTATTTTGAAATTAATGTAGAAATGCTTAAAACACTTGATGGGATTGACTTGGTTTTGATAAATAGAACATTACATTGTTAATGTAAAATTACAAAATACAATTGTATTTGGTTTCTTTTTTGATGTACTGTAATGTTCATTTAACAAGGAAGATGTGTCAACTTTAAGAGTAATGCATATGAATTTACAATGACTCATAAAAAAAATGTGCCTCCTCATTTCAGAACACCACTGCACGCCACTGATATATATATATATATATTACGGAAGCCCTTAACCGCATGGTTAAAAAAAAAAAAAAAAAAAAACTTGGTAGGGAGGAAAAAAAAAATCGAAAAGTTATCTCGTTATTTCAACATAATAAGTCGTTATAACGACATAATATCTCGTTATTTCAACATAATAAGTCGTTGTAACGACATAATATCTCGTTATTTCAACATAATAAGTCGTTATAACGACATAATATCTCGTTATTTCAACATAATAAGTCGTTGTAACGACATCATATCTCGTTATTTCAAGATATTAAGTCGTTATAACGACATAATATCTCGTTATTTCAACATAATAAGTCGTTATAACGACATAATAACTCTTCATTATCTATCAAGTATGATAAAGGACGTACACATGTTAACGTCCCCTGTGGCGCAACGCTAAAGTATTGGACCGCCAGTCTAGCTTTTACTGCGATCGCCGCGGTTTCGAATCCGCCTTTTGCCGAGTTCGTTCTTCTCTAGTTTCACATCACATATCAAAAAAGGCATTTATTTTCAATAGAAATTAAAACAATGTTATAAAAGTGCAAATAACCTGCCTAACGAGTGTTTAATAACATTAAAAGTATTTATTGGGCAGGGTTAGCAGCATGTTCGATATTACCCACTAGAGGGCAGAATAAGACAGGGAATCAATTAAAGAATGCAATAGTTATGTTGAACTACTTGTTACAATTTGGTGCTCCAAAATCCCAGAGGTTTATCATGGGAATTTGCGTTCATCCCAGGCTAACCTTTATTGAGGTTAAATTTATTAGACCATAAATTTATTAGACATCCTATTTATACTAAATGACAATAGCAGCATTTTCACGATATGCTATTTATACTAGGTGAAAATAGCGATATATTCTATTGACACCATGTAAAAGTAGCCTATCAGTTCTTTGCAAGAAGTGTAAATAGTATTTAGATGCTGTAGGCTAGTATTGGCAGATACTGTACCTCAGTATTTTTGTACAGGATGCAATAATATCATATAGAGTGATTATATTTATTAAAATTATTAAATGGATGCTGCATTATTGGGAGAATAAAACCCCTCCACTTTCCACCAACCCTACTCAATGAACACTTTTAATATTATTAAACACTTGTTCACATTTTATTTCCACTTTTTGAACATTATTTTCATTTTATTGAAAATGTATATGATGAGAAAATAGGAGTGAGCTCTATTATTGGGTGAGCTCTGCAAAATGCTGATTCTACCCCGCAGCGATCGCTGTAAAAGCCAAAATCTGAAACCCTTCATGCTATTGTTACGCCACTGAATACATCGAAATACAACTGTCCCTTTTTAAACTTCAGTGGCCCAACCAGACACTGGAGCTATACTGTAAAGAGTGTTTGTCAACAAGGGACGCTATTTGCACTTACTGTAAATAGACACTCCGTGTCCTATTATTTCAATATATTAGCACCTATTTTGATTTTTATATCTTTAGAAAATATTACAAAGCAGTTTGTTTGCAAGCCCAGAATAAAAATAAAAAAAAATAAAAAAATAACCCCTCTTAAAAACGTTTTTGGCCCCTGGACTAGTGCATCTCTATGTTTTATTATAGTTCAAATCAGATTGGACACCGGGCTGTAAGTTTGACACCCCTGACATTTGCACTGTAAATTGTTTTATTTACTATGGTCTAATAAATTTAACCTCAATAAAGGTTAGCCTGGGATGAACGCAAATTCCCATGATAAACCTCTGGGATTTTGGAGCACCAAATTGTAACAGTAGTTCAACATAACTATTGCGTTCTTTAATTGATTCCCTGTCTTATTCTGCCCTCTAGTGGGTAATATCGAACATGCTGCTAACCCTGCCCAATAAATACTTTTAATGTTATTAAACACTCGTTAGGCAGGTTATTTGCACTTTTATAACATTGTTTTAATTTCTATTGAAAATAAATGCCTTTTTTGATATGTGATGTGAAACTAGAGAAGAGCGAACTCGGCAAAAGGCGGATTCGAAACCGCGGCGATCGCAGTAAAAGCTAGACTGGCGGGTCAATACTTTAGCGTTGCGCCACTGGGGACGTTATCACGTGTATGTACTTTATCATACTTGATAGATAATGAAGAGTGATTATGTTGAAATGACAGGATATTATGTCGTTATAACGACTTATTATGTTGAAATAACGAGATATTATGTCGTTATAACGACTTAATATCTTGAAATAACGAGATATTATGTCGTTATAACGACTTATTATGTTGAAATAACGACTTATTATGTTGAAATAACGAGATATTATGTCGTTATAACGACTTATTATGTTGAAATAACGAGATATTATGTCGTTATAACGACTTATTATGTTGAAATAACGAGATAACTTTTCGTTTTTTTTTTCCTCCCTACCAAGTTTTTTTTTTTTTTTTTTTTTCACCATGCGGTTCAGGGCTTCCGTAATATATATATATAATACACCTATTTGGGACAAGACCTGTTAAATAGTTTAAAAATCACTAAAGATGCAACTAAAAACCCTGAAAAAGATGAGAGCACTTATCACTTAAAAACTAAACAGTAGACAAACCTCTTTACACAGGGATCTTCTATTCAGCCTCCACTTTTTGCCTCCTCCGTTTATATGGCACAGCTTCCATATGAGACAGAAGAATAGCATCTTGTTTGACTTTGTCTTTGGCGAAATAGAGCTGTTGTTTGATGTATAATAAATCCGATTCCTTCAAAGTAACGGCACTGCAAGAAGAACTGTTATGAGTGCATGATACAATTGCAACCAAGCCATTTCCACTGTAGGCTATTTTGCCTTATGACAGGCGGAGTTTTGAGGTAAATAACGTTTTCTTCTGCCATTCAATCTTAGTAGGACAGGCTGATCCATTTCACCTATAGCGGCTTTTGCTGCCAAAGGGAAGTGGCGTCTAGAGGCTTTTGCCAACAAACCAATATTTCTGAATGGGCTGACGCTGCGATTTAGAGGATTTGAAGCACGCGATTTGTTGAACGTGTACTACGTGCCATAAGCATTCGTTAAATGTCATTATCTCATTTTTGACAGTGATGGCGTTTAGCAGTTTTTGCATCTGAACTCTTCATATATATATAATATGTAGTCGACTCACCTATGTTCCTCAACATTTTTCAGCATTTGGCCCCACCCTAAGTTCCCAACAGGTCTGAAATCGATCTCTTCCCGTCCAATGAAGAATCTTTCGTCCTTGAGGAATCTTTGCCACAATCCTCTGGCCTAAGGAGTGATTCTCCTCTGCCTAACACCTGCGCCAGTCCCATGGCGTTATCTTGGGGGGCCTCAGCCCAAACAAACGGGTCCCTGCCTACTCTCGCCACCGCGGCCAAAACAGCCGCAATCTCCTTCCGTGTCTTTCTCTACTCCGGCCCATTCAATCATTCCTGCCATAAAGAAATGGACAACAAGTCCATCGAGCACTAAGCTCGAGTCTCGGGCAATGCCAACCCTTCACGCGATGGAACGAGCATTCCTCCAGGAACAGGCCACTGCAGCAGGCCCTCAGCAAGCCAGTGCCATGCCGAAGATTAAGCTACAGCCAGCTCACACTCTCCACCCCCATCAGCTCAACCCCGCAAGAGCACAGCTCACTTTCTGTCCCCTGTTGATTTTTTTTCTGGATCAATGTTGATCAGGGGAATACACATTTAAAACTGTTTCTGTACAAATGATTTGCCATTCTAAACTAACATGCTGCTTCCTTGTTGCTTAAACACACATACAGATCGCTCAGAACTTATTGTCATCTCTGTCCTGCCATTTATCAATATCGTGTAGAAAATGAAAGTTATAGCCTAGTATACACTTCCCTCCAAAAGTTTGGAGATACCCCTGGCAAAGTGTGGTTTTTGACGATATCAGCATAAATCCTAATCATTTTTTTTGGTGCAAATACATTAAAGTAACTTGACATTATCATTGAAGACCAGCAATAATAATTTTTATTTTGATTACATAATAATGGCAATATATACATGTCAAAGTGAGACATACCCCTTTGCCAGCTGTGATGCCTGGTTACTGGTTTAAACTGGTTACTGGTTGGGTCAACACACCTTAATAGCTTCAACAATTGATTGCCAATTAAGTTTAGAATACAATGAATCAATTAGAACACAGTTTAGGTCAGATAGCTGCTAATGGTGGATATTTTGATTCATTAAAAATTTAAGTTCCCTTATGAAGGGAACTTCAACTCTGCATTCAATCAAGCATTGGGCAAACATAAGCAAGTCTCTTTTGATCTTTACTAAATGAAGGCGCATGTACCACTCAAACCAGCAAGAGTTAAAAGAACAAACAATCATCTAAATCAGACTTGATCATTCAACATTAAACAATGATTACAGTATAAAACTGATGTGTCAGGGGTGAATATATGCAGGTTATAAAGCATTTTAGGCTTCTTCTGAGAAAATAAGAATATTTACAAATGTTTAATAATTGATCTCTCAGCCTTACACAGTTTTCGCTGAGCTTGGGATTCCAGTCGCCCAGGATAAAACTATGGGTCCAGCCACGTCCATTGAATTTCTGGGCTTTAACTTGAGTACAGTTTATATCCTGGCCTCACTGCCCAAGGAAATCAGTAGGATATTTCTAGTCACCTCCACCTTCCTAGACAGTCTAAACTGATCTAAACAGGAACTGCTATCTTTGCCCAGGTGCCACGGGCGGCCACAGCGGGTCAGGTGGCTCAGGCAGCCATGGCAGGTCAGGTGGCTCAGACAACCACGGCAGGTCAGGTGGCTTGGGCAGCCACAGCGAGAAAGAGTCCATGAATGACCACGGCGGGTCAGAGTTAGTTAATGGCCATAGTGAGCTACAGTCCATGGTTAGCCATAATAGTCCAAAGGCCGCTGACGGCAGTGACCGGGCAGGATCCCCACCCACAAGCTCCCCACCCTCAGGTATACTGCCCCAGGTATACTGCGGCGGCGCTGGCAGAGCAAGGAGCTCGGGTGGCGCTGGCAGAGCGAGGAGCTCGAGTGGTGCCGGCAGGGCAAGGAGCACAGGTGGCGCCGGCAGAGCAAGAAGCACAGGTGGTGCTGGCAGAGCGAGGAGCTCAGTAGGCGCCTACAGGGCAAGACGCTTAGGCGGTGCTGGTAGAGCATGACGCTTGGGCGGAGCAGGGGAGACCTCTGAAGTGGTCTCCAGGCCCACAGCGGCCTCTTGAAGGGTGTCTGCGTCTTGAGGAGAGGAGGACGCCTTTCTCCTCCTCCTCCTCCTCACTATGGTAGTCCCTGTCTGAGGCCCCCCTCGGCACGGACGAACAGGCAACTGGCCGGCTGCACCACTTGCACACAGCACCCTGAAGTGATAATATGCACTTTTTTGTCCACATGAGTTCTCCAGGCCGGTGAACCCTGGACGTGCTTTATTCTTCAGCAGTCAAATTCTGTGGAGGAATTAAACACCAGGCCCAGTACTCATGTAATATGCCCCAATTTAGGTCAGCCTGTACACTTGGGCTAGGTGCTCCATATGTACTGATTCCCTATTAGTAATCTCATATCTTCTCCTGGGCAAAGCCAGTCTACTACCCCTTTTCAGGTAAGACCTACCGCTGCAACTTCTTTTCATGTTTAGTACTTCCTGGTCCATGTGATGAATTCTCTACATCTCTACATACCAAAGTCGAAGTTGTTTTTAGGGGTTTGATGGGCAGCGTCTGGGTTTTCGGGGATAATACAGACTCGGCGAGAGATAGCTCGGGAGCGTCTCTTCAACTCGAGGCATCGCCCCATACCCATAGTGTTTCAGCCCCATGATGTAACTGTATGTTGATGTCTGGGGGCTGAAGACAAAATATTGCACTGTTCTCTTCCACGACCTCAACACCTCAGTGTTGAGGTCGGGTAAGAAGGGCAGTCCCCGACGCTGAGGTAGTGACCGTGCGGGGGAGGAAGCGCTCATCCAGCTTGCTTTTAGATCTCACTTCACTCCTCTGAGAATGGCGAGTCCTCTTCTCCAGCCTTGACACTCACCACATCCACCTCTTCGGAGCTGGATACAGTGGGTACGGAAAGTATTCAGACCCCCTTAAATTTTAATTTTTAGTTATATTGCAGCCATTTGCTAAAATCATAAAGTTCATTTTTTTTCCTTATTAATGTACACACAACACCCCATATTGACAGAAAAACACAGAATTGTTGACATTTTTGCAGATTTATTAAAAAAGAAGAAATGAAATATCACATGGTCCTAAGTATTTAGACCCTTTGCTGTGACACTCATATATTTAACTCAGGTGCTGTCCATTTCTTCTGATCATCCTTGAGATGGTTCTACACCTTCAACCATCTTGTCCTCTTGTCCTCAGACGAAGAGATCATGACTTTGTAAAGAGACAAACAACACCAAATAAGACACACAAGATAACACTGAGCGCTTGCTCTCGAACTCCATGAGCATGCCCACTGGGATGGATGTTGTTGCTGGCTGTCACACGTGTTCAGACACAATGCTAGGCTCGGGCTCCGGGGCGAAGCTGTGCTCAGATGTCAGCTCTGACATGGACTTCGTGGCAGGCTCAGGGTCTGTGTCTGAGGTGGGCTCTGGCTACTTGTCCGTGAAGAGTATGGTTGGTGGCTGGCAGCTTCTCATGGCCCCGACATTTTATGTTGAGGGAACTACATTCTCATGGCCACGAGTTTAATGCGTAAACAAACCTGCATGACCATAGCAACTTGGGATTAAAAGAAATAAATGTTATTAATGAATTAATATTTTATTTTGATTTAAGAATGGCAAAAAAGTGCGGATTAAAAATTTATTATTTTTTACTATTTTACTATTATATTATATATTGTACACAATGTAGCCTATAGACAGCATTCAATTGAAGTTTGTTATTATTAATAAATGTTAAAAGATTAATTAAGAACGGCATTATTTAGAGTAGCTCCAGAGGAGTCGTGGCTGTCGGGGTCTATGTGTAAAGTTCTTGCTTTCTCTTCCTTGCTAGCACGTAGAGCGATACTATTAAAGTGGAAAGATCCCTTCCCACACATACTCAATGGATTAGTGATATGATGTCTTTTCTCTTCCTGGAAAAAATAAGGTATTCATTAAGAGGGTCAGAAAAACAATTTTTCAAGTTGTGGCACCCTTTATTGACTATGTTAATAAGTCTGTTTAAATAATGCCCTGTTAATGTTTTTTTTTTTTTTTTCTCCGAGTGTATGAAGCTAGCGTTCTTTGTACTGGGTATGCTTTATAGTTTCCTGGTCCGTGACGCCACCCGCTTCTGATGTCTCATTACATTATTGGTTAGATACACGAGTGCTTCACGACACAATCACGCAGAGGCGTTCCCAATGCATAATGATGCAGCGGGGAACAGTTCCCATGAAAGGGAACTGCAGATTGCCCTCTCCAATTCTCATTGGCCTTTTCTCAAATTATCAGAGGTGTTTAGGGCTCCCAAGTGCGACTCCTAGTTTCAGTCTTGGCACAACGTCTGGGAACGGAGGTTACATTAGTAACCAATAAATTTTTCTTTTCTTTCTTGTGTTCATGTGTTTGTTTGTTAATTTTCAGTATTGCTCAAATAATAAAATATTTTTAAAGCACATTGTTTGACTATAATTGTAACGAAGTTAGTAGATGTGGGAAGAAGGAGGCGGGAACCGGCGAACGTTGAACAAAACTTTAATCTCAAAATAAACAAACAAAACAAAAGTAATGCTGGCAGACCCTCGCGGACGTCTGCCGGCCACACAAACATAATAAAACATAAAATAATATCCAGGCCTGGTCCTCTCTCGTCCTTCATTGTAGTCGCTCTTCCTTTTATGCTCCCGGAGCTCCTCCGTGAGGGACTCAAGGCCACCGGCCTCGCGCCGTTCCCTCACGGCTCTCGCCCGCCCTGGTCGCCACAATAATATTTGCATTTTTGTCTTAAAATTTCTTGTGTGTTTCAATGATATCTGTAAAAAACTTTTAAATTGAGTGTTGTTTTTATACTGTATTATTCCAGCAGAGTTGATCCATTATTCTCCAAGTCTGTCAGCCAAGTTTTTAATGGTGTCTCTCTCTCTCTCACACACACACACACACACACACATGCTGAAGATCCAATGTGACCTTCAGCAGAGTCTTTGTGTTGTGTTTCTAAAAATAAAGCTGTGATCAGTGAAGAAGAGGGGCGTCTCTACCCATGGGCACATGCTCAAAGAGAGAGTGTGAGAGACAAGCCTAATTAACTCTTTCACCATTAAAGAGACAGGGGGGTAGGCATGAGGAGGGAGTGTGTGAAGACCTTACATGGGCTGTCTAGTGCTGGCAGTGAACTGGGGAAAACTAATTGGATGAAAGAAAAGCAACGCGTGTACACTGAGAGGAGGAAAAGAGGGTGAAGATGAAATGAATATGGGGATGGAGATCGATGGGCGTGCAAGGCTGTAGTACTGAGTTATGAAAGGAATATATAATTTTCAAAATAAAATGGTTTAAATGAACACAATTAGCCATTACCCATAAAGCAAAAAAAAAAATTCAGAGCAATCTAGACAAATGAGGCTTGAAACAGACAGATTAGATTACTGTGGGGTTCTTGTTATTGCAGTGATTAATTGTGTAATCATAATAGGTTAGTTTAATAATAAAACAATTATTTTTTATTACATTTTGTTATATATATCTGACATTGTTCCTCCACCTCAGCAAACGTAGCATGGTGGGGCCCAGATGGGTGTCACCTGGGCAGCCTAACTGGGGCCCAGACATTTTTGTCCACGGTTTCCATGGAGGCCCCACATGGGTTAGCCCAGATGAACTGAACACTGCTCAGTGTGCACACTACAGGCTGTTAAATGAAACACAGAAACATGCTGGAGTTAATGAGATAATTAGGTGATAATGAGCAGAATCACTGAAGGACAGAGAAATAACAAGAACTACAACTTCAGCCACAGCCTTCGATGAAATCAACTGAAGATAAAAGACATTAAATCACTGAAGATCTGATTAAACATCTCCACAAACAGCATTACCAGCTTCACTTATTACTAACCAGATTGACTTTATTTCTGACAAACATCTACAAAAGTTGTTATTGAGAATTACCAGAGGTTTAGATGTTGATGATTTGTTGAAAATATTTGGTTTGATGTCACCGTGATTGAGGTCAGCGCTTACTTCAGTTAGGCAGTTTGACTCTTGGCTGTTTTAGTGTTTCTCTGGCTGCTCTTGCTGTTTGTTGTGGCAAGAAAAGCAAGAGACAATGTGTTTAGCTGTTCAATGATATGAATCTAATTGTCATCATGTTGTGGCTTTGTTTGCTGATCTAATGACTGAGCTTTATATGAAAAAAATGTTATTAGTTTGGTGCTGGATCTTTTCCAGAACAACTTAAAAAGTTACAAAAATCAGAGCAGAAGAATAAATCTGAAAAATACAATGTACATTAAATGCTTTAAAACAGCTGCAAAATTTATTCACACACAGACATCAAGAATCAGTGTATGAATCTCAACAATGGTGACATGCTTCATGCTGCAATGCATTCTGGGTGCCTCATACAAAACTCATCCATGGCTCCCGGAATGCATTGCGGTATGAAGCATGTCACCATTGTTGAGATTCATACGCTGATTCTTGATGTCTGTGTAAGTCAATCTTGCAGGAGGTTTGAAGTGTTTAGTGAACAATATATTTTTCAAACTTTCTGATTAAAACATTTTTATTGTTGTAATGCAAGAAAAGATTCAGCACAAAGTTAATAACATTTTGCTCATAAAAAGCTCAATAATTAGACCAGTGAATTAAGCCACTAAATGATGATTATATTTTTATAATTTAGCAGTTGAACACGTTGTCTCTTGTTTCTCTTGCCATAACAAACAGCAAGATCAGCAAGAGAAACACTAAAGCAGTCAAGAGTCAAACTGCCTAACTGAAGTAAGCGCTGACCTCGATCACGGTGACATCAAACCAAACATATTTTCAACAAATCATCAACATCTAAATTCTCAATAACAACTTTTGTAGATGTATGTCAGAAATAAAGTCAATCTGGTTAGTAATAAGTGAAGCTGGTAATGCTGTTTGTGGAGATGTTTAATCAGATCTTCAGTGATTTAATGTCTTTTATCTTCAGTTGATTTCATCGAAGGCTGTGTCTGAAGTTGTAGTTCTTCTTGTTTCTCTGTCCTTCAGTGATTCTGCTCATTATCACCTAATTATCTCATTAACTCCAGCATGTTTCTGTGTTTCATTTAACAGCCTGTAGTGTGCACACTGAGCAGTGTTCAGTTCATCTGGGCTAACCCATGTGGGGCCTCCATGGAAAATTGTGAAATAACTGTGAGATGCACTATAATATCCAAAGACCTATTTGTTGTATTGCGCCTCTAACTTTCTGTGTAGATAGGATGTCACTGATCCACTGGTACCACATTTTCCACTCTACAGGTCAAAGTTTTCAACAGTGTTGTCTTTACACAAACACTAAAAGATGGTTCTCAAACTCTTTGACTCCAAGGCTCTGTAACGTGTGTGATGGTAGCAGTGCATAAGAATCTCAGGAGCAAAAACACACAATACATAAATGATAAGTGGGAAAATGGAACAAATGAAAAAGGAAACAATGAAATACAAACTAAAAGTTCATGAAAATGAAACTGAAGCAATGAGAGAATGTGGCTTCCATCTGGAAGGTGCGTCTTGCGCCATAACTAAATAAAGTACAACAGAGGAGGGAGAGTGAGGGCTCTGGAGGAGGATGTGGTGCTTAAGAGTGATGTGACCAAGGAGGAGATGACAGAGAGGGAGGATTGGTGGAATGCAGAAGACTTGATGCAGCTCATCCTCAGTGGTGGGAGTGTGGGCGGGGCTTCTTTCCATGCCCTCTAACTCCATGAGCATGCCCACTGGGATGGATGGTGTTGCTGGCTGTCACACATGTTCAGACACAATGCTAGGCTCGGGCTCCGGGGCGAAGCTGTGCTCAGATGTCAGCTCTGACATGGACTTCGTGGCAGGCTCGGGGTCTGTGTCTGAGGTGGGCTCTGGCTACTTGTCCGTGAAGAGTATGGTTGGTGGCTGGCAGCTTCTCATGGCCCCGACATTTTATGTTGAGGGAACTACATTCTCATGGCCACGAGTTTAATGCGTAAACAAACCTGCATGACCATAGCAACTTGGGATTATAAGAAATAAATATTATTAATGAATTAATATTTTATTTTGAATTAAGAATGGCAAAAAAGTGCGGAATTAAGAATTTATTATATTACCCTATTTTTTACTATTTTACTATTATATTATATATTGTACACAATGTTGCCTATAGACAGCATTCAATTGAAGTTTTTTATTATTAATAAATGTTAAAAAATTATGTAAGAACGGCATTATTTAGAGTAGCTCCAGAGGAGTCGTGGCTGTCGGGGTCTATGTGTAAAGTTCTTGCTTTCTCTTCCTTGCTAGCATGTAGAGTGATACTATTAAAGTGGAAAGATCCCTTCCCACACATACTCAATGGATTAGTGATATGATGTCTTGTCTCTCCCTGGAAAAAATAAGGTATTCATTAAGAGGGTCAGAAAAAATAATTTTTCAAGTTGTGGCACCCTTTATTGACTATGTTAAT
Organism: Chanodichthys erythropterus; assembly: GCF_024489055.1. Lineage (NCBI taxonomy): Eukaryota > Metazoa > Chordata > Actinopteri > Cypriniformes > Xenocyprididae > Chanodichthys > Chanodichthys erythropterus. The sequence goes on along the minus strand of NC_090241.1, from coordinate 14,917,650 downwards.
AAGTCTGTTTAAATAATGCCCAGTTAATGTTTTTTTTTTTTTCTTTTTTTTTTTTTTCTCTGAGTGTATGTGCATGCATCTCTTTTTATATATGGCTGGAAGTTGATGTATGTTGAAATATACATGTATGCTAGGTTCTTCTACCTACAATTCCTATCTGAATTAATGGACAGTATGGACACTATGCTAGTTATTCGATGGTGAGGGTTGGGGGATTTTTATATGTGATTTATAATGTAAATATCAATAAAAAAAAACTTTGAAATAAAAAAGATTATGTAAGAACATAAAAAATATACAGGATTCTTGTAATTACTAATATTAGTAATATTATCTTGTAATATTTGTTACAAGAATTTTTTTTTTTTTTTTTTAACCAGAATGGACTTATTAATTACTAGCCTAAATAAAATGCAATATATAGCCTAATGATACATTCCAGTAAAGTGAACTTCCAGTATACAGAGTCATAGAATCAAAGCTTTATTGGCATGACTGTCGGACATTTACACTATTTACAAAACATAGGCTGTTTTATTAGACCTGGGGCCCGTTTCAATAAGGAGGTTCAACCAACTCTGAGTTAAAACTTGAACTCTGAGTTGACGTACTCTGAGATGGGAAACACTGAGTTTTCGGTTTCAGAACAGCTGAATTGAGTTAGTTCAACCACGACTATGAAAAGCCATCATCAATGGAGCTCCGATATTACAATTCACCATGGCAACAGCACGTGACAAAATGACATCCGCATACTTCAATGCAAGTTTAATACTTATCACTGTTATAATATCAAAGGTGAAAACTGGCAGAATGGTAAGTTATTGAACTAATGTTTATTTTCATGGTAACCCCCATGCAAAAAAAAAGAAGAAGAAAAAATAATGCAGGATGCAATAATAAGAGTGTAAATGATTTTATCATTATTAAACACTCGTTAGGCAATTTACTTCCACTTTTAGAAAATTTTCTTCATTTTTATTGAAAATAAATGCCTTTCTGAAGTGATATGTGATGGGAAAAGGAATAATAGCGAGCTCGGCAAAAGGCGGATTCGAACCCAGTTAATCACATCACAAGATAATTCTCCACACCCATCACACTATTGTCTACAGTCTCTACACCACTGCAGCCACTAGAATGTGTGTCATTTTTAACACAGTGTGAAATTGGTGGGCGGAGCTACTGTAAATTTGCACTTAAGTATACTTGAGTGCATTAAAAAAAAATACTTAAATACAAGCAAGTACATTTGTAGTACATTCTTTATTTTGGTGCTAAATAAAAGTGTCATAGTTATACACTATTAATACACTAATTCAATGTATATTTGTACTTCCGTGGTACTTCACTGCACTTGGAAATGTATACTAAATACCACTACTACTTAAATTGATTTTTAGTGCAATAAAAAAAAGCATCCAACAAAAAAAATATACAGAGGAGTTTTATTAGTGTATTTGTTAAAAGAGTGCTTTCAATGCTTTAAAATTAGTTCAATCTTAGTAGACTTTTATATAGTAATCCTAAGTTTAAATGACATTGATTTTCTTACAAATATCTTACTAATGTACTAGTTATAAGTACATTTTCCCCCAGGTGAAAAAAGTGCAGTACTATACACTTTATTTTAGTACACAGAACACTTCCATTATTACTTAAAGTGCTCTATTTCCATGCACTTATTTTGTACTTAATATACTAAAAGCTGTACTTTAGTACTTCTTTAATATAATATTAGGAAAATCTTAGTGTACTTAACTGTGCTATTGAGACACCATGAATTTGAACTAAAATGTGCTTTTAACAAACTTTCTCTGTATTAAAAAAAAAATGTTTTTTGTTACCACTTAGTACACTTGAACCCATCTTTCATTCACCTTTAAATGTACTCATCAGACATAGGAAATAAACTTATGAAGTATTTAAAATATAAGAATAATATATGATAAATATATACACAATGTATTTGTAATGTTGTAGGCAATATATTATAAATACATTTTGTATATATTCATTATATATTTATCTTATATTTGAAATACATCATAAGTCTATTTTAAAAGTGTTTAAAAAATACGTTTTCAAGTGTACTACAAGTGGTAACTAAATACATTTTTTTTAATACAGAGATAGTATGTTAAAAGCACATTTTAGTTCAAATTCATGATGTCTCAATTAGCAAAGTTGAGTACACTTAGATGATCTTAAGATTATCTTAAGTACTGAAGTATAGCTTTTAGTATATTAAGTACAAAATAAGTGCACAGAAAGAGCACTGTAAATACATTATGGAAGTGTACTGTGTACTAAAATAAAGTGTATTTTACTGTACTTTTGTTTTCACTTGGGTAGACACTCCGACACTTTCCGTTTGTATTAAGATTATTTTTATTACCACACTGGCGGATATTGATCATTTTACTTAAGTAAAATGCACTTAATTTAGATCCACCAGGTAACAAGACTAAATATCTTATATCATTTTCTTATATAGAAAATCCTTTTTGATTTAGGAATTGTTTGATATTTGTAGGCTACTTGAAATAGGATGAAAAATACTCATTGCGAAAAGCATTTTTGCAATGTGAATGAATGAGTTAACTATTTAAACATCACTTGCACTTTAAAAAGGGGGAGAAGACCGAGGGGAACTCTGGGTTACCATGGTAACTGACTCTCAGTAGAAGTTACCTATCTTTCAGAAACAGGCTTAACTTACCCTGCCTTCTCGGGTTTGAGATACCTCCCATTCTGAAACAGAAAACCCAGAATTTCGTTCATTTCAGGGTTAACATACTCATAATTTTCACTTAACCTCCTTTCTGAAACGGGCCCCTGTAGGTAAAGCGGAAAATAAAATAAATAGCCTATAAAAATATTAAAACAAATATGATAGCCTACATGCTTTAAAAGACTTTGAGAAGAGATTAATAGATATTCTTTTTTTTTTTTTTTTTTTTTTTTTTGTATCTTACATATTCTTTTAACATATAGCCTATTAATAAACTAATAACAAATTATTCGAACTTCATTCGGATGCTGTAATAGGCACGAGACAGCCTATATATATATTGTTGTTATGTTAGCAGACAGATGGAGACAACGCAGGTAACTTTCACACACACAGTCATTTATTTACAGGTTCCGCATAACTAAGGCAGCAGCTAAGGCTCTTGAATCACTCAGCGATAGTTAGAGACAACTTAGCTTGGACTGAATAGTCTTTCTTTGTTTGCAGGTTGTTGAGTGATCACTGGATGAAGAAGACAGAAGACAGGTGAAGACTGACAATGATTTCAGAGCAGGTAGATAGCTCAGGTAGGTAGTAAGGTAAGTTGTAGCTTGAGGTAACAATGAGACCAGACACTGAGAAGTTAAGTTAAGGGTGACTGCTTATGGGAGAATGGACAGCTTAGGGAACCTAAGGGACCAGCTCAGGGATGGCCTCTTTGGCTGTGTATGGAAGAGTGGGCAATTCAGGGAACCAGGGAGGTGCCGGCTGCTCAGGAGACCAGGGAGGTGCAGGTAGCTCAGGGATGGCCTCCTTGGCCGTGTATGGAAGAGGGATGAGCTATATCAGATGGACATAATGGAAGGATCTACCACTTTTGACATCAGGTCGGCACTGTTGGATACCATCTTACTTGCTCTAGTTATGGGAACCTTGAATTTGGGACATGAAGGGATTTTAGGCGATGAGGACACACCAAATGTGTAGGGAGAGCCACACGACCAGAGCACCATAGTGTCCTAGAGGATTTCGATTTGAAGGATGAGATCTCCATGTGAGCTAGAATAGCTTCTGAAGAAAAGTGGACAATTTTCCCTTTCCTGTGTATGCGACTTTGCACAGCATGTGATGTGTGTTTCTGCTGGTCTCTTGCTGTGCATTGTACTTAGCCTGTGAATGTGTGCATGCATGCTTTTATGAACATGATCGCATGTGTTCAACAGCTGGATGGACAGATGTTTTCCATCAGCCCTTGTGCTGTAAACATGTGATGGTCTACTCAAGGATTGATGATACAATGCATTTGGTCCATGTTTTCGGTTTTCTCTCTATTTCAATTATTTGTCTTATTCCTCTTCCTTATTTCCTAGATCATATATCAGGACGGTGTTACTGCTCCACTTATCTGTTATTGTTAAAAACAACAAATCTGAGTAGTAGGCCAAGAATACCTATATAACTATAAGAATACTGCTTTATGCCGTTATTTTGTGTGTATATAATTGTATTATCTTGGAAATTTGTTCCGAGGTTATTTTTTGCACATCAAGTAAATCAAGTTTTTTGATTATGTTTGATGTGATCTATATTTTGATCAATTTTTATATGTGAATAAGCTTAAATGATATCTGTTAATTTTTTTAAGTGATTGTGCCTCTTCAGAAAACTTTTAAACCCTGAGTATTGTGTTCACACTGAAAACTCGATTCATAAGGATTGCTTTTACAATGTCTTAACTGACAAAGTTGGTTAAATGGACTTTCAAAAGAGGAACAGGAATCCCTCGGGTTTAATTAAAAATAGCTTAATTTATGTTTCAAAGATGAATGAATGTCATATAGGAGGGTCATACATGAGAGTGAATAAATGATGAATTTTAGTTATCACTTTTATTTCCAAGTTTCATTTAACTATACCACTTTAAGTATATGGTTAATGGGACTCTGTCCTTGCAATGCATTTCCTTTTACATCTGTGTTTGCGTACATGTGTGACGCAAGCACCACTGAAAATATTTTTAGGTCTTGATTGATCAAGGAAAAATCCTACAAATACTACATAACGCTGAGTTGGGTATAAGATGAGAGAATGAAATGACAGATTTTCAATATTCCATTTTTAAATATTCAAGTGTAGCCATTATCACTCTTGATGAAAATGTGTGTGTTTATTTTTCTTTTAATAGGTTCCGTCATGGCTGGTGAGTCTAAAGGTAATCCTGCTCTTTTCGTCAGACCTTCCATTTAACTCATTACTCTTAATGGTTTTGAGTGTTCAATTGTTCTTCAGGCTTAATTATGAGCGAGGGTGAAGACCCATCAGTCAGTTTTCTAATAGAGCACAGACACTGACTTCACATCCTCTACAGCCACAACCAAAACATCAATTACTCTCCTTCACGCCTGTTTGGATGGTGCTCCTGAAAGAGATGAAACAGTTAAGAGACTCATTCTCTCTGCATCTCTTCTCATTTCTCTTAGTCTATTTACTTTATTAGGATCAGTTTTTCTGTTTTCTCACTTTCTCTCTGCTCCTCTCTCAGTTTCTTTTCTGCTTAATCTCCACAGGCATCACTTTGTGTCAGTGGGGCCAGAACTTTTTTCCTTTTTTTCTCTCCTTTTTTTAAGCACAAATTGAATCTATTTGAGATTTTATCTGTTAGACTAAGAACTTTTTTAAAACAAAGGACCCAGACCCATTTAAACTGCATGCAAGAAAAAAAAAGTATTATAAATAAATATTATTTGCAAATTAAATAATTGACTTTTATATTGTTATTCTACTGAAGCCAAAGCAAATGATGAAAATATTGTATTAAATACTAGCTTTGTATTAAGCGCATCTTTTTTTCTACACAATATTAATGTTATTTTATTTGAATTTATTTGTATAGTGCTTTTTACAATAAATATTATTCAAGAGCAGTTTTGCAGTTAATTCGACAATTTGACTTGAAAAAGGTCTGCACTCTAAAAATACTGTTAAGTTCAAACAGGAGATAAAAATACAAACGTTTCAGCTCTTTGCCTTCGTCAGTGTAACAATTCACTTGTTCTCAATAATTATATAAAAAGCATGCTACCAATCTTCAGGTGATCATAATCAAACAATCAAGCAATCAGTCCATAGACTATAGTTATCTCCATCTGGAACAACAATAAATGAAAAATATAGCTGCAAGCAGCAATTATCGGGGCCAAACACAAAGAGCACGATAAGCCATATACCAATATGGCTGGGAGGGTTAGACCAGCTGCAACAACAAGCAATTAATGACATTTTAAGATTATTTTAAGCAAATTGGCTGAAAAATCATAAATAGAGTCATTAGAAATATGATTGAAAGGTTTATCACAGTCAAACAATAGGTTTTGCTGTAACCAAACGGTTGCGTTGTGGTCAGAGTAAGGTGACATTCAACGAAACATGCAAAGCAATTTTGGCATCATGCCTCAAATTTGTTGCTGCGCTACATGAAAACGATTTTATCTATCGACATAAAATCCTTATCTTTTTGCCGACATGGTCTAAAGCTGATCTGACTCAAATTTGGTGAAAATCAGACTAACAGTCTAGGAGGAGTTTGAAAAAGTAGGTTTTTAAAGAAAATCAAAATGGCTGACAGCAAGCTTAGTCAACTATGGCAACATTGGTATCTATGTTCTCGGCATGACCCAAGGAATCTATTAAGACCAGTCTCATGACAATAGGTTAAATTAATCAAAAGTTATCAGCATTATTTTTTTTTTCATTATAACATTTGACCACAAGGTGGCAGTGTCTCTAAACCTTTTAAAGTCCCTCTAAAGTCAATTCTGAGAATTCTTTCTAAACACTTTATAAATGTTACAAATGTATTGCTGAAACACATTACAAAGTCTGTGAATTGAGTAATGCTTAATTGTGAAGTTAGAGCGTTAAACAGTTTTTCACCAAGGCTGCGTCCGAAATCGCATACTACATGAGTAGGTACTACATTTGAATTTGAACGTACTTCCCGACCGTTAAAACAGTACGTTTCTATATAGTATGAATATGGGTAGTATGAATGGAATTCGGACGTACTACATCCGCCATGTTAATGTTGTCACTTGTCATTCGTCATTCTATCAGAATAAAAATACATCTGTGAATATCACGACAGAGGCTGATTTGAAGCAACGAAATTAAGTAATTTATTGTTAAAAATGAATGCATATAAAAATACACGAGAAACAAAAGACATGAATCAATGAACAAACTTGAATACATTAGGCTATATATAAATAAATGTGTAGATGGACAGAGAGGGCGAGAGAAACACACAACACAGCCTAAATATTAAATGCAATATATACAAATAAATACAATGATAATAATACATATTCTTAAAAAAACTACAAACTGTGAGCCCTATAAACTACTACCGCCTGAATGTTGCTGTCCGTTAAGTTTTCTAATCTCATTAAACTGCTTAACAACGAATGTCTCTTAACAAGCGGATGTAAGTTAACTTATCTCAACCTGTTCGTTAGCTTGATGTGCTGTCAGTAATAATGATTAAACATCTTTTTACAGCCAACTCTTAATCTTCTCATTACATTGTTTATACTTTCAATAAGTCAGCCGTTTACTTACATAATGTTTAACAAGTGCAATTTAATAAACACTGTTTTTCCCTGAGGTACTTAAGGACTTAAGGATGAGCTGCATATCGCCGCTTTCCGCCATTTTTGAATATGAAGATGAAGAATCCTCTCCTGTGGCATCACGGGATAGCACAGCGTCCATCGAATGCCCACTACAGAATTCGGGCGGAAGTAGTAGGTCATCCAGGTACTTCTCACCTACTGTTTTTCGAATACTATGAATTCGGACATACTACTCGCCTCGCATACTGTTTTTCGCATACTATATAGTAGGGAAGTATGCGATTTCGGACGCAGCACAAGTCTCTGCTCAGGATTTTTTGGGCGGAGCTAACACGGGGGTCTAATGACGCACATCGTCCCCCGAGCATAGCCCCGCCCCTAACACTATATAACTGTCGATGACGCACCGAGCGTGGCGCCGCCTCTAACTCTACAGCGGTTCACTCGCTCAATCTCGAGTGTCATTACAGTCATAAAGCCCTTTGTACATTTAGCTAGTAATGCCTTCCTCACGCAAATGCATATTACATGGTTGTTAAAATATACAATATGCTCGGTCTCCTTATTTAAATTTCCTAAAACGATGATATGAAGGATTCTAAAGTGATCGTTGTACACCGGATATTTTACAAACTTTCATCAGACAGCTGGATTCACAGATAATCCGCTGTTTTTGGTGAATATGACTGAACAGACCTCGTCCACCCCTCCCGCCTCGGCCTTCTTACCATCCCGACGATAACCGATGATATATGTGGCCGCACAGAGTATCTCCCGTCCCGGCTTTCATCCTCCCGTCTCGCGGCGGCACCGTCATTTGTCGACGCGACAACAGTCCGGCAGTACGTGCCCAATGAGTGTAAGTTGTCGTGTGTGCTTATGTTATAATAAGTAGGTACTCCACAGTAACTCTACTAAAATGTGCAACCCTCTAACGTGATTCTTTTGTTTATATGCAGCAGTATGTTTGACTCATTAGACAAGCAAGTTGAGACAGCAGCTCTCGCGAGTGGGCGTGGTTTCAGCGCTGACAGCAGACACGCCCCCAGCGTTTGTGAGCAGACAGCGCTGCCTATTTTTTTGAGATTTTGATAACTTATTTCATTTATTTGCAGATTTTTTTTAATCATTCAAATTTGGCTGAGTGGTTAATAACACATTTTTCTGTGGTGTGACAAGCTCAAAACCAATGGAGCTACGATCAACTTAAGCTTACGATGCTTTTGGGAAACGCAGCCCTGGTTCAATTTTGATGAAAATCAGAGCAACAGCCTAGGAGGAGTTAAAAAAAAAAAAAAAAAAAAAAAGTAGTTTTTTTTTACAATTCAGTATTTTCGTAGGGTGCATTTGAATCGCCTTGAGCCAAGGAATCAGAGCAAAAAATATTTTGTTTCTAGCCCTTATGGTTCAAAAGTTATTTGCGTAAATGTGAGTGCAACTTTAGACAGTTGGTGGTGCTAGAGGGATCAAGTTTTTGATTCCAAATTTGTTATGCTGACATATCGGACTGTCCTCTATCAGTGTGCCAAATTTCACAACTTTTTACTACACGGTTCTTTTTGGCTGCCATAGACTCAAGAGCGGAAACGGAAGAAGAATAATAAGAACGGCAACGATTACAATAGGTGCCTATGCACCTTAAGTGTTTGGTCCCTAATAATGATGGAAACAATAACAAGAATGCCTTTCATAAACATTTTACCCAAAAAAAACATGAAAGATCAAAATCTTCTTTTGAGGGTGATGATTGAAACAATTACCAAAAATCAAAAAAAAAAAAAAAAAAGTAGTTTTTTTTTACAATTCAGTATTTTCGTAGGGTGCATTTGAATCGCCTTGAGCCAAGGAATCAGAGCAAAAAATATTTTGTTTCTAGCCCTTATGGTTCAAAAGTTATTTGCGTAAATGTGAGTGCAACTTTAGACAGTTGGTGGTGCTAGAGGGATCAAGTTTTTGATTCCAAATTTGTTATGCTGACATATCGGACTGTCCTCTATCAGTGTGCCAAATTTCACAACTTTTTACTACACGGTTCTTTTTGGCTGCCATAGACTCAAGAGCGGAAACGGAAGAAGAATAATAAGAACGGCAACGATTACAATAGGTGCCTATGCACCTTAAGTGTTTGGTCCCTAATAATGATGGAAACAATAACAAGAATGCCTTTCATAAACATTTTACCCAAAAAAAACATGAAAGATCAAAATCTTCTTTTGAGGGTGATGATTGAAACAATTACCAAAAATCAAAAAAAAAAAAAAAAGTTATTAACTTACAGAGTTTTGCTTCTCAAATAAATCTTTATTAAGCATGTTTAAACAATGCTGCTGGAATATAAGATTTATTTTGTAGTGTACATCCCTGTTGTGACATGTCCCCACCCCCCATATCATAAATCGTAAATGATGCCATCCTCCCCATCACCTTTCTATTAGAATATTTTCCTCTACAAAGAGATGGCAGGTGGTGGACATCCCCTGCATCTTAGGAACAAAGCCTCTCTCCTCCTCTGAGCTGCAGGAGCAGGAAAAAGCAATTACTGTGACCTCCAGAGCCCACACTGGGGTAAATAACTCACCATCAGTGAGCGCTGACAGTGAGGCAGAGTGTGACTGGGGCACATACACACTCCCCTCTCATGTGCCAGCCTTTAATAAGAAACTCCTTTCTCCTGTGAAACATGTGTCCTCTCTTTTGTAGCCCTCTCCAGCTCTACCCTTCATTCCCTACCCTCCATTTCTCATACCTGTGTATATTATTCTTCTTTCCTGCTCTCTTTTTTCACCCTCTTCCTCCTTCAATCTCAAACGCAACTGAGCTCCATCAGTCTTCCCTGGGCACATCACCCCCTCCCTCTCTCCGATAAGGAATCGGCCTGTCTGCAGCTATGTGGATTGGTCTACTGTGAGCTGGGGAGCGATTGTGTAGTTGTCAGTGAGTACCAGGCTACTGATATAAATCTTAATATCCTACTTAAGGCCTTGATTCATCATTCAGCTGATTTATTAACTGGACCTCTCCTCTAATTTGTCAAATAAATACCAGCTCAAATACAGAACAGCCATACAGCCAATTAAACCTTCACATATAGCCAACTGGTAGAAACTCTTTTTGCTTTCTCCTTTTTCTTGATTTTTTTTTTATTTTTATAAAATATCTTCATTTCATGCTTTTCTCTCTTACTTGGTATGTTTACAGTTGTTTTGCACTTACAGAGATTATATTATATTATATTATATTATATTATATTATATTATATTATATTATATTATATTATATTATATTATATTATATTATATTATATTTATTATATATTCATTCTCAGAAGAGTTGAAACCCAAGTAAACCCATTTAATATCAATAAAATGTACAATCCGGGAAAAGAGATGACAGGAACAATCCAAAAAAAAAAAAAAAATCTCAGCACCACTCAACAATTGCAAGAAAAATACTTTTACACTACTTTAAGCCATTTTGTAGTATGCAGTATATATCCCCAACCCCCATAGTATGGAAAACGTAATTAGGTCTAGTGCACTTCACAATGTTCTTACTCACCTGAAAAAAATTAAGTGTGGAATGTTGGACTCAATGATTGTAGCTTTACCTACATAGCAGGATGGGTTCTGGGAAGAAAAAGAAGAGTTAGTGTTACAGTATGTAAGTAATATAAGCAACAGTAATATAAGTAACATCATCTTCCAAATGCATAAATGTAAATGTCCAAAAATCATAAGTAGATCATAAGTAGCCTATGTGTATAGTACATCTTTTGAGATTCAGTGAGGGAGAACACAAGGGCTATAAATACACAATGAACTAATGAACAAACTAGAAACACCTGGTCACAATCAGCATTCATTCATCTTACTTGGCAGTTTGTTGTAGGGGTAGGACCTCCTAAAGTACATTTTGAAATCCCTGCAGAGTTTGTAATTATGGAATCTATCAGCAGGGGCAAACAGGACCATACTAAACCAGCCAAACCTTGACCTTTTGGCAGGCTCTATGAATTGACATGATGATGGCATGAAAGAGCTGCACAAGCATCAAAAACATTTACAAAAAGGATTCAATGTGTGCCCTCTGATTTTGTTTGAACCCAAGTAGTGATGCAAATACAGCATCTCTGTGTGTGTGTGTGTGTGTGTGTGTGTGTGTGTGTGTGTGTGTGTGTGTGTGTGTGTGTGTGTGTGTGTGTGTGTGTGTGTGTGTGTGTGTGTGTGTGTGTGTGTGTGTGCTTTTGTTTATATTACATTGTGGGGACCAAATGTCCCCACGATGTGATATAAACCGGAGTTCACCTACAATGTAAATTAATTAATAAAAATACTAAATGATGTTTTTGTGAGAAAATAAAGGTGTGCACAGTTTCCTGTGATGGTTAGGTTTATGGTTAGGGGTAGGGTAGGGGGATAGAAAGTACGGTTTGTACAGTATAAAATGCATTGCGGCCTATGGAAAGTCCCCACAATTCACAAAAACAAACGTGTGTATGTGTGTGTGTGTGTGTGTGTGTGTGTGTGTGTGGTTGAGGTATATATTACTTTATGTGGACAAAATGTCTTTTTATGAAAAGTTTATGAAATCCTTGTCCTTATGGGGACATTTTTTGGTCCCCATGAGGAAAACAGCTTATAAATCCTACTAAGTGATGTTTTTTGAAAAAGTAAAAATGTAGAATATTTACATTCAAGGGAACTCGCACGGCATCCAATGATGGTGCATTGTGTAACGCCTCCAGCATGACTGCGTCTGAAGCATGTGTGCAACTAGTCCAATCACATTGTGACGTGTTACGGCATAAGGGTGAAGCTACAAAGGGTAGCTGGAAACACAGCAGCATCAGCTTTCTGTCTTCAGCAAGTGCTCTTATGTGGTGTTGTCTGTCTGTTGTTCATATATATATATATATATATATATATATATTGTAGCACACAGAATCTTTGTAATTGTTTTTGAAAATGCTGTTTATTATTTTGCACCGCAGCTCTAGGGTTAAGGGAGGAAGTGAACGAGCCCGGAAGGGAGGCGGACAGATAGTCTGATGCGGGTGTGTTGCAGTTGTTCTGCGTTCCGATTAAAACAGTTCAGAACGAAGCCTCCCTTGTTTGTCGTTCTTCAGATACTACAATATATATATATATATATATATATATATATATATATATATATATATATATATATATATATATATATATATAATATTAGGGATGTCAAAATAACGCGTTAATTTCGATTAATTAATCTGAGAAAAAATAACGCGTTAAAAAAATAACACAGATTAATTCATTCCGTATTGACCTTTGAAATTAAAATGAAGGAGGGAGGCGACTGCTGCGCTGACGGACAGAACGAGCAGAGCTCCTCCCACAAGGACCATACTAAACCAGCTCTCTTCTTCTTCAAAAAAAAAAAAAGTAAGCACCGTATTTGCACTCTCTCTACACACATAATAATCTAAATCAACTGACACGATGCTAAAAGTTCGTAAGACCGAATCCATGTTTCACGAGGCGCATTAGGAGAATGTTTTTCCTGAATAACCGCTGGGTGTGAATAGTGCTCAAAAGAACGTCACCTCATCTTCTCTGAAAGGCACCCTGCACGTGCAGCTGACATAAACCACACTTTCAGTAAACAAAAAGAAAATCCTATCCAGTGGTGAAGTGTTTTCTGTGTTGACAAATCTTTTGCGATGTCCTAATAACAGTTGCGATTCGCACGCAACGCGTCAACGTCCGCTAATGTCCAATTCGCGACCTAATGACTCATTTAAACAGATTCATTTTAATGAATCATTTACTCGAACAACTCTGAAATGAGAACATAAGTGTTCTTACCCCATTTAGCAAGAGTGGTTAGTAAAATTAGCCTTAATAATCCAGAATATTTTCAGGTTATTTAAATGACAATGTGTAATAAATTAGGCCTACCAGTTAGATTAGACTAATCAGTTAGATTAGACTGGAGTGAGGTGAAACCAGAACAAAGCAAGTTGTTGTTAGCTAGGTGCATTCAATTGTATATAGTAGAAAATTATATTATTAGTTAATATAACTTCTAAATGCTACTTTTTAATTCTTTTCAGGTTTAGCAAAAAAGCATCTTCTCTTACAAAGCTATGAAATCACTTTTTTTTTCGCAAAGAGGGCAAGAAAGAATTACAGTGAGAGTGTCAGGTACTTTATTGTCAGTATCGGGCTCGCAGATCACGTGGGTAGGGCACTTTTTACTGTTTGTGTGGTTGACCATGTCTGTCACCACCGAAGACCATTTTGACCCAGGAAAAACCCTGCATTGATTCATTTGAATTGAAATATTTAATACTTTCACAGCAAAAATTATGTATGCGATTAATTTAGATTAATTAATCACAGAGTATGTAATTAATTAGATTAAAATTTTAATCGATTGACAGCCCTAATATATATATAACCCAAATTGCGGAAATGTTGGGACGTTTTTTAAATTTGAATAACATGAAAACTAAAACACTTTCAAATCACATTAGCCAATATTTTATTCACAATAGAACATAGATAACATAACAAATGTTTAAACTGAGGCATTTTTACAATTTTAAGCACAAAATGAGCTCATTTCAAATTTGGTGCCTGCTACAGCTCTCAAAATAGTTGGGACGGGGGCATGTTTACCATGGTGTAGCATCTCCTCTTCTTTTCAAAACAATTTGAAGACGTTTGGGCACGTTATGAGTTTCTGGAGTTTTGGTGGATTTTGGTCCTATTCTTGCCTGATATAGGTTTCCAGCTGCTGAAGAGTTGTGGTTGTCTTTTTCGTTTAATGATGCACCAAAAATTCTCTGTAGGTGAAAGATCTGGACTGCAGGCAGGCCAATTCAGCACCCAGACTCTTCTACGATGAAGCCATGCTGTTGAAATAGCTGCAGTATGTGGTTTTGTATTGTCCTGCTCAAATACACAAGGCCTTCCCTGAAATAGATGTCATGTGGAGGGGAGCATATGTTGCTCTAAAACCTTTATATACCTTTCAGCATTCATAGTGCCTTCCAAAACATGCAAGCTGCCCATGCCGTATGCACTTATGCTCCCCCATACCATCAGAGATGCAGGCTTTTGAACTGAACGCTGATAACATGCTGGAAGGTCTCCCTCCTCTTTAGTCCAGAGGACACCTCCAACAAGAATTGCAAATTTTGACTCGTTTGACAATAGAACACTTTTCCACTTTGAAGCAGTCCATTTTAAATCTGGCTTCTGGACCATGTTCACATATGGCTTCCTTTTTGCATGATAGAGCTTTATTTGGCATCTGCAGATGGCACAGCGGATTGTGTTTACAGACAGTTGTAGGGTCTGCACAGTCTCAAGGATGAGCAGGTCCCACCATAAACTGTGTTTAAGCCTCAATTCACGGAACTTTGGTTTGTAAATCTTACATCGATTCCGGCCCGGCAGACACTAATGGATCACGAGACCTTCTTTTTATGACTATTTCGATAAGTCCCAAACCTCTCCTCTGTGACTTCAAAGGAGATGCGAACGCCACGGATCGGGTTTCGAAAGACAGGCCCGAATTCCAAACGGTCATAAAAAGAGAAAATACACGCACGCACCCACAGACACACACTCACATACAAAGACTGTATACACAAATATTATACCTGCAAATATGAATGTACCTGCCATTGTAGTGCTCGCTGCATGTATGTGTTACTAGTATAGAATCGTAGAATTGACTGTAGTAGGTTAGTTTTCATGTTAAACGATAGTAATAGAGTGTAAAGTGTATCTTCTTTATATGACGAGCGACACCTGTCGAGTTTGATCTCTCCGTAAAGCTGTGAATCCGAGCTATTCACTCATGTACGTTACATGTCTGCCAAATGCATCGTTCAATGTTTAATAATACTATGAAGGAAATGCACTGATTCAACATACCATAAATTTATTCGGGAGACAGGACAAAGGAATGTGGAAACCCGCCAAATTGCAACGCTATCATTGGAGGACGTTATCAGTAAGGCGTTCTGGTTTGTTGTCTTTAAAACACCATGACACGCGTCTTTTGGCGGCACAAGTTTTCTGCACGAGTTCCTGCCGTCAAGACGGACTCTCTTCTTTATTTTCCGGTCATATTACAACAGTTAAACCTTCGTTTGAAACTTCGCCGAAACAACCTCCGGAAGAAGAAGCAACTATCAAACCGAGCGCTCCAAAACTCCAAGCACCCTGACTAACCTATGCAAGTATAACGTTTTTACGATCTTAAATACTGAGGTTCCTTGCTGGCTCTTAAAGGTGAACTGTTGCAATTTGACCTGCTTTGATCATCTCTTTCGTTTCTGCCTTTCCCTCTACTTTGTATGTATTTGTATTTACTTGTGTCCATTTAGCCGTATAACCTGTGTATTACCCGTTTCGTATATTAAACTCATTTTATCCATGCTTTTTGTTCACTTGCTCATTTTAGCAACAACCGAGTCACTTTAACGTTCTGATTCTAATATCCTTGCTCTATATTTGAAGGCTATGATAGAAAGTTAGTCTCCCGGCCCGAGAATAACATTTCTGTCATGATAATCTGTGGATAATTGTCCGTTTCGGTGGACGAACTGATAGTTTTCCACATAATTATTCAACCAGAACTAATCATATATGTGATTGATTATAATTCGTTGTAGTTAATTCACCATATATGTTTAATTCCCCGTTGGGTCGATATATGAACGTCATAAAGCTTTCTGAATTATGATATTCATATTTCATCCATAAATTGATTAATAACTGTACATCGCTACATTTATTTGGTGGAGTATTCGCGAGCATCGTTTTAAACTTGGTTGTTGAAAAAAAAAGCAAGGTAGAATAATTGGTGTGTGATTTAATGTTCATGCGCGCTTTATTCAGTGAGAAGACGCACGAGTCCTCACACTACTCACCGTTAACAAGCTGCTTTTGTGTCTAAAAACACGGTAGTAAATTGTTGAACGTGAAATACACTGCAGTCCATTAATATGTCAAGCTCTTATCTGTGAAGGACGACAATCTTTGCAGTAAGTTACAGTTTTGAATATTAATTTCCGCTTGAATGAAACGAATTGATCGTCATTAAGCGTGTTCTGAAACGAGATTTTGTAGCGAGTTTCCTATTTAATCTCTGCAAAGGCCTTATCTGCCGCTATTTTAATTGAATTATTTGTGTCGTCCAATTATTCAAAAATAGCGTCTCGCTCCCTTGGTAACTAATTGGACTAGCTACCCAAAAGACGTTACCAAATACAAGTCTAATCAGAAAACAGTTTACCTGCTTTATCCGATTTGACTTGTAAAGTTGGAGCCAGTCGAAAAAACGCCCTGATCCAGCGTGACTAATAACAGCAGTGAATTATCCTGCAGTTACATATTTGTGCACTAAAATTTGTGCAAAAACGGGGTCACTAAACCCCGAGGTTCCAAAGTTTTATACTTAGGATAAAAGGTTGCACCAGTCCAGTGAACTGGCACAGAAGAATCCGCCGAGATTCTAAAAAGAGTTTGTATGTGATATGTGCAGTTAGATCAGCTGAAACGCTAATTTAAAAATATCACAGAGGTGGATGCAGTAACGCTGACCAGACGCCAGAGGGCAGTCTGTCCAGGTGGGGTACCCCCCCTACTTCACTGTTGTGTGGACTCAGTAACGCCACCGTGTGGACGTTCTGAGTTAAAGCTGCTCTCCGTACGTTGAACTGAATTGTCTCCAAATTCGCCCGTGACTACTTCAACGTTGCTGTTATAACTGTTTGTTGATGGTTATGCTTTCCAATCGTTTTTGGAAGGTGGTTTACTTATTTAAATTTGGTTTAAACACGTTTTAAATTTTTAATTTAGATTAAGTTGCCCTTCCAACCAGAGAATTCACTTCCTGGAAGTGCTCCCCCGTGTGGACGGATCCGGAAGTCAATTCCCTGCCATCTGTGTGTCCTTTCCTCTCCTTGGTTCCTTTGGTCACAGACTTATTCTATTCTATTCTATTCTATTCTATTTTTATTTTATGTTACTCCATTCTACTCCTTTGGTTTAACTCAGTTTTGTTGGTTCTTCTCCCTCTCTTTCTCTTGAGTTATTATTTTATTTTATTTTATTTTATGTTATTTTATTAGTAATTGTTTTTTTTGTTTGTTTGTTTATTTATTTTGCTTTATTTACTTCGGAAATTCTTTCCCTTGTATTACTTAATGCTGTATTCTATTCACTCTTAGTCTCAGTGTCCTGTATGTTATTGGCTGGCAATAACATACACACACACACCCAAGCCTCCCTTATTTCATACACTTATTTTTAAATTTAATTGAACAACATTCAATTGTAATTTAAGATTAAGTAGTGTCAATCAGTTGGCATTCTGCTTACCAAGAAAGCACTCCTCTTTAGGGAATTCACAAATAGGGAAGGCTTTCTCCTCTCTTTGCCCCACGCTGTTCTTCTGTGCATTTATTTCAATTTAATTGAGCAAGAGTTCAATTCAAGTTTGAATCAAGTGCCTCTGAATTGTGTTTTTCTTTTCTCTCTCCTTTCCCATTCTATTTCTATGCACTGGTTTAAATTTAATTGAACAGGCTTTAATTCAAATTTGAATCAAATGCATCTGAATTGTTTTGTTTTATTTTGCCTTTTGTCCGGCTTCCAGCTCAGTTAAGATCCCTATCCTGTTATCCTACACACTTGATTATTTAAATTTGGTTTAAACAAGACTTAAATTGAGATTTGAATGTACAATTAAGTTGTGTTTACTTGACTGTTTGTGTACTTGCAGACAAGGCCCTCTAGCACCCGGTGGGGAGTTGACGGTTGTTCCAGTGGGTTCCAGTGAAGTGGAGTTGCCTGGCCTGGCGAATCTGACACGTGCCTGTGTGTGAATCGCAGGACGTTTCTGGCCTCACACCACGGGCAGCACGCAGAGACATTAGCGGGTTGGGTGTGTCAGGTGCAGGGAGGCGACGAGTCCAGTTGGAACCCAAGGCAATTTTGTTTAATTTCCTGTTTCTGCTCGACAGAACCGCCCTTTGAGTAACTGCCTGCGGGGTCAGACTCAGGGGTTGGGAAAAATTCAATTTCTGACCTGCCAATCTGGCCGTCGGCGTTAATACCTCGCCTGAAAACGCAATTGTGCTGAAGGTCACTGTTTGAGAGGCTGCGTCGTGGTGCAAGGAGGACAGGACGTCCGCGGACACCGCAGTCGGATGTGGGAACGTCTAGGAGAGGCTGCCCCATCACTGAGTTCTCATCTGGGCACTCGCAATTCACCCCAGGCCTAGAGTAACAACGTACAGTCCCTTCCCTTAGTGAAAACTACAAGATATTACATATCTTTCATTCCTTTAGGTTCTGGCCAACGCTGTTACTTTTAAGCCATACCCTCCCTCTCAGTTTTATGACTCAACGGCGCCCTCGCCTGGCCCCGTCATAATCCCAGAGGCGATAGGAAGTTTAAGCTCAATTTCTCCCCTTTAGCCCTTCACATTTTGTTTTATTGCTATTCTACGTCTATTCCTTTCTATTTTGTTTACTGCTCTATTTCTCATTTAATTGCATCCACTCTGTTCTGTTTTCTTTTCTGCTGTGTTTGTTTCTTTCAGTTCACGTAGAAGCAGAACCTGTGAGAGCCACCACGGAAAACTGAGTAATAGATAGACGACCGAGCAGCGAGAGTCACCAAAGGACTCTTAGAACTACCGCCTGTCAAAATCTATAGTTAAATCCGGCACTCACTCACACAAATTGACCTACGTGGTCCTTCTTGGTTTGACAATTAAGTGTCAAACCTACCTTCCACTAACTGTCTGCACCAGTTAATTGGAACCACACAAAAGAATTATCTAATTACGTATTACGTAACCGCTAATCCCTGCACAAGCTTGCATTGGTTCTTGTCTTTGTTGTGCTGTTTTTCTCTCGTCAACAGTAGAAGCCACTATGTCACGAGCATCCAGCCCTGACACCCACTGGGACCATCTCGAGACCTGGCTGGGCGTCATGACCAACCCGTTCCTGCCCAATGCCGCCGGCGACCTCCAGCATCTGAGCCGCGAGCAGCTGGACGGGGACTTGAATCGACTGATGGCCCACGATCCGATGCAGAGCTACAGTCACAAAGAATGGGCAAGACTCATCGGAGGCCTCGCCCACAACCTCATCGCCCAGGCAAGGCTCAATGAAAGGAGCAACGCACTTCTGGAGCAGGAAGTCGCGGCGCTCAAGCTCCAGGCTGAGGAAGCCCGGAGGAACCAGGCTCAGACCCAACATCGTCTTGATCAGCTACTCCTCGAAACCCCAGATCAGCGTAGGACAGCGGAGGAATCTGATCCTGAGCTACAGGAGGAAGTCGAGAGACTCCAAAGGCCCTCGAAGAGCTCCACTTGGAGACGGGGCGCAGAGAGCAGATGGAAAAGCAATCCATAGAGGAACTAACTGGAAAACTCCAGCAAGGTGAAGCTCTCCTAGCAAGAGCAGAGATTGAACTGAAAGAAAGAGATGCTAAAGCCCGGGCCTGTGAAAATCACCTTAAACTGGCCCGAAGTGAGATCACTGCTCTGAAACAGCAAAGAGACTATCTTAGAGATGAATTGGACACTGTGCACCGAGAACTAAAGCATTCCTATAAACTGCAAAGCGAATTGGGAGGAGACTTGCATGCCATGCAGCTCCCTCTAGCCACTGGACCTAAGTGCCCCAGTCAAGAGTCCCTAGTTCGGCGAGGGGGTGAAAGCCCACTGCCAAAAACATCCAGCCTCCAAGAACCATGGTCAGGAGCAAAGGGATGGGAGCCACCCCCAGAAAAGCCGCGCTGCGAGCTATGGCGTGATTCCCAAAGAGCTGGACAAGCTAGCAAAGAATATCCCCACTTTCACTCCAAACCCAGCAGGGGGTGTCGACGTGCACGCGTATTTGCAAGACATTGACTTCCTGTTGCAAAATGTGGCCAACGTGAGTGCATGGGACAAGTTGTATCTACTCCGCATCACGTCCAGCCGTGACGTGCGCAGCTTCCTGGATCGAAGCAGCCAGAAGCTGTCAAAGCAGACTACCAGCTGCTGCGACAGGCTCTGATCAAAGAGTTTTCTGACCCTGAATCGGACCAAGGGCTCCTCGCGGCCATGGATCTTAAACAGGGCCGACTGGAAACTCCACAAGCATATTACAACCGTATACGAAAGGCCTACTTCGGAGCACGCAACGAACCAGGAATGGAGGAAGATTTCAACTTTAAGACTTTGTTTCTTAGAAACCTGCACACTGCAGTAAGTCATCATCTGGGAGTCCTGGCCTGCCCACGAAGTATGTCTATTCAACAGCTGCGAGATTTAGCCTACAAAGCTTATTCCAAGCAAAGGGCCATATCTGAAAAGACTGTTAAAAATCCAACCATCTACCCGGTCTCTGATCACTGCCCAGAAATCGTCCTAGAAGGGCGCACACACACACCACAGTGACAGACCGTTCAACCGAGAGGCAAGACAGTTCCCAGCCAGCAGAGGGCAGCCTCACCACGAGGCGCCCGTCCCAAGCACCAGAGCGGACACTCTGAAAGATTCTGGGACAGGCCACATCCAGCCAGCAACCAAAGGGGCGGGGCCGCATGGGAGACCAGCCGGCGACCCAGAAATGGCAGGCCTTCATCGGATAGAGCCTCAAGCCCCAATCGCCAAAGACAGAAGGCCTCTCGATGTGCATCAAACAAGTCCAAGTCCGAGCCCTCACAGGAGTCGAGCAACGCAGTTATGTCTGAGTCTGCGGAGATTCTGAAAGTCCTGAAAGAGCTGATCCAGAAAAAGCCCAAAAAGAAGGACAAGTCAGACTCCTTATGACTAGAAGCAAGGTCTGCCCCTAACGTCTGCCCTGACAGCCCTTTAACACAACCTCACACCCAACTCACAGTTGACCAGAGACTTACCACACAGTCAGTTAGTACATCACAGAGTGACCTCATCACACAGTCACCTCAGCCAACAACCGCACACTCCGAGCAAACCAGCTCACATCAACCCACCGACGACCAGGACGCCACGGTACCAGAAAGTGCCGTTTTGGTTGTCTGCCTCCCAAACGAATCACATAACACCAGCCCCACTTGCTTATCGGTCAGCACCCAAGCCCCGGTACCAAGACTCCTGGGAAACCTTATCGAAAAGGGGGTGGCCCGAAAGCTGTACATGGCCATCACTGTGGAAAATGATGTGAGGATTGAGGCCCTTGTAGACACGGGAGCAGACCTAACTTTGATGTCAACTAACCTTTTTGAAAGACTCAGACATGAAGCAAAGAAACAAAATCGAACTCTTAAATCACAAAAAAATGTGAGCTAAATGTGCAGTCATACAGCCAAACTGAGATCCAACTTGAACAAATAGCTCCCATTCATCTAACCATCGGTCCAATGAGTTTGGTACACCCCGTATACATCTCACCGATGGACACGTTTCCCCTGCTCATTGGCAAAGATTTGCTAGATCGCTTTGAGCCCCTATTGGACTTCAGACAGCTGAAAATTTGGGCTCAAGTACGAGAACCGCGGCCTTTCCAGTCACCCAGGTCATCTGAGCCAGACTGTCAGGTCACAGAGGTCACGGGAAACCCCACAGCTAGCTGCGGGAACCCCGTCTCAGCACCAGGGCAAAGTTCAAGTTCGCTCCTCTGCACCTTTCAGCTCACCACAGACTCTGACTCCTTCTGCCCCAAGGTCACACCAGACCTGCAGCTGAACGGCTTAACAACCACAGACATTATTCCCACACTGTGGGCAGACAACTCAGCCTTCAGCCACACGCTGTTAAGTGCTCTCAGTGAAGGAACACCGGACCTCCCATTTGTCAACAAGCAAACACACTTTCCACTAGACTTTCGTCTGCCAACCATGATGACTGTCAAGGACATCTGCGTTTTGAACTGCAAATGGAACAACCGGCATTTAACCCATCCCTTCCTGGTCCTTCCAGACCTCCTGATGCACTCTAATGCTCACACGGACAGTGCAAATGAGTTGTTGTGGGCCCCAATGACTGTACAGCTTCCTGTTGTCCCTGTCAACACTGCCAACTTCCTGTCAGGCCAGACCACCCAAGAGGTCTGCATCCTGATCCACATACAGGAAACTGTAGTACCACCTTACACCAAAGGGGGTGCTGTTTGGCTCCACACACAGGAAACTGTAGTACCACCTTACACCAAAGGGGGTGCTGTTTGGCTCCACACACAGGAAACGGTAGTACCACCTTACACCAAAGGGGGTGCTGTTTGGCTCCCACACAGGAAACTGTAGTACCACCTTACACCAAAGGGGGTGCTGTTTGGCTCAACAGGCAATGTGGTCAAACCTTAAGCCACATGCTGGGCTCCTTCACACTTTCACCTGAAGGCGTGGAACTTAGACTCACTCTAAAAGCCACACCCTTAACTGAAGTGTCATCTTATGTAGTCCACAGTTGGCTCAACGAATGCATGGTCACAGACATCAGCATTCCCAAAGCCTATCATCTAGAATGGATAATGGACCACAGCCCCTATGACTTTGAACTCAGGTTAACAGTCATTAACTTAATACCAGCTGCCATGGCCCCAGAAGGAAGCTTAAGCAACACAAGTTTCACAGCATCCTTCAAGAGCATCTCCATCACCCCCATCAAACTGGTACCCACAGAACAGGTGCACAGAACGGAGCTGATGGAGGACAAACACCTTGCAGTACCCACAGTCTCTGACCAGCCTGCCTGCGAAACTCAAAAAGGCGCTGCACCACTGACAGCCAACCTGACAACTAACCCCACAACAGAGGGGCCATTCCCAAGGTTTGAGCCTAAAGGCCAACAGATCCAGAAAAATGCAAATGTCCCAAAGAATGATGCAGACTGTCAAAAACTTCAACAGTTCCTGAACAAATCCAGAGTGTCATTTGCCAAAGACTCTTTAGACTGTGGCCTCACTAACTTTCATACAATGGGTGTTTCCACACACCCAAACACTCCTCCCACCTGCATCAAACAGTACAATGGTCCTATTGCCTCACATGAACCAGTGCAGGAAACTAGTCGTTTCATGGAAGAAAAAGGTGTCACCTGCCCATGCAACAGCACCTATTCAGTCCCTACCTGGTCCATTGTCAAACCAGACAGCAAGTGGCGACCCACCAGCGACTTCAGGAAGCTGAATCAGCAAGTGCCACTGCCACGACGTGCCAGAAAGCACAAGTCTGCACGGAGCGGAGATTCAGCTGCCTGCCAAAACGGCTATAACAGCACACCAGCATTGACACTTGAGATAATGGTACCCCAACAACAGCAACCAACCTGTCACAGGTACCTCAAAGAGAATGCGTGCCAAGGAATGCCCCACGGCCTACGTCGATGGACGTTCCTACAGCCATGAGGGCATCCTACAGGCAAGTGCAGGGGTACGATGGTTAAACAACCAACCCTGCCAACCACAGAACGGCAGGTGGGGTCCCCAGTCACGTCAGTATGGTGAAGCAGCAGCTACCCTCATAACCCTTCAAGTCTCCTCTGTCCATAACATCAGAGGACTCATGTGCACAGACGCACACTATGCTAGATCTTGTTTCACATACCATCTTCTGGGCTGGAAACAAACTGGTTTCAAGACTAAATGCAACAAGCAGGTGAAACGTCAACACATGTTCCAAACACGTGATGACATCACCCAAACACACGACACGATCACTTACGGGGAAAAGGTGAAAAGATGCTTAAAGCAACCAGGGCGTGACAAAGGCTTGAACGACCAAACTAATGCCCTTGCCAAGGCTGGCACACTGCATAACAAGCTATGGTCACACCCACCCCATTCACCCACCCTCAGTGTGGCAACAACAACCCGCAGCCAGCGGACTGTTCCTGCAACATTTCCCGCCTTACTGCCACTGCCACTGACAACCAAACTTGCCAACACTTCCATGCGAAAAGTTTTTCGCCACCACTCAGACCCTCCAACCTCCCGTTCACGGCATATGGTCCCACGACGGCCCCTGGCCACAAACGACTACATGAGTCCAACCACATGCTGCGTGTGGGAGTGAACTTTCTAAAATATGTCCCTGATGTCCTCACTGCGCCAAAGCTTGTACTGCCACAGGGCCAAAAGGGGGTGAACTGATGTACGCCCACAACACACCATGTGCCAAACACCATGGCACCAGAATCACTCATGAGACATTAAAACAAGTGGCGTACTGGCCCAGCATGCAGCAAGATGTGGCAGAGCACGCCAGAGGATGTCAAGTTTGCCGTCACGTCCAGACTGCAAACGCAAAGCACCGAGCTCCACTGCAAAACCGAGGAGTCACGTTTCCACGGTCAGTCGACCAGAAAGACTGGACTGTAAAACCTCCTCTGATGCTCATGGCCATCACAGACACCATACAGGAGTCAACTCAGGTGTTCCCCACGGAACTACTGATGGCACGGCAGGTGCCACTGCCGTTGCACCTGTACCAACCGGGAGACTTGAGTCTCATCACAGCCTACTCCCTCATCAGCATCGCAACAAGCTCCGCCTACCACTGAGAAAACAACTCGCAACACAGAGCCAAACACTACGAACCACCTGCAAATCCCGGAAAGGTATTGTGGTGGTTCTCTATACTCACAGTTTCCTGCTGATCCAAACGGTGAACTCAAGGAAGCAACTGTTTACTGTCTTCCAAAATGACTTCGCCCAAACTCAGCTCGTCACTGCTCTAATGACGGACATGCTGCGGGAAGTGAGCTCCTCCATGGACAACCTGGCCATGGGAAGGATTCCCCCATACCTCGTACCCCTGAGCCTCGTACAAACTGTGCTGGCCTCTGCTGCCGTCAGACCCACGGACCCTATCCAAACCCACCTTGCCTACTCCCTGGGTAGTGCCATCCTACTGCATGTCGACCCCGAACAAAGGGAGTTGGCCTTCCTCCTAAACCTACCTATCATCGAACCAGATAACATCTACCGACTCAAAGACATTGTCAATGTCGGGTTTTGGAAGGGTAACACCCACATCAAGATACACACTCCAGCTGTGGTAGCATACCACGACAGCAACCCCCAACTGTACCTGGCTCCCAATTTACGCATGTGTGTTTTGACCAAAGACATTCATTACCTCTGCCCTAGCAAACCTTTCCTCAGAGACAATACTGAAGGAATCTGCGGGTTACAGCCCATGATCAGCGACACACGCTGCCCTGCCGAGGCCAAGCCTCGCACCCAAATCGTCGGAACACAAGCTGAGATTGTGGGCAATCGATGGCTTGTTAACACTCCCACTCGCACCGCCACCCTGACTTACGATCAGCACGACACTGCCACTCGGGTCAGCCTGCCCAGTCAAAGCATGTGGATCCAGGTACCCCTGGGTGCCATCCTCCACCTCGATGACCTGGCCTTGTACCACATCTCAAGTGAGGAGTACCAGTCAGAACTGGAGATCCCACCCTTTTTCATGAACCACAACCTCACTTTGGCCCCCGAGCTGGAACTGAGGATTGAGAAAGGGGGGTCCCAGTTAATTGACATTGCTCCTGTCGACGCCGCCCTCCAAGCACTCTCCCGACTGCCCATTCTGACCAGCTCACCTATAGCCCAAGCTTGGACTGCCGCCGACACAGCCCTTTGCCTCTCCATGGCAATCGGATACATACTGACCCTAGGCCTAGCCTTCATCCTTTTCAAGAGGATGAAGGGGATGCAAGCGTCCATGGACAAGTGCCTGCCTGCCCTTCCCCCGGGGTTTCAAGAGGAAACCAAGGAGAGGAGGCACCAACATGGAAACGTACCAAATCTCATCGAAATGGACTCTCCCTTCGACGACCCAAAGACCGAGGACCAGTAGGGACCACCTGCTGTCCGACATCTGTGCCATCCGACCTCGCTACCGTCCAACGAGATCCGCACGGGGACCTCACTGGCCGAAAGGGGGAAACTGTAGGGTCTGCACAGTCTCAAGGATGAGCAGGTCCCACCATAAACTGTGTTTAAGCCTCAATTCACGGAACTTTGGTTTGTAAATCTTACATCGATTCCGGCCCGGCAGACACTAATGGATCACGAGACCTTCTTTATGACTATTTCGATAAGTCCCAAACCTCTCCTCTGTGACTTCAAAGGAGATGCGAACGCCACGGATCGGGTTTCGAAAGACAGGCCCGAATTCCAAACGGTCATAAAAAGAGAAAATACACGCACGCACCCACAGACACACACTCACATACAAAGACTGTATACACAAATATTATACCTGCAAATATGAATGTACCTGCCATTGTAGTGCTCGCTGCATGTATGTGTTACTAGTATAGAATCGTAGAATTGACTGTAGTAGGTTAGTTTTCATGTTAAACGATAGTAATAGAGTGTAAAGTGTATCTTCTTTATATGACGAGCGACACCTGTCGAGTTTGATCTCTCCGTAAAGCTGTGAATCCGAGCTATTCACTCATGTACGTTACATGTCTGCCAAATGCATCGTTCAATGTTTAATAATACTATGAAGGAAATGCACTGATTCAACATACCATAAATTTATTCGGGAGACAGGACAAGGAATGTGGAAACCCGCCAAATTGCAACGCTATCATTGGAGGACGTTATCAGTAAGGCGTTCTGGTTTGTTGTCTTTAAAACACCATGACACGCGTCTTTTGGCGGCACAAGTTTTCTGCACGAGTTCCTGCCGTCAAGACGGACTCTCTTCTTTATTTTCCGGTCATATTACAACAGTTAAACCTTCGTTTGAAACTTCGCCGAAACAACCTCCGGAAGAAGAAGCAACTATCAAACCGAGCGCTCCAAAACTCCAAGCACCCTGACTAACCTATGCAAGTATAACGTTTTTACGATCTTAAATACTGAGGTTCCTTGCTGGCTCTTAAAGGTGAACTGTTGCAATTTGACCTGCTTTGATCATCTCTTTCGTTTCTGCCTTTCCCTCTACTTTGTATGTATTTGTATTTACTTGTGTCCATTTAGCCGTATAACCTGTGTATTACCCGTTTCGTATATTAAACTCATTTTATCCATGCTTTTTGTTCACTTGCTCATTTTAGCAACAACCGAGTCACTTTAACGTTCTGATTCTAATATCCTTGCTCTATATTTGAAGGCTATGATAGAAAGTTAGTCTCCCGGCCCGAGAATAACATTTCTGTCATGATAATCTGTGGATAATTGTCCGTTTCGGTGGACGAACTGATAGTTTTCCACATAATTATTCAACCAGAACTAATCATATATGTGATTGATTATAATTCGTTGTAGTTAATTCACCATATATGTTTAATTCCCCGTTGGGTCGATATATGAACGTCATAAAGCTTTCTGAATTATGATATTCATATTTCATCCATAAATTGATTAATAACTGTACATCGCTACACAGTGGTTTCTGGAACTATTCCTGGGCCCAGTTGATAATGTTATTGACACAATCATGCCAATGAGTGATGCAGTGTTGTCTGAAGGCCTGAAGACCACAGGCATCCAATAAAGGTCTTCGGCCTTGTCCCTTACGCAGCAGAGATTTCTCCAATTTCTCTGAATCTTTTGATGATGTTATGCACCCGGGATGATGATGATGTAGATGATGAGATTTGCAAAGTCTTTGCAATTTGACATTGAGAAACATTGTTTTTAAAGTATTCCACAATCTTTTTACGCACTCTTTCACGGATTGGAGATCCTCTGCCCATCATTACTTCTGAGAGACTCTGCCTCTCTAAGACATCCCTTTTATAGCTAATCATGTTGCAGACCTGATAAATTAACTTAATTAGTTTCTAGATATTCTCCCAGCTGAATCTTTTCAAAATGTCTTGCATTTTCAGCCATTTGTTGCCCCCGTGCCAACTTTTTTGAGACCTGTAGCAGGCATAAAATTTGAAATGAGCTCATTTAGTGGATAAAAGTGTAAAATTTCTCCCTTTAAACATTTGTTATTATATCTATGTTCTATTGTGAATAAAATATTGGCTCATGTGATTTGAAAGTCTTTTAGTTTTCATTTTATTCAAATTTAAAAAACGTCCCAACATTTCCGTGCAATGGGGCAGCAGGTGCAACGGAAGTCCTTTTTGTTAGTTTCAGCCCAACGCAGTTATCATTTTCACATCCTGTGCCACGTTGTTTAAATAGCAAATGCATTTGTGCCCATTTGTGCACCCATAGGAGTGCTGGTCTGAAAACAAGGTGTGTTCAGGTGCATTGTTGGTGCGTTGCTATTTTGAGGCAACTGAAAACAGACTGTGCCATTGACCAACTGAAACCCGGTGTAAAGTCAATGGCGCAATATATATTTTTTGTTGTTATTTAAAGAGCGTTAGTAATATGCAATATTAAGGTGGGTGCACAACGCACGTACATTAGCGAGCATTTTCAATTCATTCCTACTGAAGTTGAGCGTAATTCTCTGAAAGTTCGGAAAAGCTGAAACACATTACATTCACGGGATTCATTGCACAGGCTATGAGAGAGCTGTGAGAATCACATGCTTGCTTGATGTTATGCTTCCAGTTTGTGGTCTCACCCACCGGTAGGCCTATTTTCCTTACTAAGGCTCTACGAAGGCACCATTTATGTTGTTTGGAATGCCGTGGGCTTATATATTAAAAATATATGAAATTCACTGACAGAAGGCTGCTTTCGTTTTCAGATTCTCACATGAGTTTTGTGAAGAGTGCTCACGCTGTCAGGTTTGGTGGTGGTGAAAGGAGCGAGGACTCAATAATGCAGGAAAATGAAGGGCTTTATTCAATGAATAAAAATAAAACAAAAACAAACAAAAACTACCCCGTGGGGGAAACAGACTGACATAAAACTGGACTTGACTTGACTTGACTTGACTTGACTTGACTTGACTTGACTTGACAAAAACACGAGGGAATAAACGACAACGAACCAGCACAGGACTGCAAACACAAGGAGAATAAATAGGAGAGCAAATGAGGCAGGTAATGAGGGAGGACAGGTGGGGCAAATCAACCAATAATCAGGTAACAAGGTGGGCGGGGTCAAGACAATAGACATGAGAGCACATGGCACAAAGAAACACATGACAAGCCATGTGCTCACAACAAACAAAACAAAGACACAAGCACATGGCCAATGAAGACAAAATCACAAGCCATGTGCTTACACAAGACGAGACACGAACACGTGACTATGAAAACTCATAAGCCACGTGTTCACACAAAACAAGACAACATGGAAGCACGCAGCCCGTGAAACACAGACTGCGTGCTAACACAACACAAGACAAAAACATAACATGAAAGCACAAGGCAGGTGGAAATCACCGCGTGCTACACAAAACATGAGACAAGAGCGCACGGTTTGTGTGTACCTTCACTTGCCGTGCGCTCTTGTCTCATGCTCACAATAAAGACAGGACTGGGAGCGCGAGTGTCCGAATCCCGACACGAAACCGAAACCAAACTAGACACGAGTGCCGGGATCCGAACGCCACGCTCCCAACATGAAACAAGGCACGCAGACAAGAGAGCGCACAGCCCCGAGAACACTCGAGACCGTACGCTCACACAAAAACACGACAAGAACGGGAGTGTCAGAGCTCTGTCACAAAACCAAGAAACAAACAAGACTGAAGTGACAGAACCCTGACACACGCATGCGGCTGTGTGTAACTAGTGCTTAAATGTACTTTTTCTAAAAATGCTTTTATTACGTGAAATGTATATAAACACAGTCAGTTATGTCTTAAAGCAGAGGTCTTCAACCCAGCTCCTGGGGACCCACTGTCCTGGAATGTTTATTTCCAACCTGACTCAGTACACCTGCATGTGTAAGCCATCCTGAAGAGCTTGATTAGCTGCATCAGGTGTGTTTGATTAGGGTTGGATCTAAACTCTCCAGGATAGTGGGTCCCCAGGAGCAGGGTTGAAGACCTCTGTCTTAAAGTATTAAACAGACAGGACATAAACTTCTGTACATTAGTCTGGATGCAGCTTATTAGATCTCCCACTATGGCATCAGTAATAATCAAACAACCGTAAAGCTGAGAAAGTGAAAAATCACTCACAGCTCTTGAATGGAAAATGTTCTGAAAGCACTCTTTGTTTATTGCTTGTAATGTTTCGTTGTTCCTCTTTATTATTTACTAGGTTAATTGCTTTTATGTTTTGAAACTTTATATATGTCCCTATTTAATATGCTTAACATACAGTTGTATTCATGTATTTTTTAACTTTCTACTAAAATTCAAATTAATTTACATAATTCCATATGTATTTAAAAAATATAATTAATAAACAAATTCATTAATAAGAAAAAAAGTATCAAGAATCATTTTGGAATCAATGCGATTTCACTTTTTTTAACTTTAGTTAGTGTGTAATGTTGCTGCTTGAGCATAAACAGTATCTGCAAAGTTACAGCGCTGAAAGGTCAATGCAAACGGAGATATTGTCTTTTAAAGTTATGGCAGTTTATTGCCTACAAAAATGACCGGTTTGGACTACAACAAGCTTCTTCCCGGGTTGGTGACATAATAAACCATGCAAAACATGCTCCCGGGAACACACAACAATGTGGGCGAGGCAGTGTCATGCAGCATAATGAAAGCGGAAGAGTTGTGTGCACCGGACGCGAGCGGCGTGGCGTGTCAAAGGATAATAGAACCCATTGTAATCTTTGATATTTTCTACACTGGATGCGATGCTGAAGACAGCTTCCAGAATCTACACGAGTTCAATGCTAGATTTGCAACAAGCTAGGCTTTTACTGAAAGATGGAGCAGTTCCCACTTTAAAAGCAGAAGCTGCTGTTTATTGGCTTCAAACTGTAAATGTTTTATTGTTTGTACATGTCTTTTAAACGTATAGTTCTGTTGCTATTTTTTGGTTGCATCAAGGACATAAACAAAGAGCAACTAGTTTTTGCTTTGCTAGCCAGGTAGCTGTATTATAGTGCATACTTCTCCAACAAACACCAACGAACTTCTATGTTCATAGACAAATAGTTGTTCATGCCGTAAATTAAACACTTCCTTTACAAAAATGTGACTACTCAGTCATGTATTTGGCTACAGTAAAGCTTTAATCAGGATAAAACTGTATATTGAAAGCTAACAATAAACAGTGACAGAAATACTAAATGAAATACCATTCTTAAACATCCTTTAAAAGCCACAATTGCTGTTCATCTGGGTCTTATTCGGGCTCAATTTGATACAGCAATATAATCAAATTGAGTAAAAAATATAACCGAAGCCCACGTAACCAGTAACAAATGGTAAGGGGCGTGGCGTTTCCGGATGCTTCAGCGAATCACGATGGCTCTGGATTACACTGGGCCCGCTAACCAATCTGAGCACATTGTGTATTTCGGAGGGAGTGGCTTTATAGAAGCAGGAAGTCAAATGAGCCGTTCATATGACAGTGGAAACAGAGGTGTATAATAAAGCTAAAATATATAAAAAATACAGTGTTTTCAGAAAAATGAAGCATTAAGACATGTTAAACTGCGCCCAAAAAAACAATCAAGCCTAGAAAAAAAACATTGAACCACCCCTTTTAATTTAAAAATAGACACTTCAAGCTTTCTAAAGGCAGGTCTCTCATGTCTGTCTAGCAAGTATTCGCTAAGATACAGTTCATTTTCAGACGCGTTTTAGAATGGACTTCACTGAGAGAGAGACGGTAGAACGTGCATCCTGTTTGTTTTCTTTATTTTGTAAAAAGCACACCATTTTGTTTTTATTGTGAGCATACACAAATAAAAGTAGATACTTGACAGTTTCGAATGATGTATAACACGTATCTGTCATGAATACAGCTCCCCCGGTGCATCCTCCGGGCCACTGGAGGGAGCCGTCACCCGAATATTGACTCATAGCTATCTGGACTCCATTATCCATGGGCCCGCATTCCTGGGACTGATCACTTCCGCACCTGCATCCGATCACACTCACACTATTTAAGACACACACACACACACACACACACTATCGCAAAGTCTTGATTTGCTGTAAGTGATCATTTCTGAGCGTTTCTTTGTGGATTGATTCTCTGTTATTACCTGGACTGTTTATCTCTGTCGAACCTCCGCCGCCTGCCTTGACTACTGCCTGTTCCCTGACTCTGTGATTGTTTGCTGCCTGTCTCGAACCTTGCCTGTGACCCGACTCTGTTCCTTGCTTCCAGCCACGACCCTTGCCTGTCCCTGTTTACGGTTTTGCCTTGCCCTTGTATGTTTACTAGGGCTGTGCTCAGAATATCGATACAACGATACATCGTCATGAACTCCTGACGATGCGTGTATCGATACAGCAGCTGCCGTATCGTGTCCGTCTTGCTTTTAAATCTAGCCAATCACGTGACGTCACGTGACGCTCTCGAACGGAGAAACACGCGATCTCCAAATCATCGATCAAAGCGTGCTAACGTTTTAGGACAGGTCGATGGTATATAAATCATGGCCGAGCATTAGCGTTTGTCAACAAGCCAAACCGTCCATTCAGAAACCGAGAAATTTGAAAGCCGATCTCTCAGGTTGAGGTGCGAGCTGGCTTGACTGACGTTTTCGTGAGGATATAGTTTATGGACTGTTTTGATTTCGGTAATTACATCTAGAAAGTTAAAAGTGATGGCATATATAATAGAGATATCTGAAAGCAAAACGAAAGTGATATTGGCCTCGTCCAGTGGGGAGGACGCACGAGAGGAGACCTGCGCATTTAATTAGTATGTGTATACTAATACAGTAACAAATGTACTGCTCATGATTGGTTCATGTTAATAAATTATCTGATGTTTAATAAATGAACCTTATTGTTAAGTGTGTATTGTAAACTCATGTAGCGCATATTTTGTAGACCACGTTAATAAAAACGTATGTTGTTCTAGAACATATTTTTAGTTGATATCCAAAAAAATAATTTTTACAGATGAAAAAACAAAAAAAAAAAACAGGCAGTATAGACATTATTATAATATTATAGCCGATACAATTAACTAACTTAGTTTCTTTACAAGTCAACTTACTGTTGCAAGTGAAATTAGTCATTGAGCTTTGTTGATATGCTTCAGTGTCACTATAATTGTCAATTCAGTTACTGAGGGAGTGACTTTAAAAGCAAGCTTTTAAAAGAAGCTTTTTCTGACATTTTTTTATATTTAATTTAAATCATTGTTTTTTTTAATGACAAAAACAATAGCTTATTCAGTTATCATGACTGTTATAACACTGGTTATTCAATAAACACATATTACTGTTACTAAACTGATGCGTGATGCGTATCGGATCGTGACATTGTTGGTGATACACAGCCCTAATGTTTACTAGTACGTTCTTAATAAAGCTGCAAATGGATCCACAGTCTACTGACCCATCATTACAGAAGACTTCGCCACTCAGCGATCCAGCAGCCCTGGCCCAGCTCTCCGCGGAGTTATCAGCTCAAGCCAGCCAGCTAGCTATGCACCACCACCAGCTCACGCGCCTCACATCACTCATGGAGGAGCTAGTGAAAATGCTGCAGGGCCCACGCCTTAATCCAGTTGAGGCCTCCACGCCGCCTCCTGTTGCTCCCGTCGCCCCCACGCCCGCCAGTCAACCGCCTGTGAATCCACTTCTGGCTCTCCCGGAGAAGTTTGATGGAACACCAACTAAATGCAAGGGCTTTCTGCTGCAATGTTCGCTGTATGTGAATCAGCAACCCTCTTTGTATTCCACGGACACCAGCCGTATCTCCTTTGTCTGTTCCCTACTGACTGGCAAGGCGCTGGATTGGGTCACAGCTGTCTGGCGGGACGATGGCTCGGCGTTCCTCTCATTCACCGACTTCCTACAGCAGTTCAGAGAGGTATTTGAACATTCAGCAGGCGGCCTGAGCCCGGGCGATCAGTTGCTCTCCTTGACCCAAAGTAAAACCACGGCGGCGGGATACACCTTGCAATTCCGCACCCTGGCAGCACAAACGAACTGGATAGAGGACACGTTGAAACTTCCGTCTAGGATTGTGTATGGAGCTACAAGCGGAGCTGGCATGTCGAGACGAGGGCAGTTCACTAAATTCATTCATCGATCTGGCCATACATGTTGACAATTTACTCTGCACCCGTCAAACCACTCGGGCACTCTCCTCTAACAGCCCAAATCCCAAACACGTACAACTCGGTTTTACGCCTCTCAAGCCTGGAGAGAGGGAAAGGAGACATCAACTGCACCTCTGTTTCTACTGCGGTCAATCGGGCCATATCAAGATTAACTGCCCGATTCGGCCGGAGTCCACGAGTTCCAACCCGGTGAGTTCCATCCAAACTTATAATTATTCGTCTAACTGCTTCAAAATCCCTGTTCAACTCACCATTAATGACCGAATCATATCCACACACGCTCTTCTGGACTCTGGGGTGGCTGGAAATTTCATGTCTGATACTTTCATCACAGAACACAATATTCCCCTAATCAACTGCCATTCTTCGTTGACAGTGGAGGCGCTAGATGGAAAGCCAATCGGAAGAGGAAAAGTTGCACACATCACATCTGAACTCCAACTTCAAGTCAGCATCCTTCATCAAGAACAAATCAGCTTCTACGTCATTCACTCACCACAGAACCCCATCATCCGGGGTCTGCCCTGGCTTCGCTCACACAACCCGCATGTATCATGGAGAGAGGGGCAAATACTTCAATGGGACAGCCGCTGCCTCAACCACTGTCTACAACCAGTAAAACCACTGCCACTCCATTCAATAGAATTACATGCCGAAACCCCTGAGAAAATGAAAATCCTCACTGAGTACACTGATCTTGCAGTAGCCTATAGCAAACCGAAAGCCCCCGAACTCCCTCCGCACCGCTCTAGTGACTGTGCAATTGAATTACTACCCGGAACGGCCCCTCCCAAGGGTCAAATCTTCCCTCTCTCTCAGCCCGAAACCATGGCCATGAAAGCTTACATTGAGGAGGAGTTAGCCAAAGGGTTCATCTGTCCGTCCACCTCACCTGTGTCCGCCGGATTTTTCTTTGTCAAGAAGAAGGACGGAGGTTTGAGACCCTGCATTGACTATCGAGGGCTAAACGACATAACTGTGAAACTCCGTTACCCACTACCTCTGGTGCCCGCAGCCCAGGAACAGTTAAGACAGGCCAAGTACTTCACAAAGTTAGATCTCCGATACGCCTACAACCTCATTCGTATTCGAGAAGGGGACGAATGGAAGACAGCCTTCTCTACAACCTCTGGTCACTACGAAACCCTCATTATGCCGTTCGGCCTATCCAACAGTCCGGCTGTGTTCCAATCGTACATAAACAACATATTCAGAGACATGTTAAATCGCTGGGTCATAGAATACATTGATGACATTCTGATCTACTCAAACTCCCTTGACGAACACATTCAACATGTGAGAGCTGTACTACAGAGACTTATCGAACATCAACTATACGCCAAAGCTGAAAAATGTGAATTCCACCAAACCTCCACTGCCTTCCTAGGATACATCATTAGTAGAGATGGGGTCGCCGTGGACGACGGTAAAGTAAAGGCGGTAATAGAATGGCCCAAACCATACACTCTGAAGGAGTTACAACGATTCCTGGGCTTTGCCAATTTCTACAGGCGGTTTATTCAAAACTTCAGCTGTGTAGCCGCACCCCTGACCTCCATGACCAAACGCTCATCTTCTCGTCTCCACTGGTCCATAGAAGCAGATCTAGCATTCCAGGAGCTCAAGAATCGTTTCACAACAGCACCCATTCTCCGCCATCTGGATCCTGAACGGCCGTTTATTGTAGAGGTGGATGCCTCCAACACAGGCATAGGCGCTGTCCTGTCCCAACGCCAAGGCAATCCCGAAAGAATGTATCCCTGCGCCTTCTACTCTTACAAGTTGTCGGCTGCCGAAAGGAACTACGACGTAGGGGATCGAGAACTACTGGCCATGTAGGCCGCTCTTGAGGAGTGGCGCCATTGGTTGGAGGGGGCACAACACTCATTCACTGTTCTCACCGATCATAAGAACCTTGAATATCTCCGCACAGCCAAACGACTGAACCCACGCCAGGCACGTTGGGCTATGTTCTTCACCCGGTTCCAGTTTAATGTCACATACAGGCCTGGTTCAAAGAACACCAAAGCAGACACATTATCACGCCAATCTGAACACACTGAGCAACCCAAGACCGCAGAACACATCATTCCTGAATCAACCGAACTGTCACAGGCTAACGATCAGACCCCTCCACCTTCCACCTGTCCACCCAATCGCACATACGTCCCTGCACACCTGAGAGAAAGGGTCCTCCATCACATACATGACTCACCCAGCTCTGGACATCCTGGTATCACTGCCACCCTCGACTTACTACAGAATCGCTTCTGGTGGGAGTCCTTGCCACGCAGTTCATTCACCGCTGTACAGCCTGCCAGACCTCCAAGCCATCTCACCAGTCACCTGCCGGTTTACTGCAACCACTTCCCATTCCCCAACGCCCTTGTTCCCATATCGCCATAGACTTTGTCACTGATCTACCAACCTCTCAGGGCAATACCACTATCCTCACTGTAGTAGACCGTTTTTCCAAAGCCTGCCGCTTGATTCCACTCCCCAAACTGCCCACCGCCTTCGAGACTGCAGAACTCCTGTGCAATTATGTGTTCCGTCTTTATGGTCTACCCGATGATATTGTGTCCGACAGGGGCCCTCAGTTCACTTCCGGGGTTGGGCTGCCTTCTTCAAGAACCTGAATGTGAATATCAGTCTTACATCTGGCTATCATCCTGAGTCGAATGGACAAATGGAACACTTAAATCAAGAACTCACTCGTTTTCTCCGAACTTATTGTCAGCACCAACAAGCAGAATGGAGTCACTATCTCATGTGGGCAGAGTATGCCCAAAATGCATTAAGGAAACCGTCAACCGGCATTACCCAGTTCCAGTGCGTCTTGGGTTACCAACCACCATTGTTCCCCTGGTCCGGCGAACCTTCGTAATTACCGGAGGTCAGTGCATGGATGCAGAGGACTGAGGAAACCTGGGACTTAGCTCACCATCATCTCCAGCGCGCAGTCAGGAGACAAGAAGCACAGGCCAATCGACGTTGTCGACCCCATCCCCAGGGGGCCAGTGGGTGTGGCTGTCCACACGAGACCTCCGCCTGAGGCTACCCTGCAGAAAGCTCAGTCCCAGGTATGTCGGGCCTTTCCAAATTCTAAAACAAAATCACACCAGTATCTTTCCGTTTAGATCTGCCTACTAATTATCGTATTTCTCCCACTTTTCATGTTTCGTTACGGAATCCCTCCGGGGGTCCAAGAGGGGAGCCGAAGGGAGCTGAGGGTCCACGTCCCCCACCGCTGATAATCGAGGGTGAGGAGGCCTATCACGTTCGAGAGTTGCTCGATTCCGAACGCCAGGGTCCAAGGCTCCAGTACCTGGTGGACTGGGAGGGGTACGGTCTGGAGGAGCGATCCTGGGTCAATGCCAGCGACATTCTGGACCCCAACCTCATGGAAGAATTCCATCTGACGCATCCGGAGAGACCAGCCCCGCGACCTCGTGGAAGACCTCAGCATCCGCCTCCTCGCGTCAGGAGTCGCTCGCAGGGTGGGGGCTCTGTCACGAATGCACTCCCCCGGTGCATCCTCCGGGCCACCGGAGGGAGCCGTCACTGATCACTTCCGCACCTGCATCCGATCACACTCACACTATTTAAGACACACACACACACACACTACCGCAAAGTCTTGATTTGCTGTAAGTGAACATTTCTGAGCGTTTCTTTGTGGATTGATTCTCTGTTATTACCTGGACTGTTTATCTCTGTCGAACCTCCGCCGCCTGCCTTGACTACTGCCTGTTCCCTGACTCTGTGATTGTTTGCCGCCTGTCTCGAACCTTGCCTGTGACCCGACTCTGTTCCTTGCTGCCAGCCATGACCCTTGCCTGTCCCTGTTTACGGTTTTGCCTTGCTCTTGTATGTTTACTAGTACGTTCTTAATAAAGCTGCAAATGGATCCATAGTCTACTGACCCATCATTACAGTATCTGTATGACCTAAATCGACTGAGTATTTTGAGTCTCTTTTATGCTGATAAGAAAAAAAGCAAGGTGGCATGACGGTGCGACTGTCGACCCCAGGGGGTTAAAGATGGCGTTTCTATTGGCAATTACATCACTCAAGAGAGTTGATCTGCAGGCCCTGTTGGTTGCCTCTTCCTACTTAGAGTTTGCTCCAGGTAGGGTGAAAGTTATTCTCAACCCGAGGCCGGGTTAAGTGCCTAGGGTACCCACTAATGTGGCCCTGTCAACAGACCTTCAGGCCTTTCATCCTCCTCCTCATGTGTCAGGAGAACAAGAGAAAAACACATTTTGCCCAGTCAAAGCTCTTGAGGTCTATATGTGTAAGACTTCTCAATGGAGGAAAAGCAACTGCTGGTGTGCTTCGGTACACCTAAGAAGGGCTGCCTGGCCACCAAACAGACAATCCTCAGGTAGATTATGGAAGCAATTTCTATGGCTTTTGAGGCACAAGGCTTGCCTTAATCTACTAGTCAGAGCACATTCCACACAAACTATTTCATCCTCCAGAACATTATTGTTGGGGGCATCCCTCCAAGAAGTTTGTGATGCATCGGGGTGGTCCTCCCCACACACATTTATAAGGTTTTATAGCCTGGACCTTCCTGTCACTCCGGGGTCACAAGTTATTTTGTCCTGAGTTGTGCTGGGACAGCTTCATTCTAGGTCAGGCATTTGTCAGCATGGTGAAGTGGGTATTTTGTTCCCCAAAGCATCATCATTGGACACAGCATGAGTTTCCTCGAAAGGCAACATCTCCTACATGCTATGCATGTAACCATGGTTCACTGAGAGGGGAACAAGATGCTGCGTGCCATTGCCATACTTTCTGCATGCCTGGAAGCGGCTTGCTTCAGCCTATCAAAAACTGATGCTGTTGTGTTTCCGGCTTCCCTTTGTAGCTTCCACCTTACACCATCACACGTCATGAGGTGACGCATTATCAAGACTGGACTAGTTGCACACGTGCTTCAGATGCAGTCACACTGAACGCAGCGTCTTGTTCCTTTCTCAGGGAACCATGGTTACATGCATAACCTGAGACATTTCCTGTGATGGCTAGGTTTAGTTGTACGTAGGTTAAAGGGATACTCCACCGTTTTTTCATATTAAACTATGTTATTCCCTTAACTAAGACGAGTTGATACATACCTCTCTCGTCTCAGTGTGTGCACTAAATCGCTGTCTTGCGGCGAAACTTTGTTAGCACTTAGCTTAGCCCAGTTCATTCAATAGGGGCCAAGCAGAGAAGCTACCAAACACCCAAAACGTTGCGCTTTTCTAAGCGTGTAAAATGGATAACTATATTGTATGGCGGAATACCATAGCAAGTGCTCGGGAGCACTTTGACTTGGCACAGTAATATCTTCACTCGTGAAAAGTCCCCCGCTCCCTCTCCTGTAAAAGTCACGTTGGTTCTATAGACGGAAATAAGAGGGAGGAGGAGAGAGAGCGGGGGCCGGTGAGAGGACTTTTCACGAGTGAAGATATTACTGCGCCAAGTCAAAGTGCTCCCGAGCACTTGCTATGGTATTCCGCCATACAATATAGTTATCCATTTTACACGCTTAGAAAAGCGCAACGTTTTGTTTTGTGTATATACAGTTTGTACAGTATAAAAATCATTATGTCTATGGAATGTCCCTGTAAAACATGGAAACCCAATGTGTGTGTGTGTGTGTGTGTGTGTGTCTGTGTGTGTGTGAGAGAGAGAGAGAGAGAGAGAGAGAGAGAGAGAGAGAGAGAGAGAGAGCACTAGAAAGAGCTGAAGGTTGATGTATCTGTTAAAAAAAGACAAGCCATGTGGGAGAAACTTGACAATAATCTCACACAGCCAGACATGCAGCCAGGAAGGAGGAACCTTTTTTGCCTGAAAGCATAAAGGAACCAAGCAATAATGGGATTGCTTGGTTCCTTTATGCTTTCAGACAATAAAGGTTCCTCACCGCTTGCTTATAAGGCTGATAACAGACCCTGCCATGGTGACCTTTTGATCAAAAAGGAGAGCAAGTCTCTCTTGGACTTCCTCCCAGACTGACCTGAAAATGTCAGTGATTTTTCAAAGCTATGTATTACAGCAAAAAGTCTTACGTGGAATTCTCTGTTGTAAGAAATTAAAACTTCATGGGGCATTATCTTGACTGACCCTATAAAGAGCAGCTTTCTGAATGGGTTGTATCACATACAACTGGGGTCTTCAACTAAAATTGCAGCAGAAAGGGGGGTTTGTTTAATTTTCTCTCTGTTTATGTCTTTCTTTTCCATCAAAATGTTTCACATGCAGCATCCTTGCACTCCTTTACTATTTCCCCATCTGTAAAGGGCTTGTTATGCTTTCCTAAAATCCACTGTATTTTCAATGAGCATTCGTATGCTCGTTGTTGGTCGGTGAGTGAGTGAGAGAGGACCCATGTGGATCGCTCATACTGAGCTTTTAGTTCATTTATTTTTCGCACCCTTACCTCGGACTGCTGAGGGTAAGTTTCTTCAAAGTGTCTATGTTTAGTTTTGTAATGGCATTTAATGTTCCCACTTTTGACAACCGCCACAGACACAGGCCTCGTACATTTCAATGAAAGAAGAATAAATGCATATTTTTCCATCTCGAAAAACTCGGTTTTCAGCGTCAACTTTCCTAATTTTTGAGAATGCCATTGTTTTTCAGTCATCGAAAGTTGTACCGGTGTGCGCCGCTCTCTGTTCTTTTCACTGCATGTCTGTCTGCGACTCTGCGGGCCGCTCTCTGCTCTCTTCACTGTCTGTGACTGTTCGCGCTGACGCCACACTCGAAACCTGTGTCGATGTAGGACCCAAATAGCGCTACTGAGCTGACCTTTATGTGCCTGATATAAATTGGATTTTATAATAAAGTTAAATAGCGTTTGCCATTTATTTATTTAATTGTGTCAAAAGGCTTTGCGGTCCGGATGGACTCATCTCGTGGTCCGGATTCGGACCGGGGTCCGCCAGTTGGCGACCCCTGGTATTGATTGCAAAGAATCGTTAGCTTGCGATCAATGTCCATGTGAAGAGGTTAGTTTTAGGTCATAACCTCTTACCCAGAGTGCTCTTTTGGGAGTCTGGGTTTCAGACAAGAAGTGAATTGATCACCAGTTATTTGTCTGGTATACTCAAGAAACAAAATAAATCTGCATGGAACAAATAAAGTCACAGATGGCCAGACACAATGCCTTTCAAAACTGACCAATTCTTGTCAAAGCCTAACAGTTACAGCACATGCTTAGGGGTTAAGCAGTCACACCATTTTCCTTTCTCTCAAGACAATTTTCAGTCCACTCTGTACTGTTTCTTAAAAAAAAAAAAAAATCCCGAAAAGGACTGGAGACCACTTCCTCTCACTCTTACTGACCTGCTTAAGATCTCAGTGGAATTGAGGCATATTAAAGTGAACAGAGGTGAAGCATGAAGAAGAGGCAACTAACCTCAAATCAAAGACTTCACCACCCTGTGCCTGCCACTACATCGCTCGACTAACGTGACAGCTAAAGTCCAGTGACACCTCAATCTGATAATAAGTGATATCCATCAAAGTCTTTATAAAGGATCTTTATGGGTGTATGAAATATAAAAGGAATGAAAGTTCAAAGGTGAAGGACCTTGCAAATGACAGAAGCTCGGACTGGAAAGAAATGAACCATATGCGGGCCGAATTACCTTCTTCTTATAATAACCTTATGCACAGATAGTTGCATTAATATTTAACATATGAACAACAAATTAATTTGCAAGAAAACTGCATTGTTTTTTTTTTGTTTTTTTTTACAGTGAAAAGACTATTCGATTTTTATGATTATTTACTATTTTGATTTATCATGGCCAATTTCAATTTTTATAAGAAGAAAAACGTCTGATTCTGATACTGGTTGCAGATTTTTTTTAAAGCAAATTTATTTGTTGTTTATTTTTTCACAGGCCAAACTGGTCTTAAACAAATATATCTTTGATATTTGAGGCAAACACAGGCATTTGGATATTAGAGGCATTTTTTATCATAGTCAAAGTTGTTATGCACATGAGCAGTTGTTTTTAATTTAAATTACATACATGCTTACATACTTTGTAAATACACAGATGAAATTTTGGGAAAATATTACTGTAACGAAGGTTCTTTGTGTAATGGGAAGGAAGAGGACAGGAATCGGCTTTAGGGCTGCTGACAGTCTTTATTCTCACCAGAGAAAAAATATCCAATACATAAACAAAAAGACGGTGCAACGCACACTCAATAATTCCACATCCAAGGACGGGCTTCACTCCACGACACGAGCACAGCTCACTTAGTCCGACTGTCAGCAGTCCCTCTCTCTCTCACACGCTCCTGCTTCTCCTGGCGTTTTATCCTGTCTCC
This sequence comes from Chanodichthys erythropterus, assembly GCF_024489055.1. Classification (NCBI taxonomy): domain Eukaryota; kingdom Metazoa; phylum Chordata; class Actinopteri; order Cypriniformes; family Xenocyprididae; genus Chanodichthys; species Chanodichthys erythropterus. The sequence goes on along the minus strand of NC_090241.1, from coordinate 14,874,857 downwards.
ACGCCAGTTACTGGAACGAGAAACAGGTGTTCGTGATTTACATTCAACCCGTTCAATCACCGCACATCCCCAGACACTCCCTCCTGCCGCAGACCCCGCTAAACCACGCCCCCCCTCGCCACATACCCCCACCGCCCGACTCAGGCCGGGGAGCCGTCCGGCCTGCAGCCCCCCCCCCATTTCTGGAGAGGAAGTCGGCCACAGCCATCTGAACACCCGGCCTGTGGATCACTTTGAATTTAAAAGGCTGTAAAGCAAGATACCAACGAGTGATCCGCGCGTTGGTGTCCTTCATGCGGTGGAGCCACTGCAGAGGGGCATGGTCCGAACAGAGGGTGAATTCCCGCCCCAGGAGATAATAGCGGAGGGTGAGGACGGCCCACCTGATGGCTAAACACTCTTTCTCCACGGTGCTGTACTTAGCCTCTCTCTTAGAGAGCTTGCGGCTAATGTACAGCACCGGCCGCTCCTCACCCTCTATCTCCTGGGACAGGACCGCACCCAGCCCTCTGTCCGACGCGTCTGTCTGCAACAAAAAGGGGAGAGAGAAATCAGGGGAATGAAGTAACGGCCCGCCACATAAAGCAGCCTTCACCTGGGTGAAGGCCTGCTGGCACAGCTCCGTCCACTGGACCGTATCTGGTGCATCCTTTTTAGTCAGATCAGTCAACGGGCTGGTGAGGTCCGAATAATTAGGAACAAACCTTCTGTAATATCCCGCCAGCCCGAGGAACTGTCTTACCTCCTTTTTGGTCTTGGGACGCGGACAGGTTGCAACCGCTGCTGTCTTATCAATTTGGGGACGCACCTGTCCATATCCCAAGTGGAAGCCCAGATACCTTACTTCCACTCGCCCAATTGCGCACTTCTTCGGGTTGGCCGTGAGCCCAGCCCCTCTCAGCGATCTCAGGACAGCCCTCAAATGCTGCATATGCCGCTGCCAATCATTACTAAAAATAATAATGTCATCCAGATAGGCAGCCGCATACGCAGCATGGGGCCGTAAGATCTTGTCCATGAGTCGCTGAAAGGTAGCCGGTGCCCCGAACAGCCCGAACGGAAGGGTCACGAATTGGTGTAATCCAAACGGCGTCGTGAAAGCGGTCTTTTCTTTGGATAATGGAGACAAGGGGATCTGCCAATACCCTTTTGTTAAGTCCAGTGTCGAATAAAAGCGAGCTGTACCGAGCCGGTCAAGCAATTCGTCCACACGCGGCATTGGATACGCGTCGAATTTCGACACTGCATTCACCTTGCGATAATCCACACAGAACCGTACTGAGCCGTCTGTTTTGGGGACCAAAACTATCGGGCTCGCCCAGTTACTGCTGGATTCCTCTATTACCCCCATTTCAAGCATTGCCTCTAATTCTGCCTGAACCACTTTTTTTTTGTGTTCAGGTAACCTATACGGCCGGCTGCGAATCACCACGCCCGGCTCTGTCTCGATGTGGTGCTGAATGAGGTCAGTACGGCCCGGTAGGGGAGAGAACACGTCGGCAAATTCAGCCTGTAATTTGGAAACATCAGTGAGCTGTGAGGGCGAAAGGTGATCTCCCCCGGGGCCAGAGCGAGGGATTGTTTTTTTACATTCGCCTCTGGCCCGAGATCATCCTCCCCGCTAATCACCGTCGCCAGCATCACTGATTCCGCCTCACTCCACTTTTTCAGGAGGTTGAGGTGATAAATTTGACGTGCCCCTCTCCTATCGGACCGTATTACTTCATAATCGAGATCACCAACTCGCCGTGTGACCTCAAATGGTCCTTGCCACTTCGCCAGTAATTTTGAGCTTGATGTGGGGAGTAATACGAGCACTTTCTCTCCCGGTGCAAATTTACGCAGATTAGTTCCCCTGTTATACAACCGGCACTGTCTGTCCTGGGCTTGTAACAAATTCTCCATAGATAGCCGCCCCAAAGTGTGGAGTTTTGTTCTCAAGTCCAGCACATACTGAATTTCATTTTTTGATTGAGACGGTCCGTCCTCCCAAGATTCTCTTAGGACATCCAACACCCCGCGGGGGTGGCGCCCAAAGAGAAGCTCGAAGGGGAAAACCCCGTGGAGGCTTGCGGGACCTCTCGCACAGCGAACAACAGGGGTTCCAACCATTTATCCCAATTTTTGGCGTCTTCTTGAACGAACTTACGAATCATGGATTTAAGCGTGCGATTAAAACGTTCGACCAGCCCGTCCGTTTGTGGGTGAAAGACGCTGGTTCGAATCGAGTTAATGCCCAACAATTCGTACAGTTCGCGTAGCGTACGTGACATAAACGCCGTGCCTTGATCAGTGAGGATTTCTTTCGGAATCCCCACTCGGGAGATTAAACTGAAGAGGGCGTCCGCAACACTCTTAGCGGAAATGTTGCGGAGAGCCACTGCTTCTGGATATCGTGTTGCATAATCCACAATGACCAATGCAAAACGATGCCCTCTCGCTGATCGCTCTAATGGCCCGATGAGGTCCATGCCAATTCGTTCGAAGGGGACCTGCATTAATGGAAGGGGGCGCAAAGGCGCTTTTGGAGTGGCCGGAGGATTTACCAGCTGACATTCACGACAAGACGCGCACCACCTGCGCACGTTCTCGTGAATGCCCGGCCAAAAGAATCGGGTCATGAGGCGATTTAGTGTCGCTGTTTGTCCTAAGTGTCCAGCCATTGGGTTGGAGTGAGCCGCATGGAAAAGCATTTCCCTGCGGCTCTTTGGTACTAACAACTGGGTTGTATCTTCCTTTGATTGAGTGTCTTGGGTCACTCGATACAACCTATCTTTAATAATCGCAAAATAGGGATAAGTTAGTGGTCGTCCAGGCTGGAGAGGCTGACCGTCAATCGTACTGACCCTCTCAAACGCATTTTTCAGCGTCTCATCGTGAGACTGCTCCAGGGGAAAATCATCACGGTCCGAGAGAATCAGTCTCCCGATCCCGCTCGGTTCCCCTGAGGCAGTCACCACTGGTCCCCGGTCAGTCTCCCCGCCTGCACTCGCACTTCCCTTCCCCGCGTACACTTACTCCAAGAGGCACCCGAGCATAAATGCCCCAATAATTTATTAAATGCGGGCCAATTCGTCCCCAAAATTAACGGGTGCCGGAGGTGCGGATTAACTGCCACCTCCACACTATGCTTTTGACCCCTAAATAGAATCCCGACTGACACCAACGGATAACTCGCGATATCCCCGTGCACACACCGTACCTTAACCACGCGGCCTGTATCCAATGCCCCGGATGAAATCAGGCTTTGATGCACGGAGGTTTGGTTACAACCCGAATCCACCAAAGCCTGATATGTACCCCCCTTGATACTCACTGGTATCTGGTACTGACCAGCCTGACCGGGGGCGACCTGCAGGTCGTCCGGGACCCGGATCAATGTCCCCACCTCCATCACTGGACACCGGTCTATGAAGTGATCCGGGTCCCCGCAACGCCAACAGGCCGGCCCAGACCTGCCCGCCGCTCCAGTGGCGGAGAACGGGCCGAATGATTGGCGTGGAGAGAGTGGAGAAGCAGGCGCGGGGTCCAGCCCGGCGGTGGCCAGTCCCGCCCCCCTGGGCGGGGCTCTTGGCGCCACGAACTGCCGAGAATCCGTTCCACCCCGCCCTCGGGGCGGAACACGAGGCGGGCCGGGCGGACGGGACCTAGGTAGAGGGACAGGTTTAGAGAGAGAGAGGGGAAGAAGAGAGGGAGAGAGAGAGACAGATGGCAGGGATTCGCCGACCCCTGGGCACGCCACCAAGTGGTCCTCCGCCAATTGGATGGCCGAATCCAGCGACGTGGGCCGGTGGCACTGGACCCACTCGGCGGTCTTCTTTGGGAGCCGAGTGGTGAACTGTTCCAGCACCACGCGATCGATCATTTGCTCCGCGTCGCCTCCGTCGGCCATCAGCCATTTGCGGCACGAGTCCCGGAGCTGTTGGGCCAACACGAAGGGTCGGCCCGCCTCCCCCAGCTCCAGAGACCGGAAGCGCTGACGGTGCTGCTCGGGGGAGCGGCCGACCCGCTGCAGGATGGCCCTCTTGAGGTCGTTGAAGACCAGGAGGTTCTGGACGGGCAGCTGCTGTGCTGCCACCTGCGACTCGCCCGAGAGCAGCGGGACGAGCCGCATGGGCCACTGGTCCCGGGGCCAACCTGAGACCTCAGCAGCCTTTTCGAACAGGTCCAGGAAGGCCTCCGGGTCATCTTGCGGGCCCATCTTCTGCAGTGGCAGCTGGAAGGGGCCAGCAGCTGCCGCGCTGGTCGCCGTGGGAACCTCCCGGTCTATCCAGCTCCGGAACCTCTCACGGTCCTCGTGCTGGCCCTGGATGATCGCCTCGAAGCGGCGTTCCTGGTCACTCCGAAGATCCATCAGGGCCCGATGTTGTTCTTGATGCAGGACCGCGAGGGATGCAATGATGTCCGCAAACGGCTTTCCAGCGGCGGGGGATGCCTGCATGGCGGCGGCTTCCGTCTTCCTTCCCGGGTTTCGGCACCAGTGTAACGAAGGTTCTTTGTGTAATGGGAAGGAAGAGGACAGGAATCGGCTTTAGGGCTGCTGACAGTCTTTATTCTCACCAGAGAAAAAATATCCAACACATAAACAAAAAGACGGTGCAACGCACACTCAATAATTCCACATCCAAGGACGGGCTTCACTCCACGACACGAGCACAGCTCACTTAGTCCGACTGTCAGCAGTCCCTCTCTCTCTCACACGCTCCTGCTTCTCCTGGCGTTTTATCCTGTCTCCACGCCAGTTACTGGAACGAGAAACAGGTGTTCGTGATTTACATTCAACCCGTTCAATCACCGCACATCCCCAGACACTCCCTCCTGCCGCAGACCCCGCTAAACCACGCCCCCCTCGCCACAATTACAAAGCAGTTTGTTTGCAAGCCCAGAATAATAATAAAAAAAAACCCCGCTTAAAAACGTTTTTGGCCCCTGGACTAGTGCATCTCTATGTTTTATTATAGTTCAAATCAGATTGGACACCGGGCTGTAAGTTTGACACCCCTGACATTTGCACTGTAAATTGTTTTATTTACTATGGTCTAATAAATTTAACCTCAATAAAGGTTAGCCTGGGATGAACGCAAATTCCCATGATAAACCTCTGGGATTTTGGAGCACCAAATTGTAACAGTAGTTCAACATAACTATTGCATTCTTTAATTGATTCCCTGTCTTATTCTGCCCTCTAGTGTGTAATATCGAACATGCTGCTAACCCTGCCCAATAAATACGTTTAATGTTATCAAACACTCGTTAGGCAGGTTATTTGCACTTTTATAACATTGTTTTAATTTCTATTGAAAATAAATGCCTTTTTTGATATGTGATGTGAAACTAGAGAAGAACGAACTCGGCAAAAGGCGGATTCGAAACCGCGGCGATCGCAGTAAAAGCTAGATTGGCGGTCCAATACTTTAGCGTTGCGCCACTGGGGACGTTAATAAGTACATCCCTCAATTATTATGTTGAAATAACGACTTATTATGTCGTTATAACGACTTATTATGTTGAAATAACGAGATATGTCGTTATAACGACTTAATATCTTGAAATAACGAGATATTATGTCGTTAACGACTTATGTTGAAATAACGAGATATTATGTCGTTTTAACGACTTAATATCTTGAAATAACGAGATATTATGTCGTTATAACGACTTATTATGTTGAAATAGATATTATGTCGTTATAACGACTTATTATGTTGAAATAACGAGATAACATTTCGATTTTTTTTTTTTTTTTACTCCCTACCAAGTTTTTTTTTTTTTTTTTTTCACCATGCGGTTCAGGGCTTCCGTAGGCCAGTCTGAAATGAGCAGTGAAGATGTTTTATTGGCCTGACGCGAACTTCTGCAAACAGGGACTAGCTCTTCATCCGGATCAATATTTTCACCAGCATTATCTGGGAAAAGCTGTTCTTATTCCGAGTCCAGATCAGACATGGTGAATAATGGAAGAATGAATGGTGCTAAAAATAGCAGTTTCCTCATCGCAAGTCAATATTGATTCAACATAGCCATGCAATGGTTAGAGACAGATGCAGCATGAATTAAATGCAGTGTGCCGGTTAGATGCAGTGTGTGGCTAAGCAATAGAGAGAGGCTGAATGAATGGGGATTTAAATGAACCTCTGTGAAAAGTGCCACAACTGGATTGGTACACGTCAGAATGAAAAAAGCTGATTGTCAGCTGGTGCAACGTGCAAGCTTTGCTGACATGGCCTGCTTTAACTAACGTGATGCTTGATTGTTCCCAGCTGCTTACAGAATTGATGAAAAAACATTGATGAGAAATGTATCAGATTTCATTTAGGTGGCACTACATGTATCATGCATATCAAGTGCAAGTTATTTTACTGTTAAAGAGTCAGTTCACCCAAAAATGAAATTTCTGTCATTAATTACTCACCCTCATGTCATTCCACACCCGTATGACATTCGTTCATCTTTGGAACACAAATTAAGATATTTTGATGAAATCTGAGAGTTTTTTTTTTATCCTTCATTGAAAGCAATGAAATTATCATCACTCAAGGTCCAGAAAAGTATTAAAAACATCGTTAAAATAGGCAGTGTGTCTTCAGTAGTTCAACCTTAATATTATGAAGCAACGAGAATACTTTTTGTGCGCAAAAACAAAAAAAAAATTTGTCTTTCCCCTGTCATTCTCATATAGGTTCTACGTCCGAATGCCGGCTCAGTGTTGGCCATTCGGATGTAAACACAGAAGCTCTGCAATGTATAACAGCATACGAGAATGACAATGAAGAGATGAATTTGTTGAATAAAGTCGTTATTTTTGTTTTGTTTTCGTGCACAAAAAGTATTCTCGTTGCAATATGAGTATTGTCTATTATTTCCAGACACATGTAATGTAGTCCTACTTCAGGTACAGGTTTCAAAATCCAGAAAAAACTACTTTGCAATCAAATTGCATATATAGTTCCTCACTATGAAGAATAAAAATTAGTTATAAAATAAGATTATAGATAAGTGATAAATATGATATAAGATGAGACCAAAATATATTTTTTGTATGACAGCCCTTCAAAGTGAACAGTTGAATAGCAGAAAGCAAAAAGACTCAGTCTGTGAGGCAAGAGGTTGAAAGCTGTCTTGCAGTGTTTGTAGATAAGTGTGTGTTTTTTTCTGTTAGCAGTTGGTCTTCCTGTGTTCTAAAGGTAAGTCATGTAGAACAGACACTAACGTTGTTCATGTGTGTTTCTGTGGAGATGCTCCAATGGTTTTCTCCAATGGAGTTGTGGGCCTCATAAGAACTGAATGTGTGTAGCTCCCCAACATGCAGTGATGGACCAAAGAACAGAAGCTCTGCTCAGTGCATTTGAAGTCATCTCTTTTAAAGACCTCCCGTGTCTGCGGTGAGCCAGTGATAGATCGTCACCTAAGCCTTCACTGACATCCAATCCTAGAATCTGTGATTATAAAATGCCTCACGCATTTCCGCACACCGCTGTATCAGATCATGAAAAAAAAAAATCTCATTTCGTTCCTCTCAGCAGATAGGCTGAGGTTGATATATGTGTTTGTGTGCAAGTGTTTCTGCAGGCGCCCTTATTTGTGACCCCTCTGCCCTCGCAAAAATGGATTTTTGGAATCATTTGTTCAGATATTCTCACTTTATATGCATTTTAGAATGCTTGCTATCCATTTTCTCTTTGTTGTCCTTGTATATATGACAGAAAAGTTGTGTAACATTTGATATCCTTATCTCTGTATTTAAGGTTTATTTACAAAAATATCTGATATTTGCCGTACATTTTTAATAGAAATTTTGGACCCAATCATTTTAGAGTATCTATTTTATTTTATTTTTAAAAACAAAAATCCCTCAGATCAAAGTTTGATTTAAAACAATTACAATCCACATTAAATAAAACATTTCTCATTTATTCTTTTTAAAGCCTTTTGCTCTGACATGACATAAACATAGATGTAAGTGGGCTCTTTAAACTGTGAACATCACAAATTGTTTGTAATAACCTACAAGCTTTTCACTTGAGTATCAGCAAATGCATGGCTGTCTCTCTGATGGTAATCATTACAAATATGAATACAATAGTGTTGATTATTTAAGTGCTTCTGCTGTCCAGTGTGAAGAAGAAGTGACTTAAAAATGCACTCTCCTGTTTCATCTCTGTCATTTGGGTGATGGCACCTCTCTCGGCTTGTCATTGTGTGTAAGAACCTTTGCTTGTCTTCAGGGATGCCTCTAGGCTGTGTATTAGGTACGCTATGATTAAATGGTCATTGTAGATGCTAAATACTTTGAGGTTGTGCTTGGCATTTAAGACCTATTTTAGCAAGTACTGTGTATTCTCGACAAACTGTCCTTGTGTACATAGATAAGAATGTTACACACAATTACAGAACACAAGAACACAATTACACAGCTGTATGTTGCTTTTGTAAGGGAAACAGGTCAATTTAGCTCAAAGGGAATTATTCATTAATTTATAGGGAATTTGGAAAGAGTTACTTTATTTACCACCAAGCAAATGAATTGTCCAGCGTTCATTACCAGGTAAAAAAAAAAAAAAAAAATCTATATTCCATACTTCCATAATGTACTTAAAGGTGATAGAGAGGATCTTTTCATCGACTGAGAATCCAAAGACTGTTACTAAGTTTTGAAATGAGCGCATGCGTAAGAACAACCCCCCTCCTTCACAGCTCATTTCAAAGGAACGCCTCCCAAAACTCGTGCACAAGTATTGGAAAACGAGTGTTTACCACCGGCATTCGCTGTGTCGTGTTTTTTGGATTCATCATGTCGGACTCACCGCAGGTAACTCATACACTCAAAAAAATGATTCTTGCCACTAATAGAAATTAAGCAAAAAAATCTAATAAAACGTATTTAAAAAAGTATAAAATACCTATTATTATTAGGGGCCAAGCCCCGAAGGGGCTGTAGCCCCTATTGTAATTGTACGTTTTCCCTTTTATTATTATTATTCTTCCTCCCGAATGGGAGTCTATGGCAGCCCTATCAACGGAACATGAGAAAATGATGAAATTTGGCACACTTGTAGTGATGGTCATGTCTAGAAATCTGACCAATTTTGGAGTCTCTAGGACCAACTCTATAGCGCCACCACCAGTTCAAAAATTCAACATTCTAAAGTTTATAACTTTTGAACCATTTGCTCTAGAAAAATACAATTTAGTACATCTGATTCGTCTCTTCATGCTGATTCTATTAAAATTCTTACATTAAGTCTCCGCCCATTACAGTAGCGGCCATTTTGAAAAGTACAGTATTCCGTTTTTTCGCTACTCCTCCTTCAAAATTTGTCCAATTTTGTCCAAACTTTGATCAGGTGATCTTTGGTCTGAGCCGCACAGAAATGACTGAACAGATTTTTTTTATTCATCTTTGTTCAAAAGTTATGATGTCACGAAGTTAACGAGGTTGACCCAAAATTGCTATAGAGGCTGTATCTCGGCCAAACTTTGAGCAATCAAAACTAAAATTGGTACACTTGATCAAGACCATGATCTGAGGTTCCATGCCAAATTTGGGAACAGCGCCACCTACAGGTCATGAGATCTGAAAAATGGCTATTTTGGCCAATAACTTTTGAACACTTTATTAGAAAATCAAGATCTTGGTGTCTATGGATTCCCTGTGCCATGCCGAATCCGAGGATATCGAATTCGTCAACATCGGATGAACCACGTGTCCGCCATTTTGAATTTTGTCATAAATTGCAATAACTTTTAAACAATTTGACACATCTTCACACAAATTGGTATGTATGACCTTTAGAAGGTCCTGAAGGTACCTGAGAAGTTTCAACACAGCGCCACCTACTGTTCCACAGATGTAATGATTATTGCAAAACCACTTATAACTTTTGAAAACACTTTCCAAAATGTGTATGCTTTATGTCATTTTATTCCCTGGCTTATGCCGATTCCGACGATGTGTCATTTGTCATTTTCCTTAAATGTACCTGTCCGCCATATTGAAATAAATGGAAAACAGTTTTTTCGCTACTCCTCCTACAATTTTTGTCCAATTTTGTCCAAAATCAGCTCAGGTGATCTTTGGACCGAGCCGCACAGAAATGACTGATTGAATTTTAATATTCGCTACCATTCCCAAGATATTCATCTCTGAATGTGACCTTGCTTGTGTTTGTTGTCTTATGCTAGTTAGCTTAGCATGCTAATTGCTTAGCATGCTAACCAGTTGTCATTCTCTTTAATGTGGCTCTTCAGTTATCAAGTTAACCATGAGCTTCATTAGCATTAAGTTAGCTTAGCATGCTAATATGGATAGCATGCTAAGTAATGCTTTTTTTGTGAATTCTTTGTTAGACTAAAAGGTTTCTTCCACAGTCTGATGAATGTGCATCCTCAAGTAGCTCAATGTGTAAAGCCAGTTATCTGAAGAGCCCTGTATCCGAAGTTAGTGGGTTCGAATCCCAGGTGGAGCGGTTTTATAAAATAGTGTGTTTTGATTCCTTTACTGCCTCTTGGATTAGAAATAAATGCTTTTTGTTTCATGCTGTGTTCATTTTCATCTAAGCTTATGTACATTCTGAGTTCATTCTTGCCCGTAATTCTGAACCAGCTGTTTCATGTTTGTTCATTTTCTGCTGTTTTTCCTCTTCCTGCTCTGTATTGCACTACAGCATGATGAGCTGCAGAATGATCTAAAGTGCAGCTTTATAAGAATTCTTCATTTTGAGTTCATTTTCACATGAACTAATAAACTTCGGCAGGTGTGGAAACATTCACTTGCACAGTGGTGCAATGAGATGAGAAATGGACCTTGGACCTGGAGGTTGTGGATTCGAATCTTGTGTGGGGTTCCTTTATACAATTGTGTGTAATGAGTCATTTTGATACCTTTTTTATCCAAATAAGGATTGTGCTAATCTTTATTCCTCTTCAATGAGATACAAGTATTTTAGTTCATTCCGTGTTCGTTCTCTGAACTTCTATTGATTTTCATTTCATTTCCACCTGTCCTTCTGAACCAGATGTTTTGCATGTACATTCAATTTCTGCTGTTTTTGCTCTTCCTGCTCCGTATTGCGCTACTGCCCCTACTGGGGCTTGGCCCCGAATTGCTGCTTGCAGCTATATTTCCAAATTACTTTTATACAACATGAATGAAATGGATCCAAGACCAACCTGATCAAATTACATAAACTATACTTAATTCATTGACATAAGGCACAAATGCCTGAAACAACTGAAGGCGCAATGGCGATCTACTGTCTGACTCAGCGAAAAGGAGGATTTGGATGAATAGATGTGGATGTTTTACAAGGTAAGATATGTTTATTAACTATTTAAACTTAAACAATAACCATTTTTATGTGCAGTCTATTTTGTTTTCTTAGTTTTAGCGCGAAGGCACATTTTTGCTAAAGCAAAGTGACCGTAATTAACTTATATTTTAGGTCTTCTCACCTGTAAAAGGAGTAATATATGTAACTGTGATCATTTTAAGATAACGTTATGCTGTCGACTTGACTGTGTATCATATTCGCATTTACGCGTTATTATTAAAATTATTTTTTAATAACAGATTAGTCATTTCAGCGTTCTTTTTTACGTTATAACCAGTCTATGGTTATAACGTTATGTTTGCAAATAAGCCAAAACGTTGCTCAAACACACTTCATTAATGTATACGTTATCTATATTATTGTCTTACAAGTATTTGTAAATTTGATCATTTCGAGATATGTATTCAACTGACTGTGTATTTTTACAATTTATATATATATATATATATATATATATATATACCTGCTTTGTCATCTCGATGTGCATTTTACTTTGCTTGAAATATAGTTTTGAAATATACCAAAACATTGACAGAGTGTGTTTGTCATTCAACTGTATATAAACTAAAAAAAATCCTGTTAAAAGTTGTGTCCATGAAAGGGAACATGCATTATTTTCAAGTCGTAATTTCATTAAAAATAAATAAATAAATAATAAAGTGTATGCCATCTTTACTATTTCAGAAACTTCATCAGTGGGCCAATAACTCAATTATGGTATGTGTAATATTTTTTCATATTTCTTTTATTAAAACTAAAATTTACTCGTTTCATTTCTTTGTAAAATTGTTGATGTCGATTTTCTGTTTTTTGACTTTCAGATACGTGAGTTTTGTGGCAACGTAAAGTGTGTGAAGAAGCATCACAGAAGTATCCAGTATGTTTAAGTAATTGAAACATTCTAAGATTAAACTTGGACATTTTGAGGAGAGATTCAGTCAACCTGTTCACAGTAAATTAAGTAAGTATTTTTGTTATTTACATTAAGACATTTTTTTTTGTAAATTACAATAGTTTCCTTCACAGTAGGTCTCCATCTCTTCCTTCTTCCTTTTTTCCTCTCAGATAAAAGCAGAATTAATGCGGATAACGACTGTGCCACTTCTGTCAACGTTCATAGCAGCTGGACAGATACACTGTTGATCAAATTAAAGTTTTCAGCAGCAAAGGAGCTTCTGGACAAAAGATATCACACACATTGCAGTTGCAGACAAGGTGTGGTAAATTGCGTTACCGTTCTTTGGAACTAATTACAAAGATTGAACTATAATCATTCACTGTTTTTAATATTGTGTCATATTTTTCAGTGCGAAGATATACACTTCAAATGAGACTGTGTCATAAAGAGTCTGTGTGTGTATCTCAATGGGGACATTACAACACTTCCAGTTCTCCAGAATTCTTCCAAAATTCCAGGTTTGTACTGTATATATATTTTTGTAATGACCTACACGTATAGTATATTGCTGTGTGCTGCCAATATTTCAGTGAAACTAAACAAGGTGTTATATATTTATTCATTCATTCATTCATTTACTTGCTTAGGACTGCAATCCTGAAGGAACTGAGGGAGGAATTTCTGAGACCACTCTGGGCCCTTTTGTGACCCTTAAAGAAAGCGCTGAGGATGAGCCAGTGGATGTTGGTGTAGCAACAGAGGATTTAAAACTACTACAACACTTAGGAGTTTTTCCTTTGGATGCTGTTTGCTGTTTGGATTGATCTACGCAATCAAGCTATGCTCCGAGTCTCAAATTCACTTTTGAATTCTTCCAGAAGGTACTGATGAATTTAGATTTTAGGACATCACATAGAAGTTTCGATCCACTGGAAGGACTTAGAAAACTTTTAAACTTCTGTAACATTAAATTGAAGACCGTAAGATCGATGACACTATGAACCAATAACACTAACTCAAATCAAGAGACTACACCTCATGCACCTTCTGGCTTCCTCTAACTCTGATATTTTTAAAGGGTTAGTTCACCTAAAAATTAAATTTCTGTCATTAATTACTCACCCTCATGTCGTTACACACCTGTAAAACCTTTGTTCATCTTTGGAACACAAATTAGGTTATTTTTGATGAAATCCGTGAGCTATCTGACCTCAGATAGACTGCAACACAACTACCACTTTCAAGGCCCAGAAAGGTAGTAAAGACATTGTTAAAATAGTCAACGTGACTGTAGTGGTTCAAACTTAATGTTATGAAGTGACCAAAATACTTTTTGTGCGCAAAAAACAAAACAAAAATAACGACTTTCTTCCCTTTTATGTCAGTCTCCTACGCAGCTGAGGTTGTACACGCATAATATCTTAATTTGTGTTCTGAAGATTAATGAAGGTCTTAGGGGTTTGGAGCAGAATTAGGGTGAGTAATTAATGAAAGAAATTAAATTTTTGGGTGAACTAACTCTTTAACAGAGATGTCAGCCCTTGTCCAGGAAGTTAACTTGTGAGTAGGACACTTGGGCTGCTGAATGTCTAAATGCTGAAATGTGACAGACAACAGAAAGCCTCTTATATGTAAAGTCAAATATAATCCTTCAAATTGCTTTTCTTTTTTTTCCCAAGTGTCCTGATTGTTTTTTTTTTTTTTTTTTACATGTTTACAAGGAATGTAACCATTTTACTGTTATGTATAAAGTTTCAGACAAGCAAAAGCACAAACTGACTACCATACTATGCAGAGAGATCCCAATGTTACTTTGAATATATGAAAATAATGCTTGATGTTGAAATTTGGTTCCTTGTTGATCTATGAACTTTTTGGCACACAGACTTAAAACTAAAAAGTCAAACAAGGAGCCATAACCTTGCGTTAGTTTGGGAGAAGGCACAAAACTGCTGTAAACAGTTGTCTTAACTTGTGAAATACTGCATTATGTTCTATTTTTTGTCAGATTGGATGTTTCTTATTATTCCTGCAGCAATTGAGACAATAAATGTTTATGAATGTAACATGTGTTTGACCATTTATTTAATATAAATAAATTAATGTAAGTTAGTTATATAAAGCAAGTAAGAATAAGTTATATTAAAAGAGTAAGTTTTATGTATTACACAAGCTTAAATTGCAGTTTATCAGTTAACACAACCTTTATTTAATTCATTCAAGTCAACTGAACATGATGGAGAAGCTTAAGTAAAAGTTAACTTTTTTACATTGGATTTATGTGATTACAATGGATGGAAAATTGACATGCAATTGAATTACATAAGTTTTAACTTTTGGGGCTAAATATTTTTTTGAGTGTAATCTGCAGTTGTTACTCCTGTCTTCTGACAAAAACATTGCATGCAGCGCCTGTGGAGTGTGGAAAGTTACTGGAGCGCGCAGCCGCACTCATCTCTCACAGGGAGCGTCACGGCATGATTGACAAGCCAGAGGGCCAATCCGCGCACGTCTCTCACAAGGAACGTCACGGCAGTGATTGACAAGCCAGAGGGCCAATCGTTTACGCAATTGGCTGATGTTTTTAGGGCCCTACCTCGTGCACAGATGATGTATATTAATATTATTACTTTCAGTGTACCTAATAAATAGTCTTTTATCAGTTAGGTAAGACAGTTTCAAGTAATATTGCAAAAATGTATAAAACAAAACATCCTCTTTAGCACCTTTAAAGTGCTCTATTTTTGTGCACTAATTTTGTACTTAATATACTAAAAATATATACTTCGTCTTTGGTACTTCTTATGATAATCTTAAGAACATCTAAGTGTACTCAACTGTGTTATTTTGAGACACCATGAATATGAATGCTAAAATAACAAAGTGCATTGGCGCTACATGTTGGCGCGCTGCCCATGAGGCCATCGGCGCCAACAACAGGGTGATTTATTGACAGCAATATATACTTTAACTGAGATGGATAGAGTGGTAATGTGGATGTTTTTCTCTTACAGGACCAGGAGATTGTGGATTAACGGAAGGAAGGCAGATTGGATGCACACACTTCGCTGGGGTATGGTGAGTACAGAATGCAGGTACACACAGGAGTCTTGAGGAAGGGGAAGACACTGGAGAGAATCACAGGAAGAAACACTGAAGAAATTACTCGAGGTAACACTGGAGATGACGCTAGAGAAAACGCTGCAGAAACAAGGTAAGAGTGCCCCCCCCCCCCCCCCCCCTCAAGGCCCGTTCTTGAGGGCCAAGGACCCCGACGTTGTGATGGCTGACCTCTTGCTTGGGGAGCAGGACGATCAGGATGGGCAGGGTAGAAGGTGTCCAGCATTGTGGGATCGAGGATATCGTGTAGTGTGAGGGGAGCATGAGCTGATACTTTATGGGGTTAATCTGTCTGATGATGGTAAAGGGGCCAATATATCTGGGACTAAGCTTCTTGCAGGGCAGGCGCATCCTGATGTCCCAGCTTGACAGCCAGACCTTCTGACCAGGCTGGTAGGCGGGTACTTCAGATCTTCGAAGGTCTGCTGTCATTCTGCATCGGTGCACTGCCCGCTGGATCTGGTGGTGAGCTGTGTCCCAGACCCTCTCGCACTTTTGGAACCAGTGGTCGATGCAAGGTATATCGGTTGATTCTCCAGACCAGGGGAACAGCAGTGGCTGGTAACCAAATACGCACTGGAAGGGAGTGAGTCCAGTGGCAGGCTGGTGAAGGGAATTCTGCACGTACACGGCCCAGCCTAGGAACTCGTTACAAGAGTTCTGGTGGCCATGGTAGAAGTTTCATAGGAAGCACTGTTCCCCTGAATCTTTCTCTCTGTCTGCCTGTTTGATTGGGAATGGTATCCAGAGGAGAAACTTACGGTCAAGCCTAGGAGGGTAAAAAAAGACTTTCCATACCTTGGAAATAAACTGGGGTCTGTGGTCTCATACGATGTCTTCTGGGATTCTGTAATAACTGAAGATGTGATTCAAGAGGAGTTCTGCAGTTTCCATCACCGTGGGGAGTCCTTTGAGAGGAAGAAGACAACATGATTTGGAAAAGTGGTCAATGATTACTAGAATGCATGTGTTACCATCAGAAGGGGGAAGATCTGTGATGAAGTCCACTCCTAGGTGTGACCCTGGCAGGTTGGGAATGGGCAGCTGGTGGAGTTTGCCAGTTGGTAGGTGGTAAGAAATGGCACAGTCAGCGCATATTCGAACAAACTTCTCACATCCCTGGATCTTTAAACAGCGAGAGGGTGCTATTGGCCCCTAGGTGGCCAGTATCCAGAGATAAGTGAACCAAGTGGTTGAGAGGCATGCGTTGTGCTCAGGGGACATGCTAAAGCTCAGGTGGACAGCCCGGCGGAGTAGCGGCGGAGGTAATGGGGGAGGTGGCAGTATTTGAAGACCACCGAATAGGACTCACAATCAGTTTGTTAGGCAGGATGGGCTCGGGTTCTTAGCTGACTTCTGGAGCATGTAGGCAAGAGACGGCGTCAGCCTTAACATTATTTGTACCTGGACGATAAGAAATGAAGAAATTAAATTGAGTAAAAAATAAAGCCCAACGTTCCTGTCAGGGATTAACACTCTGGAGTCTGAGGTATTGCCGGCGATACCACCTCGGTTTTTTTCTTACCAGTGTGAAAGAGACTCAAAATACTCTGTCAGTGTTATACACCATTTTAATCTGTTGAATATCTTAAAATAAAAGAATAAAAACAAAATGTTGTGTTTTTTGCAAAATAAAGAAAACGCCCACAGAGCCAGCACTATTCAGACACAAATTCTGAGGCAATACATGTATACATCGTTCATAGTAATGACAATACATGACAATACATTCATAGTAATGACAATAAATATTGAATAAATATTATTCCTCTGTATAGAAAATTGACATAAACATATGAGAATCCATCAATATTTCTCCAAATGCATGCTTTTAAGCAAAAAATACTATATGAAATGCCATAGAGGTAACATAATTGTTCAGACACTTTGCAGCACAGAAATACATTATATTTTAAAGTATATAATAGAATACCATTATTTTAAATTGTAATAATATTTCACATTATTGCTGTTTTTTCTATATGTTCGATATACACCATGATGAGCTCGAGACATGATCACAGAGGGTTTTTTCACAGCCTTCCTGACTGAAAGGCTTCATTAATATGCAAGTTATTAGAGCTCATTATGCAATTCTTTTGTCTTCTCAGGTGTGAATCAGCCATTATTCATGATGACTCATGCCTCCACGCATACTGTGTCTTACAAAATTTAAATCTGTCTATTGTTTTATATGAAGGAGTAGGCAAGAAAATTTTACATCATTTTGAGGCAAAAAGTGTAGTCTGTAATCTCCAATACCCAGAAGTCTTTTGTTTTTTCAATAACCACGCATAAACATTATTCCTTCAAAAATACAAACATGTACGTACATGTTTCTCAAAATTTTATTGTAGCCTAGTTTGTGCTGAATACAGTGTAATGACACTTTTTCCATTAATATGTTTATGAACAGATGGTGACCAGGACAGAGACTTGGGCTCTGCTTTAAAGAAAAGGTGGTACTCTCTCAGGCATTTCAGGACCTCCGCAATGTGTTGGCGATATTCGGCCATGCCCCGGGAGTAGACGAGGATGTCATCAATGTAAACGAGCACGAACCAGTGAAGACACTGTTAGGTATTTAAGCATGGATAGTACTGACTAACATGTAAAGTATGAGCTCAGATGACGTCACTCACCTGTGAATGATAAGGCTGCCATGTGTGTAAGAGGCGGGGTTCTCAGACTCAAAAGGAAAACGCAGCCTGTGTGTTCACACATGGATTAAAGCTCTTGCCTCAAATCGTGTACCCTCCTTGTTTTAGAAAATTATTTCTTTTTGTTTTGGGACTATTATTTTCACCGTCTTTTAACATAAAAAAAAAGGGAAAAAAGAAAACGTAACCATCGTTGGGATGGGCCGAGAACACAGGACATCTATGCTGCCCGTCGCCGGGTCAGATTGAGGTTGGGGCAAAATGCAGGTGAGTGACCTCTCTCTGGGTGGCTGTTAGCTGACACACACACACCCTTACATCCCTGCATTTTGGTTAGGACTGACTCCCACGTTATTTCGTATCATGTACGGAAAGTTGTTTGGTGTTACAACTGTTAACTACAAAAATAAATCTACTGTATAGTGATATATTTTGTTTTTCATATCAGAGGTAGCTCATGTCATAACAATACTCCCGGAACACCTCATCCATAAAGTCATGGAATATGGAGGGGGCATTTAGCAGTCCATACAGCATGACGAGATACTAATAGTGGTCAGTAGGGAAGGTATCTTCCCCTCACCTATCCAGATGAGGTTATACGCAAGGTGGAGGTCTAACTTGGTGAACAGGGTGGCTCTGCGGTGATATTCAAGCGCCGCTGGGATGTGGGAAATGTTTATCAGAACTTTACTGTCATCTTGTTTAGAGCACGGTAATTAATACAAGGCCGCAAGTCTCCGGCCTTCTTCATCACGAAGAAGAAACTCGAAGCAGCAGGGAACACAGAAGGGCGGATGTAGCCTTGTTGTAGTACCGCTTCCGGTGTGGAGGCAGCTGAGAGGCTTTCTTTGGGCAAAACACGTCACTGAAGGGGGCGTAACAGGCTGGCATGTTGACTGACTGCTTCTCAACAGGGTTCTCGATGGAGGTGGAGCTCACGGGAAGGATTTCAGTATGAGGTGGAGTATGGCCGGGATGATAACAGATAATATGATAATACAGACAACTATCTGTATTATAAAAAGTATTTAGTTTCCACTTGTAATACACTATGGGTTCAGAGATACAGAGATAGTATATTAAAAGCACATTTTAGTTCATATTCATAGTGTCTCAATATAGCACAGTTGAGTACACTTAGATGTTCTTAAGATTATCTTAAGAAGTACTAAAGGAGAATTTTTAGTATATTAAATACAAAATTAGTGTGTGAAAATAGAGAACTTTAAGTACATTATGGATGTGCACTTTTTCTTCACCTGGTTTGAACGGGCAGTAACATCAACTCTGCAGTGGATATGAATATCCGAACTATAGTGAAAACACTATTTATTAGCAAGGTAACATAGATCGTCAGTTTAAGTCATTAAATTCGTAAGCACATAACACAAGACACTTCTCTTTAAAATTATAAATGAGACTTTATTGATTATTTTAACACATACTAAGATCTAACACACACATATTCACATTTGCAGAAAGAAAAAAAGTGAGGAAAGAAAGAGTTTTAAGAGAGTGAGATAATGAAATCCCAAGTTTCTAGCAATATATGCACTTCATAAGACATTATCTGAATGAACAATCAATCATTAATGTAACCTTTCTATCGCTCCTTAGGCGGGGTTATTTATATCAATGCACATGTTCAGCTAGAATCAGGAGGTATACTCGCATCTGTCGTTTGTATCTTTAAATGGGGATTCCCTTTGTTGGCAAACTTGGCATTAAAGAAAGTTAAAGAAAGAAAAGTAAGTGAGACGAGAGTAATTAGATGGCTTGAATGAACCCGTTCATTCTTAACCCCTCTTCATCTGATCTTGATCGTCTTTGTCTACTCATCATCTGATTCTTTGTTCGTGTGCTGAATTTTTAAACTGAGGTGATCGTCCAACCTTTTTGAGGAGTTCTGACCAATTATTTATTGTCTTTGGTTCATAGGTGGCTTTTTCTCCTCCTCTCACCATAAATTACGTTATCTGGCTAGTCACTTGGTCTCTTTAACTTTACCACTCTTAGCTGGGTACAATTTAGACTTTATTTCCATAGTAAGAGAATGATACATTTTACACAGATTTCAATCATGCCATCCTCTGAGTTATTAGAAATCAATCACATATATAGTAAACAAGACACACTTCCAATCAACCATTTAAAAGTTATAACAATTACACTGCCCTCCAAAAGTTTGGAAACATCCCTGGCAAAGTGTGGTTTTTGACGATATCAGCATAAATCCTTATCATTTTTTTTTGTGAAAGTACATTAAAGTAACTTGACATTATCATTGAAGACCAGCAATAATAATTTTCATTTTGATTACATAATAATGGCAATATATACATGTCAAAGTCAGGCATGCCCCTTTGTCAGCTGTGATGCCTGGTTACTGGTTTAAACTTGGCCCAGGTTTGTAAAAGATTTTTGGGTCAGCACACCTTAATAGCTTCAACAATTGATTTCCAATTAAGTTTAGAATACAATGAACCAATTAGAACCCAGTTTAGGTCAGATAGCTGCTAATGGTGGGTATTTTGATGAATCGAAAATTTAAGTTTTTTCTATGTATAAACTGTTTATGTAATAAAATGTTTTCATAGTTTGTGTTGTCCCTTATCAGTGCAAAATTATCACAAATTAAAAAGGATTCATGCCAATATTGTCCAAAACCCCACTTTTCTAGGGCGTTTCCAAACTTTTGGAGGGCAGTGTACAAGTCACCATGCTATAGCCCTTCTATGCTGGTGTTCTATTTACTTAAGTCACCATGTTCTAGCCCGCTGATGCCTATTCTATTCTATTCTATTCTATTCTATTCTATTCTATTCATTGAAGTTACCATGTTCTAACCCTTCCATGTTTTTACTCTTCAATTCTATTCTATTCTATTATTATTATTATTATTATTATTATTAAACTATTCTAGCTTACTGAAATTGTCTCTATCCCTTCCATGCAGTTACTATTCTATTCTATTAACATAAGTTGCCATGTTCTAGGGGACACAGTTATCCCCTGCCTTCATCATGGAAAGGTGATAATAACGTCTGCTGCATCCAGGCAGTGTTGCTAATGCTCTTATGCACAGCAGGGAAGCATTTGGTAGGGTGCATGCAGACAGAATTCCTTCAACACCAGCTTGGAGCCTGAACATTTCTGTGCTCAGACTAATTGGATTACACTGACAGTAATGCACTACCAAGCTTCACACATGCCACCTAATAAATTGAACCGATTTCATTTGAGGGCGGAGATTAAAAAAGATTATATAAAGAATGAAGTAAGTTTACCTCATTGTGATTAATAAAAGAATTACCTTTCTGCATACTGATAGTTAAAATAAAGTGCTTTGAATTGGCCTACATAGTTATCATTATTAATTCTACCAGAGATAATGATGCTTATAATTATAGCTGTGATAATCAAAATGATATTAATTATGTCTATAGTCAGTGGCAGTGCCTCATAATAAGGTTCCTCATTATAGTTTAGCAATGAGTTATTCCTCGTTATAATTAGCTTATAATATCTCTGTTTATAAATTGAACGTAACCTTCCATGATCAAGTTATTCATTCATTCATTTATTCTTTCATTTATTTATTTATTCATTGTTGTTTGTTTTTTGGGTGGATGAAATAATAAAGTAGTTTACTCCTCTATGTATAGTGCATGTTGACAGACTCTGTGGATGATGATATCACTCTGCTCTATGCAATGGTTTCTTCACATTATAAGTGACCTTTTTCCAGAATGTTCTCTCTCGTCTTCTCTATGTGACCTTCCTTTGATCTCCTCAGAGCTATATTCAGCTCCAGTCTAAACTCTAATTCAGTTTAATATCTAATACTAATATAGTCTAATACATCTGCTGAATGATTTATTTATGGCTACAAGTCCTCATCAGCCTCTCTTTTTTATGTTTCAAACATTCTTATACGTTTCCTTTTGCTCACTTGTTTCCATCTCTGTTAATGCCACAAGTTGTTTTTATTAGTAGAAGTAGGTTTCTGTTCTCTTTTGTGCTTTTTTCTTAATATTTCTATTCTCTTCTTGTTTTGTTTGTTTGTATATTTATCAAAATTATTTGCAGAAATGTTCAGATATTTGCATAATTTTCATTTTAAAAGACATTAATTTTAAAAGATGTTTGTTCAGTCTAATCTTCTTATTAATCTTTTCAAAAACCTTGAGCCACTGAGCCGAGGATACCTGCTAACACAGTAATGTAATGGGACACAGTACTGAATGAGTATTCTCTTCCCTTGATTCAAATAGGGCATCTTGGAAAACACAGACTCCTTCTATCCTGGCGGTTTTAAAGACATCATTAAAAATAAGTTCACACAGAGATGTGATAGTATTGAGACAAC
This sequence comes from Chanodichthys erythropterus, assembly GCF_024489055.1. Lineage (NCBI taxonomy): Eukaryota > Metazoa > Chordata > Actinopteri > Cypriniformes > Xenocyprididae > Chanodichthys > Chanodichthys erythropterus. Next base: position 14,852,477 of record NC_090241.1, on the reverse strand, counting down.
AGACAGTGTCTCCCAGTCACAGTTTCACAGAACATTCTTTAATCACTGAAATTTTGTGCACTGAGCATGTACATAACCAGCCAGTGTTCAAAAAGTATCTCCTTATCTTAGCCCGATTCACAATGGTAAGCTCTTGTAATAATGTTTTATAATTCGGGTGGTACTGGTGGGTTTCCGAAGGACATTCGAGCATGTCGCCTTTTGTCTTTGCGTCACTGCGTCACGTCTGTATATGTAGAGAATGAGTCCCAGCTAGTAGGCTATATCGCATGACAGGCGGATCCATAGACCACGATCCCGTGGTCGAGCACCCACGGAAAATTACGAGATATTATCCATGGATTTTAACAAGAAAAAAAAAATCGTTTGCAGCTATCAAGTCAAGTCACCTTTATTTATATAGCGCTTTTTACAATGCAGATTGTGATCAGAAACGATCCTTATATATAGTTTATTTAAGTCCGTTTCAATGACGTTATTTTAAAGGCAAAAGTCGAGAGCGCGTCGAGAGCGCGTCCAGTGTTGAGCGAGCACAAATCTCAACTCGAATTTCCATCACTCTCGCGCTCGCTCAGATTCAGAATCAGAACTCAAAACTGTCTTGTCCCTAAAATGGTCTTCTTTCCTGGATTTAAAGTTCACAGAAGCTTTTAAACACCTGACTTTCATGACTGACTGACGAAATAACACAGTGTAGGCTACCTTTAGGTAACATTACTGTCTGATCATCAGATTCAGCTAGAGCACGACAACACTCATGAAAAGAATGTGCTTGTTTTGGGTCAATTCAAATGAAACATCCAGTTGACGTTCCCTGGTATTGATATACAATCATAAACTTATTTGATCTTAATGAGAAAAAAAAAAAAACTATGTGAGGGCGGATTCGAACCGCTGATAATTAAAGCACGGGTGAATTTCTGCCTCTATTAACGAAAACTATAACATCTTTAAAAAAAAAATAAAAAAAAGGGGGGGGGGGGGGGTTGATGGCTTACTGGGCACCCACCGGCAGAAACATAAATCGGCGCCTATGGGCGGACCATTTATAGCCTTTTCTCACAGCAGCTGCAATGATTAAACATATAATTTTGATGGCGGATTGTATGGTATGACAAATTAACGTTAGTGATTAGACTGTACAGAAATTGAAATCTAAAGGTAACGCTAATACACACTAAATACACATAGTCATGCAATGCTGATGTTGTTAACATTAACAGTTTGAGAACACAAGGCACCGAGGCACAACACACGCACAAATAATAATTCCGCAAACAACTGTAATTGCAGGTTTCAAACAGAGATGTCAACAAAGAGGCAAAATTACAGACTGCGGCTTTAAATACAAAAACTAACCTGATAACAGTGAATTATAGCCAAATAGCAAATTTCATTTTTAGGCAGCTGTAAAACTTAGTGAGATTAAAGGAGCCTATGTCATATGTTGTATTTTTTCAGAAACTGTTTTTGTATGTTATTTGCAATTATTCACTCATGCTTCTTTGTTATTTCATAAATGTTTTACCAGTTGCCAATTTTTCTTAGAAGACTCTTAAAGAATGAGATGGATGTGTTGTATCAAATTGACAAACACAGGAAAGGCCCTGAAGAAGGCCTTGTTTGCCGAAATGCGTTGGTGGAATAAACAGTATTTTTTCAGCCACAATCTGGGTATTTTGACCTCGCCACTTAACAAGTGGTATTTTTTCTATGCACCTTGTTGAATTTGAGAAGTTGCACCAGAATAACCATACACTTCAAACACAGGAAAGGGCCAACACCTGTGGTCTTTGCACTCAACCACTTGTCTACTGACATGACGCATTTCCTGTATTTGGCCCGTGTTCAAGTGAGCGCAAGTGTGCATGTAACTTTTGATTACCTGATGGGACACACTTACTCACATCTGCACCGATAAAATGGTAACACTTTAGAATACTGATCCTTCATTAATTAATAACTACACAAGAACAAATGAGTAATGCATTATTAATACTCTAACTACTATTATCTAACAAGAAACTCTGATTAATGAATTAGTAAGTAATTACGCTCAGCTGAATGTGGTAGTTCACTATTAGCTAATCAGTAACTACTTTTTTAATATATATATATATATATATATATATTATATATATATATATATATATATATATATATATATATATATATATATATATATTTTAGCAAAATTTAAAAAAAAAAATTTTTAATGGTTTTCATGGATGAGCATGCATGAATGCCACAGCCATGTCACAATTACCAGTGAGAATCTTATTTATTTTCTATAAGCCTCAACTTTCCAAGATATTTCCAAAAAAAAATATATATATATATATTGTTTAATTTTGCATGATAAACAACTTTAACACTGTGTTGGGTTTTGTACTGCCAATGTAAATAGATCTCCTCGGTCCAGTCCATATGAAAGAAATCTATGACTGTGATTGTACTAGAATACCCTCTTATAACCTTCGCTTATCTCTCTTCCCCTTCAATTCCCATCCTAACCTTCCTTTTATTATCTTCCTTTTATTCACCTGTCTTCCAATACCATCCCTTTTCTTGCTTTCCTCATCTGGCTGACTGCGGCTCTCTGCGGCTAAATCATCTTACAGGCTGAGCTGGAGGAATGTTTCTGATGGTGAACAAGAAGGTGTATGGGGGTTTTTAAAGGGGAAAATCATCCTACCTGGATTGCCACTTCTCTACTGAAGAGATTGTAATACAATGAAGTATGACAGACGTTCCCTGTCAGCCAGGCCGGCACAATTCAGCCCTTTTGTCTCGCCCTATAGCTCCCGCTTTACCACCCCCTCCCTCGTATCCCCCTCTCCCAGTCTCCCCTGCTGCACATGCACTGCACCATATCTACATATTTGCTGTAATTGACATTTTCCATTTGGCAGGTTCCATTTGGCCTGCCGTCGCCTTGGAAACGATCACAGGGCTTCAGGTTAGCAAGTTAGCACCACTGACTAGAGGGCAACTCATCTCATCTCTAACATTCCCAACCTTGACTAGAAACCCCTTAGGGACAGTTTAAGCAGCTAAATAGTCAATTTTGAGAACTAATTATATTTAAGGATTAATAAGAAATGTATTACACTCCTTGGTTCAATAGCATTGACGTGTTGTCCAGGCATTCCTCTCGTTTCATGGTGGACTTATTTCTCCAGTGTAAACAATTTTTCATCAAGCCAAACACTGCATTTAGTTTGTGTCTGCCTTGCAAATTTGACCTTCTAACAACAAGGTTATCTTGAATTTCAATCCCACAATTCTAACTAGGGAAAGAAAATCCAATGAATAAGAAAACAGTTGAAAAATCAATGTAGCCTTGGGGCTAATCTGGGGGCTTAATTAGACAAATTTCAATGAAAGGCGTTTTAAATCCAGATTTTGCACATTTCCATGTCTCTCTGCTGGTTGACGACTAACCCCTGATGAAGATAAATGTTCCAAACAAAAAATGAGAGCAGCAGGTCTGTTTTACCCAACAATGTTTGGTGGTTAAAAGTGAATTAACAAATAAGATAAAAATTTAATTAAAAATGAAGACATGTTTTAGTTGGAAAATCTAGGGTTATATGATTTAAGGACAGTTTCATTAATTCTCTAAATAAAAGAAAAATACATTAAATGGATAGTATGGGACTTTTGTAGCCATTCTTTCACATTCTCCTTCAGCTAACTGGAGTGTATGACCTTGTAGAACATATTTAGAGTGTCTTCATGCAAAATGGATCTGGGAGAAGTAATATGTCATCTTAAGCCATGTAGTTTTAATTTGAACACCTGAACAACTGAAGCAGTTGAAGTTTCCTAAACTGTTTTTACAGTTTGCAAAGAAAAAAAGAAAATGGAAACTTTTGAGCACTTTTTTGTTCATAATTTCAGTCCCAACACATTATTTTACATAGTCTTGAAGCACAGTTTACCCCAAAATCCTTTATTTAGTTACTCTTATGTTGTTTCCAATCTGCACGATTTTCCTTAAATTTTTATTCTTTTAACTTTTTCCATATAATAAAAAGTGAATGACGACTGAAGCTGTCGTTTGACTAAAATCTCCTTCTGTGTTCCACTAAATAAAGAAAGTCATACAATTATGGAACAACCTGAGAGTAAATAGTGACAGGTTTTTTTTTACTGGGTGAACTATCTCCTTAAGAGCATTCTCTACAGTCAGATAAGTATATTCAGACAAGTACTGTATATAAAACATATGTAAATGTAATGTTAAAGTTACCTACAAATAACTGTACAAAAAGCCTTTAGGGAGTCTAGAGAAAATGTTGAGTTGTATGCATGTTAACTTATTACATCGCTCTCTGGAATATTTGATTTTGATTGGTCAGCTGCAGCATTATTCAGTGATTTTTTTCTAATGACCTCTAAACTGTACATTTGTCCATATGCTTAACTGTGTGTCTCTCCTATCACTCTCTTTCTTCTCAAATAATTTCACATTGAATCAGTATTAGTGATGATACAAGACCCTTTTTCCTGCCATGAGAAAATACAAATAAATAAAATAAAACAAACAAAAAAACAACAACAAATGAATTAATGAACTAAATAAATTACTAAAAGTGAGTTCTTCTTGATGTCAGGGTTAAGGTTAGTGTTCTCAAAAATTACACAGAAAGAGCTCTAGATTATTAGCTTAGGTTGAGTTCTACTTCATATTTGCTTTCATGATAACGCTCTTCTCATACCCTTAAAATCAGTGTTCTGTTTACCTCCATTTAAAGAACCATTGTATATTTAGGGATGACTAAACTCAGCAAACACTGGTATTAAGGCTTAATTTCTTGGGCTTGCTTACTTTTCAAATAGCTGGATGGCTGCAGTAACTCAAGCAGCGAATGTTTTCGTGGCTGAATGAATCTGACGAAAATTACATAAATGCTGCAACCAGAGTGTGCCGTCTGTTCTCAGCTGGCCCATGCTACTTCCAGGCAGCACACTCTCACCCTGATAAGACCAGACTTTCACTGTCCGATTCAATCTTTACCAGGATTTGATGGCATGTCCAGTTCCACTCCATTCCATTTGTCCAAGAGAGGGGGGAGACAAGAGAAGGATGCAGAGAGAGATAAATGGCTAGCGGGGACGCAGTCAGCTGCAATGCTAAATTGAAATGGAAAGATTGTGATCAGTTTGTGTCCTTTCATGCAGATTGTTGGATGCTGATGTGTTAGCATTTAGTGTTAGTATTAAGCTCTACACAGCCATATAGAGTAATACACATATAAAGTTTATGATTTAAAATTTGTCTTGAGTTGCATTTTGAAAAGGGGATTCAAATCTTTTGATTTAAAGCTGTAAAAAGAAGTTCAAAATCTATCAAAAGAAGTTGTTAAATGTCAACTCCAGTTAGGGTTGTTGTTTGTAGAAACCATTAACTAGACTGATCAGATTGCTGTAATCTTTCTGAACCATTCATTTTGATAGAAATCTTTTCATTCATTTCTCACACGCCCCCCTCCTCTGGTGGCTTTAATTAGTTGTGGATTAAATTAAAGGCTATATGTTCATGTTAATTGATTTATCTCGAGAGTCCATAATTAAAGCCTCTGAATGGAGAGATCTCTGCTGTGTCGCTGGAAGCTCTAAGATTTTTTGTGTGTGACTACGAGTGACTGAATATGTATGTGTGCATGCATGAATGTGTTTGCATACTCATGCATAAATAATCTTTACCAGTGAATGCAGAAAACCTGAGACAGCTTAAAGGTTAGTAGGCACTCAAAAGGCAACCATAATGAGAGGTGAAGCAAATAGATGTAATGGTACTGCAATCAGACACAATTACAGCCTTGTCATGGATGTAATTGCTTTGTTAGCGGCACTGAGTTGATCTGTTTTATGTTTCACTCATTTTGCTGGTCTAGTGAATCTGCTTTGTGTTAGTGACCCTGTCATCTATCTGTTTGTTTTAACTAACACAGTTAAATTTTACAATTATCTTCGGTTATGAGATCACTGGCCCTTGTTTGAGCTGTCAGTTTAGTAGTTATCTAAAATGTCATGTTTTTTTTTTTTTTTTTTTTTTTTTATTATCTGTTAGTTTGTCAATTTGTTTAAATGAGCTTATTGCAATTGTAAGCATGTATTAAGAGAGAAAACGCTTTTTAGAGCTTTATTAGCCCATTTACGCTGCCCGGCCAAAAAAAAAGTCACTGAATTCATTTGGATTTTAATTGGCAAATACTTAAGAACCTATGAATGGATCATTATTGCAGTGATTATTATGTTTCTAGCATGTTTTATGTTTGGCAACGATTCTTTTAACCCTTAAAGATGGAGTGTGTATCTTTTAATTTCTTAAACAACCATGTAGGAAGACACATCATGGCCATATTCCAGGATGACAATGTCAAGATTCACCAGGGTTAAAATTGTGAAAGAATGGTTCAGAGAGCATGAAGAATCATTTTCACACATGAATTGGCACCAGACCGTAATTTAATTGAAAGTCTTTGGGGTGTGCCGGAGTAGACTTTACAGAGTGCTCACCTCTTGCATTGACCAAAAAATGATGCACCTCTCAGTGGAAATAAATGTTGTGAAATGTTATTTCCATTAAGGGGTGCATCAATTTTTGGTCGAGATCTTGTATTGACAATGCAAGAGGTGAGCACTCTGTAAAGTATCTGCCTGTTAAAATCCAAACAGCGACTTTTTTTTTTTTTTTTTTTGTGCCCATGCAGTGTTTTTACAATCAGATAACAGCAATAAAACCCTCCTGGTTTTCCAGACATGTTCTTTTTGAGTGAGACAGAAATCCTTATCAAAAGGTCACTTACACTAAAAACCAAACATTTTATGTCTCCTTCCTCTAACACACCTGATTCAACTCACCAGCTCTTTAGTAAAGACCCCAAGGCTTGAATTGGGTGTGTCTGATATGTCAGAATGTGGGAGTGGAGGACTCAAAAGTAGAGTGCAACATCCAAAGTGTAGTGATAAACACATGGACAGAAGCAATGTGTGCGAGCTCCAGAGCCGTCTGTACAGACAACTGCGGACACAGGCTGTGGAGACCACTACAGGTGTATGCTCAACGGGACTAGGAAAGAGACAAGACTGAGTAGCAAGCGCTCTGCCAGCTGTATAACTCCTCGTCAGCACACACCCGTGCTGCAAACTCAGCGCTGATTACCCAGGTCACGAGCTGCAGTAAATGACAGGACAACACAGACAACAGGGAAGCCGATGAAGCACCCTGAACTGTGACGGTTGAGTCTAGGAGGTGGAGGGGCAGAGGTTTGGGGCTGAAGGCTTGAGCAAATGACGGGCTTGATCTTGGCAGTTAAGTTTTTATGATCGATCCAAACGATGAAAGGGACCTCCGTGCCATCTAACCAGTGGTGCCAATCCTCCAGGGCCAACTTAATAGCCAGTAACTCCCTATTCCCGAAGTTGTAATTCCATTCTGAGGGGGTTAAAGGATGAGAAAAAAAAGCGCAGGGATCCAAAGGTGATCTCTGAGACAAAATTGCCCCCGCTCCCACCTCTGACACATCCAACTCCACCTCCACAATGAACTGAAGAGACGGATCGGGAGTAGCAAGGATGGGAGCAGAAACACAGCTACTTTTTAAGTTAATGAAAGCAGCCTGGGCCTTTGGCAACCTACAGAAACTTTTTCGACTGGAGGTGAGATCAGTCAGAGGAAGGGCGACCTGGCTAATCTTTCGAATGAGCCGCTTGTAAAAATTGGGCAATCTCAGAAATCGTTGGACCGCTCTATGACTACCTGTTGTGGGTCAATCAGCAACTGTTTTTATCTTAGCAGGATCCATTCGGATACCCTCGGGTGAAAGAATAAATCCCAAGAACAGATCCAACCATGTGTGAAACTCTCGCACTTCTCCACTTTGACGAATATTGATTCTCAAGCAGTTGCTGGAGCACTCGCCTGACATGATTATGATCAGGATGTTGTTGAGCTAAACAAATACAAACCAGTCAACCATGTCTCTGAACACGTCATTGATGAATGCATGGAAGACTGCCAGGGAGTTTGAAAGCCCAAAAGGCATGACCAAATATTCAAAGTGCCCAGTGGGGGTATTAAAGGTGATCTTCCATTCATCCCCCTCCGTAATCCGAACTAGGTGATAAGCATTGTGGAGGTCCAGCTTCGTAAAGATGGTTGCCTCCTGCAAGAGTTCGAAGGCTGATGACATTAATGGCAAAGTATAGTGATTCTTCACCATGATGTCATTCAAGCCCCGATAAACTATACAGGGATGCAACAATCCACCTTTCTTCTCCACAAAGAAGATCCCCACCTAGGGCTGAGCGATATATCGAATGCTTTTGTCAAGCATTCGATATATTGCCAAGCCCTATCCCCACCCCAGCTAGAGAGGGTCAGATGATGCCAGCTACCTGAGTATTGTGAATATACTTCTCCATGGCCTCCCTCTCAGGCCCAGAAAAAGAGTAAAGGCATCACCTAGGCAGAGAAGGTACCACCTATCATCGTATAGGTGGTGCGGAGTAAGAGATGAAGCTCTGGATTTACTGAAAACCGCTCTCAAGTCATGGTAAGCCTCCAGTATGCTCGTCAGGCTCACCGGCTCCTAAGACGTTACAGGAGAAAATGCAGGACCCAAACACTGAGATAAACAAAAAGGGCTCCATGCCAGCACAGAGTTAAGAGCCCAGTCAATGTGAGGGTTATGCCTGACCAGCTAGGTGAGTCCTAAAACCACTGGAGCAGAGGGAGAGTAAATGAGTAGAAAACAAATCTCCATGATTGCCCGAGAGCGTGAGAGTGATAAACTTGGTGGAATGGGTAATCCTAGTGAGATTGGTGCCGCAGAGAGTCATGGCTCAAATGATTTTGGCCAGTGGAATAGGCGGAACACCTAAGCGTGCAGCCAGCTCGGTGACCATAAAATCACCCTCCACTCCAGAATCAATTAAAGCTGACACCTGATGAGCAGCCCAATTAAATTGCAATAAGGCCTGAAGGACAGAATGGCCACCAGAGGGCAGCACAGTATTAGAGATGCTTCCCATACGCCCTTCTTTGGATGCTAAGGGCCGCCCCTTTACTGGACATAAAGCTGCCACGTGTCCCGCTTCTCCACAATAAAGGCGCAGATTGTTGGTGAGACGATGGCAATGCTCAATGACAGTCAGCCGGGTTCTCCTGATCTGCATGGGCTCCTCTTCCGGCAAAACGAGACACAGAGAAGGCACGTCACCCCTTGTTCCAGAGGCCAAGTTGGAGAATAGCTCAGGAGAGAACATGCCCCTCTGATGCTGGGAATGGAGAGCTATCCGGTTGTCAACGCGGATGGTGAGATTGACTAATCTGTCGAGGCTGGGAGGTAATTCGAGAGAATAAATCTCATCCTTAACGCTCTGGAGTCTGACGTATCGCCAGCGATACCACCTCGGTTTTTATCTTACCAGTGTGAAAGAGACTCAAAATACTTGCACATACAATTAAGAGTTATACACCATTTTAATCTGTGAAATATCTTCTTTTATTTGTGTACACGCAGAGTAAAAACAAAATGTTGTGCTTTTTGTAAAATAAAGAAAACTAACATGATGCGTGATCTGTCATCTCCCTCTGAATGAAGTCCGATCTGATAGTTCCCAGAAAATGAACTGTAACTTAGTGAATACTAATCACAAAAAAATTAGACATGTGTCTAAAGAAACGTTGAGATGTCAGGTTTTAAATTGTGTAAGTCAAATCGAAAACAAAATTTTTGTGTTTATGTAATCTGTATGAAAAGAGACACATGTCTCTTCCTGGAATGTCTTGTTCTTCTTTAGATTAATTTGTGGACTAAAGGTGCACAGAGCGCCCTCCGGCTGCAAGTATGAATTGAAAACACAGTATCCAGTGCTCATACTGATGACAATAAATATTGAATAAATATTACTCCTCTGTATAGAAACTTGACATAAACATATGAGAATCCATCAATATTTCTCCAAATGTGCATGCTTTTAATCTAAAAGCCTATATGAAATGCCACAGAGGTAAAATAACTGTTCAGACACTTTGCACAGAAATACATTTTATTTTAAAGTATATAATAGAATACCATTATTTTAAATTGTAATAATATTTCACAGTATTGCTGTTTTTTTCTGTATGTTTGATATACACCATGATGAGCTTGAGACATGATCACAGAGGGTTTTTTCACAGCCTACCTGACTGAAAGAGCTTATTAATATGCAGGTCATTAGAGGTCTTTTATGTGATTCTTTTGTCTTCTCAGGTGTAAATCACCCATTATACATGATGATTCACGCCTCCACGCATACTGTGTTTCTTGACAAAAAGTGTCTTACAAAAACTAAATCAGTATATTGTCTTACATGAACAAGTAGGCAGGATAATATTTTACATCATTTTGAAGCACAAACTCTAGTCTACAACCTCCAATACCCAGAAATCTTGTGAACACAGATTTAATATACTTTTTTTGGTCTTATTTCAGTGACTTAAGTTTTTTGTTTTTTCAATAACCACGCATAAACGTTATTCCTTCAAAAACACAAACATGTACATACATGTTCCTCACATATTATTGTAGCATTGTTTGTGCTAAATACAGTGTAATGACACTTTTGTCATTAATATGTTTATGAACAACTGAAAAAAAGCACAAATGTCAGGGCATGTCAAAACTTCTCCAGGGCCCAAAAATCCTCAGACCCCAGAGAGTTAATGTACTCTGCCAGCCTGTGAAGGAAATTATCCCAATGCACCTCGAGCATATAGAACTCGATAGGGTAGTCAGAAGCAGACCGACCTCCCTGCTGCAGCAATGATAAAGCCCTCGTCGCCTCTGAAAATTTTGCAAAGCTCCTCTGAAAAATTCTTAAATAAGTTGAACATTCATGTCCATTGTCCCACATGGCCGTTCCCCATTCTCTCACTTGCCCAATCAAAAGTGTGAAAGGAACTTTAGATTGCTCCATGGGAAAACAGGAGTGCTGGAGTGAAAAAGTCAGAGAACACTGTAACAAAACTGAATGGCATGAATTGGGCTCACTGGAGTATGGTGCAGGTGGATTAAGGTGAGGTTTGGCATGACAGGGAATGGCAACCTCAGGTTCAGGCAGAGGTGGTACAATAGGAACCACGGGAGGGTTGATCTGGAACTGATCAAGCCATTCTGTGAGCTGGGTTAGCTAGAGGGACAGCTCTGAGAAGCCGCTGCGAGAGTCGACAATTTCCTCCTGCTGCCTACACAGAAGGGTGCCTTGCTGCCTGAGAACCTGGTGAACATCTGCTTTGTCTGCTGAGTCCATATCTTAGTCTGTAGATTTTGTCAGAATGGACAATGCATGAATGGATGTCTCAAATGCAGGTTTCATGCAACAGTTTATAAGACACTTTTGGGAACAAACAACGTCCAAAGTGAAGTGAAACACACACAGACAAACGGGATGTGCAAGCTCCAGAGGACACAGGCTGTGGAGACCACTACAGGTGCACACCCAAAGGGATGGGGAGAAAGAACAGCAAGCGCTCGACAAACTCCTCATCTAGGCGTCCAGGGCACAGTAGCAAACAAAGGTAAAACACAAAAACACGGCACAGATCCAACAACATATAAGATGAGGCACAAAAAAAAAAAATCTGCTGACAACAAGGGGTAGACACAGCAGAGAATATAAGGGAACAGGGAACAAGCGACAGGTGAGGGCAATCACCTCGTGATCTGCAAACTCAGCGCTGATTGCCCAGGTCGAAAGCTGCATAAAATGACAGGACAACACAGACAATAGGAAAGCCGATGAAGCACCCAGAACCATGACACGAGGAAGGAGACATACAAAATATGCAGTGGTCGAGGTCACCAGGACAGGTTTGAGAAGCACTGTTCTATTTAATACTATTAACCAATCAACCATCTGTATATCTTTAGCAAACTCATATTAAGGTCTTACTCCATTCTGACGATTTACATTATTCAAACAATTTGCAATGGATATAATCAAGTCCATCCATACACATTTTTCCACATTGAAGGTAATTTTTCATTTAGAAATATCTACATTACAGACATAAAATGGTTTGTGCAGGGATTCTTTAACACTTTTCATTATTCTGACTTAGTTTGTACAATGATACATTTGGTGTCTAATCAAAATTAAATTCAGGCAAAGCAAGTAGCTTTTACGTGATGCCAAATTAAAGACAGAGATGAATTCTTCCCAAAACATTCCTTTTTGTGTATGTGTGAACTCTTGCTCCAGAGCACCAATTCTTTAAATAGACCTATGACTGATAGTTCATTATTAGCTTCACTGTGATTACTGCTCAGATATTACCACATTGATAACGTCTGATTCTCCTTTAATAGCTTACTTCTGCTACATTTATAATGTGTTATTTCTACCAACCCAACCAATAATGAATTCCCTCTCAGCCCATTCATGAACATCCCTCTAATTTGAGGTAAAGTGTTAGAGGGTAAAGTAATTCCCTTGCTCGAATGCAGGGATGTGGTCATATATGGATTTTCACAGTTCATTCATGTGTAAAATCCCATTTGGGAAGAGTTGGGATATGAGCCCTTCAGCTCCAGTAATGTGTGAGTGGAACAGGCTTTTTAATCACACTGAGACATGGCTGGCACCCCTACAACTGTAAATGCCACCTTCCTGCAAACTGTGTTTCTATTAAAAGCTATTTTGAGAAAGAAAAAAAAAAAGTTGTCATGTCTTGAAGTGCATGGAAGCTGGAAAAGGAAATCTGTGCTGAGAAACATTCTGTCTAAAGTCATATTCATTGAAATAATACAATCTTAATAACCTTTAAGTGTCTTTGGCAAACAGTTGTCTGAAAGACTTCAAAATGAAGGACGGGATGTCTGAAAGCCCCCACCCAGACACATACCTCCCATGGGAAACTGTCTAGTGTATGGCTGCCAGGGGTCTGAAATAAAGTACCCTGTCTTATCACTGTCACTTAGAATGGCTGTGGAAACAAAGGAAACAACATTGCATACTGTTGGAATATACATTCATCCACAACAACTGAAATCAAACACTTCCTCATCCTGTGATGTGCAATTAAAGATTAGCTGCAAAAAGGCAGCAAAAAGACCCATCCTGCTGAGCATCCACATCACTGTTAAGAAAGCAGCAGCTAAAATAAGCACAGAATTAGTTTTCAGCTGACATGAACACAGGTGGGGACATGTCAACACTGTGTTGTTGCGTCTAAATAACATAATTGCAACCCTATTATGCAGTTATGTGCATTAATTAGGCATGTTCTGGTGGAGAGGTGTTGGACACATGATAAATAGGCCATTTAACATCTCTAATTAAGCAAACGTTGTCCCTGTGCATATGGGAAACTGCTCTGTGACTGTGGCTAAAACACTAAAATGGAAATTTTCTCTCTCATTCTTTTTTTCTCTCTCGTTAGGTAGATGATAATATGCTGGTTTAGCTGGAGATGGATTTCTGTGCTTTTGTCATCTTTGACCGTGGGGACAGGGGGATGGGGAGATGAGGACAGAAAGAGGGATTGGAGTTGCGAAACGAGTGTAGCTTGAAAAGACGGTGGCAGAAGCGTGAAATTTGCTCTGCCCTCTCCATTTGCCCCCTCCAAGAGGCAGCGAACAAGACTGCAAGACCATAGCTATATACCAGTGAGCTTATCCACCTCCCCTCCCCCACTTTCTGCACACACATACACATGCACACACTGTGTTTCACATTCATAACTCACCATAATTGTGTTTTAGAAGTGGTTATCAGAATACTAGAGCCTATAGATAGCACAGAGAAATTATTTTGGGGATTGGTAGATGATATAGTCAAGGCCACTTTAGGATGTCAATAAATTTATATCACTCAATTTCAGTTCCTTTATACTATTCTAAAAAGGTGAAAGGCCTTACCAATATGCTGGTGGGGTCTTGCTTTCTCTAATTCTGTGTCACATTCTCCTGTCAACTCTGCAAAAACAAAAAAGTAAATAAAATAAAAATTGTATTTTGTCTTGTTTTTACAGTAAAAATATTTTATTTATTAATTTTAACATCCTTTTTTGTATTTTTTCACAGTGTCATTTTACACTAAGTGCAGATAGGCAGAGGCTATTTACAAAAGAAACCCATCTGATAACAGTAGTTGTGGCATGGAGAGTATGGTGGATGGTGTTAACTTTTGATGCGACAGACCTGTGTTCGAATCTGCCTTCTTCCAAACTCATTCTTCTCTTTTCCCATGCATATCAGCTCTGAGAGGCATTTATTTTAAATAAAAATAAAGAAAATATTATAAAAGTGAAAATAAAATGTCTAGCAGGTATTTAATGGTGGGAATTAAGTGTTTACAATTTTTTACAATGGCTAAGACACATTTGTTAATACTTAGGTCACATCATGGCCATATTCCAGGATGACAAAGCCAAGATTCATCAGGCTCAAACTGTGAAAGAATGATTGGGAGGGAGAAAGAAAAACGTCTCGGGTTACGTCTGTAACCCTGGTTCCCTGAATAAGGGAACGAGACGCTGTGTAAGCGCTTTGGGAACGCCTCTGCGTGTTTAATCTTGAAGCACTCGTGAAATCGAACCAATAGTGTGACGGGACGTCAGAGCGGGTGATGTCACGGACCAGGAAACTATAAAGCACCCCTGAGAACAAAGAACGCCAGCTTCTGAATTAGGGATGAAGCAGACGCTCACAGGCGTGCAGGGAGTATGGGTAAGCTACGCAGTGTCTCGTTCCCTTATTCAGGGAACCAGGGTTACAGACGTAACCCGAGACGTTCCCTTTCATGGGAACATCGACGCTGCGTAAACGCTTTGGGAACGCTATCCCAACTAGGCCATAGGACCAAACACATGTCTGTTATCTTTTCAGGATGACAGAACTGAGGACCCAGGAGTGGAGCCCAAATCGAGGTTATAGAACCTAATAAAGGAGACGACCACCCAGCAGCATCACATATATCATTGAGGGGAACCCCCGACATCAAAGCCTTTGAGGCACCCATACCCCTGGTAGAATGCGCCCGGACAGCCAAAGGAGAAGGCTGCCCGGAGGACTCATAAGCGAGTGAGATGGCCTCGACCACCCACTTACTCATTCTCTGCTTTGACACCGGACCTCCTTTGTTAGGAGATCCGTAACACACAAATAGTCCTTCAGTCTTTCGCCACAGGGCAGCTCTGTGGACATAAGCATCTAAAGCCCTCACTGGGCAGAGCAGATTTAGTTTTTCCTGATTCACATTTGTAAAAGGTGGAGGACAGAAGGCCTGCAGCACAATAGGGCCTGGGACATTTGTAGGGACTTTAGGAATGTACCCAGGTCTACGATGTAGAAAAACTTTGACCATTCCAGGTGCAAAATCTAGGCATGAAGGAGCAACCAATAGTGCTTGTAAGTCTCCAGTTCTTTTGAGAGATGTTATGTCCAGAAGAAATATGGTCTTTAACGTGAGGAACTTCTCAGACACTTCCTCTAATGGTTCAAAGGGAGCCACAGCTAACCCTTCCAGCACAATGGCTAGGTCCCAGGATGGAGTCTTTGTGCGTACAACAGGCCTCAGCCTCTGAGTACCACGGAGAAAAATTCACTAAATTTTAATTTCTACCCACAGAAACACCCTCTATTCTTGCGTGATAAGCGGAAATCGCTGCAATATATACCTTCAATGTAGAAGGTGTTAAGCCATCCGAGAACTTTTCTTGGAGAAACTGCAGTACATGTCTGATGGACGAGTGGAACGGATCCACCTAAAGTCGGCTACACCAAGTAGCAAACAGCTTCCACTTATACGAATAAAGTTTTCTCGTGGTTGGAGCTCTGGAGTGGAGAATGGTCTCTACAACCTTGGTTGAGAGACCAAATTCTATGAGCTTGGCCCCCTCAGGGGCCAGGCCCACAGTTTCCATGTCTCCAGGTGGGGGTGAATTATTGAGCCACCCGCTTGAGACAGAAGGTCCTGCCTGATCGGAATCTCCATGGGGGAGCCTTCTAAGAGGGATACTAGATCCGTGAACCATATCCGGGTCGGCCAGAACGGGGCTACCAATGTTAGACGGACCCCGACCCTGTCTGCCCCCACATTTTGATGTCCCGGGACCTGGGACCATAGGAGGATCTGGTGTGATAATTTGCACAGCTGGCGAGACCTCAGACGCCCCTGATGGTTGATATAGGAGACCACTGACATATTGTCTGTGCGAATTAATACATGATGGTCCCTTAGGTCTGGGAGGAAGTATTTGAGTGCTCGAAATACCGCCATCATCTCCAGCTGATTTGTATGCCAGGAACGATGACGGTCCCCCCAAAGACCCTGAGCTGAGCGACCACTCATGATCACCCCCCCAGCCTGTGAGAGACGCATCCGTCGTTAGCATTTTGCGATGACAAGGAGCTCCCAACACAGGGCCCTGGGACAGAAACCAGGGTTTTTTCCACACCGCCAAGGCACGAAGGCATCGCCGCGTGACTTTAATTGTGCGAAAAGGATTTCCCCTCAGAGAAAACCCCTGGTTCTGAGCCACCACTGTAACGGTCTCATGTGCAGCAGACAAAAAGGTATCACATTGGAAGCAGCTGCCATCAGACATAACAGTTTCTGAAACTGTTTTACAGTGAGTGACTGGCCTAATTTCACCCCTTTCATGGTTGAGAGAATGGAATTCACCCGGACAGGAGACAGACGTGCCTGCATCGTAGTGGAATTCCAAACTACCCCTAGATAGCTGGTAGTCTGAGCTGGTAGAAGCACACTCTTCTTGGCATTGAGCCTCAACCCTAACCTTCTCATGTGTGACAAAACTACATCTCGATGTTGAACTGCCTGTTGCTCTGATTGAGCTAGAATCAACCAGTCGTCGATATAATTCAGCACGTGGCCTGGAGTCTCAGCGGAGCCAGTGCCGCATCCACGCACTTTGTGAAGGTGCGGGGTGAAAGGGATAGGCCGAACGGTAGAACCTTGTATTGGTAAGCTTTGCCCCCTAAAGCGAACCTGAGGAACTTCCAATGTGAAGGATGGATTGACACATGAAAGTAAGCGTCTTTCAGATCTATTGTCACAAACCAATCCTCGGATCTGATCTGTGTGGTGATCTGTCTGAGTGTAAGCATCTTGAAGTTGAGCTTTTGCACTGAGCGATTTAACATGCGTAAATCTAGAATAGGACGCAACCCTCCATCCTTCTTCAGAACTATGAAGTAACGGCTGTAAAACCCTAACTGCTTGCTGGGGGGAGGAACCCTCTCTATACCTTCCTTTTGCAAAAGTGTCATAAATTCTTGTTCCAGAACCAGAGACTGCTGGGGGTCCACCACTGTAGGGAGGACCCCGTTGAACTGGGGTGGGCGAGACCCGAATTGTATTTTGTAACCCTTTTCTATCATTCGCAGTACCCACTGAGAAATATTGGGAAGACATTTCCATTCTTCCAGAAATTCTACTAAGTTAACCAGCCTCTCGAGGCTGGCCTCTGGTGTTTTTTGAGCACTTGGCTCGACGCCCTGAAGCGGCGCACCAGCAGGGAACAGTCGAATCAAGCACTGGCCGGCCCTCCTCAGCGGGGACCACTGCACCCCGACACGCATGAGACGGCGGGGTTGGCAGAACAGTCCCCTGAGGGCGCAGAAGAGGGATTAACTTTATATATTTTGATTTTATAGGACCCTCTTCGGAGGGGGCTGCCCTCAGAAGTCCTGGACCCCTGGTGTCAGGACTTCTTCGAAGCCTTCCTTGCGATAATGACAGTCCGCAGATCTGTCTTACTCTTGGTAGGCTTCACTTGCGTCGCCCTCCCCGGTCCCCAAGATCTTTTTGGGGGAGCACGGGTGGCAACGCTTTGTTTCGTCCTATGCGCTGTTGAGGAGCTGGTAGATGGCCGAGGCTGCTCCTGCTCAGCAACCTCGGTAGAGCAGCGAGGCAGAAACTTTTGGAACGCGGCCGACTGACGTTTTGCCTCCTGGAACCTCTCGATGACCGATGTAACGGAGTCGCTGAAGAGGCTCCGGGAGGAGACAGGTGCATCCAAGAGAACTGATTTATCTCTTTCTTTGATGTCAGATAGATTGAGCCCCAAGTGTCTCTCCATGGCCACCAGGGCTGCCATAGATCGTCCGATGGATTTTGCCGTCTCCTTGGTGGCC
This sequence comes from Chanodichthys erythropterus, assembly GCF_024489055.1. Taxonomy (NCBI): domain Eukaryota; kingdom Metazoa; phylum Chordata; class Actinopteri; order Cypriniformes; family Xenocyprididae; genus Chanodichthys; species Chanodichthys erythropterus. Next base: position 14,834,316 of record NC_090241.1, on the reverse strand, counting down.
CGGAGAGCTAAGTCAGTCGCTTTTCTGAGCTCTTGGATAGAATCAAAAGTTGCCTCGCCACTCTCATCTATCTCCCCCAGCAGGTCAGCTTGATACGCCTGGAGGATAGACATAGTATGCAGGCAAGCGGCTGCCTGACCTGCTGAGGTGTAAGCCCTGCCCACCAACGCTGATGTTGTACGCAGGGGTCTGGTGGGCAAAGTTGGGGATTTTAGGGACGATGCTGACTCAGGCGAGAGATAGCTCGCGAGCGTCTCTTCGACCTGAGGCATCGCCCCATAACCGTGTTCTCTACCTCCTACTATATTACTATAGAGTGTAGACTGTGGATTGTGAACACGGAACTGTGCTGGTCTCTGAAAAACGGTAATCCCCGGGGCTGAGATCAGGCGGGGAGAAAGCGCTCATCTAATTTACTCTTTGTATGCATTTCTGGTCTTTCTTCTGGCCATTCGATTTTCAATCTTGCCACCGCCCGAGTCAGCACATCTAAAAACTTCTCATAAGCTGGAGATGAGGATGGTGAGTCCTCCACTCCAACCCCGGCGCTCGCTGTATCCATCTCCTCAGAGCTGGATAAGTGAAGCGCCGGTGCCTCCACTCTGCACGCCACGCGTGCTTCCGCAACCAGAGGAGAGGCATTGGATCTAGCGGGTGAGGGTCGAGATAGGGCAGGACCTGTCTCTAACCCCTCCGCAAGATCCTTCTGTGAACCCCAGGAATGAAGTTTTCGCTGTGCCTTGGCAGCAGCGGGACCCGATCCCTGGGGAACACCTGCCGCTGCGTCCTCCTTTTTATCAAAGAAAGCCCGGTGTGAGCGGAGTACACAGAATGTTAACTTTTCACATGCTCCACTCCCAAGCAAGCAACACACATTCCAGGAAGGTGGTGAAGCGGAGGCGGTCTTGGGGGAGGGATGGAGGGCCAGGCCTGTGCAGTGGGACAGGACCTGGACCATGGCATGGCAATGGCGGGCCTGGGTCATGGAGCAGAGGCGGACCGGGACCATGGGGCATGGGCGGATCTAGGCCTTGGAGCTTGGGCGTACCTGGGCCGTGGAGCGGGAGCGAATTAGGACCTTGAAGCATGGGCAGACTTGGGTCATAGAGCATGGGCGGACCCAGTCCGTGGAGCATGGGCAGACTTAGACCTTGGAGCAGTGGTGGGCCTGGATCATGGAGCAGTGGTGGGCCTGGATCAAGATGCAGTGACAGGCTGTGGAGCATTGGTGGGCCTGGACTATGGGGCAGTGGTGGGCCAAGCTCTGCACCCACTGGAGCTTGGTACCCATAGTCCCCCCCAAAGAAATCTTCAGGGGAAACTTCGGCAGACATGACATGAGGGGGCTCTGGCGAGGCGGCCATAATGGCTAGGGACTCTGACGTGGCAGACATGACGTGAAGAGGCTCTAGAGTGGCGTCCGTGATGTGGAGATGCTCTGGTGAGGCAGCCGTGACATGGAAAGGCTGTGGCATGGATGAGTGTGTGGCTGAGGGCTCAGGTGTGGTGGCCATCTCAGCTGAGGGCTCAGGTGTGGCAGCCATCTCGGCTGAGCCCTCAGGCATGGCAGTCATCTTGGTTGAGAGCTCAGGCATGGCAGGCATAATGTGAACAGGCTCAGACTTGACCGGCATGATGTGAACAGCCTCAGGCTGGGCAGGCATAGCTTGAACAGTCTCTGGCTGGGTAGGCGTGGCATGAGCAATCTCAGGCTGGGCAGGCCTGATGTGAAAAATCTCTAGACTGGCAGGCATGACGTAAAGAAATTGTGGCGTAGCGGCCATCTTGTCTGAAGACACAGGCGTGGCAGGCATGGCGTGAACAGGCCCTGGCTTGGCAGACTTAACGTGAACAGGTACTGACATGGCAGGCATGACATGAACAGGCCTTGGCAGGCATGGTGTTACAGGGCCTGGTGTAGCAGGCATGGCATGAACAGGCTTTGGTTTGGCAGACATGATGTGAACAACTCCAGACATAACAGAAGGGGCATGTAAACACTTTGTCATAGAGGGTACTGTGGGATTGCATGGCTCCACATCTGCAAGACCCACAGTAAATGACGAACCACTGAGTAAGAATGCATAATCAATATATTCTTCAAGGGACCAGTGTATTTTCCCTCCAGGCAACTGGGAACTAACGGGTTCATTTAACCCAAAATTAAAAATGTCTTTTAAAGCAACATCATTAAAATCCACAAAGTGAGCAAGTTCACAAAAGTCTTGAACATAGTCTTCAATAGCCCAGTCATATTGATGGAGACACAAAAGCAGAGGAACTGCTGGGTTCATTTTATTGGGTTGTGTATTCTGTAACGATTAAGTCCTCTGAAGGCAAGTTGATGAACCCAAGTGCAGTTTATTGACTCAAAGTGACAAACAAACTTAGCAACCACTTGATTTGAACATGAGCAGACTTAAGCATGAGCAGAATTGAACATGAGCAGACTTGACTTAGCAAAGAGCAGACTTGACAATAACACTCACCAACAGCAGGGTTACATAAACAATACATGAAAAAGTAATATGAAAGACAATGGCTTTAAATACAAGAACTTAATGAACACATGACTAAGACAACCAATGGACAAGTGACACAAGGAACAAGGGAACCAATGAACAAACAGAACTGAAAACCACATGACCATACACAACCAATATGGGCATTATAACTGCATTCTATAGGCTATACCATGCAGTGAGATTGCCCTGCATTATATTCATCATCAGTCAACTGTATGAAATGTGGCAAAAGGCCTGTAACATAAATGGCCCCGAAATATTAGTGAGGACCTTAGGCACATATCCTGATCTAGGATGAAAAAAAGCTTTGACCATACCATGTGCAAAGTCAAGGCACGAAGGAGCAACTGACAAGGTCTCCAATTCTTTTAAGAGACGAAATAGCAAGAAGGAAGATATTTTTAGCGTGTGGAACTTTTCTGAAATCTCTTCAAGGGGCACAAAAGGAGCCAAAGTCAAGCCTTCTAGAAAGATGGCCAAATCCCAAGCCGGCGTCCGGTGTGCAGGCCTCAGCCTCAGAGTGCCACGAAGAAATCGTATAACAAGAGGGTTTCTTCCCACTGATGACCCACCCAGAGGAGTGTGGTAAGCAGATATAGCCACCACATACACCTATAAGGTGGAAGGAGATAACCCTGCAGAGAAACATTCCTGCAGAAATTCAAGCACTGAACCAACAGGACAAGAGAAAGGGTCAAAATGACGTTTTCTGCACCAAGAAGAGAACAACCTCCACTTAGTAGCATACTAACTCCTCATAGAGGGAGCTCTGAGTTGGAGTAAGGTCTCTACAACATCGGTTGACAGACCAGAATCTATGAACTGGGCCCCTTCAGGAGCCAGGCCCTAAGTCTCCACAACTCCAGGTGAGGGTGAAATAGCTGCTTGAGTCCTCTCTGATCGGAATCTCTAGAGTAGAGCTGTCGATGAGGGACACCAGGTTCGAGAACCATACTCAGGCTGGCCAGAATGGGGCTAATAGGAGATGTGCTCCATCCCAGCAAACCCTTTCCAGAGCTCCTGGGAGCAGAGCAATCCCCGAAGGGATGAAGGCATACAGACATAGCCTTGGCCACATCTGTACCATGGCATCCAATCCGAGAGGAGCTAGATAGGTCTACTTCCGCACAACCAAAATTCCCACCTTGGACCTCAGCCCCTGTCATGACAGGACATCTGCTCCCTGATTTTGATCCAAGGTTCCAAACCAAACCAAGGTTTTTTCCACATGACTAAGGCACGAAGGCATCTGCAGGGAACGTGTGGCGATGCGCCCTCCTCAAAGAGAGTCTGGCGGGAGCGGAGCATTTTCAGAGATAGCTTTTCCCTTGAGAGCATGCTCCACTCCCAAACAAACAACACACAGCTCGTGTTTATGCCCACCCATGATAAAACAAGGGAAGAGAAGAACACACTGAACTGTTGTTTGTTCGCCATTATTACTTTTTTAACAGAAAGAGAATACTGTATATATAATTGACAGACAACACCAAATAGGACAAACATTTACACAGAGCGCTTGCTGTAGATACAGAAGCAAGCGTTCATTGTTCTGGGTGTGCTTTACAGTTTCCTGGTCTGAGACGTCACCCGCCTATGATGTTCTGTCATGCCATTGGACCAATTTCACGTGCTTCACAATGTAATCACGAAGATGCATTCCCACGGTGTCTCGATGCAGTTTGAGTTCCCATGAAAGGGAACTATTGTTACAGTAATAACCTTTTTTTTTTTTTATCAATGGCAGCAATTTCATGTTTTAATTTCAGTAAAAGCTTCAAGTAAAGCTTTTACTACAGCAATTCCAGTATTGCCATTCCGAATATGAGAAAATGCGGTCTGTGTAGGGCACTACATACCAAGGAGCACCATCCCACCCTCTATGGGGGCACCATCAACACCCCAGCCCCTGGAAAGCAGTTTCAACCGAGGGGGCAACTGAAGTTCTTCTTTGGGGACCCATTTCACCTGTAGCTGCCCTGAGGAATTCTGAGCATTTTTTCTATTCTACATTCTATTCTATTCTATTCTACATTTTTATATTCTACATTCTAAGACCCTAGTGTGACCGGCAGGTCCAGGCTATACAACCTTATAAATGTGCTCTATGAGGACCATCCAGATGCATCACAAACTTCCTGGAGGGATGCACCCAACATCTTGCCATACTTCATGTGGGATGTGCTTTGACTAAGAGGCAAGGGCAGACCATGCCTCATAAACCATAGAAATTGCTTCCATAATCCATCCGTTGATTGTCTGATTTGTATCCGGGAAACCTTTTTGGGGGCCCAAAGCATACCAGCAACTGTTCAGTTTTTCTCCAATGAGAAGTTTTAAGAACATAAACTTCAAGGGCTCTGACAGGGAAGAGTAAATGTAGCTTCTCTTGTTCCAACAGAACTTCAATTGCCCCCCATGAGGAAGAGGATGAAGGCCCGAAGACCTGAAGGCCTGAAGACTGTAGAATGGGCCACATAAGTGGGTACCTTAGGTACATAGCCCAGCCTCAGGTGGAGAATAGCTTTCACCCGACAGGGAGCAAAGTCTAAGCAGGAGGAGGCAACTGACAGGGCCTGCAGATCTCCCACTCTGATGTGATGTGATTGGCAGTAAAAACACAATCTTTAAAGCGATGCATTTACAAAGTGCAAAGTAGTATAACTGCAGTATAATTAAGCGCAACCATAGATTTGCAGTATAATGAAGTATAATCACAGTACTGAAGTTCAACAGTATTGCAGCTATACTGACAAACGCCTGTCCTGGTGTGAAGCTGTCCAGGCACAACTCAGTATTGGTATACTTCGAACTTGAAAGCGAACCTCAGGATTTTCCTATGCTGTGGAAGGATGTAGCGCTCTTTAGATTGTAGGAACCGTGGACGAACCAGACAAATGAATCATTCAGATTATTCTTTCAAAACATGCCTCCTGACAGCAGGAGAAGTGACAAACATTTGGTCATTTGGTCATCCAAGAAGATAAAAAGTCTTTGATCACCAGATCAAAAGAGAAACAATGCAGGCCCTTTTGGTTTCTCTTAAGCTGAGTTCAGACTGCACGGTTTTCAAAGTAGTCGGGTCACTGTTCTTTTCACACTGCATGACTATCTTGGCCAGCATTCAGTCGCTGCTGTGTTCAAACTGCACGATGGATCAGCGATAGAAGGTTTCACACTGCATGACTTTACAATAGGAAGAATCGCCGACAACTCTGTCTGGCACGCAAACTACGTTTCACAACCAAACACACGCGAGATGTGACTATGAAACAATGCGATATCACGCGTGCAAGACCGGAGTTTTTATTATTATTATTATTAAAAACGGTAGCCCGCAAGAAGCTTGCAATATGAATTGCCGGGTGCAGATTTGCAGCGAAACAAGAAAAAGAAAAGAAGAATATGGAGGAGGAAATGGTTGGGGAGACTGTGGATTGTGTGTTCTGCAACGAGAGTTGGAGGTAAATAAATAACTTTTCAATGTGCTGCTGTTGCGGATGGTCAAGTAAATGTTTGTGTTCTGTTTCTGTTTGATAGAATTGTAATGTTTATCTGAAATGAAGCCATGCTTGCTGATATTGTGGTCTATAACTCCTCCCCGAATTCCCCGCTGCTCTGTATCTTGCTCTCTCATTGGCTGTCGGTCATCGCCGATGTAGTTTTCAGTCAGAACACTTTTCACACAGCAGGATTTTGAATCGCCAACAGGTCCAGATATTTAGCATGCCAAATATCTCACGGGTGTCGGCGACTCGTCGGCGATTCTCTCAGATCACGTCTTTGCTCATTCACACTGCGTGATTGTCACTCGCGTGAACGAGCACCGATTTGCCGGTGATTTCAGGCATTTGTCGGCGATTTCTCAAAACCTGTCGGCGAGCCAAAATCGGGGCTAAAATCATGCAGTCTGAACTCGGCTTAAGGGACCTAAAACTTTACAGAAAAAACAATGAAGACTGTTCTGCAACTAAAACTGCATAAAAAGTGTTCCAAACAATTTTTAATTGACTTATCAAACATATTTTAACCACATACATTTTACATCATGTGTCCACAAATACTACCTGTAACCAGTTTTTCTTCAGAACACTCAAAATTAATGTAAATGTGATAACTCTTGAATGACTGACTGAAAGTATGCCTTATTTGGACTTGATTTAATTCTTTTCCTCTTTCCTAAATCCTGGCTTGAATGAAATCTGTTTAAAATGTATCATATTCCATTTAATAGAAATTGTGGTTAAAATAACACCTATTCATGATTGGGGGCAGAGAAAAGCCCTTTTGAAACAGGACGATATCTGTTTGGCAAAAACTCCTCTGAGGTGTGACAAACAACTAAGTTTAAATAGACTAGACAAGACAAAAAGACAAGTACCAAGAACCATGGAGTAACTAGAAGAACAGACAAGCAGCTAATTCAAGCCATCCAACTTTCCCTCACTTTTCTTTTCAAAGTTCAACAAACTATTTGTGCCACTTCAACTTTAACTCCAGCAGCAAAGAGACTTTATTTCATTTTGCCAGCAAGCTCAAACGTGATTGATTTTGACCTAGCCACTATCTGGGCCTGAAAAGACTGTAGTGAACAGCACATTCTAGGGTCCAGTTTATGGCCGGGCCCCTCTCTCTCTGTAACAGTGGACAAAGGTTTGCTACATTTTGATTGGATCTCGGTGGACTAACACAAACAAACTGTCCTACGCCATCAGATAAAGATGGAAGGACAACATCCAGACCTCTCTTAGAGGGTAAGAAGACGACCTCTGGGAAGGACAAGACTTCTCATTGGTCCACAGACAGTTACTGCCCTTCACCCATCTAGACACTACTTCCTAAGGTTGGCCAGAGACTGCCATAAAAATTCCTCTGGACCTTAGCAGCAATGGGTGAAACAAAGAGAGATCACAAAGATCCATCCAAATCCATTCAAAACTATGTTTGAAAACCTTAGAAATGATGCAAACTACATCCACTTCATACTTATTCACAGAAATAAGTATTCTCAGTGACAGCCATTTGTAGTGCAACATCTGATACAAAGTGTAATTATTGACCGTGGGTCTCGATAGGGATAGTCGAGAGTAGAATGGCTTTTTCCAGAATCTCGAAATCTCAGTGTGGAGATCTGGGAAGAATGGTAATCCCCAACATGGAGGCTGTGATTGTGACTGCAGGAAATGCTCATCTAGCTTGCTTTTTTTGTGCGCTATGCAAGGGGAAGACAATATCGCCACCCAGATGAGCTGTCAGTGATAGCATCTGGAGTGTTTGGAAGGGAAGAAAAATTCTTTGTTGTCAAATCCAGAGGGCATCGCTGATTCAGAAATGGGGGATTATTGTATCCATCGGATAAAGCAGTGACTGCCCCCTTCTAAAGCTAAAAGCAATTAGAAGCTAAAAGCAAAAAATGCAAAGTTCTGCCCAAAGTGCAAATATGCAATACGAACTGTGACAATTCTGCTGACAGAATTAAGTGTTAAGTGTGCATTTCTACAGCGGTTTCTATTCTGCAGGAGACTTTGTACAGTGGGTTTAAAAGTGGGTTTGCCTTATTATGCATGGATGTGCTTAGAGCACTGAAATGTACTATTAACCATGACTGTACCATTACATTTTCTACTTCTTCAGCTTCAGTCTACAGTGTTGCTAATGTTGAGTCAGTGGGGTGTGTGAAGGGCTTTATGCACAGTCAAAGCTCATGATGATGTGGTTCCAGTCCAACAAAAACTTTGTCGACTTCCTTTTCTGTGCGCCAGGCAGTATCAGAGGTTACAATCCCAGCTGAATCAAGGTATTATTGAGCAAATCGATGCATCCCTTGGGATTCTGTACCCTATTTGCCAATAGTAGTCAGCAGTCAGTTAGACTGTGGGTTGATTTCCACGAGCCTAACAAAGCGCTAATAGTTGAAAAACACGAATTACCCCACAAGGATGATCTACTGAGTAAGTTGAGGGATGCGGCAATATTCTTGACCATTGATTTAGCATGAGCTTACAATCAACCTCTCCTACATACTGAAATCCATGACCTGACTGCCATAAACATGAGGGTCTCTTCAGGATCTGTCATGTTTCTTATGGATTAGCCTCTGCACACTCAGCTTTCCAAAAAATGATGGAGACTGTGCAAAAGGACATACAGAACTGATATAAGGAACTATTTAGATGACATAATAGTTTATGCCTCCTCACAGACTGAACACGACAAAATACTACACACTGTTATTCAGAAGTTGACAGATGCTGGCCTGACACTAAACATGCAGAAGTGCACATTCAACCAGACTTCTCTCAAATTTCTGGGTCATGTGATTTCAAAAGATGGGATCTTGCCAGATACAGCTCACATTGAAGCCATCGTCGATGCTCCAACCCCACACAACTTACCTTCTCTTTGTTTGTTCCTCAGATGAATTTCTTGGTACAGTAAATTTTTTCCTGAAATTTGGAATCACTACATGCTCTTGTGAGAAATGCAATGTGAGGAATGATCCAGCCCTGTTATCATTCTTCTTAATCCATAATGAGCACAATGGACTGATCATGCGAGGTGAGCATCTTTTTGTTGTACCTGCTTCCCTCCGTTCAATTTTGCTAAATCTGGCTCAGGAAACCCACCAAGGATTGGTGAGAATTAAACAAAGATTACGTGAACTATAATGGTGTCCAAAAATGGATTTGTTAGTCCAGAAAAGCCCCGTTTCCACCGCAGGAACTTTACCCAGGAACTAGGGACTTTGGGCTGGTACTCGGTGTGTTTCCACCGCAGGAACCAGGAACTAAAAAAAGTTCTGGGTAAAATTTCCCCCTCAGAAAAGTCCCTGATGGCGAGGTGGTACTTTTTCAAAGTTCAGGAACTTTCGGGGGTGGGACTAGGCGCTGAACATGCTGATTGGTCGGATTCACGCTGCATTTCATTGGTCAGATTCACGCCGCATTTCATTGGTCAACTCCACGCAGCAGTAAATTCCATAATAACATTCTTCACAACTCTGGATAATTTTGATTGATTGTTTTCTTACCAATCTTAGACTTAGACTTAGAAAACTTTAATGTCCTCAGAGAGGCAATTTGTTATGCAGTACAGACATATTGACACATAATCCACAACACAAACATTATCCACATACACAATATCAAAAAAAAAAGAAAAAAAAAGTTCTTTCTGCCCGATGGCGCGCGTTCGTCCCAGCCATCTCAGGGTCGATGTCGGCAATTGCTGATAAGACACGTTGTCTCATTTTATATCGAGAATTACGAGCTTTCTGTATACGCTTTACTATCAGTGCTCGTCTGTTTTCTGCCGTTTGGTTCATTATTTCTTTAGTAAACCAATACACCATGAGCAGAAGCAGCATTCCTTGAATCTCCTCCATACTGCTTTTTCTGTCGCACAAGAATAATTACGGTCCGTCACTGACAGGAAGAAACAGTTGCGCGCAGTACTACGTCACCGGACAAATTAGCCTAATCTTCACGGTACTTTAGACAATTTAGTACTTTAGTAATTTTGGTGGAAACGCGGCTAAAGTGATTTTAAACTGCCTGCCATACCAGCTCAATGATAAAACTGCAAAGACAGCACCTGTTCCATTACAACCAGTAGACTTCCCAGATGGACCTGGGCAAAAAATGGGTCTTGACATTGTAGGGCCTTTCAAACATGCTGCTTCAGGATGTCACTTTGCTATTTCCTTGGTGGACTATTACAACAAATGGCCAGAAGTCTTTATACTTTTATACTGATAAATACAACACATGGATGCTAAGCACCTTGGAGTTCGGATAAGGCTCCAATTCAGATCAAAACCACCCAATTTTCAAGGGATTGTTACTACTGTAAGTCTCTCACAACTAAGGTATCAGTTTAACTCCAGGCCTAATGGACGAAGGCACACCGGGCCCTTTATGTTGAAGGAATATCATAACAACAGATGCATCACAGGTAGGCTGGGGTGCTGTCCGGTGAGGCAATCCATACAGGGACTTTGGGGTGCCTCGTGGAGAGGAGCACACATAAATCTTCTGGAACGGTAGGCAGTATTTCAGGTCTTGATCCATTTTCTGCCTCGGTTTCAGGAGTAGCATGTGAATGTTCGGTCAGACAGTACCTCCCGGTAGAGGACAATGTAGCAGCCGACCTTTTGTCCAGGGGAAGCCCCAGGCCAGGGGAAGGGTGACTTCACCCAGCAGTGGCATGGGAGATCTGGGCTCAGTTCGGGATGGCTCAGGTAGATGTCACCTGCTGTCTCAGGCCCAGGGCAAACTCTGGCACCTGGATCCAGGGAGGTACAATCTACATGTCTGGCCACTAGACTGGAGTCTTCCAGAGCTCTTGGAGAGACAGACACTAACAACACTGCATGCAGCCAAAGCCCCATCTACACGGCAGCTGTATGCTGTTTGATGGGAAAGGTTCTCTCTATGGTGTCAGTCCAAGGAAATGGACCCAGTTTCAAGCGAGGTGGAGTCAGTCTTGTCATTTTTCCAATTCCTTGTGGAAACGGGTCTAACAGAGTCAACCTTGAGAGGATATGTAGCTGCTATATCAGATCGCCATATAGGCTATGGAGGCAACACAGTTGGTATCCATCCTCTTATAAAATGCTTTCTGAAAGGGGCTTGTAGATTATGCTCATCTCAAGCTCAGTTAATTCCCTCATGGGACTTGGGCATTGTCCTGAAGGCTCTGACACTTTGATACCCCTTTGAGCCATTAGACAGATTAAAGTTAGAACTTCTCACATTGAAGATGGCATTTGTTGGTCTATTGCTTCAGTTAGGAGAGAGAGTGAACTGCATGCCTTGTCTGTACACCCGGCATGCTTGAGATTGGGGGAAGAAGACTCATCTATTTCACTCCTTCCAAACCCCTTATTCCTGCCAAAAGTTCTACCCGTAACTTATATCTCCAGAACATTGGTACTAGAACCCCTCCTTATAATTCTGCAGAAGCAGCCAGATTGCATCAAATCTGCCCAGTCAGAGCACTGAAGAGATACATTGATTGCACTCAACAGGTACGACAAACCAATCAGCTGTTTGTCTGTTTTGGGGGCTCAGTGCGAGACCAGGCTGTGTCCAAGCAGTGACTGGCAAAATGGCTAATAGAACTAGCCTACCACAGTGCAGGGATCCCTTTTCCCAAGGGGGTGGTGGCCCATTCTACCAAAGGAATGGGTGCCTCTTGGGCATTATTTAAAGGAGTGGTTCATTGCGATTTCATTTTAACTTTAGTTAGTGTTTAATGTTGCTGCTTGAGCATAAACAGTATCTGCAAAATTACAGCACTGAAAGTTTGATGCAGATGGAGATATTGTCTTTTAAAGATATGCAGTTTAATGCATACAAAAACGACCGGTTTGAACTACAAGCTTCTTCCCAGGTTGGTGACATCATAAACCCTGCAATAAACATAAACCCTGCCCACAGGAACACACAACAATGTGTGCGAGGCCATTTCACGTGGCATTATGGAAGCAGAAGAGTTGTTTGCGATGCATAAAAAGATAATAGAACCCATTATAATCAGTGATATTGTCTACACTGGATGCGGCGCGGAAGACAGCTTCCAGAATCTACATGAGTTCAATGCTGGATTTACACCAAGGCTATTACTGAAAGATGAAGCAGTTCCCTCTATAAAAGCAGAAGCTGCTGTTTATGGGCCCCTAACTGTGTGTTTTATTGCTTGTACATGTCTTTTAAATGTATTATGTTGCTAATTTTTGGTCGCATCAAGGACGTAAACAAAGACCAACACATTTTTGCTTCACTAGCCAGTTAGCTCAATTCTATTGCATACTTCAACAAATGCCAACAAACGTCTTATGTTCAAAGACAAACAGTTGTTCATGCTATAAATTAAACAATACTTTTACAAAAATGTTACTACTCAGTCATGTATTCAGCTACAGTAAAGCTTTAATCAGGATAAAACCATACATTGAAAGCTAACAAACAGCAGTAACATATCTAAACACTTTGACACAAGTACAAAAGGAAATACTTACCATTCATAAATGTCCTTTAAAAACCATGCTTGCAGAGGTTCTGCTTGACCGTCTGTATCATTAATGCTATCTGGGTCTGATTCAGGCTCAATTTGATACAATGCCATTATTTACATTTCCACCGAAGCACATGCAACAACTAATGGTAAGGGGTGTGGCGTTTCCTGATGCTTTAGCGAATCACAATACACTGGGCCAGCTAACCAATCTGAGCACATTGCGTATTTCGGAGGGAGTGGTATAATAGAATCAGGAAGTCAAACCAGCCGTTCAAATGACAATGGAAACAGCAGTGTAAAATAAAGGTAAAATATATGAAAAATACAGGTAAAAAAAAAAAAAACAAAGCATTAAGACGTTAAACTGTGCCCCATAAACACAATCAAGCCTAAAAAATAAAAAAACACTGAACCACCCCTTTAAATGTGCCTCTCTGGAGGAAAAGTGTGTAGCAGAGGGTTGGTCGTTCTCTTTAACATTTGCCAAATTCTATCACCTGAATCTTGTTACACTGTTTCATCTACTATTCTGCAAACAGCAGAACAAGTATAAACTTCTTTATGTTAAACTATGTCAAGGTGTTATTACCTGGTGGTTTTGTTGATAATTATATAGAGAACTAATAAAACTAATAAATAAAATAACTAATAAAATGTTCTGTTTGAATAACTGCATGAATTGCTTTCCTGGTTTTAATGCCCGGCTAGATTATCCCTCCTGACCTTATCTGGTACACAGTTGACCTATACTGTGGTGTGTTGACTGAAGTGAATAGAACTAAGGGTTACACAGGTAACCTAGGTTCTGTGAATGAAGTCAACATGCCACGAGGTGTGGTCACTCAGGGATTGCTTGGAGCCAGTCAGAAAAAGAGAAAGGGCTGGCTGGTTAACACCTGTATTTATAGACGGTGATTGCAAGCGGGGCATGGTTAATTTTATATACTATCTCCTGACAGCTCACCCTTAGCGAGGCTGACCCATACTGTGGCGTGTTGACTTTATTCACAGAAACTAGGTTACCTGTGTAACCCTTCATTCTCCATGCTCACAATGGAGTTTGAATTTCTTGTGTAAATTAGAAATTCATTGTGCAGTCAGCCTTATTTATTATAACAGAACTTTGTGAGATTGCGATAAACTAAGATGAGGGACAGCTTTTTAATGATTATAAAGGAAGCGCTCTGCTCACTTTCTGTCATGCCCAATCATGCATACAGTATGCTTGCTTTTCTGTTTGTTTGTTTTTTGGGGTTTTTTTTATAAATGAATGGAGAATATCTTGTGTTTTTCCGTGGATGCTCTGCCATTTCCGTAGGTGCTTGGCAGCACTTTGACCAATAGCACCATCATCCGTTCAAATCACTTGATGGTAACGCATCTAATTTGCATTTGTTTGATGTTGTTTTTGTTTATTTGTTTGTTTGTTTGTGGACTTTGAAAAGATTCACTTTACGTTTGGATGAAAACCAAACTATACACATGATTCGTGTGCACAGAAAGACATGCCAGTATTGAGTTCTCTTTCGAACCTGAACAAACAATAACACAGAGAATTATGCCAAATTTATGCCAGAATCAGCCTGTTTTGTCAAGTATTCTCATATGACCAGTCTTAAATTAGTTAAATAACATCTTAAAAAACCTTAAAGTGTTGTGAGAAATGCTCGTCGGATCCACGTGATGTTCGGCAGTGGCCAGTTTTAAAGTCAGCAGCCTAAAACCAGTTGCTGTGATGGTTGTCATTAATGTTAATCAAAGAGCACAGGTAACAAAGAAAATTGTAGCTTTAATAAAGATCAATCTATATTTAATTTATAATTTATGCAGTGAAGAGTGTGTTAATATCTAAAATAATAAAGTGTTAATAACTTTATTCAATTTCTGCATATTTCCTATATTAGACAGGTAGGAAGACCACAGGTAAATATGACATTTATAATTATAATGGGTTTATGTGAAGATTGTCTTAAGTTCACTTAAATTAAAAGTTATTTTTTAAAAGCCTAATAAATGTTGAAATTGATAGCTTTTAGTTATACTGTAATGTTGTCACATATCGTTGCTGGTAAACAAATGAGGAAGACGAAGATACAATCCAACACGTAATTTTAATGAACAAAAGATCAGATAGGCGAGCAGGCAGCAAAATATACACTCAACATAGACAATACCGGACAATGAACTAAATTCAGGCAGGAACTTAAATACACAAAGGTAAATGACAAACAGCTGTGATGATCGTTATAGTGCCCATGAGTGGCAGTAATGTGGAACAGGGAACATGAGACAGGAGTGACAACAAACTCAAAGTCCTAGAACTGAACGAACATAATGGCGACAAAAGTAGAATGTCTATAATTGATGTGTTTGTTTGTTTGTTTGTTTGTTTGTTTGTTTGTTTGTTTGTTTGTTTGTTTGTTTGTTTGATTGATTGTTTTTTAAATCAACTTCATAGAAACATTAGTACCAGTATTAGTATCACTATCACGATAATACGCATTTCCGGTTGAAAGGGTACGCTGGCGCGTCTGGCTGCCGCTCCTCTCTCCGGGTTTATTGATTTTAAATATCGATTGGATTACATGAAGATTACCAGAAGTTGTATATGAGGGTTTTGGAGCAAGGGAAGTGCCCTAGTGTTACCCTCACTATTGAAATGCGGAATTGCGTTTTTATCTCCGGCCTGCTGGTTTTATCTTTGAACTACTTCTGCTGGAATAAACTCATCTGTACCACGGACAACGACACACGATCCTGCAAGTTTGCTGCTTCTCCCATCATGGCTCTGAGGTACACTGCTGGAAAACTGATGTACTTAAAAAGAAATTATTTTCTAGCAAATGACACCTTTGAACTTTGTCGAAATGTCGGAATTCTGCGTCCTATGCGCTATATTCATCGCGCGTCAAGGCGCAAGTTTACACATGACATATCTGACTCCATCGCGGTGCCTGTATTTCAACGTAAATCAAACCGACTACTGTGCAGTGGTGTGGATTTTAACAACTTGTCAGTGCTCAAACGTGTGGAGATCGTTCCGTCATTCGTAAAGCCTCCGAGTCTTGTGAAATTGGCTCTTTTTAATGCCCGCTCCGTGAACAATAAGGCAGTGATTTTATCTGATATGATCACTGAAAAAAAACTGGATTTGGTCTGTTTAACAGAAACATGGCACAAACAGGGCGATGGACTTCTGTTTAATGAACTTACTCCCTCTGGCTATGGTTTGTTTGATGCCCCGCGACCCTCCGGCCGGGGTGGGGGCATCGTTGTGCTATATAATCAAAGATTTACAATAAGTCCAGTAGTCATCCCCCTTTTTAATTCTTTTGAATGTCTTGTTTTGAGTGTCTCTGCACCCATCACTACCGTTATATGTACAGTCTACAGGCCTCCTAAGACAACTGAACACTTTTTATCTGAATTTGCAGAACTGCTGTCTATGTTATGTCTCAAGTTTGAGAGAACTCTTATCCTGGGGGATTTTAACATCCACATTGACAAAAAAGACTCTGCTATGTCTAAGGACTTTCTGTCTTTATTGGAATGTTTTGATCTGAAGCAGCTTGTGGACTGTTCTACACATATCAAGGGTCACACCCTTGATCTCGTCATTGCAAATGGATCATTCTTGTCACAGTTCTCCTCCGCTGACTTAGGATTGTCTGATCACTTTGCTATCTTTTTTAATATGGAACTGTCACATCCTAATGCTGTCTCATCCCGTACTGTAAATTATCGCAAATGGAAATCCATCGATCCACCTGACTTCTCTGCCTGTATTGAGTCGTCATTAAGTGTTTTCTCTCCTTCTGACCCTCTGGACGACAAAATCTCACTGTTAAATACTGTTCTTATGTCTGGTCTGGACTCATTTGCACCTATGAAATCCCGGTCTGTGGCCTTTGTGCGTTCTGCTCCCTGGTATAATGATGAGCTGCGCTCTATGAAGGCAGCTTGTCGTAAGATGGAGCGAAGGTGGCGTCTTTCTGGCCTGAATGTGCATCACCAAGCTTGGAAAGACCATATACTTGAATATAAGGCAGAGATTGTTTCAGTCAGGTCTCAATATTTCTCTCAGATAATTGACAATAACCAAAATAACTCCAGACGACTGTTTCATACCATTAACAAACTTCTCAAAGGAAACAGCTCCTCTAGTGTACCTACCTCAGTTCATCTTTGTAATAGGTTTCTTGATCATTTCAGTTCAAAGATTGCCAATGCTCGCAAATGCATTATTACTCCTGTTTCGTCTGATTCGGCTTTTAGGATCACACATTTTTCTGGCACCTATTTCTCAAATTTTGCTTCACATGATTCTGTTTCCCTTGGAAAGGAGGTTTCAAAATTGAAATCTACCACTTCCATAGTTGATCCCATACCTTGTGAATTGTTCAAATCATGTTTTGCCTCTTTATGCCCTGTTGTCCTGAGCATAGTAAATGACTCACTGCGCATGGGTGTTGTGCCTGCTGCACTTAAAATTGCTGCTGTAACACCTATACCAAAAAAGACCAACGCAGACTGGGACAACCTTAATAATTTTCGTCCCATCTCAAATCTACCCTTTCTCGCTAAATTGCTTGAGCGAACTGTGGCTTCTCAATTATACGCTCACCTCTCTGTCAATAATCTTTTTGAGCCCCTCCAATCTGGTTTCCGCAAATTACATAGCACTGAAACAGCATTAGTTAAGGTCACAAATGACTTGTTAATCGCTGCGGACTCTGGCTGTCTTTCAATTCTTATTCTTCTCGATCTCAGTGCAGCTTTTGACACAGTGGATCATTTTGTTTTACTCAATTGTTTGGAAACTGTTTTTGGTGTTACTGACACAGTATTAAAATGGTTCAAGTCTTTCCTCTCCGATCGAAGGCAGTTTGTGTCCCTGGGGGGATGCAGATCCAAAGTTGGGGCAGTGCAATTTGGAGTTCCCCAGGGATCTGTTTTGAGTCCCTTGCTTTTTAGTATGTACATTTTCCCCCTGGGTCAACTTCTCAGATCCTTGGGTCTTAAGTTCCATTTTTATGCAGACGACACCCAGATTTATATTCATTCAAAACCTGGCGATAATACGGCTGTTGGCTTTCTAGAACACTGCATCTCTGAGATAAAAATTTGGATGTCTCATAATTTTCTCTGTCTTAACAGCGATAAGACTGAGGTTATGCTCATCGGTTCACCCCAACAAATTCGTAAAGCTGATGCTGTAACCTTAATGGTGGATGGCTCTGCTTTGGAGTTTCAAACTAAATTAAAAAATTTGGGGGTGATATTTGATGCAAATTTAACATTTGATCCTCATGTCCAAAATATGGTCAAAACTTCATTTTTTCATCTTAGAAATATTGCACGATTGCGCCCCATGTTATCTTTCTCGGCGGCTGAAAAACTGATCAATTCATTTATCTTTTCTCGTATCGATTATTGTAATGCTCTGCTTGCTGGGGTTTCCAAATCTACCATAAACAGATTACAGTATGTCCAAAACTCAGCAGCCAGAATCCTGACAAGATCCAGGACAAGTGAGCACATCACTCCCATCTTGGAGTCTTTGCACTGGCTACCGGTCAGGTTTCGCATCGATTTTAAAATTCTCATGCTCACCTACAAGGCCTTGAATGGTTTAGCGCCACAATATCTGTCCGAACTTTTAACTGCATACACCCCAAGACGCAATCTTCGTTCTTCTGATTCTGGCTTTTTAATTGTACCTTCTACACGTTTACGCTCTATGGGTGACCGGGCTTTTTCTTCTTTTGCTCCCAAACTCTGGAATGCTCTTCCCAATGAGATCAGACATGCTGACTCTTTTAGTGTTTTTAAATCTTCACTTAAAACTTACTTTTTTAGGCTTGCATACAAGTGATTTTTTTTTTTTTTTCCTCTTAATTCTGCTCAAATGTATGTTTATTGTATTTATATGTTTCTGTGAAGCGCTTTGAGATATAACTTTAAAGGCGCTATATAAAATAAAGTTTATTATTATTATTATTATTATTATTATCATTGATACTGGCCTTCATTCATAAAAAGATGCCATTAAACAAATATTTAAAATATACTGTCTTCATGGGTTGTTTCTACATTAATTGTGAGAGTAACTGTGAAATTATTACAATATAAAAATAATAAAAACTCCAATGTTTTTAACGGTGATTAATCATAATTAAATACAGAAAAAATGTGTGATTAATTAGTTAATTTTTTTAATCAATTCACAGCACTAAATATACTACAGTACACTGAGGTGCAAAAAGTATCTGCCATTATTTGTACTAATTATAAATAGTATCTAACAACTATGTACACCTTAGTGCAAATAGCATCTTAACTGTTAACCAATTAACAAGGATTTACTGTAGTCTTTTTACTGTAACATTTTTACAGTGTAATTATAAGAAAATTAGGCCTAGATGAATAGATAAATATTATGCCTCCTTTACTGTCTTTCGCTCTCTTCACTGTTATCTAACACCACACTATTATCAGTAACATCTTCAGTTCAGAGTGGCTGTATAAATGCTCTGATTGTATGTTTATGGGCTGGTCATTACACATCATTAATTAATGAAGTAATTAATTACCACTTGGAATAACATGGGCGGGGGATTTGCATTACATGCAGGAAACCTTAAAAAATGTTTTCTATAACTCCTATATGGTCTTTATTGTGTGTGTGTTTACTGTGGTCATTAGACCCTAGCTGTGTTACTGACAGTGGTCAGATTAGATTCTGTGTCTTTTTTATATGGTCATTAGTAGAGACTGTGGAACATGTTTCCCCTGAAGGCAAATCCTCTCCCATGAGTGCTTCTGACTGCTCAAAATGAGGCTGAGAAAGATGGTTGGATATGTTGTGAGCATCCCTTAGGTTCTGTATGATGTGGGATAGCTTGGGGAAGTGGAGGGTGTAGAGCTTCAAGAACAAAAGAAAAGAGGCTTGCCTTTCCTTGTCTTTTTGCCTGTCTCTTAAGGTTTTTTTTTTTTTTTTTTTTTTGTAAAAGAATCCAAGTAATAGCTGTTCTGAAGCACAGTCCTGCAGTAAGCATCAATTTGTCATTCTCTGTCTCGCCCTTTCTCTCCCTCTCTCTCCTCTGGTGTAAGGTGATGTGTGTGTGTGTGTGTGTGTGTGTGTGTGTGTGTGTGTGTGTGTGTGTGTGTGTGTGTGTGTGTGTGTGTGTGTGTGTGTGTGTGTGTGTGTGTGTGTGTGTGTGTGTGTGTGTGTGTGAGAGTGTGTGTGTGTGTGTGTCCTGGGAGCACGCCTCAGGGATTATAGCAAGCAGCAGAATGAAAGATTCATGACGCCCAGGATGTGTGTGTGTGTGTGTGTGTGTGTGTGTGTGTGTGTGTGTGTGTGTGTGTGTGTGTGTGTGTGTGTGTGTGTGTGTGTGTGTGTGTGTGTGTGTGTGTGTGTGTACAGACTGGAAATAAGGAGCCGGGAAGAAGAAAGAAGAGAGAGAAAGCATTACTAACACAGACACAGGAGGAAGAGTATGGATGGTATACTACTGCAGACTCAAAAGGAAAGACTCAACTAATTCTTAGTTGGGAGTCTTGAGCTGTTTAAGTCTGACTCAGAAAGATATGACTCATATCAGCATAAAGTAATCACTCAGATATAGTGATGCAATTAGATATTCAGTCAGAGCCTGCCCATCTAATCATCACACCATGCTATGAATCTCAAAGCCTGTGCTGATGTTCTATAATGGTTCTGTTTACTTGCACATGAAAAGTAATGGAGTGGCTGTTAGTGAATCACAGTAGTAATCCTGTAAAGTGCACAAAGAGATTTAGCCAAATATACTGTAGGTTCCTGGATCAGTATCATTCATTGGTTCTGAAAAAATATTCATGTCCTGAATCTTAGTCCAAACCCTACAGTCTTGATAAGAATGTTGTTTCAGGGCCATCAAAAAAATATTGATCCAGGAATTTGTCTTGCTTGATAAAAATCAAGGTTACCAGAGTCACACAAGAGTTCAGCTAATGAAGAACTCTATGAAGATGAAAACAGAAGATCTAGACAGCTGGACAGAAACATGCATTGTACATATTTCTCTGTTCAAGCAAAAAAAAAAAAAAAAAAAAACGCTAGGGTTTTAGTGGCCTCCACTGTCACTGCAGAAAAAAAAAAAAACATTCATCTGCTTTGTGTGGCGTTGAACAAGAAAAGTAATCAGTCTCTGTTAATTTGTTAAGTAAATAAATACATAATCTTGCCCTTATGCTCGTCCTGTAAGTTCATGATTAAAAATGAAAACGTGAATAAAAACAAAAGCTATTAAACGTCTTATTATCATTAAAATGTGAAAATTAAAGTGAAGTTCCTAAACGTAATTTAGGGAGGAGCGAGCCCATCTAATCTTCCAATCAACAGCCAGAGTAGGGAAGCACGGGGCACAAACTAACACGGGGTTAGTTGTAACACACATGGTTTAAATACTTCCACACACGCTTGCATGAAGAAACTTAACGTATTTACTAGTTGCCATATCAACAATATATAGAATTCAGAAATCTTTGGGAGATATCACTGAACATTTATTTAACAATAGCAAAAGTAAATTTATTACTTAAGCTAATTTTTCATCTATATTTTTTGTTCATTTAAAATTAGACGAATCTGATATTATTTTAATCTCTAATCTCTTGTTTAGCAGTTTGGGTAGTTCTTTAATGCTTCTAACTATTAGAAGACACTAACCAGATTTAAATCCAGTTGCGCAGATAGGGTTTGTTGTAACACTGCATTACAATGTGCCCTGCTATTAGAACTATACTACTCTATAAAGTTATGATACAACTGGCATAATCAACATTTATGAATTTCATCTGACGGCAGATGAAGGAAAACCGCTTTCCCCATTATAAGTGCTAATCATAAATACAGTGCATTTTCACAAAAACAGTTTAAATAAATAAAAGAATGATTTAAACTCACGTGGAAAATCACGTTTTCATTTTGATATACAGATTTACATTATTACACTTTAGCTAATGGCGATAAGCACTTAAAAAAATTATATGAATTTAGTATATGTGCTACTTTCAAACACTATGAGGTTATGCATAGTAAAACTAGGCGTTGTAAGCTCTATATATGGTGATTTCAGTGAGGAGACAGGGTGGAGATGCATGTACGCAAAATCTTTGGCTGACTGGGATTTATAAAGGGATTTTTGCGCAGGTTCTGGTGCACGCATGGTTTTATAAATCTGAAAACTTTTGTGTGTACGCAGAATCTAGCTTTTGTGCATACGTACACTTTTAAGATTAAATCTACCGGAAAGTTTTATAAATGAGGCCCCTGCTTCTCACTTGCCCATGAGTCATCTCACAAGCTAAACATGATGAAGGACATATTGTCACACGTCCTTAATTTTGACTATACAGAGAATGACCAGAACTTCACCCCAGCCATGAATGCCTCCCTGGATTTCATTGTCTCATCTATTGAGGACCAATCACCCTTCTTTTCTCTCGACCAGCGAATTCTTTCCTTTTCTTGACCAAAAATGTTGTTCCTGAATTCTTCTCCTCAGTAACATAATTTTCCATTGAACTTTTTTGTTTTGGCCATAGAGATCCTGCTTGAATCCCGCTCCATACTATTTTTGACTCACTGCCACAAAGAACTATCAATCAGGGTGTCATGATCACAAATTGGAGTGCCCAAGTTTAGCCACCAGAGGGCACTCCAACATGGACTATTGTTCACTGTTTTGGACTTCATTTCCCATACTCACCCCCTGGACTCATTATCCTCATTTCATTGCACTCAGCTGTTTTGTGTTTGCTCATTAGTTTCTGTCTATTTATACTCTGTGTTTCTGTCTTTGTTGGTGGTTCGTTATTATTTTGTTACATGCACTTTTGTTGCTCTGGCTTTTTTTTTGTGGACTGATTATGTGGAGTTTGACCCTTGCCTGTTATATGGATTTTGACTTTGGATTTACCAATAAATGCTGCAACTGGATCCTAACATCTTGTTCTTGTGTGCAACCGTGACAGAACGAACCACCAATGCAAGCATCCAGCAGCAGGAGAGTCCGGCCACCGTCCAGCACACGGGGAAGTGGGAACAGTCCCCAAGAATTAGCTGAGCTTCGGCAGAGGGGTATGGAGGTGCGGAAATTCACCCAACGGTTTTGGTCGCGGGCGGAGAGATTTAATCTCCCTGATTTGGTCCTTTGGGACATGTTTAATCAGTGTCTTGATGACCCCCTGCCGCAATGGGAGATGGAGTTTGTGGGGAATTTAAGTTTCTGGAATTTCTCCAACTACCTGTATCTGCGTGGGAATGGGCAGATACGGATACCTCCAGCACCTGCTCCAGTCCATCAATCCGCTCAAGTTTGGGAATCCTCTCCAGCCCGTGAGCCCGCACCAGCCAGCAAGTCTGCTCCAAGGCCAGCTTCAGCCTGTGAGTCCGCTCCAGAGGCCTCAGAGGAGATGGGCACTGAGTCTCACATCTAAAAAGAGGAAGAGGAGGAAGGCTTCCATCCCTCAAGACCCGGAGGCCTCCCCAGAGCCCGCTCCAGCCAGTGAGTCCGCTCCAGAGCCCGCTCCAGCCAGTGAGTCCGCTCCAGCCAGTGAGTCCGCTCCAGAGCAGCCTTTTGACTTTGGATTTACCAATAAATGCTGCAACTGGATCCTAACATCTTGTTCTTGTGTGCAACCGTGACACAGGGCCAATTCTCCATGACACAGTTCAGTCTTGTCTAGCTCCTCCTCCATCAGCTCTCTTCAGATATCTCTATCCATTAGCTGTTCATGAGTATCTCCTTCCACTGGTCGAGGTCTCTCTTACCACCAACTCCCCTCTGGCTTCACCCAGTTACCTACATTCACTGATTCTGCCCAGACTCCTCGTCCCTCATCTGTTGGATTCCCTTAATTCCTCTGTTTCTCCTGATTCCCCAGGAAGCTGTCTAATCTTCATGTTACAATCAGAGTTTGTGCCAGAGTCTGGTCCTCTTCTGTTGTGGTGGTCCCCTACCCCCCCAGCTCCACTGTTGTGGTCTCCTGCTCCGCTATGGTGGTCCCCTGCTTTGACAGCTCTGCTGTTGTGCAGCCTAACTCTTCAAGGTCTCCTGCTCCATTGGTTATCCGTGAAGTTATCCGCTCAACCAAGACTTCCAGGGTCTCCTGATACACCTTAAACCAGATTCCCTGTTCCTTCAGCTCACCTGAGATCTGCCACTCCTCTGGTGCCACCGTTTCCTTGATTTAGCCATGGTCTATCAACCCTCCATCTCCACCCAAATCTTCAACTTCTCCAACTTTCCTAAACTCCAGCATTGCAACCTCTCACAGAGATTAAAGACTGAATATGTGACTCTTGATCAGGTGTGTTTGTATGCATGAATGTGTGGGTCTGTGAGTCAGTTTGTATATTTATATTCATGCATACTGTTTACTACCATCGTCATCTCCTCCACCAATCCTCAGCTTTTCTAAGGCAGTTGTATTAAAGCAAGTTTGATTACATTTCAGATTAATGCAGTAGAGAGGCGTTTACTGCAGGAGTGAATTATGCACTGCTTTACCCCCTCTGTCACCCCTCACTCCCTCTGTTCCTCTGACCTTGGGGGTCATACAAAAGAAAGCTGCATTAATCATAACGACACCTTGTCGAGAGAGAGAGAGGGAGAGAGAGAGAGAAAGAAAGAGATTGGAGGTGTCTGTGGTATACAACCCCTCTGATCCCCCCCACCCCCTTAAGGCCGGAACACACCAAGCCGACGGTCGGCCGTCGGGCAGTTTTTCTTCGTCGGCCGACTAAGTTTCCTCGGTGTGTTCTGCACCGTCGGCTGAAGTTGGTCCTCGTCGGCTTTGTTTCGGCCGATTCGAAATGTTGAATCGGCGTTGGACCTCGTCGGGCCGTCGGGCCATATGATCATTCTGATTGGCTGTTCAGCTAGCGAACCAGTGCATGAGAAAAGAAAAACGGAAGTGACGAAGCAAGTAAACGACGAAGTCAAGAGGGAACACACATTGTTTACCTTAGGTACGTGAAAGACATGGCTATCTGGAACGAGGCAAGTGAAGACGAATTGATCAACATGATCCAGGAAAGGCCGGGTTTGTATGACATTACGGAAAAATGTTATGTCAACCGTGTGCTGAAAGCTGAACTGTGGCGTGAGATCGAAAATAAACTCGTCATATCAGGTAAGATTTCCTTTTTGGCAATTGAGAAAGCTTGTTTGTAATTGTTCAATAGTCCATAGTAAAACTAATATAACCATTTTAGTGTTTTGTGTGTACCAAACTAAGTTTGTTTATGGAAACAGACAGTAATTAATATGTGCTGTGCTAGCATCTCATATTTCATAATAATATTAAAGTTAATCAAATTGTTAATAATATAATTAACAATACAGCAAAAAGTAACATTTGTTGGCATAACAAATACTCATTAAAGTGACAAAATAAGCAGCCATAACACTTAATGCTTACAAAATTTTACTTTGTCCCTCAGAAAAAGAGCTCAAGAAGCGGTGGGATTCATTGCGAACCCAATACATGCGTTATAAGAAACAAGGACCCTCAGGAAGTTCTGGAGCTCAGAAGACTGGCAGGCAGCAATGGATCCTGAACCGCCTGCAGTTTCTAGAGCCTCACACAAAAAGGAAGGAGAGCACTTCAAATCTAATGATCATGGTAAATAAACAAATATATTTATATTTATTTATTTATTTATTGTTTAATTTCAGAATAAAATAAACATTTTGCTTTTTGTAAGATGGCAAGTGCTTCTTTAAAAGAGTCTATTCACAAGTAACTCCGCATATTAAGTCAAGCCATTACATTAACTTGTCACATTTGTATCTTATGTTTTTTAAGGAACCTGCGGCTGATAGTGATTCCTGTTCACCCTCAGATGGTACCAACAGTGACACCTGGACTGGCACCCATGAAGACCCCAGCTTCAGTGATGCTGACCTACGGTCAAGTACACCCTTGGCTGAATCCACCATCTGTGGAACTGAGTCCACAGCCATGAGAAAGGACCATTTGCAAAGCTCCAACATAAAACCAAAGCCTCCAGGGAAGCGCAGGAAGATGCAAGACGAATCCTCCAGCGAGGAATCCACAAACTTGATGCGCACCATCGGCAAAACTCTGGAAAAGTTGGCATCACAGGAAAACACCAATGATGCCATCTCAGCTTACTGCAAAAATCTTGAACACAGAATGCGGAATTTGCCACCACATCTACTGCCACATTTCCAGCATGAGGTTGATAATTGCATTTTCAAATATTCAGTGGGCCACAACCATGCACTGGATGCATCTTCCAATCAGTATACACACTTGTAATTTTTTATGTAGCAAAATTGTAAACAGATATTGTAGCATTTAGTAAATATGTCACGCTTAGTTGTACGTTATATTAGAGTACTTATGCAAAGTTTATATTTCTGTACATTTTATTTATTTTAAATACCAACTGTTGATATTTTTCTGTAAATTACCTTAATGCTATTTTTGCACATTTGAAAATAAAACACTGACTTTGTGTAAAAGGTACTTCACTGTTCTTTATGTAAAAAAAAAAAATCACAAAACACAATGATGTAAAAATATAAACTTTATTTTGCAAATTCACACCATTGTTATAAAACATAAACCAAGGTCAAGGGGGAAAGAAACAAGTTTGCTACATGCTTATATTTTGCCCCACTGAAAGGGCACTGCACCGGTGTCCGAATTAAAGTACTGGCACAGTTTATCCCTGAGCTGTTTGGCGTGTGTTGTACTGTTGGTTGTGCGTGGCAGAGAGGCCTGCTGTAGGCCAGGGTCTTCTCTCCATCTTCCAGGGACAGTGTCATGATCTTGTTCTTCCTGGTCGATTCCTGCCATGTACACTTCACAGCACTCTTTGCGCAGAAAGTTGTGCAGAGCACAGCAAGACAAAACAATGTCCTCCACTTTGGCAGTGCTTTGAATATTAATGGTGGTTAGTAGGACGCGAAAACGATTTGCCAGGATGCCAAATGCATTTTCAACCACCCTTCGAGCTCGAAAGTCTGTAATTGAATATGCGTTGCTCTACAGACAGCTTGCAGTCTGGGTATGGCTTCATGAGGTATTCCTTTAAGGGGAATGCCTCATCAGCCACAATGCAGTAAGGGGCCAGCTGGTCTGATTCAGGAAGTGGTGCAGGTGCAGGAATGTTGGATGTTCTTTTCTCCAAGGCATCCTGCAATGAGCATCCCCCAAACACTCCACCATCTGAAATGCGCCTGTTGCAGCCCACATCAACATACAGAAATCTGTAGTTGCTGTCTACCAGTGCCATAAGCACTATTGAGAATGTATGCTTGTAGTTGAAGAATTTAGATCCAGATCCTGGAGGGGGACGAATGTTAATGTGCTTTCCATCCAGAGCACCCAGGCAATTTGGGAAATGCCACTGATTCTGGAATCCAACGGCTACTTGCTGCCACTCTTCCACTGTGTCTGGGCACTAAAAAACAATATAATTAAAAGAAATTAGTTTAACTCGTCAGACCATTAATAACTCAGTGATTTTGACATTCTTGAATTAACCCTGCAAAGCCCACTTCTGCAGAATTACAACATCACTTTCAAAAATTTAAAAAAAAATGCCTGCAAATGTTTTTTTCTCTCAAGATCACATTTACATAGTTAATGGGTTCTATTGTTCGTCCTCACAATGCTATTGGGTTGAAGAAGTGTTTATAGGTCAGCATTAGGCTCTTTATGTTTTGGATTTTGGGGGGAGATGCCTGTTGCATTGTTCAGGGACAGGTATGAATGGTCTTGAATATGAACCTGTAAGTGCTCTGGGGGGATGAATGTGTTCTTTTAGTATGATAAGTAGAGAGCATAATAGGCCAGCCAGACTGTATTGTTTGAATGTAGTAGTGGAATTTTATTTGCATTGAAATTATAATTTGATGGATAATACTTAGATCTCTGCCCTCGACACATGGTCTACCATCCTGTCTATTCTTTCAGTTTATCTACTACAATATAAGACCCTAAAATTACCCTTATTAAAATGTAAAAAAACTGAAAAATCTTTAATTTCTACATCAGAGGCCTCCTAAAACAATATCTGAGAGATCAAAAAAATTGCTCATTTTTGGGCTAAAACAAAAAACATTAAACAGATACATGTATACCTTTAGGTATTTCTCTTTTAAGACTTGGTAGATTGCTGCACAGGTTTCAGGAACAAATTGCTGAATTGTGGACATTCCCACCCGGAATTGGTAAGAAAGGCTCTTGAAGCTTTCTCCTGCAAAGATTACAAACACATAACTCCACTATTAATTTTCCACACCTTTTACAGAGTCAAATCTAACACTTTTAATGCATTTGTACTACACTACATTAAAGCAAATATTTTTTTTATCAGTTATTAAAGACATTGTGCTACAAACAACCATAATAATGTTTTATACATTGTGTCTTTTTAAAGTAGGCTACAACTGGATACAAAATAATAAAATTCTTTTCACTTTTATAATGCTTCATAATACACCAAAATAAACACAACTGAAAAGGTGTTTTTAATGAAATGTTCAAACAACGAATAACCTTACCTGTTGCCAAGAACCGTAGTGTAATCATCAGACGTTCCCCCACGGAGATACAATCCCGGTAGTTCGTGTTTGTTCTCTGTATGATTGGACTAATAAGTTCTTTTAACATGTGAAATTGAGGGGAAAAAGCCCGAGCGAAATTTTAAAACCACAAGTTTCCTGTAACTCGAGCTCTGACACAGGTTCGGGAAAGCACCTTGGGCCTGTCTCTGGAGTATCCATGGTTTCACCCATTTAGTGCGCTTTCTCCGTATTTTTCTCATCCGCTTCTTCTTTTCCTCTTCCACAAGCAAAAGACCAAGGGCTGACAAAGCCAGTGCCATTTGCAACGTGTCGGACATTTTTGAAATAACACGAATCCGTATGTGATGAGCGAGAACTGGTTTTTCATGCACCTTTGTTTATGTTTTGTATCCCTGTAGCTCTTCCGGTCTCCCTAGCAACGAACCATAGCAACGAACACAAACTACTGCCACCTGCTGGCATGGAAAGGCATTTCATCTCACGCAGGCGCAGAACGGACGTGCTATTTGGCCGTCGGCTGTCGAACGTCGGCTTGGTGTGTCAGGGCAACTTTGGACCCAGACGCTGCCGACGCCAGCCGACGCCAGCCGACCCCGCAGTCTGCTTTCGTCGCCACTAGTTCGTCGCCGTCGGCTTGGTGTGTTCCGGCCTTTATACCACAGACACCTCCAATCTCTTTCTTTTTCTCCTGCACTCTCCCTGTATTTATTTCTTATTTCCCCCAGTCTGTGTCTGCCTGTGGCAAAAGACCCCTGTTTCTCTGCTTCCCAAAAACTAAATTAACCCATTTCCAACCCCTATTACAGCTGTGTACTCCTGAATATCATTCCTCGCCTGAGGGGATAAATGCCTCTAACATTCACAACAGAGGTGGAATTCATCTGTGCTCTTTTGGCAAATAGAGTTCACAGTGTGAGCCTATAGCTTTAGCTCCTCACATATTAAAGGGCAAGATTCATACTGTTAAAGCAATTCAAAACAGAGGAATTCTGCTGTTGGCCTCAACACTAATTTGGGCTTTAGGGACTGTAATGAACCAGGTGTCCCCCTATGACTGAAATGAAGTCCAGTCAAACTTTTACATGTTAAGAGGCATAAAGGTTCTGGTATAAGTCCATTTGAAACTGTACTGCAAGAGAATCCACATGTGAAGTAATGTGTTGTGCTTGAGGCATATCTTGTTCATAATTAGTAAGAAGATTGTGATTTTAGTTCTTGTGGCAGATGAAAAATCCTACTCGAATGAGAGCTCTTTTTTCGCTTAGACCAGGAGGCAGCCACCTGGCAACCATATCACTTTTCCATTGAAATGGTGTTAGTTTTCAAGCCAGAGCCATCGGCTGGTGCTTGGTCAGAGCAGTCTGGGAGCCCTTTTGTTGATCATATTGGTCGATTGTCCAAGTGGAGCCGCAAAATTTGTCAATTGTCCAAGAGAAGCCACGAAATTGCCTGGTGGAAACTTGCAGAATGGTTTGAGAATGGGAAACAACCAGACCCAGGTTGAGATGGTGCTCATGCTGGAGCCTGTGCCCAAATGTTGTACCATTAAATGTAACTCATATCTTTTTAAACACTTTCTGGTTTGTAGCAATATCCAATGGCAAACTAGTCTTAGAGCCAGAACCAGTGAACCATATTGCTCTAACAACTTCATTTAGCCAAATCCTGTCAACATAAGTATAACCCCTGTAAATCTGTTTGTTAAAGTATTAGTTCACCCAAAAATGAAAATTGTCATTTATTACTTACCCTCATGTAGTTCCACACCCGTAAGACCTTCGTTAATCTTCGGAATGCAAATTAAGATATTTAATTTTAATTTAAGATTACTTCCTGAAGCAGTGTTTTGAAATCGGCCATCACTAAATAAGTCATTATTTAAATAAGATGATTTAAGCTGATTTAAATATGTTTGTAGTACCTTTATGGATCCTGAGAGAAGCAATGTCATTGCTCCCTATGAAGGCCTCACTGAGCCATCGGATTTCAACTAAAATATCTTAATTTGTGTTCCGAAGATTAATGAAAGTTTTACAGGTGTAAAACGGCACGGCAATGGAAGAGAGACCTGCTGTAAAGAGAGACCTGATGATGATGGGCACGAGCTGCAGAGCAGCTGATATGAGTGCGCATGCGCGGCGCACACGAACGAACACGGCCTGTCACGGTTCTCGTACTCGAGTCAAGAACCGGTTGCAGCGGTTTTCGGATCATCAGTACACAACCGAGAACCGCTACTTTCGGACATGTCCGATTTAAGAACCGGTGAGCTGATGATATTGCGCATGCGTTTAACTTTTCAAATGAACGAAAAGAACGTTAGTCAAGTTTTGTTGAACATCGGACAGTGTGATAATATAAAACATACTGAAAATATGTTTATGACTTAATTCAAAATACAAAAAG
Source organism: Chanodichthys erythropterus (assembly GCF_024489055.1). Taxonomy (NCBI): domain Eukaryota; kingdom Metazoa; phylum Chordata; class Actinopteri; order Cypriniformes; family Xenocyprididae; genus Chanodichthys; species Chanodichthys erythropterus. The sequence goes on along the minus strand of NC_090241.1, from coordinate 14,803,748 downwards.
TTTATTGTGCTTTTCCAAATACACCATAGCAGATTAATAGCATAAAATACTGTACATAATACTGTACATAATAAACTACATGCCAACATGAACATAATATTTTGTACACATGATCAAACTAATGTTCAGAAATAGTTCTACAAATTCATTTTTCTATATTAATATTAATTAAAAAGCAATATAGTAAAAGTTGTGCAGTTGTGCTTTCAATTTATTTTTTTAAAGATTGAAAACAATTAGATTTATCAAACTAAACATTGATTTGTTTCATAAATAATCCATGGACAGCTTTAATTTCTAAACAAGGTGATATAAAGATAAAAATTGACTTAATCAAACTACAGCGAGAGCAAACTGGCAACTCCTTTTGAATCGCTCTAGCGGTTCTCGAATCTCAATCTCGGTCTCGAGTAGAATCGGTTGCAACGGTTTTCGGATCATCAGTACACAACCGAAGAACCGCTTCTTTCGGACGTGTCCGATTTGAGAACCGATGAGCTGATGATACTGCGCATGCGTGATTCAGCGTGTGATCTGAAGCTACCGAACAGTAACATCACAGCACCGGCTAACTAGGACAACTGATGCTATGAGAGGACTCGAATGAGGGGCCAATCTGGCGAAACGTAAGTTTATTTAATCATAATGTAAGAGGATGGTTTCTGCGCTGATGAAGACTAATTTATTCACTTTATAACTGTAAAACTTTGTTTGCACATCACTGCCTGTATATGTGTTTGGATGCTTTAGATGCAAAACTAAATTGTAAGAAACGCTTCAGATTATAATGTTTTAGGTGACTGATGTTATGATTACTAACTTTATATATTTGAATCACTTGTTTTTTTCAACCCCGCCCGCGATAGACGACGTCATCACGGATGACGTCATTACGTCGGAGCGTAAAAGAACTGGTGAACCGGTTTTTTCAACCGGTTTATTGAATCGAACTGTCCGAAAGAACCGGTTCGCGGAAAAGAACCGAACTTCCCATCACTAGTCTGTGCATTTGTTAAAAGTCATCAGTTTGCATTTGCAGTTTGCATTTTTATTTATTATGGCATACTTCTATTTATTATAATTACATTTTATTTTTTATTAATAATAGGCTGCTAATACTTATTATGTTATACTTATTTGTAATTATTAGTTTAAAAAAATGCTTCTGGCATACATTTAAATTGACGCAATGGTGTTTTTTATTTGTCGTGTTTGATTTAGATCTGTGTCCTAAACTGATACGATCAAAAGTTCTTACAGGTGCTTGTGAAGGCACGTCTAAACAGGTAAATATGGGCTACTCAATAAAAGGTCCAACATATTAGAAATACTTTTCGCTGTGTTGCTATTTTTCATGAGCAAGCAAATGAGTAAACTAGCACTGAGAATGCGAGCGTCTCGCATATTAGCTATAAACCCATTCAATGTAACTGCATCGGCCACATTTTTTTACCACCCAGCATACCCGGTTAAAAAAGTCACTGCAATTCTCAGAATTTAGGATCCCATTACATTCTGTCACAGTTACTGTACATTCAGCTTGTTGTCATTAGTCACGTCTTCCTTTGTTCAATCCAGTCACCTTTCAGTTGTCATGGTTATTCATTCTATCACAAGTGTTCATCATTATTTCTCTCATTTACCATGCAACAATTGGTACCATTTACCATCATCTTCATCTTCATTGGAGCAACCCGTGACACCCGTGAATACCAGACCCCAAAATGAGAAGAAGACTAGACATCATGTCCATCAATGTTGCCCAAATGAGAGGCAACAAACTATTGAATGGAGGAACAGTTTTTGTGTTTCAGAGCAGCAGAGACTTGGAGCTGTACATGGATGAGTTCCTTGTCATCTGCCATCATGCCACCCGCATTGACATTTGTTTGATGGAGGGATTTCGGTGCGGTCTCAATGAAGATCTCCGCTTCGTTATGCCCCACAGTGATCTCTGCTGGACCCTAGTGAGCTACATCAACTTCGTGCCATGGACGAAAGGATCCATGTTCACAGTGGACGAAGTTGAGGTTAACAGCAGCCTCGTCTAGCCACACTCCACAGACTTCTTGCAAACTGTCCCAGAGCACAGCCCACCAACACTCCACATCACGGAGACAACAATGCCTGAGACCCCTGCAGACAGAGCGCTTCTGCCCGCCACTAGCACGGAGCCTGTGATGAAAGCGCCCACTAAAGCCCAGGAGCTGAAATACTCATGTGAGTCTGTCTAGGGGTGTGAGTCGGCAACGGCCGTCTCGGTGGGAATATTGGTGGAGTTTGACACTGGGGAGGACTGGGTAATTGACTGGCTTCCCACCCAGCCCCACCCTGATCAGGAAACCCTTTTTTCATCTTCTCTGGTCATAACCAGCATGGAAACGGATTTATTGGACTGTATTAATTATGAACCGTTATCCATGATCTCACCCAACCTCCCTCTCACACCACCAAGTAATACTGCCAGTCCTCCAGCCCTACCTCAGCTGTTCTCCACCACGGTCAGTTGGCCTGTCGGCTTCACCTTGGCTCCTCCTACCCTTGGCTTGCAGCTCCACCAGGTTCCCTGGTCCCTCCGGCTCTGCCTTGGTCAGTTGTCACCCCTGCACCACAGACTTGTAAGCCTCCCGCTGTGCTTCAGATCCCCACCCCTTCAGCTGCAGTGAGATCCTCCTTTCTTCTGGCTTCGCCTTGGTCCATGTCAGGCCTCAGGAGCACTGATTCCACCTACTCCTTGGCTTCTCTCTCCATCGCCGCCGCCGTGGGGTGTCGCCATCACCATGCTCTAGGTCGGCTAGCTCTGCCTGCTCCTCCTTTCCAGCCCTTCTCCAGCTCCTCGCTCTCCAAAGCCACCACCCTCCCTCCCTCATCTGTTTATATTGTTCTTGTTATGGGGCAAGGTCGCACCTACTCAGAAGGGGAGTAATGTCACAGTTATGTTCAGTTTGTTTTCATTAGTCACATGTCTTCTTTTGTTCAGTTTTCCCAACACCTTTTAGTTGTTATGGTAATTCATCCTATCACAGGTGTTCATCATTATTTCCCCCCTTTACCATGTATTTAAGTTGCTGCTTTTTCACTCTTCAGTTGTCTGGTATTGCTTGTGTTTCATCACACTATTTGACTGTTGGAGTATATTTCTAGTTCTAAAATAATACTTGTTTGATTTTTGTATTCATCTTTGTCGTAATTGGAACCCCTGCCATGACACATACATTTTCATTTTTTTATTTAATTATTTTTTTAAAATTTAAAATACATGGTTTTAATTGCATGCATTTTGCAATAGATTTAATGCACAGAACAAATATAATGACACCTTCATAAGTGATAGACACTCTCTCTCTCTCTCTCTCTCTTTGCCCACTGGTCATTATCCTCTTTTCCCTGTTCACTTTCAGGTTCTTGAAACAAAGACAATCCTTATTAGCTCCTCATTATTCATTTAAATCCATGAAAGCAATCAATTAAACTTTAGTGTGCAATAAATCAGATTAACCAGTCAAGTCCCAAAACACCATAAAACCAGCACTGGACTGATTTTCCATAATTAGTTTGATGAGAGAGGCTGAGCCACAACAGTGGATTTTTTTTTAAATAGCTTTATGGCTTATTATTTTATATCATTAGGTGTTACTTTTGATGCATAAGAGAATTATCTGTGGGAAATTTTAATGTAGCCTATAGTTGTGTGCTGTGTTGTACAGCTTGTCTGCTGTGATGTCAGGTACATGTAAAGCTGCTCAGCTAAATTTCAGTATAATTCAGTTATGAGTAATGTTTTTTTTTTTTTTTTAATAATGTAAATCAGTATGTTGTGCTGGTTTATTTCAATCTCTTAGAAAATAAATAAAAATCAAAATAACTAACATAAAATTTCTCGCTGTCTGGTTTTCTTTCACTAGCCCCTTTTGTCCCATGGGAAATTACAACAGCACAGAACCTGCTGGAACCTGCTGCATGAATCTTGTCTCTCTCTTTCTCTTTTGCATTTCAAAATCTGATGGATGAACCACACCAAACAGTGGCCAGGGTCCATATGGGAGCAATCCTGGATGTTTTCCTTTTTAATGCAGATTAAATTACAGACTAGATAGATAGATAGATAGATAGATAGATAGATAGATAGATAGATAGATAGATAGATAGATAGATAGATAGATAGATAGATAGATAGATAGACAGATAGACAGATAGATAGACAGATAGATAGATAGATAGATAGATAGATAGATAGATAGATAGATAGATAGATAGATAGATAGATAGACAGACAGACAGACAAACGGATTGATGAATGGATGGATGTCACCCAGTGTCAATTGAAAACACGCAGTGTTTGTTTGTGTACAAAGCGTGCAGTGGTCTCAGCTGAACGCCCATTCCAGCCCTGGTGAATTCAACTGGACGCTTTGAAACCTTTAATGGGCGGTGCTCCGCTGTAAAACCAGTATGCTTGCTCATTGGTTGGTTAAACGTCATATGGAAATTATTTCAGGGGCGAAACCCCTCCCACCGTAGTTGTGCTGCACGTCTGCTGTGTTGATACCGAACAAAATGGCTGCAGAGGCTTGATCCTGACCCGACACTCTCAGCGCTTTCTCCGGACACTCCGCACTTATCCCTGGATATTTCCGCTGTCGTTTTAAAAACGTCGCTGGATTTCTTCACACGACTGCAGCCAGACTGCTTGCCACATTGCTTGCTATCTTTATTTTTGCACTTTACTGAAGCAGCTTGCATCGTATATGTCAGTCTACTAGACAGTAGCAGCTTCAAACTGCCCTCTTCTTCATTTTGCACCATAGATCAGATGCTATATTACTGATGACCAATTTATGCCACTGTACTTAACCAATTGCCTCGCCGTTTTCATGTAATTTTTCTGTCTTTTCGAAGGTATTTGGTAGCGTCATGTAAATGTCGTCTGCTGAATTTCCAGCATGCATGCATGCATCTGTAATCTCCATCAGAGCCCAAAGCTCTGAGTCTGCATAGAGATTTCCATTTGCATATTCAATTCTGTGTTTATTTTTATTCCGCTGCCTTTTTGGGACACTTTCGGAAGTTCAGCTGCTCATTCAGTACAGTGTTACTGGGGTCTGTCTGTTTTTACGGGTACTTCTTTTTCAGAAAAAAAGGCCTTTTTGTACCGCTGTACGACTTGCAACACCTTTTTTTTTTACTGAAAGCTGCCAAAGCTCGACTTGTGAACAAAAAGGTAAGTTGATATATTGGCTCTCTCTCAGCTGACTCTTAACATCTCTGACTGCAACGCTGTCTTGACAGATCACTAGGTTTAATATTTGATCGTATCTAAAACGAGCTGTGAGTCTAATCCTTTAGAGACATTTGTGTGTTGTACCATAGTGGTTAAAAATCTAGACTGATACCTAAAAGCTTGTAGGCTAACTGAGCCACTTGACTGACCATAAAGAAGCTTAACCAAGTTACTGCAGGTAGCTGAGCCTTTAAAGTATTTACTGTTTGTTTGGGTTAACGTGTCCTATAAACGATAACTTGATAATTTTTTTCCAACTGCTGTTTAGTCGTGTGAGCAGCTATCATATCTGTAAGAAGCTTTCTATATCTATCTATCTATCTATCTATCTATCTATCTATCTATCTATCTATCTATCTATCTATCTATCTATCTATCTATCTATCTATCTATCTATCTATCTATCTATCTAATTATTTTTTGCAATTTTGTTCTAGTTTGTTTGTTTGTTTATTTATATGTATACTGTGCCAATATGTCAGTTAGCCTACCAAGCTACCAAAGTAATAAACTATGTAGTGATTCTGGAATTTTTTGCAAAGTTTATAATGCTACTTTCTCTTTTAGTCATATGCTCTGTCAATATCGGGGGAAAAAATCTAAAATAGCAATTTTGTGCATGTGTGTATGTTTTCCTTTGCTGAGGTGTTACAAAATTAAGGTCTTGATGGGCCCCTTTTACTCAAAATATTAAAGATTTAGCTAATTAGAATCTGTGTACAGCTAACATCACGTTTCTGATCCTATTACACATTATAGTTAAAACCCTCCAATTAACAGGTTCATCACTGCTGCCATATTCCTTCCTTCACACTGAAAAACCGTGTATGAATTTACCATGGTATTAAATTTCTGTTGATTATATAGTTTCCAGCAGGAAACACACAAAGAGGACAGCCTTTAAGTTCAGTGTACTGACGGTAAAGAGAAGAGAAATCACTATGAGACTGTAAAGTATTGGCTTTGTTGACTCAAAGTCATCTAGGATTAGATGTACCCTAGCACAATTCAGCTGTTTATATTCAAATACCCAGGGTCATTGGATCACCTTGTGCAAATAAATAAATTTCACTATGCTAGTTGGTTCAGAGTAGTTGGATATTTTTGCTTTTTAAGATGGAAAAAAAATTAACTGAAATAATTTTTGGAAATCTTTGCTCTCTGAACACTAGGTTTTCAGATTTGTCATACTTTATCATCTTTCTCTCCTGATATTCTAGTACTTTTGTAGCTTGTGTGCTTAATTGAGAACCATAATTTAATTCTTTGTTCTCTTGAATATCATGTCACACTTGGCTGATGCTAGTGATAAAATGAATTGGGCAATTCACTTGTAATTCATAACCCATCTATCTACCCTTTGAGTGTGTGCTTCTCAGCCTTAATTATAAATCACACCAAAACGGGGAGCTCATTTGCTCCAATACACTCAGATACAGCTCCCCCCATTGTCTGGTTCTAAGAAACCACTGCCCTTCCTGGCGCTGCAGGGGATTGGGGTCAAAGTTTGGAGGCGTGAGACGCCAGTGTTCAGCCTGTGTCAAAAAGGCAAAAAGGGCAAGCCATACGGATGAACAGTCTCGCTATGGACTGCAAGGGTACACACAACCCCCCTGAACTGCAGAGCTTGTAAAAGCAGACCTGTGGCTAATGTTTGGAGACAGGGAATTCTGTGTCTTTCATGGGATTCTCTGTGAACATTGTGGCTTTCTATTTGGTGTCTAGCCCCACTTTATAGCTGGACATAATTTAATCTTGGTCTCTGTGGCTGTTCGCTGCCGTCTTGCTCTGATAAAATTAGAGCACATTGTTCTTGTCTGCTCAGATTTCAAAGACTGGCTGTGGTAAACTCTCCTTTGCCGAGTTCAGTTTGCATTTCTGTAACAGTAGCATCATTGCTTGATTTTCGTTCTTACCTTTGTCCAGATTTTTTTAAGGATGTATTTTTCCTCAGGCAATTGTTACAAACCACATCTGTAATTGCTTAAATTAAAATAAAATATCTCAAGAGGTTAAATAGAGCTGCTCTGGCCCCTGTCTTGTTATTAGATATTTAGCATTTAACTGAATTCTTAACTAAATCTTTTAGTAGACAGTTTAAAAAGGAAACTCCTCCCTGATGTCAAATTTAGAGGGTATTATTACAGGGTCTTTCCACCCATATCTCTCTCATTACCTCATCGCACTATGGTACAATTCAGTTGAACATTGAACCCTCTGATGTAAGAGGCTGAAATCCTCTTGTCCGTGTGAGAATGGTGTGCCACGCAGCAGGACAGGATGGGGTACGGGTAAGGGAAAGAGTTGGAAAAGAAAGGATTTTTGAGTGTTGGCTAGTGTCCCAGAAAATTTCCTTTCTGTGTTGCAGGGTCCAGGGCATTTTGCTATAAAGCTTCATGCCTCTGAGTCTTTTGTTTGTGTATGGTGCTTGTTTGGGATTATTGCATTTGCAGATCACTACAGAAAAGGGTTTTCATTACATAAAATATGAAATATAGTTTTAATTTGCAATAAGCTTGTTTATAATAATAATAATAATAATAATAATAATAATAATAATAATAATAATAATAATGATGATGATACATTTTAGAATGTAACAGAATGTAACCCCTGATATTAATTTAACAAAATAACAGTAAAATAATGGTATATGATGCAAGACATGATTTTTATTTTTTTCAACCTATTCTAATTTATTTTTCTACATAAATTGGTACATTATTACCCCAAAATTATTATTAATAATCACAAATTATTCTTTGAATTTATACAAAACTTGTGTTAGCCACCTGTAACTTCACCATGCAGCCAAATACTTAAGTTTGCAAGGGTTAAAAGACATGTGTTTGATTAAAGAATGTCAGTGACAACACAGCATTGGCCCATTAGGGCAAGTGACAGTTTTGTCAACTGCTATCAAGCCATCCCTATCATTGAGCCCTAATGCGTTGTAAATAATTGAATGTGCTGTTGCGAGAAACAGCAATGAGAGTGTTCCTCCAAAGATACCATCATAAATGTGAGTAGGGATGTATCAAAATGAAAATTCTGGGCAGAAACCGAAATTTCAGAATTCACTTGTACATTGAATGGCTTTCTTAAAGTAAATGTAATGTTAAATGACGTATAGCATACAAGCTGTTTTACTGAGGTCTTTCTCCGGTTGAAACACTAATTGGGCGATTACATGAGATAGGATTTATTTTGGTAAGTTGTAATGCATCTTTCAACATAACTTCTATTGTTCACCAATGTGTATTTCGTGCTGTAAACAGTAGGGGTCGTTGTCTTTCCCATGGTCTTTCCGCGCTCATGGGCAAAGGAGTTGTTCTGAAAGGCTCGCGCGAGACTGAACGGAACGCGGGAAATGAAGTATACCCGGGCCTTAACCGCCCTAAATTGTAATGGACTGGAGCTCATGTTCACATCGGGAACACGAGAGCACCACGATGCGATCGCAAAAGGCACTTTCACGATCAAAGTGCACGCCACTGATAAGCATTGTAAATTATTAAGTATTACAGTATACACCAATTCAACGCACAGATCTCCTCTCGTGCGTCCTCCACTGGATGAGGCAATATCACTTTCGTTTCTATTTCAGATATCTCTTTTATAGATGCCATCAATGCTTTTGCCTTTCTAGATGTAATTACCGAAATCAAAACAGTCCATAAACTATAAATCCTCACCTGTACAGTTATAAGATCTGAAGAGACTCATGAAATCATAGAGGAGAAAAGACAATCAGTTGAGTTTGTGGCAAAACCTTACATTGCTTGTATTTTTGTGTATTTTTGTCTTTTACTGCATGTATGTGATAATTCATACTAAGAAAGTAGAACTGAAATGACATTCTTGATAAGATGATTAGTTAAAACAATTCAAATGGAATCTCTGGGTACCTCACGATACGATACACTAGAGCTGCACGATTCTGGATAAAATGAGAATCGCAATTTTTTGGTTTCAAATAGAGATCACGATTCTACCTATATAATATAATATAATATAATATAATATAATATATATATATATATATACAACCAAACAAAATAACATGTAATTTTAATAGAGGTTCTGACAGAATACAAATGGCTAGACTCTAATTGCTGGAAAACTTTTGAATGAATTATTAAAAAAATGGTTTTGAATGAATTCAATGACTCATTAAAGGTGCCCTAGAATTAAAAATTTAATTTATTATTGGCATAGTTAAATAACAAGAGTTCAGTACATGGAAAAGACATACGCTGAGTTTCAAACTCCATTGTTTCCTCCTCCTTAAATCATATTTGTTTAAACAACCTCCGGAAAAAAGGGGCAAATCTCAACATAACACCGACTGTTACGTAACAGTCGGGCTGTACGCCCCCAATATTTGCATATGCCAGCCCATTATAGAGGCATTACACAAGGGCAGAACGTCTGGATGTGCACTGCTGAATAATCAGACTAGGTAAGCAAGCAAGGAAAACAGTGAAAAATGGCAGATGGGGCAATAATAACTGACATGATCCATGATAACATGATATTTTTAGTGATATTTGTAAACTGTCTTTCTAAATGTTTCGTTAGCATGTTGCTAATGTACTGTTAAATGTGATTTAAAGTTACCATCGTTTCTTACTGTATTCACAGAGACAAGAGCCATCGTTATTTTCATTATTAAACACTTGCATTCTGTATAATGCATAAACACAACTTCATTCTTTATAAATGAACTTTGTTTATGCACTTTAAGGCAAGCGCGAGCTCTGGGGGCGGAGAGCGCGCGATTTAAAGGGGCCACAACCTGAAATCGGCTCGTTTCTAATTATGCCCCAAAATAGGCAGTTAAAAAAATAAATTAAAAAAAAATCTATGGAGTATTTTGAGCTGAAACTTCACAGACACATTCAGGGGACACCTTAGACTTATATTACATCTTTTAAAAAAACGTTCTAAGGCACCTTTAATAAATACTTTGTTTCATTACTGGATGAATCAGTGTTTTTGAACAAATCTTTTGAATGAATGAATGTTCCTTTTTAACAATGACAAAATAAAGATCTATCTAATGATTCAATGACAAATACATATTTTAACAGTCACTTGTTGCCACCTAGTGGAATAAAATTGATACAACCGTTATTTGATAAGCCAAGTTCGTTTCAAAAGGTATTTGATCGCTATAGTTGACTTCAGTGTTTATATACTAACTTAAAACTTAGATCACAGTACTTCTCTGATAATTTGAATATTTGTAACATAGAAAAATCTAATGTGTGGTTAAAAAATGCTCTCTCTGGCTCTGGCAGCACAAACTATTTGAATGTTCCGTTATGATTTTATCAAAGTCAAGTCAAGTCAATTTTATTTATGTAGCGCTTTTACAATTGGTAATTGTTTCAAAGCAGCTTTACATATTTGAAGCACAGAAAAAAGTGTTTAAAAATAAGCTGTACAAACAAGCGTGGTAATATGTAACATATACAAGATGGTGCTACATTAAGCCAATGTCGGCTGACTCCCAGGGGTGGAAAAAAACCCAGCGTGCTAACACTGGGAAAAAAGTCCTAGGAGGGAAAAAAACCCTTGGAAGATATATATAATATATGTAAATGGATATGGAGTTCAAAATCTGAATTGTACATTTTTATTATAGAGATTAAAAATAGATTATATATAAATATATGCAAGCGGATACGGGGATTAAAAATCTGAATTATAGATGCAGCCAGAACTGAATCTGTAGGCCCATTGTCTCCTGGGCTACGTTGTAGTCAGGTCCAGACACAGGTTCTCCATCTGATCTGGATACGGCCTGGATCCAGCACCCGGCAAACCTCAGGATAAGCAGAGAGACAGATATTAGCGTAGATGTCATTCTTATTCTGATGTACAGGTATATCTAATGTTATAGGAAATGTTCTCGGTTCCGGCCGACCTAATTATTGCAGCGTAACAATCCTTTAACGGATTTGAAAAATGATAATGTATTGATAATGTTTTATGTGTATGCAAGAGCAAAGAGATGTGTTTTTAGTCTAGATTTAAACTGACAGAGTGTGTCTGCTTCCCGAACAATGCTAGGAAGATTGTTCCAGAGTTTAGGTGCTAAGTAGGAAAAGGATCTGCCGCCTTCAGTTGATTTTGATATTCTGGGTATTATCAACTGGCCTGAATTCTGAGATCGCAATAAACGTGAAGGACTATAATGCATTAAGAGCTCACTTAGGTACTGGGGAGCTAAACCATTTAGAGCTTTATAAGTAAGTAGCAAGATTTTAAAATCTATACGATGTTTAATAGGGAGCCAATGTAATGTTGACAGAACTGGGCTAATATAGTCATACTTTCTGGTTCTAGTAAGAACTCTAGCTGCCTCATTTTGGACCAACTGTAGTCTGTTTAAAAGCCGAGCAGAACAACCACCCAGTAGAGCGTTACAATAATCTAGTCTTGAGGTCATGAATGCATGAACCAACTGTTCCGCATTTGTCATTGAGAGCATATGTCGTAATTTAGATATATTTTTTAGATGGAAGAAGGCAGTTTTACAGATACTAGAAACATGACTTTCAAATGAAAGATTGGTATCAAAGAGCACACCCAAGTTCCTAACTGAGGACGAAGGTTTAATGGAGCACCCGTCAAGTGTTAGAGAGTATTCAAGGTTTTTTCGTGAGGAAGTTTTTGGTCCAAAGATTAGGATATCAGTTTTTTCTGAATTTAATAATAAGAAATTTCTTGTCATCCAGTTTTTAATGTCAGCTATGCATTCTGTTAGTTTTGTGAATTTGTAGGTTTCGTCAGGGCGCGAGGAAATATAGAGCTGAGTATCGTCAGCGTAGCAGTGAAAACTAACACCATGCTTCCTAATTATCTCTCCTAAGGGCAGCATGTAAAGAGTGAAAAGCAACGGTCCTAGTACTGAGCCTTGTGGTACTCCATATTGAACTTGTGATCGATACGACATCTCTTCATTAACTACTACAGACTGATAACGGTCAGATAAGTACGATTTGAACCATGCCAAAGCAATTCCACTAATGCCAATATAGTTTTCAAGTCTTTTTAAAAGAATGTTGTGATCGATAGTGTCAAAAGCAGCACTGAGATCTAATAACACTAATAGAGAAATACAGCCACGATCGGATGATAGGAGTAGATCGTTTGTAACTCTAACGAGAGCAGTCTCAGTACTATGGTATGGTCTAAATCCTGACTGGGAATCCTCACAGATTCCATTTCTTTCTAAAAAGGAGCACAGTTGTGTTGAAACTGCCTTTTGTAGTATCTTTGACAGAAAAGGTAGATTCGAGATTGGCCTGTAATTTACTAAATCTCTCGGATGTAGTTGTTTGAAAAGACTCGGGTGATTTGTTGTCATTAATAAAATAAGATTGAGTGGGTGCTTGAATCGAGATTGTGACCTTTTTACGATTAATAGATACACTGCTCACAATACAGGTAGTATCATGATACAGCAATTCTGCGATAATCGATACATTAGACAATCCTATAATGATACATCACGATTTCTGACTATGAAAACAAAATGCCTGTGAAAAGGTGCAGGGTTTCTCTTTATTCAAGTCCAAACTGTTGTAAAAACACAGCACAAAATGTTCTGTAAATTAAATTGAACATTTATTTAAAAGCTTTAACTTTTCTTTGTGTATAAACTGACACATTTAACTGCTTCAACTTGTTTTAAGTCATATAAACCTGGTACATTTCAGAATTTACCTAGAGTGCTTTCTCAACCTTCGCTCGTCTCATCATAAAGAGCTGGAATATAGAGCCCCGCACATGACATGCAGGAAAAAAAAATCATAGTTCAACATTCACGGTTCACAGGTCGCATCTTTTACACGCTCAAGTTCGTTATTGCAAATGTAGATGCGCAGCAAGTGCGCACACTGCACATGTCTGCAGCGCATTACGGCTCCGACAAGGTTTGGTCCATTGTCCATGCTGATCATAGCTGTTCAGGGTGGGTTTTTTAGTTTCCATCTCTATAAATATATATAGCAGTAAAGCTAATATAGTTGTTGGAAATCGATTTATCATTTGCTAAACTAACTTGTCTTCATAGAGAACATGGTTCTCGATTGCTTAGCAATGACAGTCACCATTCGCTTTGGAAAGAAGATGAAAATGGCGGCCTCTTTTCCGAGCATTTTTAGATGTGGAGTGCAGGGAAATCTATTTAGAGTGGCTTATTTTATTAAATTAAATATATTGATATTTCGTGCCAGCATATCGATTTTCGTATTGCACAGAGACAATGATATATTGCCCTATCGATATTTTGTCCCACCTGGCCTTATTATCAGACTGAGAAGCCAACTTTCACCTGAGCATGTGGATATTCTTTTTTTTCTCAACATGAACATTTGAAACAATATAAACACGATAATCATATCCTGACTCGAGTGTATATGTACGCTCTGCACGATAACTGTTAGCTCTGCTTCACCTTAAATGCGTTTGTTCTGTATATCTTTTGTTTACACATTGTTTTCAACTAAACATATAAAAACATAATGATGAAAAAATAACATCTTTCTTGTTAAATAACCTAATTAAACGCCTGTTTGTGTCACTGATTTCGGATCTATAAAATCTATTTTGGTAGCCGAAATTTTGATCAAGGCTCAACACCAAGGATTTTTTCTACAGTGGTTAAAATTTATGTTCCCTGCCAAAATTTTCACCGGCTCTACCCAAAAAATAAATAAGTAAAAATAAAAAGAAACCAGTGAAATTTCACAATTATTGACTGATTCCAATTTCAATACCACAGCATATTATTTATTTATGTATTTATTTTCATTTTTTTGCTTTTATTGTTTGATTAACCTGAATGGCACAGATGGCAGAAGGAATATATCAGGCTTCTGTCACTTTAAGTCAGTGGTCTCAAACTGCCGGCCCGTTTGCATATGCCAGTATGTTCCAAACATTATGAAAGGCATTAGACAAGGGCAGAATGTCTAGATCTGTGCAGAGCTGAATCAACAGACTAGGTAAGCAAGCAAGGACAATAGCAAAAAATGGCAGATGGAGCAATAATAACCGACATGATCCATGATAACATGATATTTTTTGTGATATTTGTAAATTGTCTTTCTAAATGTTTTGTTAGCATGTTGCTAATGTTAAATGTGGTTACTTTTATTTATTTATTTATTCTTTATTTTTATTATTTTATTTGTCTCTTTCCACATTTAGTTACATGTGGGAAAGAAATGTGTAAAAAGGGAAAATAAAAAAAAAAATCAATGAGCTGCCAACTACGGCAGAATGCGCGTAAGGAAGAGATGGGGCTGTGCAGATTGCCTCTCTATATGTTCAAGTAAATAAAAGGCTGTAGGAATCCCTGCATTATGAATGTGGTGCTTGCAAGAGTTATTAACATTGTATGCAATTGCAATACTCGCAACCTCACGCCAAATTTCAGGTCCTGTAGACAGACAATAAAGTAAACAGGAGTCCAAAATTTACCTTAACATGTTTCTTCAAATTAGAGAATTAAATGCTGGTATTTTGATTGAACTGATGCTTAAAGGATGTGCTTCTACAGCAGCCATGATTAACAGCAGTTGCCGCCATCTACTGTGCTGTGGTTAAAGTTTTCTATGCACAATTTGATTTGATGGGACCATTACTCTCACCCTAGCCAATCACGTAGATGGATAAAAATAACATTTAACAAGCATGTAATGACCACTGTTTCTGTTTTAAGAAAAATAATGGCGTAAAAGTGCAGTTACATCACTTAAAACACTTGTGTACTTTTACTTGAGAAGCCTACAACTACTTAAAGTACAATTTCTTATAAACTACTTTATTACAGTTACTTTGAGTATTGGTAATTTGTTACTTCACAGTTCACACCCCTGCCTGCGTCTGTACAGCATCTGTGAAGCTATGAGTTTAATTTCAAAAATGGTTAAGTCATCACCTTGTTGCTGAGAAATAGGCTTATAATGTATAGCTTTCAGTAGTGAAGCTGTTTTATTTATACAATTCACGGGGCAGAGGTTGAAAACAAGTTTCAATGCTCTTGAATGTTTGTGTGCGCAATCTCTTACATTTAAAGTTTCCACCTCAATATTGCGAGCGCACACAAGCATACGACATTAAAAAGCTATCTTTGTGGGTAAACAATTTTTGTGTCAAATGCTAGTAAAAAAAAGATTTTTGGTGCCAGTGTAAACACAGCCTGAATGGTTAAAAATCGCTTGAATTTTTAAACTGACAAGAATTAAAAACACGTGCAAATCATAAACTTTCATGACAACGTTGCAAGTTGGGCAAGTGACAATTCCATTAACTGTTTCGGGCATCTATCACGCTGGCCTTGGACCATCAGGCAGTCCTTATTTTCAAGCCCTGTTTGGTGCACTTTTTTTTTTTTTTCTTTTGAAGACGTTTTTAACAAAGTTAAACCAAATATAGATTTAGAGTTTTTAACAAAAATAAATTGTGAACACCTGCTAAAGTTTTATCATACATTTTTCTCACCTTGAAAATAGCCACAGAAGCTGGCATGGCGTTAAAAACAAACATCAAGTGTAGCTTCTCTTCTGGCAGGTCACGTCAGTTAAGCTCGCATCATTCCCAGGTGACTTGCTGCACTCCATGCTAGGCTGCATGGATGTGCAGAGAGTTCTTGCCCAGAACAGAACAATACAAACAGTCAATACAAACTCTATGCAATTATCAATCATATTTAACGTTAGTGGTCCTGACAGAAATCCCTAAATGTGAGATTGAGAAGAAAAGACAGCTTCAACAAAGCTCTAGTTCAAGATGCAGTAGAAAGCTTATGCTGTCTGTTTTCAGTTTTTATGTTTTCCTATCATGATTTTGGTTTCAAGAATTTAACCTGAATTCTTGTATACGTCAGTTGTATTGTCCTGTGTATTGATTCAATAGTGTTCTCAGACGTACTATTAAAGTTAGTGTTTTCCTTTCTCCATTTATAAATACTTGTTTGCCTTTTATTGTGCTTTGTACCCCTGACAGGCTGTCAGAGGCAATTGTCTGTTCTTCTGTGTGTGGCCTCTGTGGTAGCTGTCAGTATAACCTTCAGCATGAAAGGGAGAACCATTTGGGAATGATACTGATTCCATCTCCTGAACCTGTGTGATAGTGTCTTATCCAATTTCACTTTGATAAATTTGATCAGAAAGTAGATGACTGATGATTTGACAGCTTAGACAGAGATTTTGTTCCACTGTAGGACAATCCTGGCTTATTTAACCTCAATTCTGCTATATGCTGCTATAACTTCTTAAACATCACATGGTAACTTCTTTAAAGGTACAGTATTCAATGATTTTGGTTTTGGTCTCAATTTGGTTGCAGTAAGAGAATCGTTTACCTAAAACAATAACTTCTAATAATAATCTATTCCACAATCATGTTATTCTAAACATTTGTGTTTTTTTCTGTGAAACACACCATGCAAAGTTTAGCAGAATGTTGACTCTTCTCTTTAACATACAGTTAAGTGAATTGTAACAAGCGGCTGTTAATGGGTTGTAACTCAGAGGTATTGCAATTTGCTGCAATGTGTATGCGTCAAACGCCTGTGTACGCGTACGAGTCAAGTATACTTTGCAAGGATGTGAGTTCGACTGCGCATTACACTGAAAATCGTGTTTGTTTGTTTTTTTTTCTTTGTGTGTCACCCCAAGATTTGCCCTTGCTAACTTGCTCTGGCAAAATTTGCAAAAAATAATTATTAAAGTATAAAAAGTATAAGTATAAAAAAGTAATAAAAAGTAAAGTTTGATGCATGCAATCTTGATGTTCTATTAACAAAGTCTGGGAGGAGCAGGTTCAGATAATTAACCTAATTAGCACAAGTGGAGAGCATTCAGTTAATCAACTCAACCAATGACAAGAGGTATACATACAGCAGACTTATCTCTGTTCTATCCACTCATGTAAAACTCCTTAAATTATATTAACATTTACTATGTAATCTTTATTTCACTAATAAACATCTAAATAATTACAGCTCTGTGGAAATTAATTTTCTCTGCGAGAGAAGTTCTGTTCTGCTGTTTAATGCTGCTGTTATAAATAAAAAGATGCAACTGGGATTATTAAGCTACACTAAAGTACAAGTAGTAATGTTTTTTTTTTTTTGTTTAGTTTTTTTTTTTTTCCCCAGGCAGTTTAGAATGTTTTATGCTTTTTTTTAAAAAAAAAAAATAGAATTATTTTTACTTGCTATATTTGTTACCTGTTTGTTTCAAAGATTTTATTTTAAAAAAAGACTCTTTAGTGACTGGACTTTTTTAGGTTTTTTTTTTTTTTTTTTCACTCTTTCAGACTCTATTTATTGATGTAGAAGTGTGTTTTGTATGCATGGAAGGAGCGACATTGCAGAAATTACAGTATTTCAAAAGTATTAGTCACCCTGTGGTAAAAATCAGGTTTTTAATGTTGAGTATGTCTATGTGGTGTTTTTAATCATGTGCAAATTCATAAGTCATTCATAGAACCACGTATACTAAATGAGGTGTAGAGTTACATTCAAGCTATTTTTAGGCATGAAGAATTTAAATAAAAAAAATGTTTAAATATGTCATTTTGGTGATCCAAGATGAGTTTTAAGGGATACAAATGACTGCAGAGGGACATAAATAAAACAGTTTGTTCAGTTAAGGTGCTGTTGTTACAATTAATCAAAAATAGAAACAAAACAATAAATAAATATCGATTCTATATATTGGTTATCGAAGACATAAACATGAAAATAATTGGTATCTTATAAAAAAGGATATTGGTCAATCTCTTAGCCTATATAAATTTCAAATAATTAAAGACACGTAAACAGTCAGTAATAAAATAAAAACAAATGATCAAGTTATGAGCAATAGCATAAATAAATACAATATAAAAAACAAACAAGTGGTTTTCAGTTTTTCAAGGAGGTCTAACAATAGTTTTCTGGTACAGAAACTGAATAAAATAGGCCTAATCAAATGTAAAACAACACTGCATAGGCCTATTCTTCAATGTATAAATTAAATCTAGATTATTCCTTATTAAAGTTACAAATGTTATTCAGTCAGGAACAGTAAGTGAGTTTTTTTTCTTTGTCCTTTTTGATGTTTGATTAATATTAAAAACAGACAGCTGCTGGTATATTAGGCTGCTGTCACCTCAAGAGCGAATGCACGGATCTAAAATACTGTTAAATATGCATTTTCTCTCAAGATGGGTATTTTGACAATTTTGTGTGAATTTGTTCATTCAATGCAAGAAGACGTGAAAGAGAACTCAAGTATTTGCACACTGAGATGCAGATTTCACACAAAACTTCACAGTGTATGAGTACTGACTTGATTTCTTTCTCACGTTGTCTTGCGCTTGAATATTTGAATTGGTTTAAAAACAAGTGCAAATGATAAACTTTCATGACGATGCAGCACTGGCATGATTGGCCATGTCCGTCAACCGTCCAGAGCGTCCTTATTGTCAAGCCCTGATTTCTTATGCAGAACTAATTTGTGGATTTAGACAACTTGTATTGTAGAGTTGAATGGACTACTTTTAGGTTTTTTTTTTTTTGTCATTTTGGAGCTTGTCCAGTCTAGTCCTCGTACACCTTTTGGAATATTCTTTAAAAATTCACCTTTTGTTTTCCGTGGATGAAGAAAAAACTTTTTTTTTTTTGAGAACTTTTCCTTTTTATAGCTATAAGTTTGGTCACTCAGAGAGTCATGTTATCAGGTTGTACGTGACAGCCATGCTTCCTAAATTTAGCAAGTAGTGCCCACCACCAGTTGCGCATATCCTCAGCACTCAGTAAATTTAACACATAGGATGTGCTAAGCTGCTCTTTAGTTGTAGTTTGAGAAGGCCTCTTGATGACCTGGTCAGTGCAGTGCACTGGCAAGGGGAGCTGCAGGTAATATTTGACTGCAGGAAGGCCAAAGGTTAAGTGTTTTTTTTTTCCCCTTCCCTCCTCTGTGTCCTTGTGAGTACAGGTCTCTGCTCACAGCCTCCATGGGGCTGGATATGAGTCAGGACAGCACATTCCGAAACACACCACCTTTCAGGGTGTTTTTCTGTATACCTCCCATGTTCTGCCCTGTGGGTTCTACAGTAACCTTGTCCCTTGCAACTCTTCATTTTAAACGTTGCTTGGTCATGCAACTTGGGACTTTTCATTTTTGAGAATAAATCTCACACTTTCTCTCACTTTCTCCTACTTTATTTTAGTTTTT
Source organism: Chanodichthys erythropterus (assembly GCF_024489055.1). Lineage (NCBI taxonomy): Eukaryota > Metazoa > Chordata > Actinopteri > Cypriniformes > Xenocyprididae > Chanodichthys > Chanodichthys erythropterus. The sequence continues at coordinate 14,784,221 of NC_090241.1, read as the reverse complement.
AATTTTGCCTTTCAGGCATATATTCATTTTAATATGACTTTTTCATCCTCTTTCATTTCTTTTTGAACATTTAGAAAGTCTCTGTTTTCATTAACTATAGCTCAGTATGCTCTTTAGGTCTCTTGCCCAGAGCAAATAATATATATTTATCCTGAAACTTGGGTCATTTTCCACTGTTGAGATTAGTGGATTCTGGTGTGTTATTTGTAAACAAATGGCATTGACTGTGATGAAATCAACAAATTGCAGGTAAGAAATACTACAGAATTTGAATAGACTAAAAGTAAAATAACTTAAAGTTACAGTCAGACAAAAGCAGTAATTTTCTTGTTTTCTGTTTGATTGACATTGACACAGATAGCAGCAGGTTTATATGGCTGCTGTCACTTTAAGAGCTATTGCACGGATCCAATATACTGTTGCATATGTGTTTTCTTTCTCCACTGTTTAAATTATCTTAAGACATATCCGACTGTGTTCACATGAATATTTTGTGTGTTTTTATGGCTGTGTATTGGCAAGGGCTTCACGATACGATACATGGGTCACGATGCGCTATATCACGATATATTGCGATGCAATACATATTTATTGACAAAATACAAAAACATTAACCTTCCCTACCACTCAAAATGACTCATTGTCTCTTCCTGTCATGCTATGGCGTGAGGGCAGAGTTACCTGGAACTGCCAGCAGATCGTGACATAAGGGGGAAATGGCAAAGCTGATGATTCACTTTATAGAGATCAATGCATTAACCACTGCTGATGCCAGTCATTGGGGTGTACAGTACCTTTAAACATTGAAAGGATATTACAAAAACATTACTCTTTGGACATAGCAAACAAATTTTAAACTTCCATAGGAATGAACCAAAAACACTTGCTCTTCTCCAATCGTTCCATGGCAGCGGACATGCACCGGCAGTCAGTCTCTCACATGCGAGACAATGTGAACTAACGTTAGGTATTTTCGCTGATACCCTTAAAAATCCATAGATATGCTGTCAGTTCATACTGCTGTTAAAGGGGGGGTTACATGTTTTTTTTTCTAAACTTGATTGTGTTTTGGGGGCACAGTTTAATATGTCTTAATGCTTCGTTTTTTTTTTAAAATGCTGTATTTTTCATATATTTTATCTTAATTCTACACCTGTTTCCACTGTCATATGAACGGCTCGTTTGACTTCCTGCTTCTATGAAGCCACTCCCTCCGACATACGCAATGTGCTCAGATTGGTCAGCAGGTTGGTTACTGGCCCAGTCTGTCGTGATTCGCTGAAGCGTCCGGAAACGCCACGCCCCTTACCATTCGTAGTTACGCGCTTAGGTGGAAAGTACATAGCGCCTACATTGCTGTATCAAATTGAGCCGAATCAGACCCAGATGAAGAGGAAAAAGTAGAACCTCTGCAATCGCGGCTTTTGAAGGATGTTTATGAATGGTATTTCATTTAGTATTTGTGTCAAAGTGTTTAGATAAGCTGTCACTGCTGTTTGTTAGCTTTCAATATACAGTTTTATCCTGATTAAAGCTTTCCTGTAGTAAATGCATGCATGAGTAGTCGCATTTTTGTAAAGGTAGCGTTTAATTTATAGCATGAACAACTGTTTGTCTATGAACATAGAAGTTTGTTGGTGTTTGTTGCACTAGAATTTAGCTAACTGGCTAGCAAAAACGAGTTGCTCTTTGTATACGTCCTAGATGCATTAAAAATAGCAACAGAACTATAACATTACGTTTAAAAGACAAACAATAAAACTTACTTACAGTTTGGGGCTGATAAACAGCAGCTTCTGCTTTTAAAGTGGGAACTGCTTCATCTTTCAGTAAAAGTATTTGTAAATCCAGCATTAAACTCGTGTAGATTCAGGAAGCTGTCTTCAGCACCCCATCCAGTATAGAAAATATCACAGATAATAATGGATTCTATATCTTTTGATTCGTCGCGTCGCACAGCTCGCGTTCGGTGTAAACAACTCTTCCGCTTTCGTTATGCTGCGCCACATGGCCTCGCCCACTTTGTTGCGTGTTCCCGGGGGCAGTGTTTATGTTAATAGCAAGGGTTTACGATGTCACCAACCCGGGAAGAAGCTCGTTGTAGTCCAAACCACCCGTTTTTGTAGGCAATAAAATGCCATAACTTTAAAAGACAATATCTCTGTGTGCATTGAACTTTCAGCGCTGTAACTTTGCAGATACTGTTTATGCTCAAGCAGCAACATTACACACTAAATAAAGTTAAAAAAGTTAAATCGCATGCAACCCCCCCTTTAACACTTTCTCTGACAAGCGGATGCAATGAGACCAGTTTTCCGGTTTGGTCATGTGACATTCGACATATACCCTATACCTCATGTGTTCAGGTATATTTTCTTTTGCTCATTTAAGTTGTTTTGGTTTAATAAGTAATGCTGTTGAGTGTTGACAGTGGGACATTTCACCTTGAGGTTGGAATAAAACACGAACTGTGAAAATGGTTCTGTGAGTCTGACTGTTCCCTGCTGTATCTTGAGTTATGTTATGGCATCGTCCGCTCCAAGACCGCGACGTGAGCACTGCCTTGACTGCACAAAACGCTTCCACAATGAGAAAAAGCGGCAGTCGCGCAGTGATTACGCTTGCCAAGTTGCCGTGTCCCATGTAAAACTGCCTTTAGACGAACTGCCTTTCCTGAACTCGCCTGTTACAGTAGGCTCTGCTATAAACTATAACGTACTGAAATAAATTCAAAAGTTATTTTCAAGTGTCTACTATATTTTTAGAACTTAAATTATTTTATGAGTTTAGCTTAAAAGCAGCATTACATTTATCTAATTCATTACTCCCTAAAACTTAAGTGCACCCACACATTAGCTCTGAGAGCTGGATGCACTCTCATATTTTCCGCTATGCTCCCTCCTGCTTACTTCTGATTTCATGATTTCAAGCTTTAGAGAGGATGAGTGAGGCACCAAGACGATGACCCCAAAGCACAAATAAATAACTAAAGACTGGTCGAAAAAGTCCTGACCTTAAGCCAGTTAAGCCACCTAGAGAGGGTTGTGCTATCATGAGAGATCAAAAATATTGATAAACTGCAACAGATTTACTGGAAAAGATTAGTCAAAAGCCTTATAAAGAGCTACAAACAACATTTGGTGGAGGGTTTGCTGCTGAAGGAGGATCTACAAGTTATAAAGGGTTTGTTTACTTTGTCCACCCTGCACTATAATGTCGGCCTATTCATAAACACATGAAAAGTACAATTTTTTGTGTGTTATTAGTTAACCCTTTGGAACCTAAAGCTAAAATTGGTTGTTTTCACATAATTATTAATATTTTTATTTTATTTTTTTTGGACTAACATTATAATAGTATGGCATCTTGCAGTGCATTTTTTCAGAGAAAAAAAGGATTTCAATAAATGACAGTTATTGACCTTTACTGTGTTTACTGTGACAGTTAATGACTCACTGCTGTGTTTAGTGAGTTTGTAAATAGTATTCAAATAGACAAAAATAAAAAAAATTGTTTAGAAAAGTTAGAAAGCTCAAACAAAAGAACACTTCTAGCTTGAAAAATGAAGTGTAATATATTTAGTTTTTTTTGACACTGGGTTGCACAGTTTTCACATAAGAAACCCCAGTTCTCCAGGTATTTTTACAATCCAGTCACTCGAATGTGGTAGAGCAGTTTCTATCTAATTGCATGCATAGGCCCACATCACTCTCCTGGCAATGCTTTTGCATTGTATGCAACAACTCAGACCCATACTGGCCCTCTGCAATAGGTCTGGAATGTCACTCACGGGAACAGGCAGATGATCCCATCTTCTCTCTTTGGGGTTGCCATCCAGGGGAACGCCTGTGAGCTGAGCAGCCAACAGCTTCTGATGTTGTGTCATGGGCTTGTCCTGGTGGATGACACACAGCTCTTTGTGTAAAATGAAGCTGTTGGTCACTGCAATTTCCATCAAGTCCTGGAAAATGCTCATGGACCACTTTTTTGTTTTGTGTTGCACAGACTTTCTTCCCAGCATTCTTATTTTTCCCAGGATACTTATTGTACTGTTGAACTGCTGTTGGCCTGGGTACATGGATCCTCTTTTTTTTTTGCCCATCCTCTGTTGTCTGCCACCTCAGCACAGTCTCCCCACTGTACACATCATCTCTGATCCAGCAAATGGAGCCTTTTGGTGACCTTTTGTTCAAGGCATTTTGTTTGGTGGAGGGAGCACCAACTCTTCCTTCACGATAAGTCCCATCTGGTGCAGGTGTTGAAAGAGGAGAGGGCTTTTTCAAAGTAAATCACATAGGCTGACCACAGGTAGTCTCGGTTCACCAGTGATGCTTGATTGTATTTGTCTATAATTATAGGTTAAATTAAGATTATGAAATCAAAGCAGAAATCCTGATATTTTCAAAGTGTTCGCAAATGTATTCTTGCTGCTGTATTATTAAATATGGGCATATAATTATGATTTGTCCTTGTATCCAATAATGTTTTTTTGTTTGGGTTTCAAAACCATTTAAGAGTAAACCTTGAAAATATTAAATATTGAATGTGTAATTTAGTGTAATACAGTATATCTCTTAGCCCTACTTCAAATGTGTCCGACCACATTAAAGATAATATATTTTAACATTTTTTTGAAAGATTTAGTAAAGTAAAACCTGGAATAAATTTTAATCTGTGCCAAGGAATCGAGTCTTAATTGTTCTTGTCATTAATAATAAACCAATCAGAAATAAAGATCACATTAAGTTTATGTAATTCCTAGCTGGGACTGTATCAGCAGATGGTAATGTTTTATGAACAGCTGGATGACTAGGCTTTGGAAAATTCCAGCACACAAAGGGTGTGGGATATTTATAAAGCCATTCAGTGTACCCCTGCACAAAATGCAACGGAGTAATTTCAACATGATCCACTCCGATGTCCTATCTTCTCACTCTGGACCTCTGCCAAGAGGTAATGTGAATGGCAATCACTCAAACACCTGTGTTCTGATTGGCCAGCAAAAGTAGGGAATAGATTACCAGCCAATAGGAGATGGTTGGGCCAGAGGGTAAATCAGGACAGCGGATTGGCAACTCTAAGCATTGGTTCAGCCATTCCATGGCTCTCTGCCAGTGAGTTGTTCTCGTACAATGCACTGTTGTCACTTGCAGTCTTCCTGACTCACTGATTGACAGCTTTTCCATTACAAACTGGCAACACAACAGGGCACCTTTTCAATTTTTTTGGTATATTACTTTGCTTTTCATGGACTAATACCTCACTCGGACCTTTATGTTTGCACTGTCAATGGAATGAGATTGTGTGTTGTTGGGTGGAAAATGTGTTTAGATTTGCGCTGTGATAGACTGTGCACAGTTTTACATTGGGAAAGATAAGAATCATCTGTCCATTTGCCATTGTCATGCTAATACAGTGCAGTCAAAATACCTACTGGCACCGATAAAATGTAGATGGACCCCTGTAGCGCAATCAATTTGCCAAATCAATGCACAGTCAGAGTGTTATCAAGGCCTTTGAGGTTATTTTATATTGGATTTGGGTCACTGCAGTGTGGAACTGAACTAGACTCACCACAGAGACTGGTGTGCTCAGGTTGGCCTTGGATGTTCTCATTGCTTTGATGGGCCTCAGAAACCATTACCAGATATAGGAAATAAAGGCTTGATTAATAATAAACCCTCCCGCCCTTCTCAATTTAGATGATTTTTCTCTGGATGAATAAGTAATAAAGCTGCATTTGGAAATCATAGTTCTTTCACTGTCCTAATCTTGCAGGTACTATTAGTCCACAGGGGTGTCTTTGATTTGATTTGATTTGATTTTGATTTGATTTCACCCAAGCCATGGTCTCATGGCTTGGGTGGTAGTTTGATTCTTCCATCCTGTCAATTATTAACCATTCACATGTGTTTCTTCTAGCTGAGAAAAGCTGAACATCACAAGGAGAGAACCATTTGATGGAAGAAAAGAAAAAGAAAAAGCAAGAAGTTGAGACAAAGAAGAACACTGCAGAGAAAACGGTCAGTTTGTTTTAATTCTGTTAAAACAAAAGAAAGAAAACAAGCAGAAAAAAACACTTCTCACTGTCTAGCCAAAAAGACAGATTATTCTTTTTTATGATAAGGACAATGATAGTACATAAACCACATAAACCACCATTTTCAAATGCTACAAGTGAATTTAGTAATCCTATTATATTAGACTTAATGTACAATATGAAATAATGTTACTGTCACAAGTGTTTGCAGAGAATGCATGACACAGGAGAATATCACAGAAATCTTTTATTAACACTTAAACCAAGCATACTCAGGAGATTGCAGAAAAACACTAGCGAAAACAACCATTACACATAAACAAGACCAAATGAAGAACTGAGGGAACTAAGGGCTTAAATACACAAGGAGAGATAATTAACTAGAACAGAAACAGGTGCGGGATTAATTAACAACCATTAGAGATTAACGAGGGAACAGAAATCCGGCAAAGCAGAACAGGGAACAGAGAAAACAAAACACAATTTACAAGTTACAATTACATTTAACATACAACAGTTAATTTGAGTGAGATTAATGTTAGATGGTGGCAAGGATAAGCACGCATACAGTGGGTACGGAAAGTATTCAGACCCCCTTAAATTTTTCACACTTTGTTATATTGCAGCCATTTGCTAAAATCATTTAAGTTAATTTTTTTCCTCATTAATGTACACACAACACCCCATATTGACAGAAAAACACAGAATTGTTGACGTTTTTGCAGATTTATTAAAAAAGAACAACTGAAATATCACATGGTCCTAAGTATTCAGACCCTTTGCTGTGACACTCATATATTTAACTCAGGTGCTGTCCATTTCTTCTGATGATCCTTGAGATGGTTCTACACCTTCATTTGAGTCCAGCTGTGTTTGATTATACTGATTGGACTTGATTAGGAAAGCCACACACATGTCTATATAAGACCTTACAGCTCACAGTGCATGTCAGAGCAAATGAGAATCATGAGATCAAAGGAACTGCCTGAAGAGCTCAGAGACAGAATTGTGGCAAGGCACAGATCTGGCCAAGGTTACAAAAACATTTATGCTGCACTTAAGGTTCCCAAGAGCACAGTGGCCTCCATAATCCTTAAATGGAAGATGTTTGGGATGACCAGAACCCTTCCTAGAGCTGGCCGTCCGGCCAAACTGAGCTATCGGGGGAGAAGAGCCTTGGTGAGAGAGGTAAAGAAGAACCCAAAGATCACTGTGGCTGAGCTCCAGAGATGCAGTCGGGAGATGGGAGAAAGTTGTAGAAAGTCAACCACCACTGCAGCCCTCCACCAGTCGGGGCTTTATGGCAGAGTGGCCCGACGGAAGCCTCTCCTCAGTGCAAGACACATGAAAGCCTGCATGGAGTTTGCTAAAAAACACCTGAAGGACTCCAAGATGGTGAGAAATAAGATTCTTTGGTCTGATGAGACCAAGATAGAACTTTTTGGCCTTAATTCTAAGCGGTATGTGTGGAGAAAACCAGGCACTGCTCATCACCTGTCCAATACAGTCCCAAAAGTGAAGCATGATGGTGGCAGCATCATGCTGTGGGGGTGTTTTTCAGCTGCAGGGATAGAACGACTGGTTGCAATCAAGGGAAAGATGAATGCAGCCAAGTACAGGGATATCCTGGACGAAAACCTTCTTCAGAGTGCTCAGGACCTCAGACTGGGCCGAAGGTTTACCTTCCAAAAAGACAATGACCCTAAGCACACAGCTAAAATAACAAAGGAGTGGCTTCACAACAACTCCGTGACTGTTCTTGAATGGCCCAGCCAGAGCCCTGACTTAAACCCAATTGAGCATCTCTGGAGAGACCTAAGATGACTGTCCACCAACGTTTACCATCCAACCTGACAGAACTGGAGAGGATCTGCAAGGAGGAATGGCAGAGGATCCCCAAATCCAGGTGTGAAAAACTTGTTGCATCTTTCCCAAAAAGACTCATGGCTGCATTAGATCAAAAGGGTGCTTCTACTAAATACTGAGCAAAGGGTCTGAATACTTAGGACCATGTGATATTTCAATTTATCTGAATGTCAATAATTCACTGTTTTTCTGTCAATATGGGGTGCTGTGTGTACATTAATGAGGAAAAAAATGAATTGAAATGATTTTAGCAAATGGCTGCAATATAACAAAGAGTGAAAAATTTAAGGGGGTCTGAATACTTTCCATACCCATTGTATATAATGATAAATGAAGAAAAAACAAACAAACAAACAAACAAAAAAAAAAAACGATAATCCGTTATCTGATGTGCTATATTGTGTATATATATCTCTTGTATATAATTTTCAACAGATTACATTTTTGGTTTAAAGGTGCCCTAGAACCTTTTTAAAAAGATGTAATATAAGTCTAAAGTATCCCCTGAATGTGTCTGTGAAGTTTCAGCTCAAAATACACCATAGATTTTTTTTTAATTAATTTTTTTAACTGCCTATTTTGGGGCATCATTATTAATGAGCCGATTCAGGGCTACTGGCCCTTTAATTCTCATGCTCCACGCCCACGGAGCTTGCGCTTGCCTCGAACAGTGCATAAACACAGTTTACACAGCTAATATAACCCTCAAATGGATCTTTTCAAAGTGTTCGTCATGCATGCGTCAGATTGTGTGAGTATTGTATACTGTTATATTGTTTACATTTGATTCTAAATTAATTTGAGGCTGTGCTCCATGGCTAACGGCTAATGCTACACTGTTGGAGAGATTTATAAAGAATGAAGTTGTGTTTATGAATTATACAGACTGCAAGTGTTTAATAATGAAAATAGCGACGGCTCTTGTCTCCATGAATACAGTAAGAAACAATGGTAACTTTAACCACATTTAACAGTACATTAGCAACATGCTAATGAAACATTTAGAAAGACAATTTACAAATATCACTAAAAATATCATGATATCATGGATCATGTCAGTTATTATCGCTCCATCTGCCATTTTTCGCTATTGTTCTTGCATGCTTACCTAGTCTGTTGATTCACCTGTGCAGATCCAGACGTTAATACTGGCTACCCTTGTCTAATGCCTTTCATAATTTTGGGAGCATGGGCTGGCATATGCAAATATTGGGGCGTACACCCCGACTATTACGTAACAGTCGGTGTCATGTTGAAATTCGCCTGTTCTTCTGAGGTTTTTTAAACAAATGAGATTTATATAAGAAGGAGGAAACAATGGAGTTTCAGACTCACTGTATGTCATTTCCATGTTCTGAACTCTTGTTATTTGACTATGCCAAGATAAATTCAATTTTTCATTCGAGGGCACCTTTAAGGGTATATCATTTCTCAAGGTTTTTTTTCCTATCAAGTTTCTGTAATCAGTGTTTGAATAAATATTTAGATATTTTGGGATTCAGCAAATGCACATTGAGTACTTCAGTATCTTCATCCAGAACCTTTCAGATGAGTGTTCTGGAGTTGGTGTTCTGTACTTAAAAGGGTAGTAAGAAAAGAATAGTCTTTATAACAGTTCTGGAATGGCACCAGGGAATGTAAACTAGCATGCTGGCCTTGCTTCCTTCTCTTACTCCTCTTCCCCTTAGCCTCCTCTCTGACAGAGGACCGTTTGTAGTCTGTTTCCACTCGATTAGCAGGCCACTGTTTGTGCCAATATGATTCGCACAAGGCCCCTGCTGGGCCTCTTGTCAAGATTATGAGGCAAGAAGTGTTTTAAGACTTGAAGTTGAGTTTTGTTTTTGGTTGGTGCTTGTTGAGTCATGCTGTTATTCTGGGCAAGGTATAATTTGGAACCTCCCTCAAGGCTGAATAAGAAATAATTGTATTCAAGGAGGTGAACATTTGTCTCAGAACATTTGATTAGTGATGTATTTTGTAGTAGTTGTTATATACCAATTTTGATACCACAAATATGCTGTTGAATGAGTTATATAAAAAGTTACATGAAAATATATGCATATTAAATTCAAATATTGCATGTAGTCTTCAGGTATTTTTTGTATTATTTATGAGTAGGGTTGGGAATCGAGAGCCAGTTCTTATTCAGAACTCCACCCTCTACAGACACATTGAAGCTGGAATTGCATTGGCTAGTCATTTTTTTATATATATTTTTCTCACCAGACTTTTTACATGGAATGCAAGATCAGTGCAACGAATTCAAGAACAAATGAAAAAAGTCTACATAAATGCGATAAAATATGTAAATTTCAAACACTACTAAAGTCAAGTAAACCGTTTGTAATTAAATAAGGTCAAATAATCAAACTAAAAGCAATAGCACAAATAAACACAATAGAAATGATTTCAATTAAATAAACAGTGCTTTTCAGTTTTTTCAGGTAGATCTAACAGTGGATAGATGTAGATTAGGTACAGAAATTGAATAAAGTAATCAAATGTAAAATAGTACTGCATAGTCTTCATGTATAGATTAATCCTTATTAAAGTTACAAAAGTTATTCAGTCAATAGCTTTGAGTGAATTATTATTTTATTTTTTATTTTTTTGCAGTGAGACTGTTTGATTAACATTAAAAACACAGACAACAGCAGGAATATTAGGCTGCTGTCACTTTAAGAGCTAATGCACTCATCCAATATACTGTTACACACAGTAAGATTTTCAAGCTTTGTTCTTGTTGAGCAACCAAAGCACAAGCAGTTAAAGCTCCGTCCTTTTTTGGAAAGCGAGCTAAGAGCAATAGCTCATTTGCATTTAAAGGGACACACACAAAAACTGTGTTTTTGCTCTCCCAAATAGGGGCAAATTTGAAAAGCTATAATAAATGATCTGTGGGGTATTTTGAGCTGAAACTTCACATACACATTCTGTGGACAACAGTGACTTATTGTAAAAGGGGCATTATAGGTCCCCTTTAAATTGGCAAGGCTTAAAAACACATGCAAGTGATACATTTTCATGACAACGCAGCACTAGTCCGATCGGGACAGTGACAGTTATGTCAACGAGCCCTGCATGTGCTCTCTTTCTCTCACGGTGAGTGCGCATGTGTGAGAGAAAGCGACAGAGGGCGCTCTCAGCCAAGAGACCGTGCATATCCTCAATTACAGGTGACTGAAATCATACAATTTACTAGCCATTTGCTAATAAAATATATATTTTTAGTCGCCTCGTGAAATTTGGTCACGTATGCAACTGATTTACTTGAGCTGATTATGAGCTGATTCCAATTTTTAACACTGTAAAAAAAAAAAAAAAAAAAAATCCCCGTAAAATTTACAGTAAAAACTTTACAGAAAAAAAATACGGTAGCAACATTTTAGGGTTTTTTTTTACGGGACAGTAAACTTCTGTCTATTTTACACACTGTAAAAAAATTCAGTTAAATTTATGGTAAAAAAAAAAAAAAAACAGCAGCTGTGATTAAATTTACCATTAAAAAAAATACGGTTGCAACATTGTAGGTTTTACAGATTTAACTTAAACTTACAGTAAAAAAAAAATATTTAATTAACTGATATAATGTTAATTTACCAACCTATTGAAGTACTAATATCTGTTTTGTACCTTTGTAAATACACTGACAACCACCAAACACAGTGGGGATGAGTCACATGATGAATCAAAGCTCATCAGAATCAGCTTTCCAAAAGCTGAGAAGGACGATACTAATATATAGAAGGTGCACACAGTATCATTCACACAAACACTAAACACCATCATGGTAGCACCCATGAAATTTTAAAAATGCAATGAACATTAATTTAACAACATTAGATGTAACATAAACCCCTATTGTACATAACCAATTAGAAAAAACTAAGAAAAACTAAGAAACAGTTATTTCAACGAAAATAAATCAAATGTGTAGTGTCACACAGGGTATTGTGGGAATGTCAATTAATGCTTTTTCACTGTAAATTATACAATGACTTCTTGTTTTTCACTTCCAAAAATTGTATTTAACAGTATTTTACTGTAAAATTACATTACGGTTATTCACTGTATATTGTACGGAAACTTTCTCTAAACGGTTTTTCACCAGAGCATTTTTGCAGTCTTTTACCTTAAAATCACAATGTTTTACAGTGAACACCTGTCAGTCAGACAACACTTCGACCAAATCGAGTCTGCACTCAGTACTACTGATATGACAGAAGGGTTGGTAGAGCTAGTTTTTTGTTTTTTATTTTACGGTCCGTTTTATTTCCAAAGTACCAGTACATTTGACGTTCATACAAACTTTATAGTACTAATCAGATTAAATAAAGGCTGTTAGTAGTATATTAACAACAAACACTTAAACAACAAAACAGGAAAACACTCTAGATTTGCATAGTGATTATGTCCATATTTTTAGCTTGACAATAATGAGGTGGTTTCAAATAAAGCATCCTTTTTTGTCCATCCTTTTAATCATTTATAACTATAGTGCTACTTTGCTGATATTTATGAATGTTTTCATGCATAAACACATTTTTGACAGCAAAGAAAATATGGACTAGGCATAAATTTATTACACAATTGGAATATATAATTTATTACCAATGCAAATGTCAGGTCAGCCTGCTACAGAATTATGGTATGAATATTCATTATACTATGCAAATAACATGTAAAGCAAGTACAGTGATAGATCACGGCTTTTGCTGAAAATGCATCTCTTGCTTTCATTTACAGGTTACTGAACAGAAAACCAAAGGTAAGTACATGTTTAAGTCCTTTTAGTCTTTGAAAATAAAATATTGTAATATTTCAATAGAAAAGTAATGTAATTCAGCTAATATTTAATGCAACTCTTGTGTAGTAATGTCAGCATATATGGAGATCTTCCTCATTAGTCTGAAGATAGCTTTTGTCACTCTGATTTCACGCCTGTGCAGGCTAATGCTTGGTGACACATGCATTATTTCATTAGCATATGTTCACTGGGGCGTGAGGAAACCCAGACGGGTAATACCGGGATGGGAGATATTCCTCAGCATCAATGTCTTGCAGAATTTAATTTATGGATTGGTTATTGTTAGTTTGTTTTTCTGTGCAGTCTTAAAGTTCTGACATAGAACCTGGAAGCGCTGAACGTAAACAACGTAGGAGAATGTCACAGAAGAGAAGATATTGTTGAATAAAGTCCTCATTTTTGTTTTGTTTTTGCACAAAAAAAAAATATTCTCGTCACTTCATAAAATTAAGGTTGAATCACTGCAGTCATGTGGACTATTTTAACAATGTCTTTAGTACCTTTCTGAACCTTGAAAGTGGTTGTTAAATTGTCTATAGATACCTCTCAGATTTCATCAAAAATATGTTTGGAACAACATGAGGGTGAGTAATTAATGACAGCATTTTCATTTTAAAACAGTTTAAATAACTTGAAGCTCTTATTTCCTTATTTTTTAATTGTTACTTGCTTAGTACCAACTTCGGGTGTGGTTGCATTAGTACAATTTTTGCAGGCAAAATGGTCCGTTGTCTCTGCTTGACTGAATCTTTGATATAGTTCCAAAGTTCTGAGGTGGTATTGGATGCTAATGCCATGATCTTTCGAAAAAAATCCATACTTTTGACTTTTAAATATCTGAAGCAAAGCGTATATGAGTAGCGCAAGG